>NC_056477.1:22105430-22752844 GCF_008729295.1 Plectropomus leopardus | reverse complement strand
TATGGTGTGACTTGGCACACTTTTTTATGCTGTTTTGGGGTATTTTCAGCTGTTTTTGGGACATGTCCAATTTTGACATTTTTGCCATACTATAGCCTTGCCTTTTTGGTCATTTTTTCAAGATCCATTTTTTGTGGTGGTTTTGGCCGTTTTAGCAAAATTCTATGCTATGGTGTATCTTGGCATGCCATTTCATGCTCTTTTGAGATGTTTTCAGCTGTTTTTGGGACATGTCATATTTTGACATTTTTGCCATTTTGGTCATTTTTTTCAAGATGCCTTTTTGTAGTGTTTCTGGCTGTTTTAGCAAAATTCTATGCTATGGTGTGTCTTGGCACGCTATGTTATGCTGTTTTGAGGTGTTTTCAGCTGTTTTTGGGACATGTCATATGTTGACAGTTTTGCCATTTTGGTCATTTTTTTCAAGTTGCATTTTTACGTTGTTTTTGGCTATTTTAGCAATATCAGCAATATTAAGTCTTTGTCCTTCGGTCATTTTTTCAACATGCTACATTATGGGGTTTTTGGCAACATTGTATGTGTCTTGGCACGCTATCTTATAATGTTTTGAGGTGTTTTTACCTGTTTTTGGGACATGTCATATTTTGACATTTTCGCCATCCTTGCCCTTTCGGTCATGTTTTCAAGATGCTACATCATGTGGTTTTGGGCCGTTTTCCCAACAATGCCATGGAGTGTCTCAGCATGCTATTTAACGCTGTTTTGAGTGGTTTTTAGCTGTTTTTTCATCTCAAATTTTGACATTTTTGGCTTTTTTTTGGTCATTTTTATACAATTCTTTTCTATAATGTGTCTCAGCATGATGTTTTATGTGGTTTTTCAGCTGTTTTAGGATATGTCAAATTTTTAAATTTTTCCCAATACTATTGTATGTCTTTTTTGTTCATTTCTTCAACGTGCTATATTTAAATGTTTTAGCCGTAGTTGTAAAATTCTATGCAATGATGTGACTTGGCATGCTATTTTATGCGGTTTTCAGTTATTTTTACCTGTCTTTTCGACATGTCACATTTGGACAGTTTTTGGCCATTTTTTCCAACATGCTATATTATGATGTTTTTGGCTGTTTTTGCAACATTCTATGCTATGATGTCCCTTTGGATATGTCAAATCTTGACATTTTTTACCATAGTATTATAGTATGGTGTTTTCGGTCAATTTTCCAACATGCTATATTATGACATCTGGAAAATTGATCTTAATATTATAGTAGAGTATGTCGTTGAAAAAACTGATAAAAATGTCACTACGTAGTATATAATCCGAAAATTGATAAAAATGTCATGGTATAGTATGTCGTTGGAAAATATGAAAACATCATATCATAGTATGTTGTCCGAAAATTGATAAAAACGATAGTATAGCATATCATCAGAAATAGCATAATAAACGCCATAGTATAGTTTGTCATATCAAAGGGCATGAAAAACTTCATAACATAGCATGCAACAGGTGGAGAGGGATGAGTATGTTGAGGGAACCAGTGTCAGCAGAGGTGAGGAAGTCATTGAGGACTTTGAGGACAGAGGTTTCTGTGCTGTGGAGGGGGCGGCAACCAGATTGGAGGGGTTTGAACAGGTTATTGGCGTGGAGATAGGATTGGAGTGTGGTAACAATGCGTTCCAGGGTTTTAGAAAGGAAGGGGAGGTTAGCGATTAGGCAGTAGTTATTGAGGAAGGAGGGGTCAAGGCCAGGTTTTTTTAAGGATTGGGGTGACAGCAGCAGTTTTAAAGGCGGAGGGGACAGTTCCATGGGAAGGTGTGGCGTTGAAGAGGGGGGATTGCATAGTATAGCATCTTGAAAAATTTGACAAAATGATAAAAATGTCATAGTATAGTATATCACAAAAATGTCATAGAATAGCATTTTGAAAACAACCATTAACAATTAAGATAATGTTTAAATGATTTGAAAGTTGATTTCCACACCAAACAAAAAAAAAAAAAAAAAATAGAAAAAACACACCAAAAAAAATAAAATTTAGAGAACATCACTGATGTGGTTCTAGAAGCTGCATTATGTGAAGTATTAATCACAACATGTTGAGTAAAAACACTGTGAACCTTTATTGACAGCAGCATGTATACTTTTTGTATATATCTGTGATTACTGTGAACATTTGCTGAAGCAGATTAAAAAAAAGAGGTCTAGGTGTGAGTGCCTAGCATTCATAAAAACAAAATATTACACTAAAAACAATGTATAAAAAGTTCAAAAACAAAGGCCATCGCATTTGATTAGATAAAGTAAAAAAAAAAGAGGGAAACAGTTAAGATAATCCTTCATTTACCAGGCACTTAAATGAGTACTCTTTTGACCTCCTTTGTACTTTGTGTTTGCATATCCAGCTGTTTCCCAGACTGAATGCACTTTGAGATGGTCCGTGAGAACGAATACATCGCATCAGAGAAGTACCTTTCTATTATAAACAGTTTTTTAAAAAAAAGAAAAAAGACAGGACCTTCATCATAAATAAACAGGCACCTGCATGTCCTACTACACAACATGATAAAGAGGGATATTCTTTTTAAGTGAAGTTAGTGCATGGCTTCTACATTATGTACACATTGCCTGGTGTGGTGGTCTACTCTGCAGCATTGCACAAAACTGGACCCGCAGGGAAACTGTGATTGGACCTCTGAAGAAATGATGTCGCAGGTTAAACACGGTGATAGGCTGCATGCCTGCAACATGTTAACGTAGTACAATGGGTGTTTTTACCCATATGTTGTGACCAATAAGCACCTCAAAGTTAATACAAGAACAAAACACACTCATAAAAACGTACAAAGCCCACACTGGCACATTCTTATCTATTCAATATATTCCTTGGCGTTGATCTTTTTTTTTATGTTCCTGAAGTGTTGTCAAAATACAGGTTTCTTTTCCAAAATTTTCCTTGCGTTGCAAAGCGCAACAGAAGACAAACCTTCATGCAAACCCTATTCCTCTTCTTCTTCAAACATACACTGTAGCATGGGAACAGTTCAGAGTAGTGTCTCCTCCAGGATTCGGGTGGCGGCCTCAAGATGCAGCTGATAGGATTTTAAGTTCAAGCAGAACCGTTGAAATGATCTCACTCCACACAGTCTGAAGTTGCTGAAGCTTCAATGCTCCACTGACATTACGTCCCACTGTCTCTTCATTCTTCTTTTAGACTTGACAGGGCAGAGAACCTAAAATTCAAGGGCTCCCCCCCCCCCCCGAAACTTCTGGCCAATATTTTCCATTGATCCGAGCCAGTGAGAGCACCGTAACACACTACTAAGCAGTCGGAGGTCCCGGTGAGTGTGGGTGTGCAGGGGTAGAGGCACTGAGGTTGTGAGGCTCTGTGAAACAAAACGTCTCTGAGACAGAGCGGTCGCAGACAGGGTCACAGTGGAACCACAGACAGGGAGTCAACGGGAGCGTCATCCACACTGCGGTTAAGGCAAACTCCTGGCACTGCTCACAAGAAGCCATTCACACAAATATGAGTGCGTTTCCACTGATAGAGCAAAGAAGTCTTTATATCCACACATCCACTGTTTGAAATGCATAAAAAAGTGTTTTCTCCTCAACCGTCTTCCCTGAAATGTGTGAGACTAATAATCCAGCATTCCTGTCTTTTTTTGGGGGGGGGGGTTGGTCAAAGTTCCCTCTCTGATGTGGAGTTGTCTCAGACTTTGCTGTCAGAGGGCAGCTCTCCCAGAGTGTGGACGATTTCGGTGAATGAGGGGCGCTCTTTGAGGCTCAGTGCCCAGCAGCGGGCCATGAGCTTGTAAATTTTGGAGGGGCATCCGTCTGGAACGGGAAGCTTCAGCTTCCCTGTCTGCAGAGCTGGAGGGAAAGAGGAGCAGCACAAAGACAAAGGTCATACCAAATCAGAAACACGGACATGTAGTTGTTTGATCATTTTTTTCTGTTTTTCAGCCTGGATCGTATTATCCCATGTTTTTGAAATAAGTCCAGTATTGAGCGAGAGGGCTGCAATGTAAGTACTTTGAACATTTGAGATGTGCAAATTTGCAGCCTCTGAAAGTGCTTGTTTTTGCTGCTGACAGGTTCAGAAAATTTTATGTCAGACAATATTATGGAAAGGATCCCTACAGAGATAGACCATTTTGTTTAAGAGAAAGCCTCTCGGGGCTCCAAGTAGCTCAGTTGGTAGAGCGAGCGCATCATGTACAGAGGCTGCGTCTGTGCTGCAGCGGCTGCTGGTTCAACTCCAGCCTTGGCCCTTTGCTGCATGTCATTCCCTCTTTCTTCTCCTGTAACTCTTAAGCTGTCCTATCTAATAAAGGCAAAGCCCAAAAAATGATCTTAAAAAAAAAAGAAAAGAAAAAGTAAAATTTTTTTTTTCATTTTAGTGTGTATAGCGTCAGCATAATTTCACATTAAGTGGGTGTTTATTTCAACCAAACCAGAGTGGGTACTGTCACCAACAGTGGAAACTGGAAAGATGAGCCAAGCCTCCGTCAGTTTTATTTTGTTTCTGTCGACTTTGGAGGAATTGTGTTTTACAATGATAAAACTACGGTTTATATAAATGGAGTGTAGTGGCATTAAAGATTGTGATTTGGGGCTATTTCTGGATCTTGCTCTCTAACAAAAGGATCAGGCTCTGTAAGGACCCTTTCCATAATGTTGTCAGATGCTGAGAATAACAATCAGAGCCTAGCCGAAGCAAAAACAAGCACTTTTAGTGGACATAAATTGAAAGTGCACAATTACCCCAAGTGGTCACTTTGAAGCCTGTTTCCAAGCTGCCATCTGAAGCACTCTCACTCAATACTACACCACTTTTAAAAATTGTTGTTCCCAGTATTTACTTAGACACAAAGACGTGGTAAAATAGGGTTCAGATTGAAAAACATTGAAGTTGCTCTTTAATAAATATAGATATATAGATATATGAGATATTCAGACAAAAGTAACCATAAGGGGCCTTTTTCTTATTGTTAGCTTATTATCTTGCTTTTTTGTGTGCTGAATCAGAACTCAGACTAAAAATAAGCAGCTAAAGCATCATACTGACCTTCCAGCACCTCATCATCACTCAGTTTGGTATATGGCATTTCCCCGTGACTGAATACTTCCCACATCAACACTCCAAAGGCCCACACGTCAGACTTGGTTGAGAAGTCGTCCTCAAACACAGACTCGGCTGGGAGCCAGCGCAGCGGGATCCATGCCTGCCTGTAGTGATAGTACTCACTACAAACATTTACACAAGGGACATGACAGGAGGATGACAACAGCTCAAATTAGCCGGATGAACAGAGGTGACTGAGAACTTAAATCACGTGATTATGTTTAAATCAAATTCCTTTTCTAGCAGACCTGTTGTAGACGTCCTTGCTGAGGCTGAGCACTGACACTTTCACGCGCCTCTGACTGTTGATCAGGCAGTTTCGAGCAGCAAGGTCTTTGTGAACAAAGCGGTGATTGGACAGGTGTTCCATCCCATGAGCCACCTGGGCACAGATGGAAACCTAATGGAAAAGACAAAAATATAGAACAATGAAAACAAACAAACAAAAAAATAGTCAAGATAAAGTGACTTTGGTAATTGCTGCGGTCACTGTAGATGTATTTTCAAAGTCTTGGGAAAAAAAGTCTCCACTGACAAAGAAAATGTCCAGCACAACAACCATGACGGAAAGCCTCGACTTCCAATCTCTGAGATTCTTTTTGTACAGATTAAACAAATAAGATGTGATGTGTGAGCTTCAAATGTGCTGGTAGCTGGATGTTTTAACCCTTGGAAAGAGTGAAGTTAACAGTTAGTCTTTATGCTGCGTTTGAAGCTTCAGATTCAGTCTACAGACATGAGAGTGGCACTGACCTTCTTATCTAAGTCTCGACAAGAAAATGTGTTCTCCAAAATGTCTCAAGGGAACATGATCTCGCAGAGAATGGAATCATCTTTTTAAAACATGTCAAACAATTTCAACATGCTATAATGTATACGATGCAGGCACCGATGGATTACTGACCTGCAAAATACCAGGGGCCCAAAGTGTCAGGGGGCCCACTGTCTAAGACTGACATACTTTTGTATCTTTTCGTCTTTGTATGGTAGATAGTGTGCAGGATGCTGTGAGTTGTCAAGAAAGGTACAACATGCAACACTTACTTTGGTCTTGGTGCTGATAGGCTGAGATTTGATCTTGTCATCTTTGCTTTTGGAAATTCTCAGGAACTGCTTTAGGTCTCCCTGGTATCATAAAAGCAAAAAAAGAGGCCACCATATCAGGTAAAATAATTTAAATCCCTGTGTGTGTGTGTGTGTGTGTGTGTGTGTGTGTGTGTGTGTGTATGCTTCTATGTCTGTGTGCTCACCAGGTCATAGTACTCTAAGATGGTGTAGTGGGGCTCTGCCTCCCTACACAGGCCCAACAGGCGGACGACGTTGGGGTGGCTGAGCTTGGCGAACATCTCAGCCTCGCGGCGGAAGTCGAGCTGAAGCTGTTCGTCTCTGGTCTGCAGGCTCTTCACCAACACCACCATCTCCTCCTCGCTCTCCTCGATTCCTTTCGCCTTGCACAGCAGCACCTCACCGAACTCCCCTTTGCCTAAACATACATTAACACCACAGAGCAAATGTCAGAGCACATGCTTGAAAATCAATGTTGCACATCTAAAGTAGATTTAGATTTAACATCAGGGGACTGAAATCAGAGCAGAAAAACACAGTCAATGAGAGGAGAGCTGTATGAATCAGTTTACCTAAAGTAGTGATAGTTTGTAGGTTTGCTCGAGGAAAGTGGAGCTTATCATTGTTCACATGGCTGTGGCGTTTCTCCGTTGTTGCCATGGTACCCATGTTGGTGAGTGCCACCTCCTCCTGGATCTCAGCGGTGGTGTGACCATTTTGTTGAACGGCACCCCCTGATAAACACCACATGCATCCCAAAGGGTGAAAGGTCATAATGCAAATCTCAAATGATGCTAAATGGCGCTGCACGTGTAATGTGTGTCCAAACAGTGAAATCTAAACATTATTGTCTCATGAAAATCAAAACGTGTTGCTCTGCTCTGCCAAATCTGGAGGGTTAACAAAAAACAAGCAGATGATAAACATGAAGAAAAAAGATTTTTTTAGAAATGAGACAGAGATGTTGCATGAGGAAAAACATCTTTCTTGTATGACATGTTTGCAGGAATTAGTTGTACTATTGAGTGTTATTCAAACTACAGCTAAGCCATGTCATTAGTAATCAAATTTGATCAAAACAAAGTTAAATGTTTATCCAAAAATGAAAAAAATTGTTGAGTTCTAAGGTGTTCCAAAAACATTTTAGCCATCATCCACAGTTAGTTTCATTTTTTCCAGCTTTGAGCAGCTCCTCCATTTCCTTATGCACATCAACTCAAAACGAATAAAAAAACTGTATGTAAATTGACTGTTTAAAGTATTCATTTTTCCAGTGTAAACACGCTCAAAATAGCCCTGAGTTAGAGTCATCCGAGTTCATGTCTCATTAAACAGTCTGGAGTTAAATGCAATACCCAAAGTAAACACAAGATGGCAGCAAATATCTTAAACCTCTCAAGCACATTTTGAGGACCACAAGTTGAGCCAGCGACTCATATAACCTGACTGAGTTTACAAGCGTCTCACCACAACGTCATAAACATTCTCCTCCACCAAACTTACCGTTCAGACACTCCATCTCCGGCTCCTCGCCGTCCTGGCCTTTCTGCAGTCTTTTAGCGTTGCGTCTCTTTTTGCAGTAAAACATGAGTCCCAGTACTACGATGATGTAAGCCACGGCTGCTCCCACCGACAGGCCGATGGTTTGGATCATCTTGTATGGAGCCTTGTCCCCGTCTTCATCAATGGGATGCACTGGTTTGTCTGTTGGGCACAGGTGGAAATTATGGTTAAGTAAAAAAAACTCTGAAAAATACAGGACGTGTCTTCTAAAATCATTTCTAATTAACATCACATATTATGTTCCATGATTCAGTACATTTTGTTGTTGTTTTTTTAGCACAGTTTTACCCAGTGGTGGAGAAATTATTGCATTTATTTACTTAGGTCAAATTACTAATACCAACAATCAGGGAAATATGCTTAAAGTATGAAAAGTAAAAGTACAATGCAGTAACATTAAAATAAATAAATAAAATTAAATGTCTAAAAAAGACAGAAAATGACTTAAATGTTTATCAGAATGGTTGCTAATTCATTTTTTTCATGTCAGTCAGCTAATTGATTAATTGACTAATCGTTTCAGTGGTACTTGCAAAACTTTTGGGTGGTTTAATTTATGAAAAAACTTCACTATCAGAAAAGATGTAGTGAAGTACATAGCACAGTATTTCCCTCTGAAATGTACAGTAAATAGAAGAAGTGTCATGACAAGGAAAAGTACCTTTAAATTTGTACTTAAGTACACTACTTCAGTAAATGTACATAGTGACATTCCACAACTGGTTTTAGCATCGGTATGCACATTTAATATTTTCCAAGAATAGGCATTTAAAAATAAGAGATGGAAGAGTGGAAATGCAAACAAAAGATGCAGATATGCAGATCACTTAGAATCAGATGTGGTTTACTGTGTAACAGATTCACTACAGTTATAATGTGCAAAGTTAAAACTGTGCAAAGGATGTTTGAACACTGTCACACAACTACTCTGCCCTAAAGAAGCAAGTCCTTATCTGTTTCATAGATTAAAGGCACTTGCAGGGAAATTTAACACAGTTAAAACTATAATACTATTTAAAAACATACAGATCAGTTCATTCAACAAGTCATTTTTCTGAGTTGCCCTGTTAATGCAGTCACCGGTCTGGCTTCTTTATGCAGCTGTCATGTTGACCCTGACAAGCTGCTACAAACATCTAAATCCATGTCTCCCACTTTGAGCTAATCCAGAATACCATCCTGCAACATGGGAAGAAAATGAGTTGTTATGGGACACTAATGCAAGTGTGTGACTGTAATTTTCAGCTTCAGTCAGCACACAAGGAGCCCCAGAGTGTGAAGCATTATTAGATCCAACGTCTGCCCAATCCCATCACCTCAGTGACAGGCGTGGCGTCAGAGACGTGGCTGTAGTTATTAACCTGTCGAGATGGATGACGGGCAGAGAGTGAAGGTTTAATTAATGCCTCCATCCTTTGCTTGTGATGGTGGTGCACGCCCCCATGAGTACACCTTTGTTCCTGATAAACATAGCCCCTGTATGTATGTTTGCATTCTCATATGTATGTGTGTGTGTGTGTGTGTGTGTGTGTGTGTGTGTGTGTGTGTGTGTGTGCGCGAGTTTAACTCACCTACTACATACAGCTGAGCCACACGATCTTTGATGCTGCAGCTGTTTCCGGCCACACATGTGTATCTGCCCGTGTCATCTGTCGTAACATCTTTAATCACCAAGGAGCCGTTGGGCATCTTCTGGATTCTGGAAGAAATAAAGGACACAGTGGATGAAGGTGGAGGTCTGGACGTCCAAAACACACTCACAACAGGTCTCATGCAAGAACATTTTCTTAATCTAATCCTAAGTCTCTGTTACACTCTTCTAGGGTTTGCTCATGAAACCATCTCAAATTGTATTCAGCAAGCTTTTTCAGCTACGCAAAGTTGTCATAAAGTGCTCGTCTCAGCCTGTTCATGAGCAGGTGGCTCAGCTGTGTGTGAGATCTGATCATCAGCATAATCAACACGCCTGAAATAGCTTCATAAGGCTGCCTGCGTTGCTACGTTCGTGGGCAAGATTCATTCAGAAACTAGAGTTGTTGCCTGGCAGTTGTATGGCTCTGCCATCCAGCTGCAATCTACATCCATGTCTTTCCTCTTTCATACGTAACCATGACAACAGCAAAGAAGCTACAAATTCGAACACATGGCAGCACAGAGGATGTATGCAGTCAGCACAGGTTCAAAGAGGACACCAAAGATTATCGGACCAGATGTCTCCCCTCTGTTCCAGAGTTATGGCATTGAGTAATGGTCAGAAAATGTTATGTCATATTGTAGTTGACCTTTTGATTATATATTGTCAACACATCATTATCGTATCCTGTTAGACATTTGTGTGAAATGATTAATTTTTAAGTTATGATCAGGAACATGTGTTGTAAGATCACAGTGACCTCTTACCATTTCATCCTTGAATCCAAGTGGACATTAGGGCCAAATTTAAGGAAACTCCTTTAGGCTGTTCCTCAGATACTGTGTTCATGTGATGGGAGGGACGTGAGATCGCAGTGGCTTTGACCACCAAAATCTAATCAGTTCATCCTCGAGTTTAAGTGGATATATGTGCCAACTTTTAAGAAATTCTCACGACGTGTTTCTGAGATACTGCATTACAAGGATGGCATGGACGGGGCGGCATAAATATTAAACAAGTGTGAAAAAAAACTTCACATCAAGGAGCCTACTAATGGATACTAAAAGACCGAAAAAAAAAAAAAGAACGCATTTAGCAGTGTCAGTATAGGCGTCATTTTACTCAAGCCATGAAGTTACGTAGATAATGAAAAACTTCAACCAAGCTGACTTAAAGTGGAGGAGACCGAGGGGACATGTGCCGCTCACAGAGATTGACAGAGTACCAGACTCTACATGGAGGTGATGTAACACTGTCAGATGTCATAATGAAGGATGTTCATGAGACCTGCATTAATACTCTGAGGCAACTTTCCTGATGACAAAAATGTTTAAGTTGCCAAAATATGCTGATTAAAAAAAAGAACAGAATATTAATGTAGCATTATATTCATTTTCTTATTATTTAAATTTCTCAAGACAAACTAGACAATTAGTGGGTTTTTTTTTACAACTGTAGAAAGAGTCCGACATCTGTTCTTGACTTGTTTAAAAGATCTGGATCACTCGATAAGTTTGATCATTATTTAAAGAACAAGAAAATGAGTGAATGATGTTGTTGTAAATCACTCTTAATTGCCACTTCAGAGCAAATCTGTTAGTAAGACACATTCTTGCATGAGGCCCATTATACTCAGCTGTGTAACACTATATAAGCACAAGCTAAATCTATGATGAATGCACAGACATGACACCGCAATCCTGTTTTGAACCTGTGATCACAAACTGTAATCTTTATACATTACAGCTGAGCTGTATAAAAGAATAATCAAAAAGTGTGTGTCATTTACCTCCTGTTCTTACTGATATCCAGCGTCTTGTCTTTGACCATCCAGTGGATGTGAGGCTCGGGGTCGCCGGTGGCCTGGCAGTGCAGGATGGCCGTGTGACCTTGGTACACCGTTGTATTCTCTGGTTCCACCTTAAAGCGAATGTACACTACACGTGCACAAACACATAGGAACACACACACAGAGGCTCATTAATATAACACTTGCACCACAACTGGGCCATAACATTTCCTTTACAGGCTGTGGTTAACGTCTCAGTAACACTCTACAACCCAAATGCAATTCATTACTGGGCAATAAAAAGGCCACCAAGAACACAATAAATGCTGCTGTATTCGCCACTTGATGAGAATGATCAGTGACTCAGATGTACTGAGACCACACGTTCTGTCGATGTGGGACTGATGACGAATGCGGCAGTGTGCCCCTTTCTTTCAGGATGATGAGCGAGGCACTTTACCGGCCACAATGAGGGTCACCAGGGCTCTGATCTCCCCCTGAAGGCTGTTGGAGGCGATGCAAGTGTAGTTGCTGGCGTCGCTGCGGGTGACTTTCTTAAAGTGGAGCTGGCCGTTCCTCTGCTCCACCCGAGGCGGCAGCTCTCCTCCATCTGCAGGGGGAGACAGAGAGACACATGGGGACCCAGGGAGATTAGGAGAGTCTGGAGCTGCATGTGGAATTCAAGTGGTTAAATCGACTCCATCACGGCAAAGGCAGATGAATGGGGGAAATGATCCGTGATGATGGACCTTCCTCACACTCTGTCTATTGCAGATTCTGTGCATGTTTCCACACATTCTTGTGAAAACGGCATTTGTCATCATTAACATAAAAGGAACGAGGGGTACTGCTGCATTAGAAGAGATATTCCCCTGAAGAAATTGTTAAACAGTCATTTCTTATTGGACTAAAAGGGACAGTTCACCCCAAATTCAAAAATACATATTTTCCCTATTATCTGTTGTGCTACTTATCAGTTTAGATTGTTTTGGTGTGAGTTGCTGTGGGTTGGAGATATCGGCTGTAGAGATTTCTGCCTTCTCTCAATGAAAACTCTGGCACTCCGCTTGTGGTGCGCCAAAACATTTGAAGAATTCAAAAGCAACGTCTCTTTCCAGCAATCATGACCCAGTTACTCAAGATAATCCACAGACCTTGTTGTGAGCAGTTTCATATAGGAACTATTTTCTGACCATATCACCATGCAAGAAGGAAATGTGGACTTACTCATGACAGCACGAGATGTAAACATTAGCGACCTCAGCGGTGCTAGGTGAGCTAGCAGTAGATGCACGCTTCCTTCTGTGCGATGATTCGGTTGGCAAATGTGTTTGGTGAAAAATATAATTGTATAAGCGTACACACCTGCTTTGGTCCAGCGGATTGTGGGGCTCTCTCTGCCTTTAGCTGAGCACTGGATGGTGATCTCGTTATCCAGCTCCAGGCACTGAGACGGCTGGGGGGTTGGGGTGAACTTCAGCTTCTCTGAAACACAAGTCAAAACACCACACACACATTATACATATGGTAAACATGTCAAGCCTCTTTTGTGCAAACGAAACTGCAGGTAAAATGACGCTAAACTGACGCACGTCATGTTCAGACACATTCAGGGAAATGTGGCCACATGTGCACAGATCTGGTGAGAATAAAAACGAAGGTCTATCAGAGGCTGAGATCATATATATAAACACAGAGATTGAATAGACAAAACAGCGACATGGCAGCCCATCTATCATAGTAATCCTATAGCAGCAGAGCTACGCTGATAGGAATTTATCATGGAGATAATGTGTTAAAATGGAGGCTGGAAGAAAGCTGCCATGTACGAGTCATATTTTACACCTCTGTGGGTGTCCTGCGGGACGCCCAGAGACACAACACGGACATGCTCATCCTATTTTAGGAAACACACACATTCACACTCACACTCCTACAGGCAAGACCACATTTGTTTTATATTTTCTCCCAACACTGTATGACTCATAACACCTCGGATATAATTTCACTCATTGCTCATGATAGTTCAGTCAGTCTGGGGAATCATTTCAAGTACAAGCTCAGTATATGTTCAGAGTATAATCTACTGTATATATTGATCAACTGAGTGATTCCCTCGCAGCTTACCAAGCACAGTGACTCTTGCTAGACCAGACAGTCGGCCGCCTACTGTTTTGGTTTCACAGCCGTAGATCTGTCCGTCGTACACCTCCACACTGTTGATCCTGAGGGTGCCGTTAGGGAACAGCTTAAAACGGGAGTCCTACAGAAAAAAAGTTACAAATTTTCACCTGCCAGGTGTAGATACAATACATGTCAGAAAAAGACTCTTATTTTGTGTGATAACTGACCTCTGGTGTGATCATGATGTTGTTGCGGAGCCAGGTGACCTCGGGTTCAGGGTTGGCCTGAGCGTGACAGTGAAGGTAACCTGGTTTACCCTCCTCTAAGAGGCTGTCCTGTGGCCTCGTCACCCACACTGGTGCAGCTATGGACACACATGAAAACACAGAAATGATATTATAAGCACTCACATTTTACACTAAGCTGCACAGTGCATATATATTATATCTTTTCAGCTACATGGCTGTCCCTTGATGGAGAGCACAAGGTGTTAATGAGCTTGGCCCACTGGTCAATCTAAAAATAGAAGCAATTAATAATACCTGATTAATAGTCCCAATATCCCCAGCTTGTTTCTTATATTAAAAACATGACTTACAGTGATATTAAAGAGTGCTTACTGATACTATTTATGCTCTGTGTCAGCTTACAGTTTAGGAGGGGGGGTTGTTTTCACTACTTTTGGAGGTAGTATGAAAAAACGAATTATAGCACAGATTTAAAAAAAAAAACAATAGCCAAAATTAAAGCAACAGAGACTGAAATGTTCTGCCTTTTTCTCGAGACAGGTCAAAGCCCCAAAAATCTGGATCCTACGTTTCCCAAGCTGCATTGCTTCTCCTCTGCCTGCTTAACATCTGTTTCTTTCAAACCCCACATGTCCAGTTTATAATGCGGGCTTTCTTTGAGTAGTGTCAAGTCTCAAGCCCAAGCAGAAGGTTTTTTTTTCAAACTTTCTCCAACATTATACAGGTTTTACTGAAAAAGAGAAAAATTCACAGAAATTTCTTTCTTCTATGTTGTGGATACGGCGCTGCTGGCTAGAATTAATTTACTTTGAGGAAAGTGGTGGTATGAGTGACAGCTCCAGATTATGCTCAAGGCGTTTTTTTAGAGTGGACTGCTTCAACAACTAATGTTACATGGAGCATATGTTGGGTTTGAAGCTAGATCGCTCTCAAAATGCAGTTTCATCTGGACTTTAACAAGTAAAATTCTTCAAGTGTCTCTTTAAAACTGTCTGTATGACTCACTCGCCACGGTGAAGGTGACCTCCTGTGTCTTGCGCCCTGCCCTGTTCTGGGCCACACAGGTGTATGTGCCTGAGTCTCCCTCCTCTGTGGGACTGAAGACCAGATCCAGGCCATCCTGGTAGACTCTGCCCTCTGTGGGCACCCGCTGACCTCCTCTCTCCCACCACACCTCGGGCTCAGGTCTGCCACGCGGTGGTCGACAGGCCACCCGCTGCAGGGTGTCCGCTGTGAAAACCTTCGACATCTTAGGCACCATGTCTTCTATCTCTGTAGTGGAGAGCGTAAAAGAGTGAGAGCTTTTCAGCATTAAGCAGCAACATAAATGATGAAATTGATTTCCATTTATGCAAGACCCCTGATAATCATCAATCTGTCTTCAAAGCCAGTGAAGCATTACTGATTTTGAATTTCATGAGAAGCCCTGAGCATGCTTCATTCCAACGCACAGCTAGATTAGCAGATTTCCTGTCTTGTTAGGAAAAGTCCTCTGATTTGTTGCGCAGGTCACAGTAATTAGAGAACAAAGTGCACAGTAGGCGAACTGAGTATATAGGTTGTATGGGAATTAAGCAGCGCCTGTGTGAGGTGGCTCATATCAAAACTGGCAGCCCCTGTGCAGAAAGTGGAATGTGATCTGTGGTACAAAGACTCACAAGACCTCCCACTACTGTGTGGTATAATACTGTGTGTGTCCCAAATGGAAGTCATTAATACCTTATTGGCCGACAACAGTCTGAAAGCTGTTCGGTGGCTGCGACCCTCGACGAGTCTAGGACCTAAATCAATTAATGAGAACACACGAAAACACGCATTTCTCCGCACATGAGAGGGAAGTCGAGTAGGGGGAAGTGGGGTGAGTGGGGCAGTGAAGTGAGTAAGGTGGAGCTACGATGGAGTGACTGTTTAAACTTGTCCCTAAACACGGAATTCTACTGTGACACAATCCCCTATAATGCCTGCAGGGATTACAATCAGATTAAGTGAATTAAGGTATTTAAATGGAGCCGTGGTTCACTGGGTTAAAACTGCAGATACAGTCGTACCTCACTAATCCAAAACCCTTGGGGAAAAGGGGGCTGTTTGAGAGGAATAAAGTGTTTGGGACTCTGAAACGCAGAGAAATTCCAGCCCTAAGCTTATACAAAATATTTGACTTGCATGCACTTGCATTTCAAAATGCTGGCTGATTAGCAGAATGAGATGATACTGCAGATTGTTCCTGCTTTAAGCTCAAGCAGCCATTTAAAGGAGGTTGGAGTCACGGTTAGACAGGAAAAGAGCAGATGCTGTTATGTGCAATATTAAAACAACTCGGATGTGTCTGGACTTGTGTACTGCTTTGTTTTCCCTGCTTGTGTTGCAGCATTACGCACAAAGCTCTATATGCTGTAGTTCTGATGTTTTGCTTTCATTTTTAAGCGGTTTAACACTCCATTTAGAAGTACTATCTTCCCAGTAAATTTCAACTGATGTTGGATGAAAATCACAGGGGCTGGTCTAATGACATTTCACAACCTCATAATTACACTGCTTGTTAACCAGTTTGAGTCATACTCGTATGTTATCTAATGTTACTTTTGCCGCCAGTTCAGCCAGGTGCTGTTACGCTCTGGAGGAAACCTTGTTGAGATAAACAAGCTTGACAAACAGCTGGACTGTTGGAGGAAATAATATGGAGGGGAAGCAGGAAAATGCCCCAGCGCCGCATGTGTAGTGGATACAGCTGGGCCGGATGTCAATAAGGGAATGTGATTATCGTCGGAGAGATCTGGCACTAAGTGAAAGAGCCAGAAGAAGAAGAAGGGAGGGGAGAGCAAAATGAGATGGAGGGCGGGATAAATATGTAACCCAAATGCCCTTCTCCCTCTCAGATTACAGAATCACAGGTGTTGATCTCTCACCAGTCCAACAACTGCAAATATGTGCGTGTATGCGTACCAGCTATAAGGAGTGAGGCCTCCAGTTTAACGTGGGGCCCTCTGAGGCCGCGGCCAATACACTTGTATGTCCCCGTGTTCCTGGGCTTGACCTGGGTGATCAGCAGCGTGCCGTTGGAGAACAGGATCAGACTGTGGAAAAACAGATTAGACAGTTTACACTTCAAGTTCTGCTCATTCATACTGTCTCTGACCAATAAACTGTCACACATTATTTATACATGAAAGCACATTAACAGAGCAGCACATGAAACAGAAACTCTCTGCACGCGTGTGACTCCCACCACCAGATTTCGCTCAGATGGCATCTGAAAATAATTTCTTAGCGTTTGTTTTGGCCGGCTGGGAGTACCAGATGGATATGATCTGCACACAGGACAATATGGGTGCCAGAGTCAAAAGTCTTTCTTAGCATAGGCCTACTTTTTCTGTGCTTGGCATGTTATCTGGTGCTTTCTGAATTGCCCTGATTCACTAAACCGAAACCATCTGCTTCACCTCCAGACAGGTTAGAGTAAATTAGAGTTGTTCTGGTACAGATACCAGTATCAGAGATGCCTATGATGGCGCCTAAAATGCTGGACTGTGTATCAGCGAGTTTGCAAATCTATGGTACAATCATCTAATACCATGTAAAAATTTTAAGTAGTTTCACACCCGGACAAAATGTCCCAGAAAGCAACTCGTCTTTGCCACTCCAAAACATACAGCAAGTATGGCAACTACTGGTTTAGAGTGGTAAAGAACAGAAGGTTGGATATTCGCTTTCTATAGTATCTTCGTTTATCTTTAGTATAGTATCTTTCTCTATAAGAATTTGTCCGTGTTTGATGTTAAGGGTTCAAAGCAAGCGGCAACCTCAGAGGCTGAAAAAAATGAAGCCAATACAGAAATGTCAAAATCTGCAGTTCCTTGAATGGCCACTTGAGGCTGGCTCCAAAACAGAGCCCCATGTTAAAACGCAGACATAAGCATGTTTACAGCTAGATACAAAAAACAGTTTTGGCGGTTTGGACGATTTATTAAGGCCCAAAGTTACACATATTTAAAGGCGGGCTGCTGAGTGACAGACTATCTGCAAGTTGTTGCTACCAGTCACTACAGTGTGTGAGTCAGATCCAACCCTCACTCCTCCATAGCACCAGCCTCTTGTCCAAATATGGTCACTTCTGGCTCCAGAGAACCAAGATGGTGATGGCTGAAATGTCAAGCTCGAGGCTTTAAAACAGGAGTCCAAAAACCAATGGGTGACGCCACGGGAGCTGCGTCCTTTATTAATAGTCTATGGTTTAAAGTGAGCATGCCATACAACATTGATAGCAATCATATCCATACAGGGTTAGTAGTATATAGCTGTTCAATTTCTTATTTTTTTTAATTTGACGTAATTGTATTGGATTGGTATTTAATATTGGCCAATACACAACCTCATGTATTGCAATGGGCGTCGGAACATCTCTTAAGTAAATGTTAAAAAATGTCCACAGAACATAAAAAAAGTGTCCCTTAAAGAGTTCATTTTAAAAAATCTTGTAGTTTTTAAAGAACAGAAGTGGCGGCTGGCCCACGGCCTCTGGCAGGATGAAGGGAGTATCAGTGCCAGTGATGGACGGGATGAGAAGTAATTAAAGGCTGACCTTAAGCCGGCTTCAGGGCAGACAGATAAGGAGCTGCATAGCCCACACGGCACAGAGAAAAAAAGCTCAATAGACCGGACAACTCAACAGCTCATCACGACTATATGACAAAGTCATTAAAAAGCTCATGGGAGAAGTGAACATGTGAAGCAGAACGGAATAAGTAAAGGTACTGCTGGATACATTTGGGATGCTGTAAGAGTTTTCCGAGATTCATCCAGCGGTGTCTGGCTCTGCGCTGAGGAGGAAGGATGATATTTCTGTGTCATCTCTTCTCTTCTCTGTTCTATAACAGAAGGGAAATGAGCTTTGGGAGCTTGTGTGTGTTTCCACCCCAGAGAAGGAGAACAAGTCTGTGGAACATTACTTCACTCTGAGGAAACTCTAAAATAACCACAAAACTAAATGAACAAAGAGTTTTTTTTTTAAAAAAAAAAAAAGAAAAAAAAAGGCAATCATCTTTATAGCTAAATGCGAAGAAAGAATTGGTCTCACATTTTTCCCTCCAGAGCTGGTTTGACCCACGGGGCATAATTCTTTCTGTCTGTACAAAACAGCCTTGAGCTTACGCTGGTTTATTTTTTTTAGTTTCACACATATGAAAGCAATCTACATAAAATTCCCACACAGTCGAGGTGGGGGGGGGGGGGGGGGGGTTGTCTCAACAGTGCAGGTGCTAAACAGATGATATCTCCTGCAGAGAGCTGCATTCCTCTGGCGCTATATCAGCCCAGATCAATAAACACAAACACACAGAACACCAGGATGCTTTCGAATACCTTAACCACATGAATTTAATGAAACAGTCTCTGTGTGTGTTTTTACCCATCCATCTGTAAGCCTGGTGCTGAGTCATCACCGCCTAGGTGACCAAACCCACCTCCAACAAGCTCATTACACAAGTGACTAACTATTGATGTTGTAGTCCTTTTCTTCCCTCGCTCAATGAACACGATAATCACTTTAAAATCGAAAACCGGCCCTTGCTCCCCGTGTGGAACAGCTATGTATGAGCATGAGGTGCTATGAACCCTGAGGGGATACTCTGCACTTGGTATAGAAATTGGTTATTATCTAGTGCTTATGTGTAGGGGACTTGCTGGTGAGCTGAATGTAGCTTGAGGGGTTTTCCGATCAGTGCATGAACACCGGAGAGCTGCAAAGTCTTCTGTGATAGGCTGGAGAGAAAGGCTGCGTTCAAGTGATGTATAGGAGGCTGAAGAGAAACTTTAATCTGTTCCAGTAATAATATTCCTTATTGTGCAATTTATCTTGAGCGTGAGTTGTAGAGACCATGCAAGAGTTCCACCTCATTGGGTTCAAAGGAATACCTGATTGTAGCTGAAGCTTATGTAACAGTAAGTAAGGAGAGGGAATGAAGTGGCGGCAGGATGTGGAGGGAGTCGGTGTGGAGGAGGAGTAGGAGATGTATGATGAGAAAGAAAATAGTGTAGCAGAGGGGAGGATTTAGCTCTCAACATACCGAGACTTGTTCACCAGCAGCTCGTTTTCGTGGTACCACTCCAAAGTCGGGGGCGGCACGGCGGTGAACTGGCAGTGAAACGCAGCCTCCTCGTTCCTCAAAACCACCTGGTCCTCAGGAGTGACCACGGGCCGCGGGAAACTCTTATCTGTTAGAGAGGAGGTACACAAACATCTGCATGATTACATCTGTAAGCATCAGACCATCAAGTTTCATCTGTGTGCGCTGCACTGATCTATTCATGGCTTTATTAAAATCTGCCAACAGCAGCAGCGTGGGGCTGGTGAGCAAGCGGCCTTCAGGTGGTGGTGCATGTGTCAACACTTCAGGGGCCCCTTGAGAGACTTAATGAGGTCGGTGGACAGACCCTGCAGCTTATCTGGACCATCATCTCCTCCTGCTTTTTACCTCCTGGATCATAGAATCAAACACACGAGATCATCTCTCTCTTGTCTGATAATCTAAAATTACACTGTTGAAGATATTGGGGTTAGAAGGGCTCAAGTGGGGTCGACATTAGACACAAGAACCTGAATGATCAATTTGATATATAATTTAAAGGGTTAATAATGACTAGTAATATTTTACCAACAAAATAAGCGTATAAGCGTATAATGCAGTTCATTTCAACACGGACAACCAACTTAAATAGGCGATAGCCTCCTTTCCTAGTATACTCCAGTAGATGAATATGCCTTTCTGTGAGTGTTTTCTTTCCCTGGTGTGTCATGTTCAACATCATGGACAGGCTGGAAAACAGTTTTTTTAACAGGAGAAACATAGCCCCATTGAAAAGGTTACAGTATTTACTTCTTTTTTATACTTGTTATTTATTCAGTCTCTCTTTCAAACTTAATGTTCAAAATAATGTGGAACAATGCTGCTTGGGCGGAGGTGGACTGTATTTTCTGGCGGCTTGTCATTGCATCTTGCCGATGTTGGCTCTACAATTAGCATGCCTGTCCAGGTGTTGTATTTCTATCGCTCCCGATAGAAGCTAATCAGAGCGGGAGTCGCTAAATACCGGTGGCTACGGCAGAGTCATTTTACCCGGGAATGAATGCAACATTTCACATTAAATAAAAAGCCAGATGTTAGCGGCTGTTAGTGGGGATTTTTGTGCAGTAGGAATGGGACTACAGGCTTGTCAATTTTGTATTTTTAACAATGCGAGTAGCAGAATTTTTGAGCTCAATGTCATATTACCCAAAAATGCAGCAGTATTTTCCTTTTTCTACACTCTTTTGACTCTACTCTCTCAGACACCCTCTAACACTGAACTAGGCTGCTCTGACCTGCCAAAACCACAGATTTGGTCCGGCACAACCGAGAGGAGGAGTAATTACCACACAGACTTTAGGACATTGTTATACTCCAAATACAAATCTGAAGGGCGTTGAGCTTAATAAAGAAATGGGAACGTGAAAATACCCTTAATCCAGGTTTACGTGTGTGAGTATTCAAATCTGAACAGCCTATGCTGGCTATGGTGCCAGCCACAGTATTAGGATATGGCTACTGGCTGGTGTGAAGAAAAAGAGAGACATTCCCAGCTGGCCCACCCAGGAAGTCAGTGGGAAGGTCTCATCTTAAAGAGCTGTGACCGTGCATTGAAAACCTGTCTAAATCTGTCAGCTTTTCCTTAAGGTGAAGCCCTACAGAAGAGCAGAGGGTGGCAACATGGTAACTGGAAACTCAACAATTATCCATTCTTCCTCCACACAGGTGCTAAGCTAGCGTGTCTGTGTGTATGTTGCAGGTGGCTAATTAGAGTGGTGCGGGGCATCAGGTTTCTCGCACAGATGTGCGTCTGTATGTACTGTACTCACTCGGTGGTGTGCTGGGGGGATAATACACAGGAGGAGCTCACACACAAACAGAGTAAACAACAGACAGTAATTCATGTTGAGAGAGGAAAAACAAATCATCTCCTTATTGAACACAGCGCAGCAAAGTGTGTGTGAAAGCTACCCGTCAGATCAACAGAACGACGCTGCTGCAGAGGGAGCTGATGTTATTATTCGCTCGCTACATGTTTATGATGTTGTTTCTGTCTGTGTGGGTGGTAGAGGAGGAAGGTGCTAACACACTCTCTGGTAATCACATTAGGAACTCCATCACTCTCTCTTCCTGCTCTCTCAACACTAATGGTCTGTATAGCTCCTCCCGCGTCTCAACACGCTTCCTGTCAGGTGTGGCAATACGGAAAAATTCACCTGAGTCATTTAGAAAGCAAAAATGCTAATTACTGGTTTTAACTCCTATAATGTGAGGTGATTTACTGCTTTTATCAAATTTATTTTGTTGTAATATTAATATATTTGAGTGTTGGACAGGCTGTTGTTGCTTATGTGGCTATTTTTTTAGGATGTTTTTTTGGCTTTTCATGTTTTTATTATAGCAAAGTTTTAAGAGTGACGGGGGGGTTACGACACATAGCAAGTGCTTAAGTGCCTAACACACTGCCATGTAAGGTCTCACACACACTCTCACACACACACACACACACACACACACACACACACACACACACACACACACACACACACACACACACACACACACACACACACACACACACCTATGATGTTGAGAGAGAAGTTGCTGTTGCTGCAGACGTGCCCGGCTGCATTCTTGGCACAGCAGTAGTACAGGCCATTGTCGTCCGGACTGGCACTCGTAAAGGTGAGCGTCCTCTCCTTGTTGTTGATCTGGTGGCTCTTCTCCGTCAGCTTAACTCCGTCCTTGAACCACTGGCATGTTGGCCTGAGAGGGAAAGGATATAAAAGGACAGGCGTGAGAGAGGTTAAGGGGAAGCGAAGACAAATTCGGGGAAGAGACGGTTGATTGATGAATCCAAAAAAGACGAGATACAAAGATGAGGAGGGTGGGTAAGGAGAAAAATAGGAAAAGAAGAACATAAGGGCATGAGAGAGGCCAACGAGGACAGAAGAATAGTTTTTCAGTACAGTCCTCAACATGATCCTTAACCCCGTGAGCTCTGAACTTAAGGTGACTCACCGTGGGTGTCCATCAATATGACAGCGCAATGTGACCGGCGCAGAGCTCTCGATCTCCCCTTCTGAGGCGGGCTCCTTCAAAGTCACACCACCACTTTCTAACCCTGCAGAGGAAGAAGAAAAAAACAGAGGAGACTGTGAGCGGGAGGAGGGATGGAGCACAGGAGGACATGAGTAATAATGGGGGAGAAGGACAGGAAGAAAAATTGAGTTAAGTGGTCGTCCTGTCATCTGTCCTCGCGGGACACACTGCGATGCTAATGGGGATGAAATGGGGATGAGAGCAGAGTTGGGCACATCACTGTGACAGCACAGTGACTCATGCGCAGAGACAAAGCGGGGAGCTACCACATCACTGGGTCGGCTTACATCCACATACCGCCGTCCAGCACTCAAAAGAGCGAGCTGGGTATTTACGGTGCTTTTTATGGACATTTAATGGACAGTTCATTGGCTCACTCTGCTAAAAGAGCTACAGAGTAGCCCATAAAATCAGGCAGAAGGGAAATGAGCAACAAAACAACAGTGAACATGCTTTCACTTTTAAACACCTTGCCAATATAATGTTGAAAATGCTCGACCAGTGCATCCTTCAAACAAATGCCACGACAAAATGACGAGAGGCATCACTCTCACAAATAACATAAAACCTGATCAATGGCATCTTGAGTGACAGATGAACAAGATAATCAATGAAGAAAACACATGGCAGGGAAACTGATCTACAGTTGTCTCCTGAATGCATCATGGTGCAGTGAGAAATGGGGGAATAGTGTGGTTTTACCATTAAGAGTTAGACTCAGTACATTGGGAGATATATATCAACTACATACACTACATCCAGAAATCATCACAGCCACAAATCATTCCCACATTCTCCTAAAAGAGGGGCAACATACAATCATTTTTCAGTGCCCAGGGGAGACTAGTATATATATCTCATGATGTACTGAGGCTTTTCATCCCCCCTTCCATACAAAGTATCATGCCCCCTCCTATAAACGTAGTCTCGTCCATGTAGCAAGAAAAATATAAAAATGAATGAATGAATTTAATCTGATAGAGAGTTGCTTACTGACAAAATCGCTTCCTGACACAGGATGAGAAAAATAAATATTTAAAGAAGCATTTCACTGCTGGAAAGATGGTCTTATGATAAAACTAGCCTGTCCACGTAGTAGAAAGATACATGTACTTTGAAAACTGGTGCTACGTGACCAGCGAAAACAAAGGAAAAGGGGTATGGCATGAACTTTTGCTCAAGAGGTAAAAAAACCTACAAATACCAGTATGCACTGCACCACATCAGACCAATAAATGCTCCTGCTGGTGGTTGACGTAACACAAGCTTGTCCGTTTTGACACAGGAAACAATATTGTGGTCGACTGGTAACAATCAATTTCGAATTACGGTAAAACAGTGCACTAAAATATGTTTCAGAAAACATCTGAAGTGAGAAATAGACAATACAGTAACAGAATCTTGGTTTATATTTGATCAGTTTGATCAGAGTTTGGTTTGCATTTCGGAGAGGGGACAGAGTATAGAAGCAAATCGAGAGAGAAAGGGGGGAGGTGTCTCTTTCTCTCTCTCCACTTCTATACCTTTTATCTCTAAAGAAACTACACATAGACAGCATTTCGATTTCATATTTGTTAAGCACTGCCTAGTTTTAATGATTGATCTGAGTTTGGTCTGCCTTAAATCGAGAGGACACAAAGATTATAAAGGTGATCAAGAGAGAGCCACCCCCTTTATTCTCTTGATCCACTTCTATACTCTGTGTCCATGGTAGCAAGCATATGAAAATGTGCTTGTACAATCTGTAATTTGAGCATAAATTCTAGAGCCAGTTAAAATCTGATGTGAGCTGAGGGATTAGCATGGATGTCTGGGCGCTGGTAAGATGGAGGGAAGTTTACCATAGTTTATTTACACATACTGCCCTCACTGTTATGATGCAAAGCTGGTTAGAGAAGTATGCCTTTATGTTATTTATGGAGTCTTCTTTGGTGAGCAACACCTTAGATTTGTCTGTTATGCAGCGTCAGTGGACCCTGCTGGAATTCCCCTTCTCCTGCCGAGTGTGTTGACTGTACAAATACTTAATGTTCCCAGTGAAAGAGAACCAGGGCTAATAGTTATTTATGTGATGATATATAAGCTGCGGCTGTGTGATGTGCAGCAACTGTACACCCGGCGTGGTTTCTGAGTGCATACACAACATTCGCTGAGAGAGCGTGTTTGTTTGGAGTTGGCCCTGGTTTATACATGAGGGGGTTTGTGTGTGCATGTATGTTGTGTGAGTGTGAGACATTCCATCATGCTGAGCTCCGTTCCTATGGCCCGTGGCTGAATACTGCGGCTGCATCTCTGCTGCTGTTCGGATCATCTATGAAATATGCATGGCATGAGCTTCCACCTGAGACAGAGGCGGAGAAAGGGGGGAAGCACCACTGCGAGGTCAGAGGGGGCGCTAGAGGAAAACCTGTCACCACGAATTAGACAGGAACCTGGCATTACTCTGCACCCCGGGGGATCATGGGAAACCGTCTCTACAGTAACAGGGCCAACTCATTAGCTTCTTTCTAACACAGATGCTCCAACATCACGCTACTCTGGAACAAATGAGTGTGTTTAGGAGTAAAACACAGACGATGATGCTGCGCCCCAAAGCATGAATGCATGCATGCAAATGTCTAAGTGAGTTCTGCAGAGGATGCTAATGGGTTGGTGTCTCAGTCAAGGCTGGTCCAGAGAACAGCTCTGGTAGCTTAGTGAGGAGGAGGAGGAGGAGGTGATGAAGGCCATCTCAGCTCCAGGAACCTGGGGCCAGACGCTCAGACAGACCTATGATTAGTACACTGGCAACATAACGGAGCCGACAAAACCAGAAGGGGAAAAACAGTGACTCACGGAGGAGGAGGGAAAGTTTGACTGAACAACAAGTATCATCTGCAGAATGACTGACATCTGCAAATGAATCAAAGAATTTGTTACAACATGCCTGGAGTAACAGGTGGGTGTTTCTACTATCAGGCAGTGTCAAACTGTCAGGAGACATGGCTGAATTTTAAAGTCATATTGAGTCCTACTTTCATTAAAGCCCATATGTGTTCTTTGCTGCCTGTTTCCCACTGAAATGAAAAACAAAATAGAGATTAAACCTACAGATTTTAACCTTTTATGTCTGGTGTGTTTTTCTTGGAAATTCCCCTCTGACACCATTTTACACCAAAAAATCTTTCACATTCCAGCAGCGTGAGAGAAAAACAAGCAAGAAGAACTAGCGTGAGCACTAAGAGAAACCATGGTAAAAATCTAATCACCGTACAAGACACTCCATGATCTTTCGACCTTGCAATTATTGAAACAATGCACACTTATCATCACACACAGCCTTGTGACTGTCTCAAGTTTCTGCCACTCTGTGCCTATTTGTTTCTACAGCAGGTTAAAACCAATTCTTATTTCATTTCCAATTTGACCTGGATTTTCCGTCAGTCACACACTCTAACCCTTTTCTCCGCTCACAGCCTTATTCACGGTTCAGGTTTCTCCAGCTGTCCACTCGACAAACAGAAGGCGCTCTTTCATAACCTATTAGTGGCAAATACTTCCCCGTAATCCCTCTCAGAATGCATGACTAAGTGTTGGAGCAGGCCTGGCAGCTAACGGCATAATTAGGGGCGTATAATTATTATGTCGGAGGCAGAGCAGGAAGTCTTATCAACACGGGGACAATAACAGATGAATTGTGAGGATATTGTCAAGGCAGATTCTTGCACCATTCATTCCTCACTGTGCCAAAAGACAGCTGCCTGTTTGTCTGGTTCAATCAATGAGCTGAGTTGTTGCCATAGTGAAAGGTTTTTTTTGCGACAGAGAGGTAGGGTGGGGATTGTTGGGATATGATTTGACTGACAGCACCATATGGTTATGGAAATAACTAAAACATGTGGCAGTGTGGCTTCATATTGTAAAGTTTGTGCCCCTGCAGAGTCCTGGGAAAAGCGTGATAGACTCAGCTCGGCGTTTTAGACGAGGTGTCAGATTTTATCAGCTGTGGCTGACAGGGGTCAGCAGGTCGGGCTGCAAACTACTGCAACTCGGAGGGATGCTGCTGTGACACGACAGAAGGAAGAAGAAAATAAGGGGAAGACACTGACACTGAAGCAATGTCACTCTGCAGTGGGGATGCAGCATTCGGATGCTTTTTATCGATACCGATACCTCGGCTTGTTTGATCAGGGCTCCTCAATAATAGCTGTCAGGTTGTTGATATTTAAATACTGAGGCTGCCACCGTTATCTTATGTTATCTGTTACAGACAGAACCAGCACCAGACAAAACTACACGTGTTTGTGCATTTACTTGTGTGACTTAAGGCATCTGTTCGAGAGACAAAAGCAAATCAAATTAAGTTTTTTGAGAGTGGGGTGAAAAGACTCACTGACTCGACAACATCACAAGCAAATGAGCATCTTGTTTGACTGACAAAGAACCAGACAAACCTAAAAAATAGGATAATATCAGATAAATAATATAATCAAATAAAACACAAACTACAAATAATTTTGTTCTGTTGCTGTAATAAAGTTATTAAATATACATTTATGTCATTTTTAATTATTAAACTGGTGTATTACTGCATAGTATCTTAATTAATCAAAATGTAAGGTGACTAAAAATGGCAAACATATTTTCAGTTTCAGCAACCAAAAGCTGATGCCTGGTGGTCAGCCTGGGAACCATTTCTAAAGTGTTGAGCTTATTATTTAACAGGCTGTAGGCCTCACTGTGTCAAAGTGACTGGGATCATTCTTTCACGTGCAAGGCAACAGGTTTGACAAAAACACTGCTTTTCTAACTTTGTGAAACAAAACATAACAAATAAATACACAGATAAATTATTATATTATTCACTGGTGAAAATAATATGTTCTGCAACAGCAGCTTGATATGAAATTAACAGGAATTATTATTCAAGTGTGAAACTATTAAATGCAGCAACAAATCGGTCACAACCTAAATGGGAATTCCACCATATAATAACACACATACTCGTGAAATCAGATACAAATATAGATGTGAGTTGTATAGATCTGCCCCTTATCACCAATACCTGATCCAGCTATCTGAGTCGGTATCAGCCCAATATCTGATATCGGTATCAGATCAGTACATCGCTTCTCTGCAGGGGAGAAGCTGGCGGATGGAGCCTGGGTCATTAAGCATGAGGAGCTGCATTTTGTCAGTGCACAAAAGAAAAGAAAATGTTGTAGCAATTATGACAGGATGTGAAAGAGCGGAGATGCTCAGTGATCATTCAGGATGCTTTAAAATGCATCCGCCAGACAAATGTAGGTTAAGGACACATGCTGTGTGATTAAATTGAGCTGGCATGTGCGTGTGTATATTTGTGTTGAAAGTGGCTCTCTGTGATTGGAGAGATTAAATAGGACGTGTGTTTCTACCGTTTCTCTTCTTCCTACAACCTCTTGTCGCTGATTTCCAAAACACTGTCAGTATGCATCTTGTTACGGAGAGTCAAGAGAAGTGTCGCCTACAGGACCAACAGACATGCTGACAATAGTGACGACTGAGCCTGACGCCTCTGCTGGACGCGGTCTCGCCATGGAGACCCAGTGACCGGGCGGGACAAAAGGATGAAGGGGGGCTAAAACCTCTATTAGTGAAAACAGAGGGGGGATAATTACTCTGAATAACTCTCAACTGGCAGGATTTGCCCACCCACCATTGAGAGCAAGATAAATTAACTCTCTCTCTGCAGAGGGCAGGAGGGGGGAGGGGAAACAATCGACTCCGGTACAGTCCATGTACAGTACATATGGAAAACCCCAGACCACCCCCCCTTACAACCCACATTTACTACTACGCACGCAAACTAGCATACACATGAGTGAACGCACATGCAGGGTTAATGCCAGAGGGGGACTTTACTCTTAAGCTGTGTGTGGCTTTATCGCCCGTTAAATGTATGTTGGGGAAATATGAGAACATCTGTCATAACACGGTCTGATCCACCTAAAGTGATCCAGAGATGGCCAGCCAACCTGTGCATTATGACAGAGAGACAAATGTGTCGATGCACAGAGCACACAAAAGTGATTTAGGAGGATTTATTACCGTAGGCTACCTTGCCTTGTGTGTTTGATTCAAATATGTTCTGCGCTATAAATTATCTTGTTTCTCCTTTAACAGAGGACAGGAGTTCTACTGTGGGTGGTTTCTTATCTGGAGTCATGCCTGAGGAGTCGACTCCTGTTGCTGTATTCTTATCAACCTGATACAAAGCTATCGATCTTACATTTTTCTCCCAGAATGTGCTGCACTACAACCATTTATATCTGCCTTTAAGCTATGTGCTGCTATATCTGCTTTATGTACTGTCATATCTGAAAAGGGAGAGCTGTGTTTCTGCAGTGTACCCATCAGCGTACCTCTGCAGTGGACTGGCTAAAAGCCTCTTCAAGCATGCAATTTCAAAGGCCTCCTTGAAAGGCTACTTGAAATGATGCCCTATAAACACCCTGAGAGGCAGATGGAAAGTCCAAGCACGCAAACATTTATGCTTAATAACAGCCACATATTATAAAATATTATTTGCAAATACATTTGTTACCACACCATGGATACACTGGTCAAATTATTGAGGAGTTTCAGAGGGCCAACTTTGACTTTCTGAGTCTTTATTACAGATTTATTTAGTTTAATCTGGTGTGTTGATGTATTATCACTATAAAGTTGGCTTGTTACTAAACAGCTGCTTAATTACAGATCAAGCAGATAAAGAGCAACATTCATTCTTTAATTGCTCCCCTTTGTGCACCAGCTAGCACAGCATAAATAATAAATTATTATATTAGTTGTCAATGGCAACTAATTTACTGATCGATTGAGTATTTTTTTAAGAAAAAAAAACAAAACAAAATTCCTGTTTCCAGTTTCACAATGAGATTATTTTCTGGTTTTATTACTCCCCTATAATGGTAAACCGAATATTTATGAGTTGTGGACCAAAAAAAAAAGACACTGAGGATGTCGTCTTGGGGCTTTGGGAAACACTGATTTTTTACCAATGTCTGATATTTTATAGACCAAACAACTAATCGTTTAAGTTAGAAAGTAATGAATACAACAATGAATACAATAACTAGTTGCAAGCATTACAGCTAGCAGTAGGAAATCTTCACACTATGATAACTGTCTCAGAAAATATCACGTTTCCACAATATAATGCATTACACAATTGTTATTAATAATATCAGCTAAAATGAGCCTTAAAGGTCTGCCTTTCTTCTAAAACAGAAGTGTTTTAGGCAGTCAAGGAGGAAAGGAGAGGTGCATGTGCAGGTGAGATTCTCTTTGCTTTTTTTCCCCAATACTTTAGATTTCACCGTCAGTTCTCATATCACCTTATATGGTTTCACAGTGTATTGCTGCAACCCTGACAGCTTGTCGCTTACAGTCAAACTGCTGGTTGGTGCTGGGCAGGTAGAGTATTCTGGGTTTATCTGAGATTTTTGCTGAAAACAGCTGACTCCTGCAACAAGAAATGCTCCCAATGAGATCAAGAGGTAAGAGAGAGCCAAAAGTGTTGAGTTACGAGCCAGAAAATAGCACACACAGGCACACACACACACACACACAAACACACACATACACACACAAACCACTGTATTTCTCCACAAAGCTGAAGGAAGCTGCAGAAGAGATTATTATGTGTAAGTTCATCATTAGGAGCTGCACCTTTTCACGTCACACAGTAATTTCATCTACAGTTAATATTAAATTATTGATTTTGAGGCTTAAACATTCCACCACTAAAACAAACCATTTTTTGTAAAGGGCCCCATGAGGTGATCTGTGTGTGCACTGCAGCTGACCTGCCCCTTATCTCATATTTACACCACCTTATTCTGACACTCTTTTTCTTTAAATGTCTCTGTGTGACGGCAGCGCACATTCACACAAAACTGCATTACTGCTCTTATATAAACAAGTGCATGTGTATATATTTCCAGGATTAAATGAGTTCAGCAAGAAGAAACTGGATTTTTTCCTTCCAATAAAAATATGCCTCTCTGTTCCAATGTGTGGGAATATAAATGACCTGGCAGATAGTACCGTTTATTCTGGTTCATGATGGCAGCTCTTGAAAACTGGTGCTTCCTGTCTAACTTGTTTTTTTTTCTTTTAATTTGTGGGAGTGTTTTAGCAGAGCTTTATCAACACACTACATCATGTTTAATTGCAACACATAAAAGCAGTTCCCTTTAGATCAGGGAAGGTTTAGTCTCTGGCTAAAACTTGAATCGTTCAGAGCCTGTGCTCAATGTCGCAGCCCACAAATATCCTCTGGTGGAGACACATCATAGAGCAGAGGTTAAACCTCCGCTCCATCTGCCCCTCTCAGACTGACTCTCAGTTTGCTACTAGGAGGTCCGGACACTCATCTGTTCTTGTAATCAGCCTTTGAACGGGTAACATCACCACAAAGAAAAAAACCTCCTGGCTGAATGTAGCAATAGAAGACAACATATTCCAGATGGAGCTATTTTTCACCCTGCTTTGCTTTTTGTTTTCCACAGCCATCACCACCAATTCTTTCCCTTTCTCTGTTTTTAGGACACAAAGGCTTCTTAGTAACAACCGGTACCTGAGGGCCTTCAACAATACATGAACAGGGTTGTTATTTATCCCAAACAGGGCTGTGCAGAATTCCCATGGCTTCCTCTGAAACTTAAGAGGGTCATTGAGGTTGGGTTATGGGGCTAAACAACTAAATTAAGATACTAGTGTGCCTCGTCTTAATGGGACAAAATGTTTAGAAAGACATGAACAAAACACTGGCGCAAGGAGGGCAGTGCTAATGTAAATAATTATTTAGCTGGGAAGTAAATTACACCTCTTGGTAATTTCCAGACAAAAGCCTTTTGATAGTATATGGGAAAGAAGACTGTTACACAACGTCGGAAAAAAAAAGATACAGGCAACAAGAAACACATGCTTGGTGGCACATGTATCCAGTTTCCTTTGGAGAGAGAGACGGAGAGGAAGCCACAAAGAACGAGGCAACAAGGTGGAAATATTCCTGCAGCTCATACTACCTGTCATCTTATACTGTGACTTTTGTTTTGCTTTTTTGATCCAGAAACTGAAAGCGCCATTATGAAACCCTGTCAGCTGGCAATTTTCGCTCAGGTTTTTTTTTTTTAGAATGAGGGCGAGAACGACTTGAAATTAAACACTCACACTTGATATTGAAGGAAGCGTTGGTTGAGTGGAGCACCTCTCCTGTGACTTCATTTTGTGCAATGCACTCAAAGTTCCCCGCGTCCAGTCGCCGATCCACGGCAGTAAACTTGAGATTGCTGCCCTCCTGGAAGCGCCTATCGCTGTTTTCCAGGGGCTGGCCATTGTGGAGCCAGCCATAAGTGATGGCAGCCGGATCGCTGACCTCGCAGCGTAGCATGGCACTGCGGCCATGCAAGGCATCCTGGGACTTGGGCTCCTTGGTGAACTGGATGGCGGCAGCCTGGATGGACAGAACTGGAAGAGAGGGAAAGTAAAAGACAGAGGATTAGAATGGCGCTGCTGTTAACATTTTACTGCTTTTTCCGTTCATTAAGTGTGTGCCATGGCGACCACTTAGCCTGGCGGAGGAATGTGATGTTTAGACAATGCTGGCGAGCTGTGAATTATTTTGTCGTAAAATTATCTGACCCAACACCGAGGAAATCGTTTTTTCCGTTAGTGAGGCTGTGACGTGAGTGGTTGATCTAATAGTCACACATACACAGACACCCACACACACAATTGCCTCGCAGTCATGTGCCATCAGCTCAGGGAGACACGTCTCTCAAACAAGACCTGATGTGTTGCAGACACATCCTCACGCACACTTAAATCTTTTATTTCCCCTCGTGATGCTGCGAACAAGCTTTGTGTGAGAGACATGTTTTCTGCTCTATTTACCCACATCTCCGTGGAGAAAAATGACAAAAGTGTGACTTGAGCCAAGGCTGGAAGAATACTAGTCACTGTCATTTTGATACAGCGCAGTTTGAAGATAAGAGATTGCAATACGCAGGAAATGAAAATAAAACAAAAACAGTAGATTGAAATCACAGTGAGAGTAGTTAAAGATGCATCTTTAAAGGATTTCCGTTTTTATTTCTGTCTTAGTATGATCTTGGTGTCCCATTTTTAAGTTTCAAATGTGTTTTATTTGAGCAAGTTGACGTGTAGCCATATAATATGAGAATGTACTGTATATAAATATGCATATACATGCAACTTGATCATAATATGCTCTTTTTGTCTGAACATAAATATACTTAACAGTGATAACTCACATATATACATACAAATGCATAGCATATACGCACATATACAGCTGTTGCATATCCTCACACAACAAGATGAAAATCAGACATAAATAAAGACAAAAATAAACAAAAACGAAAAATAGAAAAATAGTGTATCCTTTCTAAGTGGACTGTGCTTTTTAGGTCACTAAGTCACATTTTTGTAGTGGGGACTTGTTTCTTTTTGCAGTGATGAGACTACAAGATAGGAAACATCTCGTTTTCCCTTTTTATTTTCTCTTTTATTCCCCCTCTTTCTGAAACACTTTTTTACCATACATACAGAGCAAAGGGACCTATTTTAAATGTTTATGTTTGAAATGGTTTACATAGTAGTCTATAGCTGTGACATCACAAAGTCACAGAAATCCTGACAGCCCCATAAAGGCACAGTTTCTAATTACAGACTGCATTTTGCTGTGGATTGTGCATTTTGATAGTTTCACAGTATTTGTATAGCATCTATACCTGCTTTGTATTATACCAGACTAGGAAATCTGAGTTTTTACAGTATGGGACCTTTAATGTAAGTCATAGAGCAGCCGGAACTTGAGCGAACATGTCTTACAGCAGTGCAGTAGTATGTGGTGACAGTTGGTATCAACACCATCAGCTAACTGATTAATCTTCACAGTCTTTGATTTTAAATAAACTCTTGGATCAAGACACAAAAATGTTTACTTTGCAAAGTTGCCAGTTTCACACTGGCACCTCTACCTGAGAGTTCCCGTGTCTGCCTCCTGTTGAAGTGTCAAAAAAAAAAAAAGACAACAAACTATTTTTCTGGTTTACTTTTTTGTCTTTCATGGGAAGCTGTGCTCATAACTGTTGGTAATTAGAAGAAATCTTGGAAACAAGGGAATGAGTTGGACTGGCAGCTTTTAATTTGAACTCAACGGCTGGTACACTTTGCCTTCTTGTTTGAACGGCTACCACAATGAACTACTCATCAATAGCAGTTTCCACAGTGTGTCAAGGCAGGCCCTCATGTGCCCCGCGCAACACAATGTTATCATACCTGATGTCAAGGTCTGTTATCATATGAAACGGTCCACCACTAGAGTCGATTAAGCATACCTACACCTGCGTAACGGTGTGTGTGTGAGAGTGTGTGAGAGTATGTGATTGCGTGTGTGTGCATATGTGTGTGCCTGCATGCGTGTGAGGGTCTTCGTAGCTTCTCGCAGGACTGGAGCCAAGTAAAAAGGGGATCTTTCAATAATATTAAATCAAGGAGCCTGCTGAAGATGAGCCAAGGTAATTCCTCCATCTTTGACCCTCCTCATCCCACCGCTCCCGTCCTCGTCCTGCCTGTCCATCTCTTCATCGGGCTCACCTTTGTCTTTGAATCGGCTGCAGGTGGCTCGAGCTGACGGACAGGCGGGCAGAAAAGCTGGTCAAACATGACAGACAGCTACAGAAGTTGTGGATAAGTCTGGTAGAATAACGACAAATGATTTTTCCTTAAATGGCCCCTTACCTTAAAGGCCCAGACACACCAAACAAACATCACAGAACTAGAGACGATAAAGGCTGACTGTTACGTCACCTCATGTGAACACAACGCAACACAACACAAGCCACTGCTGAAAGAACAATTGATATTTACCGTGTGCTAACAAACATTAACAAACCCAGGGTTTTCAACACATTTATTTATTTGTGGCAGCCTGCTACAATTAAATGCCACCACGAAACGATTTTATATTTTTGGAGCTGGACCATTCATTAGGAGCGCTGTCGAAATATATTTACTCATTGGTTATTCATTTCACCACACTCTTGGAGTGCTAAGACATACTCCGGGCACAGACAGAGCAGCAGAATCCCAGGCGCAGGTAAAGTAAAACTTAACCGAACATTAAACTAGTAATCGGTCTAAAAGTCTACAGCAGCACTTCTCTTATCCATTCATTTGATCAGCTCTGACCGAAATAACAGATCAATTAGTCCCTCTGAGTCTCAAACTCCTAAAACTGCTGCTTAAGGAAAAAAGAACTCCATTCTGCTGCGCTGCATTCACAGACCCATAAAACCATCAGAACTGAGAGAGAGGGCACAGAATGATAAAAAAGGAAAACACACAAGACATATAAAAGTTAAGTTTGCCACCAGTACCAAAAACCTAAATTATATCTACTAAATACAATTTATGTTATACGCAAAGTGGATAAGTGGATCTAACTGAGTTATAAGCATTATGGATTCACATACTGTGCCAAAAATAAAGAGGAATGTCTGGCGTATTTATGGACATGAAAACTTATAACTTAAGTAAAGAGATATCTGTTAACAAAACACCTCCCACACAGATAAAACCATCACTTTCCTTGTCTTACAGCCAAAAAACACAGCCGGATGCCTCCATACTCAGCACTCCAGCAGCTGTAACAGAGACTGCTCCTCGGTAAGGACACAACAGCGAGATGTACTGAAGACAACAATCAGAATGTTTTCCTACAATGGGACTTATCCACAGAAATGTCTCTTCAAGGCCCAAACACAAACACGCTCAGTATGACAAGTCACTGCTTTTGTAAGGATGCTGAAGTGAGCGGAGAAAAGGGTACAAATGCTGCCAGAGAATGAAGATTTTTTAAAGACAGCTTTCTCTGTAGCCTCACATGTTATTTTTTCTCAAGATTGTCCTATTAGACCTGCATTTTATGAAACATCTTTATATGGATGCACAAATCACTTTTGGGTCTAGTTATTCAGGTGAGTAAATTTGTTTTTTTTTAAAAACAGCTTCGGTCACACTTTTTTCAACTTGATAAAAGGGTGGGATGGTGAAAAAATGACACTATAGTCCAGCGTTATTATTTCTAGTCCATCATACTTCTTTTTTTTAATTTCACCAGGTCTGCCAACCAGCCCCCTGGATCGATGGCTTCTTTGGGGAATTGAGTTGTTTTTTCGTGGAGACACTGTATTAGAAGTCACAGCCCTGTGGCCTTTCTTTCAGCAGTAAATAAAATGTGGGAGAGAAATTTAAAGGCTGCAGAAGAGACACCTGCTGCCACATGATTGGATTTCACTCCACTGTATCAAGCAAAATGTCTCACCTGGGATTAAACCTCTTCACCTCAATTTCAGCCACATAGATGAAAAGCCGTGCATCTCACTTAATTTCCATACACAGATTTTAAATCTATTCGCAGTTTCTCTTATTTCTTTTTCATGCTCTGTCTCAACATGGGGTGATGGTCTTGTAAAGAGGTGCTCGTACACTGCTCATTTCAGCTTCCCAAATGTGAAATTTTCTGCTTTTCTCAGCCATTGTAAATTGATTATATTTAAGTTTTGGACAGTTGGTTGAAGAAAAAACTAAGCTTAAAGAAGTCACATTGGCCTCTTCTCTTGTTTGATTTACTGTTATGGATAAAATAGATAGCCCAGGTTCATAAATCACTTTCCCATCATCAGACCTGAGCTCTAGTACGACGGCTTCAAGTGATTTATTACCCACAAAGGATTGTTATAACTTTTCTTCTGTATAGGCAAGTGGTTTCTAACAATTCCCCTATGAGGCTGAGAATTTGTTCCATCTGCATAAAACTGGGATAAAAAGGCAGCAGATGGGTAGGAAACACCAGCAGAGTCATCCCCGACATCCACCTCAAACAATCTATCAAGTAATGTTCACAGACAGCACGCCGCCTCCGTGCCAAGCTTACAGCTGGGGTGTGAGGTAGCGTGCCAGCTTCCATCACACTGAGCCTCCTCTGTGTGCAGCGATGTTACGAGCTTTGGTGGGGCTGTGGCACGCAGTTGATGGTTTCATTTGAGATGCATGCTGACATATAGTGCGAGTTTGCGTTGTTTAGAGAGCGAACGACTTCTGGGAAAGGTCCCCACAGAGACGGCACACACAGATAAGGTGTTTTCACATACCACAGGGTGACAGACAAGGCAGAGAGAGTGAGGCATAGTCTATCACATCTGAGGAAGTCTGCCAAGTTTCTCGTAGGCAGGGAAGGCACCGTGACCTACATCTCTCAAACACATGCAGCCATGCCTCTCTTATACTCATATAACTCAAGTACAGACTTGGAGGGTGCATGTGCACACACACAGACACACACACACACACACACACACACACATAAAGCACACATTCATAAACAGCTGCCACCTCTGATCACCTCTACCACTATGACACAGGGACGCTGCCACACAAATACTACTAAAGTTGCCTCTGAATGACCAAATCAATGCAGGTTATTTAGGTCATGCTTTTCACTGATTCACACAAGGGCTGAAGGACAGGGAATGTTTGGCTCTGCACGGAGCAACATTTCAAAGAGATAAGCGGGACAGACACTATCAAAACTCCCACTGAGGGCCCTTCAAAGTAAAAGTGGTTAAAAGGGAGAGTTGCAGATAAAGGGGAAACAAACAGTGTGGGGCGGGAGGGGGGGTTACACGATGGGAATGTTCTTTAAAACTCTTTAATGCTAAGGGATTGAAAGGAGTGAATGTTAAAGGTATACTATGCAGGACATAAGCATATTTTTTTTAAATACTCAGCTTAAGCAAATGTTTCATGGGGAAGGAACTGCAATCAACATGTTTATTAGTTTATTATTAGTTTAAAGATAGTTTATTCTTTAAGATGTTGTTACAATGTCTTCTCAAGATTGTTTTTAGAATTTGTCGAAACAATTCCTTGTTTCGACAAAGCAGAAATCCAAATCCCAAAGGTATAAATCCTATAATAATTTGAAACAGAGAAAAACTGCAAATCCTCACATTTGACAGCATGGAATAAGTGAATTAACAGCATTTTTCTTGGCAAATGACTGAACTGATCATCCTGATTACTGATTAATCACAGAAATTTCTTTGGACTGACTGACTTTCAATTAATTCAAAATTGAGAGTCTAACAGAAAGGGCATGTGAGGCCTTAATAAATTAAATAAGTAGAAATCTGTGCTATGCACAAGCACTCTTTCTCCAGGGAGCCTCCATCTCTCTCATGAATAACAGAAAACAAAAAAAAAGACTCTTGGCTCTGTTACCAATCAATATGCACTTGCTGGGAAAATCTTGCAACGGATACACTAATGCACCCGGATGAGCAGCGATCACCATGAAATATTAATAATCCTTCTTTTTCAAAATAGTTAGTTTCCCTTTCCCTCGATCAAGGTATCTGGAAAGAAGTTAGAAGAGAAAGAAAGTAGGTTACAGATGGAGAAGGAAAGTGCTGAGAGAGGTAAAATATCTGCACACAGGGATTCTCCTCTTCAGCTCGCTGCACTGCCGACCCCATTAAGCCCGGCGCGGCTGTCGGGGCTGTCAGGTGGAAGTCACCTTTAAGTCGGCCTGACAGACAGAACCAACCATAATGGGCATCAGCAGCCAACGCCTCACTTCTCTCTTTCGTAACTTCATCTGCTGGCACAGGCAGAGGGGGCCGAGTGGAATCATATTTCAAGAAAATTATCAGCATATCAGCATATAGGGCGGTATAGTAGATGCACAATTGGGGTCAAAGAAAGAGTGTACGTGGGTAAATCAGACAGGAAGTGTGTTTGCACATTATCTGTGGACTTTAACAATGAACTCAATAACCAGATAAGACAAGCTCTTTCTTGTTAATATAGATTACACACAGGCATTTATTATCAAGGTTAGAACTGAAAAATACTTCTAAAAAATAGGCACTTTGTTTCCAAAAATTTTTAAGATAAGAGCCTTAATTCCTTTCGAAAAACAGCTGCATCAAAGGGGACGTTATCTTATCAGGGAAGAACCTGTAATCAGGATCATGCTTCTCAAGCCGGCCAGCCAGGGTGACGACAAGCAGGGATGACACACAGGCCTGAGGCCGCGAGAGGTTAAAGGCGAAGACGGCCGCACATGCACAGACGCAAACAGCAGCACCAACAAATACTTGGCACCAGGCGCACCCTCTGTGGGAGCTCAACAGGCCCCTATGTGTCTCTCGGTGGACCGTGTCAGAGCGAGGCAGCTGCTCTGAAATGTTTCAGAGTGACAGGATGGCAGAACGAGGAGTCGCCGAGTCGCCGAGATGAGTGTTGCAGACGGAGCGTGAGACAGTGATTGGAGCGTGACTGCTATTAGATGTTTATCTATACGACGCCTCAGCCTTGGTGACAGACACTTCCCGGAATTCCAACTGCTGCAGACGTCCATTAAACATTGTCAAACAAGCAAAAAAGAAAACACAGCACTATCCAATCTCCCTCTCCTACTCCATCGTTAATAAAGACACTTCCACCATCCATGATCACTCTATTCATTACGCCCTCCTCTCACCAGCCACAAAATCTACATAACCCAATTAAAGATAAGAGCAGCGAGACTCTAGATAACATCAGCCCACTCTGCTCAAACTGCACACAAACACTGCAACTTCAAAAGAGCACCAAAAAAGGGGAAATGGCACAGACATGATTAGAGCGCCTCTGATCGGATCAATTATTAACAACTCTGAGAGTTCACTTGAGATCTAAAAGAGAGCTTAACATGATTTGGGAGCAGAATGAAACATCTTATTTAGTTAATGATAATCGGGAGGTCAGACATGGGCCAACAGAATGAGCACAGACTGGGAAAACATGTCATCAATTTTTCAGCATTCGGAGGATGGGTAGACCGGGGACACTGAACTACTCTCTCGTTAAAAGCATCTATTTTAGCAGCTGCTTTGCCGTCAGCCCCGCCATATTTAACCCTTCTTACACTGTAGCCAAGTCTACTGCAGCCCTCTGGACAACTTTTTGTGAAAAAGTTGAGATTCAAACTCAGAGTGGATCCTCCTCTTCATGCTTGAGCTCAGCTAATGGGGTCATCTTCAAAGTGCTCACCAGCAGTGGGGAGAAAAAAAACATACTGTAGATCATATTTTTTTTTCAGCTATTCCTGCAGATTCCTGCTGGCAAACTGGAATGTCAAACTCACTGAATTAGTATTCCTCTCAGGATATGAGAGGAATGATGTCTAACACAGTGAAGGACGGAGCAAGAGGAGAAGATGCACAGTATGCCAAAATAGAATTAGATCCTAATGTCTTAACCTACTTAAACAGCCCTGGTTATTGAACCCAAATACCTTTTTAGGACTAACTCTGGGCATTAATTAACTGGAAGATAGACCATTATAACCCTGGCTCATCCAGTCCGCATGTTAAAGTATCATTGTGAAATACATTGAACCCCATTGCACCCAACTTTATGTGGTTGCCTCTGCCCCCTGTGTGTGAATGTGTGTGTGAATGGGTAAATTTGATAAATTGCATAAAAGCACTTTAAGTGGCCAGACGCATAGAGATGCGCTATACAACTTAATATGTTTTTTTTTAGAGAAAGGGTTATATTTAAGACTGATAAATTCAGCATTCCAGCACTTATACGGTATATTTCCAAATAAGCACTTTGTAAACAGTGCCGATTTTTTAAATTAACTAATAGAAGGCCCTACTTAAGGCTTACTTGTATTCCCTTACAAATGAAATTAGAAGAACTGCTTCAAACTTTGTAAATGTCACTGCCCTCATACTTCTATCCATCCTTTATGTTGGCGCTTAGTCAAAAGTTTTACACAACAACAAATGAGTCGACAGTGGAGGAGGTCGTAAGAATGTACATTTTTAACAGAAGCAGCGTTGTCAGCGGCAGTAATCTGTGAGGCCGTTAAATACATAACCACATGTGGACAAAGAATTCTTTTCACTATATTATAAATTAGTTGTGTAACATCATTTTTTAAATGTCTTTGTCATGTCCCACAGTCATATCTTGCTTGAGCTACGCTACACTTATCATGATCTCCAGAGGTGCTACTCAGTGTTGTCCGTATTTGTAAGCCAAATATGTCAAAACAATCACTGAATCCTATCATGACTGACTTGATTAAAAGATGATTATCAAATGCTAAAATTCTAAATCACAAAATTCTATTTAACCCATAATAGTTATTAACAGCATCACAATTAATCTTAATGTCTAGCATCTGTTTGTTTCTATGTCTTCTATATTATTTTTTAATAACCAGTAGTAACCACATGGCAGCCAAATACATTAAACACAGAACTATCCATCATATCCTGAAGTCTCAGAGGTGATCACTTGGAAGAGGCATCTGCATGTCAGTGTCCTTTGGCAAGATACTAAACCCCAAATTGCTCTCCTGTGCGTGTGTGTGTGACTGTTTATCCGATGAGCAGGTGGCACCTTGCATGGCAGCCTAGAACTCCATTGAATGAACGTGTGTGTGTGAATGGTGCCTGTGTTGTAAAGCACTTTGAGTGGTTGGTAAGACTAGAAAAGCTCCATATAAATGCTGTTGCATGAGTGTCACATTGGCATTTGCAGAGAGGCCGATAACCATCTGTCACAGCCCGAGCAAGTGCGCTTTAGAAACCTGAAATAAAACCGTGAAAGCTTCATCCACAGTTGTGTTTGTGGATCAAGATGTCAGGGAGATAAATTGGAGTGGGAATGAAGGGCAAACTGGAAGCACTGAAACTCGCTAACAGAGATATCACTGCCTGTCAGCAAATTACCAGATGTGTGTATGTGTGTGTGTGTGCGCGCGCGCCTGTGTTTCAGTTTTCCACTGACCGAGGTGCCCTCCGAGACTGCCTTCTTGAAAGGTGCAAAAGAGCGTAGAGCAGGTAAGGCTGCATGATGAACAGCATTCTGATTTATTAAGGCTAATATACAAATAATTCCATGTTTCAGGAAACTTGCACACAATGCAACATTGGAGATTGCGTATCATGGTCAAAATTAAGATTGATTTTGATTGTGATACTAAGAGTAGAGTTTTAAAAAAAAAAAGTTTAAAAACTAAAGCGGTGTTCACAGCAAAGTAGAGGCTAATCTCAGATTCTGATGTCAAACTGAGTTTATTTAGCTACAAGTGCATTTCACGCTTCAGTGACTTCCTGGTCAGTATTTTTAACAATGCTGCGTGTCAGAAATAGTTTGGCATCTCTGCCGGGAATTACACAGAGAAATCACCAGAGCATGAAGCTGAAATGCTGCCCACACAAAGAGGTCAGGCTGCTTTATTTAACTTGACAGCAGAGACGTTAAACAGGACAGAGTCAGACCAGGTACAATGTTGTTGTCAAACCATTGGAACCGGAGTGACAGTTTGGTTCACCACAGACTGACCCCATTATTGACCTCCTTCAGCTTTTGTAGACTTACACTACACAACTAGTGACTTTGTCCAGGACTTCATGCAGGGGGGAAAATGTGCAAGAGCAGAGGGGGGTTATGTATTTTATCCCAGACCGGTCAGGGTCTGCATAATGTTTTTATAATTAATTAATTAATCGTTTACTGAGAGGGGATGACTTGCATGAATTGCTTGATTTGTTCAACCAACAGTCCCCAACCCCAAAATATTTAATGCACTGTGATTTAAAAACAGACAAATCCTAACATTTGAAAGTTAGATGAAAACCTTGTTGCCAACCTCGCATCTTTACAGTTAACATGAAGCAACAGCTACGTAGATTAGCATCTAAAGCTAGGTTAATATTTGCTGTAGTGTCTGTAGCGCAAGGCTGCATGCCAAAAAATCATCAGTCGACAATCATCTTTTGCATTGAGCGCAGAGGCCCCTAAAGTGTTCACAGCGCTTGAACATGCACCTCTGAATATTTGTGACGAGGTGCCCACTATACAACACTTCAGTTCCTGTTCTTAAAAATGTATTTTTATCTCGTCACTTTATTACTCTGTGTCGCCTCTATAAATTCAGATGTTTTTGCGGGTCTGTGAATGCAGCACAGGTGGACCTCGTCTTCTCTTCGAGTTCTTTTTTTTCCCCTTAGCATCAGTTTGAGGAGTTTGAGTCGCGAGATGGATAACTGATCTGTCATTCTGGTCAGAGCTGATGAGATCGGTGGATGAGAAGGACTAGGTGCTGAAAAAACAGACTTTTAAGTTTCACTTTCACTGCGCCTGGTGATCTGCTGCTCCGTCTTTGCCCAGAGTATGCTCTGCACTCTATTAGTGTAGTGCAATCAATACATGAACAGGATAGATATTCCAGTAGTGCTCCTAATGAACCGTCCAGCTCCAAAAATATAAAATCTATATGTGGTGGCAGATGTTTTGATTGTGACCACTCCAACAAATAAATGAACGTGTGGAACACCCTGCAAATTCACCAATGTGTTATTTGTTGCTATTGCTTTATGTAATTACCGTATGTAATACATACCGTGGCAATTTACAGTGTACACTCCCAATTCTCTTTTCAGGGTTTTATGAATGACATCAGAGCCTCACACAAGGCATTCAGGTGTGAATAGATAGACAGAGGCACCCCCACTCCATCAAGCTGAAATAGATCAAAGTAATACAAAAGCGTCCCTGCTGTCTCTTTTCATTACATCTACAAACTGACCCCAGGTAGTATTTTCCTCTCTGCGTGGCAAACATCAGCAGCGTACATCTCTGAGTTCATTCCACTGCTTCTAATTGAAAATCATGTTCAAAGCTGCAGAGCTGGGCTGCCTTTTTTACCACTATCAGTGGTATGCACAGCCTTGACTTAATTCAATTGCTGCTCTTATTGTACCAGGTAATTGCACTGCGGAGGGGTCTCGCTCTACAAGATGTGTGCAAAGCGAGGGCTGGGCTCATTATAACAAACCTCACTGAGATCACTATCAGTTTATGCCTGTTACTCTCCATCTTGCCACTGACAGCTCTGCACCCATTAGACAAAGACCTCCCTCCCAAGCTTATTATCAGGGAACATTGGCATGGCAACCACCATGCAACCTCCCCAGGTGGACCACTGTTTTGCTTTGTTCAACTCTCAAACAGAAGCAGCAGTCATCTGTGACTCCTCAGTGGAATTTCTAACGTGATCCCGTTTTGACAACTCTAAAAATTAGCCCTTTCATCAGAAACATGACACTGATTGCATCACAGCTATGTGTTTTGGATCACAGATATTCATTTTCCCTCAGAAAACTAGTGAACATGGCATTTTGACAGAAGTATGTCAACTCTTCTGCGCAGTAATGAAGTGCCCTCTCATACCTCCTAACGAGCCGCTGCTTGCAAGCACACCTCTGCCTTTGAAATGAAGAAGTGCTCCATATGGTCTCCACGACGGGAACAATAACAAAAACATGCATGTAACATTGCGTGTAGGAGGGGGGAAACAGGCGTCAGCCATAAATCTCTTAATAAGCGCACCGGGAGGCGGTCAACAGCATCAAAGTGTTGGCTAAGCCCCACCCAAACACTCCTTCAAGTGTTCTTTAATGGGCCACCCATCCAAGGCCATTACCGCCTCATTACTACAGTGTACTGCAGCGGGCTTCAGGCCAGGACTGGGACTAGTTTGGCCCCTGAGGAACACCAGTAGGGATCTTCATTAAATAACCAGCAGAGAAAAGATAAATAATAATAGCTCAGAATATAGGCAGGAAAAATGAACAAGAATGAATAATTTGCATCAAGCAAATGATTAATCTTTTTAAATTTAGTGCTGAGTTATTTTTTGCATAAAGTGCTTTCCAAAGCTCAAGTTGTCCTAAATGACTTATCTGTCAAAAAGGGGTAAAAAAACCATAAAATACTCCAGGACTTCTCACACATTTATTTATTGTGGCAGCACACCAAGATTAAAGCATCAGCTGCCATGTACTGAGTTTATATTTTTGGAGCTAGACCCGTTCATGGAATATACAGTATATACTATTCAGTTACTCATTTATCCACACACTCTGCAGTGCAGTGTACTCTGGGCACATACCGAGCTACAGACTGCAAGACATAGTAAATGTTAAACTTTGATTGTGTTGGGTCTCAAAGTTTGCTTCCGCTCACCTCTGCAGCAGAGCCTTCTCTGATCCATCGATCTAATGAGATCCGCTGTGATCGGATCGATTGATCAATTGGATCTGTGACTCACACTCCATAAAGTGCTGCAGAGAACTAAGATCTTCATTACATACCTAAAACAAACATCTGAAATTAGAGGTTAAAGTTTGCTTTCCCAAAGCTCATGTTGACATCCTCAAATGTTTTCTTTTTTCTACAACCCAAAAAGTTTACTGTCACAGAAGAGAAAAGAGGCCAGAAAATATCCATATTTCTGAAGCTGAAATACGAGAATTCAGTTGGGGTTTTATCTAAAAAAAAAAATTACTCACACCAATTTATGCATTACAAAATTGGTTAGCAATTAATTTAATAGCAGAAAACATATCAACTTTTCCATTGATCTTTGCAGCTATGATGACATTTTTAGTCTTCCTTTCATGTCACCAGTCTTTGCATCAAAGGGTTAACTCGCTTCTTTTATCTGATTGCAGAGGTTTGTTAGCTTTAGCGCTGAGCATTAGCTTAGCATTATAATGTCATGGTAATTTATATTATCGTATGATGTATCACTGGCAGTTACGGAGTGTGATCTGTTTGCTTTACGACAGACGGAGTTTCAGTGCGTAAAGGAACCTTTAGGAGTAGATGAGAGCCACATCTCTCACCACCCCCCGCTGCTCCGTCCCTCCACACTAGGCTTCATAACTGTCATGCTGTATCTAAAATAGAGACATCTGAGCGCGGCCAACTCTCACCAATTTTCAACACCCACTCATAAAAGGCTGACTGTTGAAACACAGGCAGCCTAATGCATCTATGTGTAATCCGCGCACACCGAGGACAGAACATGAGCCGACAAGGAGGGAGGGCAAGAAGAAGAGGAAAGGAGCAAAGAAAGAGCCGCTGAGAGGACATTATACATTTTGCCTGGAACGCCCAAACGATGACGATGAAACAACCTTTGCGGCGTCCACAGATCTGATCCGGGCCATGAAAGGGACCATGGGTATCATTACCCATAGTGCACAGCAATCTGGAGCCACAACCGTCCCCTGCAGCTGTGCTCTTACGAGACAGAGAGAGTATGGGAGCAATTATTAGATTAAGGGCGGATTAGGCTTTGCTCAGGTAAGGCAGGTTGGGTCGTTCCTGTCTCTTTGGTCCTGAAAAACTGGGCACTAATCCAGTAATGACACCACTTTTAGAGGGAAAGCTGAACAGTGCAGCAATGGAGAAAAAAGGCCGCCATTTCTTTTTTTTTTCATATATACAACAAAAGCTTTACACACAGCCGACATGAAAGCCTAATGCAAACTGTTTACATAAGTAAGTGCAATAACTATCCTGCAAAGGGCATGAACAAAAATTAACAGAGGATTTAGTATCAGACTGAATATAAAAGAACAGTAACGTCAAACATCTGGGGTCACACTCCATGATTTTTTTTCCAGTATTATGAGCCAAAGATGGAAGATTAAGTCACGGTGGAGCTCAGCAGTTTGCAGCCAGGCTAAACACACAAGTCTGATAGATGTTTCAGACTAAAGGGGCCGCTTTTAAAGTGGGAGTTAAGAGAACTGGAGCAGCGTAGTTAAATTTCCCTCTGCAGGCCTGTAGACGCCGCCTCAACAGAGTAATATGACAGATATGAGATAAAGCAGAGGCAAGAAACAGGATGCTGTTTCCAAATGTCTTGCCTTCTGAAATACGATCTGTGAGGATGAACGGGATGGATGGATTAAACAGAAAGAGGGGTAAAATAGCTTCACTGCATTTCCAAAAGCCAAAACATGCAGACTTGGGAGGAGAGTGCAGCAATCACGGAACAATATGTCTCCAGAGTGACAAGAACTGCTTTTCGCATCAGTGGAAGTAATAAATGACGGTTCCCTCACTGATTCTGGCAGCAGATGGGCGCTGAGTCCTTGGCTGCCAGTGCTGGTCTCCTCTCTGCAGGCGGCTCTGGCTAATGCCTGCACCTCTGCTATGTCCAGACATGAGTGCCAACCAGGAATGTGGTGGCACTCTGCAATCCCACTGGCAAACTACCCAGCATGGAGGAAAGTGAGCCAAGATAAGAGGAAAGGAAGCAGAAAGGACCTTCAGAATAAAATGGGAGAAAAAAGGAGAAGATGAGGGCCTGAACGCTTGTTTCAGTCATTCTGATGACAGCTTATATTATACCCCGACTTTTGGCTCCATAAAGGTTGCAAAAAAGAGACTACTTCAGTCATTACTCTATCACTGAGGGGGACATGAGATTGTGTGGGAGATAAACAAATCCCCTTAAGCATTACAATTTAATTCCTGGTCGGTCCAAAGCCACGTTTCTGCTGCAACATCCAGCTGTTAATATATTTAATCAGGATAATTAAAAAAGAGGTTTGGAATTAGATACCTCTGCCACGGCAGTCTCAATTTCATGATTTAAAGGGACAGATTACAAAGATGAGAAGATGGAATATTTAATGACGGCTGGATGGAGGAACGTTCCCGCTCATAAGAGTCAGATACTTTCAGTCACTCAATGGGGCTCCAGAGTACAATAAGGACTCCATTAAACCTCAGTTTCTCTCAGCCTTGCTATCTCTCTCCATCACACTATAACAGTCCATCTACCGTCAGTGTTTGGGAAGTGTGTTTTTAAAAAGCTTACTGAATCCCTCTGGCAGTGTTGTGCACATTCACACTCCTCAAGAGCTGGCTCAAAGTTCAGTTCACACAGATTAAAATTATAGTTCATAATTTGAATTCTTGACTAAGTTCACAGGCTCCCCTCGCATAAAAAGAGTTAGGTTCTGTCATGTCTGCTGTTTTTCAAAATAAAATCTTGTGATCATCATTCACATGCAGATAATTCCTAAGACTGGTCAGATACTTCAACCTTTTCAAGTTCATTGTAAACATGGGGGATGTTTGGACTTGTTTTGGACCAGCTGGGCACAATTTGCATATAAATGTAATATTTTTTTCCACTGGAATCTATACCAATTTGTTCATAAAAGTCCTTAAAATACCCAGATGAACCGCCTTTAACCGCCTAAAAACAATGGACATAATTACCATGACGTCACCCATTGGTTTGTGGACTGCCATTTGAGACCTCAAGTTCAGCATTTTTGCCATCACCATCTTGGCCTTTTCGAAGCCTGAAGGGACCATATTTGGAGGTTGGAGTTGTGGATCTGACTCATAGACTGTAGCGATGCCTCATTGAGAGACTGTCCCTCAAGCGGCCATGCTCTTAAATATACAGAACTTTAAGCCTTAACAAAATGTAAACAATTGCAATATAGAAATATTAACAGCTGCACTGTTACCACGAATGTTGAAAGCAGCTATAGAGATTAAAAGCATTCTTGTACCAGGCTGTGGACACGTGTATTTCTGCTGTTAAGTTGGGCATTGTGGAGCTCGACGGGTATTGTCTCATTTCCGAAGCCAGCCTCAAAGAACTGCAGTATTTGGCACTTCATTGTTGGCTTCATTTTTCAGCCCCAGAGGTTGCCACATGGTTGAAATTCATACCTCGCCCCCCAAGCCTGCAATATCCTCATCTGAGCACCCTTACATCATGTCTTTGACTTAAGTGGACAAAAGACAAACACCACCAGAGCTCTGACTAAGAGTTCATGAAAGCAAAGCAAGAAGGCAGTGTGAATCTAAATACCTAATTTCATTCGGAAAAATGGATTTAAGACATGGGTGGCCCGTACATCTACCTCTCTCTCCCCTCCTCCCACACACAAACACACACAGATGTTGATGCTGGCAGGAGGGAATCAAACAAGCCTGGCAACCAGGTTGTTTCCAGGAGCAAGTCAGCTCTGTGGTGTAGGTTTCCTAGCAGAGCTTGGCTGGCTATGCAGAGTGAGCTCAGTGTAGTCACCACAGTTTAATTAGCCAAAACCTTTCTGGACAGACGTCTAGTGTGAGTGCAGTCAGTGGAGTCTCTCCTGCTGTGAGAAAGGTCCCTGTGAGTGCGGACCACATAGGTGTGAGTGTGTGTTTTTATCAATCTATTGACTCTGTAAACAGTAGAGCAGAACATTTCAGCACACATGTAGCATTAAGGTGAGAAAAGTTGCTTTATTTTCGCCAGCGATCATTGGACATGTGATTGTGTGTGTGTGTGTGTGTGTGTGTGTGTGTGTGTGAAGTGAAGAAATTGTATATGTCCATAACTAAAAGGTAATTAGACCTATCTTTTTTGTTTTTAAATTAACGCTACATACGGTATTTCGAACATATGTAGTATCCAGCTGAAATAGGTCATCCGTCATGAGAAAGTCAGTGCTGAACCAGTAACATCATAGTAACCCACAAAAAAAAATCAGACCCCAGCCTCCCTAATTCAAAACACATAACCAGGTCCAAATACCGGCGAGGAAAAAAAAATGTAGCTAAGAGCAGACGTGACACATGAGGAACTAATTGTACACTTAATGAGAATGTGTCATCTTAATAAAATCTGACATCAAAAGCATCCATTATGAGAATTAGAGAGCTGGAGAGTGCGTCGTTCCAGCACTGTTCCTGATGTTTTTCATGCATCTGCAACCCAAATGATTATAATTAGGTTGCATTATCTTTTAATTAAGGAAGACACTCTGCACTGTCGTGTTTGCAAACCAGCAGGTGGTCCATTTGCACAGCCATTAAGCGCAAGGGGGGGGGGGGGGTTAACCTATTTCTGTACTGCTGTATTTAGGTTTAGTATCACAGTTCAGATCTGGGATCTGCTGTAGAAGATACACACCGAGTCCAGCTTGAGAGAATCGATCCAGATGAGAAAGACTGCGGTTCACACCTGGCCATCAGAGCTGTTTAAAATGCGTAATGATTGACAATCTATCTGTTTGAGTTCAGTTATTTTATAAGGTGATCTGCAGGTTTACAGAACTTCACTCCAGGTATGAACTTCAAAGCTTTTTCCAAGTTGTTTGACATGTAAGCAGTATTTCAGAGGTTTGTCATGCTTTGCACACTGTCACATGTTACTTTCAGCACTTTACATGCCCTTAAAGTGATCTGATTATAATATCCTAAATGGTTTTTGGGGTGTACAGTTGGATTTAGACCCATCCATTTGTGACTGGATCATTTTAGATGTATTTTGGCTTCAACTTGACCTTAGAAACTGCCTAACATCTATAACAACATTCCTGAAGGTAGACCTTTCCTGTTTTCAACCAGCTTTGTATCATGACAATGTGGGTATTATGTGTAAATGAACTGAGGTGAACTGCTCATCTACCAGCTTGAAACGCATCATCCAGCAGATTTCTGCTGGCTCTAGGGCTGTTGTTCAAACTATAATCTCCTTTTACACAGATGTTCAATGCAGGAATGTCATGCTATTCCTTATTAAAGGTATATAGTGTTAGATTATAGGAGGTAGTAACAGCACTAATCAGTGTCTGTGTAAAGGGGACAGCTGGCAGGGACCAGACCATAGATGGGACCAGTTTGATGACATGTTATTTGTGCTACCTATTGCCAAATTTTAAAAATGTGCTAGAAGCAGTTAGAAGCTAACTCTAAAGAAGAACAGTGGCCAAAAATGTCTGAAAATTAGGGATCATCTTCCGGAAGTGAAAAACTTTTTAAAAGACAAACGACTGTGGTTATGTATGCATGCCTGCAAAGACATCCATCTAAGGAAGTCACTATATGCTGTAAAAACATATTTTCTAACATGGCAAAAACATCCACAGATCAAAATTAGAACAATAACTTTTCACATGTTGTATGCATCGCTTTGGAATTTAAAAGCACCAATTCTCTGTCTTTTTTTTTTTTTTTTTTACATTTGCCGCATAGTGTGGTTTGACAAAAGGACATCGCAGCATAAGTGCCACTTTCAAATCTCATGGGGGTGACTTTGTGTGCGCCGTAGGGGGTGCATGACATTTGCAGCACCTCTGATAATTTGAATAACAGAGGAATGGGCAGGATGTGACAGACCCCCAGTAAGGCTCAGCGTTTAGCTTTGAAAGAAGTGTTTGTATTAGCATAGAGAGAGCTGCATCTACTTTACACCTCAGTGGCGAGAGGATGAGTGGGAGGGAAAAGAGCAATTAGGAAGGAGAAAAAAAATCACTCAAAATTTTCTCTTTTTAACTGCTATATATGTTGACTGAATATTTGATTTAGTTGTATAAGCGATTTTCCATTCAGACATAAATCATTAACTAGAAAGACAACCAGGTGCTCTCTTCAGCACAGGGATACGTAATGATGAGGGATAACTGGCTGATTACTGAGCAGACCACAGATGAATCAAATTAAAGGATAACAATGAAGATAATCTCTCAAACATCAAGTGGTCAAAATAATAGTCTGCATTGACTCAGTGTACCAAAATCAGAGTAATTCCTGGATATGAGGATCTGCTGAATGCCTTTGTTGTAAATATTAATGTTACACAAGCCTTATTCAAGCACTGCGACATACAGCCACCATTATAATGGAGGATCACACAACTACTTACTGCCTGCGTTACTTGGCAACACGCACCACTTGTCAGGTTTCCACCCACTCAGGTGGAGCTGAACACGGTCAAGGTGATTATGTTGTTTCTATGAACAATTCAACAGCTCAGCGCTCACCCCTCACACCTCCGTGTTGAGAAAAGCGCTTTGTGCTCACACTGCAAGCACGAAAAGAAATCAGGCAGCATTGGCTGTTTCAACTGAAAACAGATGACTGGAGGCTCAACACCTCGTATGCACTGTAGATTAGGGGTCTCTGGACAGGAAATGAAATGTTTGGTCTCTCCACATCTTGGCTGTGTGGAGTGTTTGTCCAGGTACTGCACCTGTTGATAGGCATCTAGACACTAACACATTGAGAGCGAGGATCTAAGATAGGACAGGACGGCAGACTTCCGTAGGGATAAGTGTGACTGATAAAGGCCAACACAAAGGGGTTTAAGACGGTGGGTACGAGTGGACAAATGTACGACCTTCCTGCTTAAACAAGTTAAAGGCTCCAAGCTATCAGCAGGCTTTCACCTTCACGCCAAAAGAATCGTACTTAAACAACAAGCAGTTCTCTGTCTGCCTGCTGTACTGCAAAAGTGTCCCTTAAGGGAATAGTTTGGATACGTGCCTGACACAACCCCACCTCAAAAAATCCAAAGTCAGTGCGTTGCATACAGTGGATGGTGGTCGGCACGCTCCCAGTTTAAAGAAGCAGGCAGGAGTACTTCCATGGAAACTAAGCTATGTACAGCTGTAGATGGGATCAGCAGCAAAACACATTTAAGCTAATATTTTCACTGCTTACCTTGCCGTCAGACAGCCCTTTCTGACAAGGAACTGAAGCTGTGATATTAGGGATGGACAATACATGAATTTTGAATCAATATCATGATATGAAACTAGATACCGTCATAGAATTTGGATATTGTAAGTGTCGTCTTTGTTTGGTTTTAGTGATGTAATTTTCTGAACTTACCAGACTGATTAAACTGTTCTATTATACCCTTTTCCCACACAAATTAGCACATTAAAGTCTTTTTTAAAATTTTTTAACGCAAGAAAACCGATTAAAATTAACTCCATTCCCATTGTGAGTAGACCAAAGCCGTGTGCAAGACTCATCTGCCTGTGTTTTTGTATGTTTTTTCCTGGTGTGCCACGTTCAATGTCACGGATGGGCTCTACAACAGGTTAGTAAACAGTAGAAAACAGCATGGACGCCTGTCAAAACATAGTTACTTCTTTTTTTATATCTGTTATCTATTCGGTCTCTCTCAAACTCAGTGCCGGCTAAATTTTGGACGATGTTTAAGCGCTGCTTAGACGCACGCAAACAGTATTTTGAGGCGGCCAGTCACTGCAACGGCAAAGAGGCTAAAATTATCGCTTCTCCTCGGGGGGCATAATTGCATCAATGCAACCTTTCCCATCAAATACAAAAGCCAGATGTTAATGTTGTTAATGTTGGTGTTAGTGGGTTTTGTTGTCAGTGGGTGATGACTGTTCAAACAGTATCAAATGTATCAAAAATCTCATTGTGTAAAAATTTTGTGAAAGCACCAATAGTCAGCCCTACAATTTTGATAATGGGGTATTTGGTCCAAATATTTTAACTAGGACTGTCAAATGATTACCTTTTAAATTGCAATTAATTGCAGCATCACATTTTTAAATCACACTTTCAGTTCCATTATTTTGGATTTCAAAACAGTTTTGAAGTCCATATTGACAATTTCAGCAAAAAAAAAAAATCTGCATGGAACCAGCATAAAATGGGAATGTCTGTAAGGGAGAGACTCATGGTACCCACAGGACCCATCCTCATTCAGATATCTGGAGGTCAGAGGTCAAGGGATCACTGTGAAATGGCAATGCTGGTTTTCTATTAGTTTTTTCTTTTAAAGACAGGAAAGCCGGCCATAATTACCTTGATTGAAAAAAAAAATTAACGCATTGCAATTTACGAATTAAAGCTGACAGCCCAAATCACAGTATCTGATTTTTATCATATTTCCCTACATTACATTCACCTATGCTATCTTCAGAGCCACCAAGCTCCACTGAGTTTGAATTTTACATCGCAGAACAGAGGAGCTGCTGGTCTGCCACTGCCTCCATCTATCAGTTTGCTTTTGTGTGACTTTGGTGAATACAAACTAACCCTTCTAAACAACAAAGTCGCACAGTAACACAGAGTCACTGGTGGAGACAGTGGTAGACCAGCAGCTCCCAGCGATGTAAAATTACTGCCCTTGTTGATGGAGTCTGGTTTCTTTGAAGATAACATAGCTGAAGGCTTTGGTCCCTCATCGTAAAGGGCTATAAAGCAGTGAAAATATTCTAAATATAGCATGCTCTAAAACCAATATTGATTTTCTCTTCCTTTAAGAATGACCTTTATCATCTATGGAAAACCATCTTGATTCCTAATCCCATAACATTCTTTCCATTATGCCTCTCCAGAAACTTAGCCTTGATAGAGTACGTCAATGTCTTTCTACTCATCAACCTCCAAGTATGGATACACTTCTGAGCAGAGCAGCAGCTGCTATCCATCTCTACATCTGCTCCACAAATGTCCATGTTGAGTGTGTGTGTTGACATTGGATGAAATAAAGGGACTGAGGAGAGAGAGACAGACAAAATGGAGACTGTGTCTGATGCATGTCAATATTTCTGATTTTTGCCTTTGAGTTTCCTTGAGATCAAATGGACAGCATGCTCTCATGTGTCTGTTTCTCCTCGGGGTTCTGGTCTAATGAGGATGCCAGTGTATGGAGTTACAGACTGTGGCAAGGCCAGCGGTGATCGTGACCGGTCAACTCAAGCCTCCTCCCCCCTTCTTATGCTGCAGGCTCAAAGGAGATGCACTCTTCCCTTTCACAACAGTCACTGGTCTGAAGAAAAATAACTTGGTTCACTTGCTTATTTTTATTTTAGTGCAGAAAGATGTTCAGAGCTAATGACAATCACTTGGATGTAGTCTGAGCACAGAGTGACCTGTCCACACAGCACAACAGACAAACTCACAAAGACGTGTCCATTCAGCTGAAACAATGGTTAAGATTTCAGAGATTGTGCACACCATGAAAACAACAACTTAAAAAAGCAGACATGCCTTTGGATCCAACAAATATACTTATTTCCCGGCAGCATGCTTCCTTGAAATAAATTGAGAAATTTCAACACCAGCTAGAATTCAATGCATGACCAATTTTGCTAGTGACATGAACATGTAATTGAAAGCAGGGATGTGGAGAGAATCCATTTTTACTGAATAATATGAGTGATCTGAAAAAAAAACATAGCTTACATTTGTGTCAAAATTCAATCGCAACCCTGCAATCTCAAACACACTTATTTATACAAGAAAAAAATACACATACTGAAAAAAAAAATTGAAATGGCTATTTTCGTTTTGTCTTTCACAATACTATTGTAATCTTAGTAACTCACAATAAAACTAATGAAATAATTATAAGCATTACAGGCTGCTTTAAATGGCACTGCTGAAGGATTTTCACTGGCCTCGATGTAGATGTCTAATGGTGTTTTTTTCAGAAGGTGTGGTCACTCTGGTAAAGTAAGACTATCCCATGATGTGTGTGTGTGTAGTCTTTAAAGAAAGAAAGAAATTTAATGCACAACACACTGTCTCTCCTCTCATAATGGAGAGATGCTTTCTCCTCTTGAGTACAGGAAGTACTCCTCTTTATAGCACTTCCTGAACTGTAAAGACAGTGAGTTTGCTCTGGCAAACAGTCACATGAAATGGGAACTCAACAGCAAAATTTAACCCAAAATATATAATGTTGGAAGCCTGTAAGCACTGGGATAATTTTGCCAATTTCTACATTAACTACCACTTTTAAATCAGATATATTTTACATATTCTTCAGTGGTTTTTCTTGATATTTTTATTATAACTTATTCTATTCAATATTTGTATTTCTTGATTTTTTTTCAAATACTTTTTAAATGTAAATCCCATTTATGTGAAAACCTACTTGGCAATAAACCAGATTCTGTTTAAGTGAATGTGTTGCTCCAAAACTTACATTAGGCTCTTCAAAATCTTCAATCAGAAGGCACCAAGGAGATAAACATATGACATTTTGTTGGCATATAAAACTCCCAGCAGTACTACTATTTAAGCAAACCATTTAAAAATAACACAAATCTGCTCCTTAAGTAATAAGTCCAGAAACTTGACCTGACCATTTAAAATAAGTGCAACTCTAAGCTAAACATGCAAAAAAAAAAGATTTTCCCACCATTTGAGGAATGTGATTGTTATGAGTTGTTCAGTCTCCAGAAAAAACACACACACACACACACACATGCACGCACACACAAACAGACAGACGACATCATACTGGTTTCCTTTCCTCTTAAATGTAAACAGCATTGGAAACCAGTGAGGCCTGACTGGCACAATGGCCTCCCTCCCAGTGTACTGTCACTCACACTCTGGGGAGAGACACCTCACTGCAGGAGGTGGCGCGACCCCCTGAGACTTAATGAAATGACACCTTCACACACATACACACACACACAGAATCACAGACGCACAATTATACGCTCTAAGGCCACTAATTGGCTTGCTTGGCTGTGTGTGAATACTAACTGGGAGCAGGGCAGCAGCTGTTATTATAGGCAGTTCTCTCAAAGGTGAAGAGAGGAGGAAGCGAGGAGGAAGAGGAAGCGAGAGAGAGTGTGTTAGTGTGTGTGTGTGTGTGTGTGTGTGTGTGTGTGTGTGTGTGTGAGAGAGAGAGAGGGAGAGAGTCTGCCTGTTTGGAATAAAGAATCTGGTCTCATGCTGTGTTGTCCCCCCCATGCCGACAGCCAATTACCTGTGTGTGAATCTGGAGCCCTCCCTGTCTCTCTGTCAGAGCCTGTCTCGTCTTTAAGCATGATTGGACAATGCTGCTTCCTGTCTTGAGTTCTCCCGCTTGCTCAGAGACCGCGGTAAGGCTGCTATCCCATAATCGTTGCCATCCTCACCCACCCCACACAGGCCACATCAGTGCTCCAGTGGTGCCCTTTCAGATATTTTTGTTCCCTCTGCCCTTTAGTCGCTTTGCAATTTTCTCGGCAGAGAGGAGACAGCACTATATAGAGATTTAGTGTTTCCCTTCATATAGGCCATACTGGGCAGCCTGCCCTGATGCATTAATGGCTACTAAGTACATTTTGACCCATTTGTGGTCAAGAATCTTAAAGACAATCTGACGTCACGGAAGTAAAGAGGTGGCCTCTGTAAGGATATCCAGCCACTTAATGCATTACACAAGATTGCAAGCTCAAGTCCGTCTGCCAGTTGCCGCTTGACTTATCTTTACCACATAAAGGCTTACATGGGTTACCAATTTATTAGCTACACTTTCACTATATAATGCAATAGAATACTGTAACCCTGCAATAACTCCTACCTCTATAAAGCTTAGACTTTTTACATATGATATGCTTTTTGTGCTGCACTCACAGCTGGATTGGGCAAGAGGAGTTTAAAGCTGATAAATCATATAATTTAGACAATTTACAAAAACAGAACTGCTGTTTGCAGTTACAGCCCATGTCTGTACAGAGTCATACGTAGCCATGATAACTGACAATGCCTCAAATATGGATGCAGCTGCAAAGAAATTCTAAAACATAGATGCTTCACACACATCTTCCCCCCTGACACCACAGAATATCTATACAATCAGCACAGTTTCAAGGTGGACAACCAAGATTAGTGTCACCAATTCAGTATCTGACCGGGTATTTCCCTATCTGTTCCTGAAATATTACAATAAATAATGACCAGAAAAGGGTTCTTGCAAAACATTAAGCTGTCAAAGTGAAGTCGACCTTTGGCCTTTTGGAAATAAATTGTCATCACTTAATCAATTTATTCTATTAGACATTTGTATGAAATTTTGTCACAATTAGTGTACAAATTCTTGATTTATGGCCTAGAACATGTCTTGTGAGGTCACACTGACTATGCGCTTTGACCTCTGAAAATCCTTAAGTGGACATTTTTGCCAAAGTTGAGGAAATTCCCTTCCCTTGATATTTTTCCGTTAATGGGACTGGGACAGATGCAAGGTCACAGTCACCTTGACTTTTGACCACCAAAATCAAATCAGTTCATCCTTGACGCAAAGTGGACACAAGTGCCAAATTTAGTGAAGCTCCCTTACAGCTATGACTACAAAAATATAATCAGGTCAGTGGATACTTGGTGTCGAAGGAATTTCCTCAAGGTGTTTTTGAGATATAGGATTCACGAGAATGGGACAGATGGACAGGTGGACAAACCAAAGGCATATTGCCTCCAGCTACGGCAAACAGCAGTACAGAGACACAAAACAACAACTGACATGTTTTAAATCAGACTAATATCAAGCAAGAAATCCCCCCACAAAACTCATGAATGGAAGTGTTAATTTTTGAATAAGTATTTCAGTACAAAGATCAAAGTGTCCCTGTCAAAACAACACTAACAAGTGGACAGAACATCTGGAAAAAGATATAACAGAAAGTGTGTCTTCAAAAAGCTTCATATCAAATACAGACTTATTTATCCCCACTACATTTTGACTGCTTCATTTGCACATGAAATGATGTTCCCTCTTGTGTTTGAAATTGCTTTGTTTTGCATTGACAAGTGAGTTGTTATTGTGCTATCTCGCCAGCTGACACTGTTTTTATATCAACCCATCTGGTTCAATAATTTGCAACAGTGTACGTCAATTTGTTCCACTGTTGTGTGTGAATATTTTTGCTGTTTTCTTGTGTATTTTTTCCAGCTTTAAATACAATTTCCTTTCACCATAGCTTGAAGCAACTGAAGTTTGTGGTGAAGCAAAGATATTAACTAAAATCACATGTTGCTAATCCGGTTTGAGTCAGTCTCTCGTCCTTAACTCGTTGGCCCATATATGTAGTCTTTAAATACACAAGAGGAGAAGACATCTTCTATATTTGAACCTGAAATGTGATATGAATTAAGACTAAACACATGCTATTCTGTTATTTCCTCAGAGTCAGCACTTCTCTTTAAGAGCAAAAAAATTCATTAATCGATGGTTTGCTTGAAAGGTTCAACAGCCAGGTGAAGCTACGAGTCTTACTGTGAAGCAAAAAGCCGGCTATTCCCATGACCTCAAAGTAAATGTGTTTGCAGACACAAAGCAGTGGAAATTAATCTAAGCTTACCTTTGTTGGAAACGGCAGCAGTCACGTCCAAGCAGACATAGGGAGAGAAGGAAAGGAAAACAAGAACGTTAGCCACGGGCTCAACATCAACACCGACATAATGACACAAACAGGAGAGGGATTCGCTCTGCCAGAATCTCTTCTTTTCTTCTTCTCTTTTTTTTTTGAGTGTGACCTCAAGGCAATATCAACTGTAAAAGATGTTTCTTAAATGGATTTCTCACTCAAAGTATCACTGTGCGAATGGTGAGATGCCTCCTGGCACATAAACTCCTGTGCATCTGAATGGAGTGCAGGCTGAGATAAATCAATCCAGGTGTAAACATAAATCAATCTATTCATGCTTTATGTATTTCCCTAAAACTATATGGCCATGATGTATTTACGGTCCATCATTGCTGGCGGTATAAAGCTGGCTGGCAAAAGCGGGAGTGGTCTCATGGGCCAAAACAAAGGGCTTCTGGGTAATGCTTTCATCCAGCAGAGAGAGGTTCAGGTCATCACATCTTCCTCTCTCGCTTTCTCTCTGCCTCAAAGGGACGATCTATGAAACGCTGCACCAACTACATTTTCTAAAAGCCCCCATGAGCAGTGCAACATAAATCTATTTTTCCCCCCCGCCTCCTCCCTGTCCCCATTCATCTTCCCACTGTTTTGGGCTCATCTTGGTGCAGCCATAACACCGCAGGAGGGGAGCGAGGAGAGGCGGAAAAGCTGAATAACAGATACTACATCAAAAAGTCGAAGAGAGGTGGGTCTCCATTTTGCAGTGTCCTTAAGACCAGACCTTTGCCACCATGGGAGACCCCTCGCCCTCCTGCTCACCCCCTGAACCTTACTGACAAGCCCCGAACACATTGCTTTATTGCCTGTAAAATAGACACAGTGGCCTATTTATAAGAGGATTAAGTAAAGAAAGACAGACAGCAGGAGGGTGCTCTGTCTCTGCCAGGACTCCCAGCCTGAGGGGGAGGACCTTGGAGGACAATACAGCACATACATGTAGCCTGACGTGATCAGGCGGAGCTCATCCAAGGTGAGTGTTTCCAGGACACCATGTGGTTAGGAAGTGCGTGTGTTTTCTTATTGATTGAGGCAAATGGAAGAGCACAAAATAACATAAAACTGATGGCGGCTTTTGGAAGCTCAACATCATCAGGACACTGGGACAAGCTGCTTTTTAACAAAACAATTACGTACCAGGGTTGGGCAATTGGACAACTAAATCGGCTACTAGCTGAGTACATCACCGGTTGTTTTTTGGAGGTCATTTTTTCCATTTTATTTTACCATTTCATTTAATGGTCTGTCTCTAAAGAATGAGTGAGAGCTGAAGCTTCGCTGTCCCCCGGAGCAGCGGCCCACAACAGCAGAGACAGCAGACAAAAAAGTCTGTAGAGCCAGAATTCACACCGCAAGTTATAAAGTTTTCACACATCACCCAACCCTCGTCCATACACTGATGTACATCAAGAGATTCATGTACACACCAAACATATAAAGGCACCCGGGAGGGGGTTATTAAGCATCCAATAGCACCAGTAGAGCTGCACGATATACACAAAAAATAAAAAATCATAGTGCAATTACAGATACTATGACATGAATTGCAATATTTTGTTTTATTTTTATTTAATTTTTAAGTCGAAAGACATGCAGGTCAGGTTTATTGGTGATTCGAAACTAGCCCGAGATGTGAGCGTGAGCATGAATGGTTGTCTGTCTCTATGTGTCAGCCCTGTGACAGTCTGGCAGCCTGTCCAGAGAGCACCCCACCTTCTGCCCAGTGTCAGCTGGCATAGGCTCCAATTTCTTTTATCAAGACTTTAAGAAGAGGGATTCGGTAAATTATTAATTATTTAATTATTTAATTTATTAAATTATTTTTTAATAGATCTTAGAGATTTTACAGTTTTTATCTTGCATTTTTTATTTTGCATTTTTAGGACTTTTAAAAGGTTGATATAAGACATTTTAATACCAATAAAGACCTTATTTTTAGATTAATGAAGACATTTTACGGATCTGCGGGAACCCTGCTCGGAATGTTGCTTAATAAACTGCAAGTCCTCCATGCTTTAATCTTACAGAAGACAAAAAAAAAGAAACTACGCGAAACTCCACCTGAGTCCCATTGCCTCAAGTTCATCTTTGAACATCTTCAAAAGAAGGATGTCCAATAAATCTCAGACAGCTTTTAAAAGGTGTAAAGCGACCCTCGGTGTTAAGCGTCATCAGTAACTCTCGCCCCCACCCGTGTATCAGTAGCACAAAGAGCAGCTCTGCCTCTCTTCACATCAATAGTGGCCGCTGCCTCCAGACCTAATGATTTAATGATTTTTCTCAGGCTTCACAGGCTGGTTGAGCTTTTGGTAACAGATCCCTCCCTTGACTTTTAAATTGTCTGTTGCTACCAAAAAACAGTGATACTTTACCAGCAAATGCCAAACAATAACAGCTTGTGTTACACAGTAAAAACAGGAGTATCTGCATGTCTAATTTCAGCCCCCAGTCCCACCCCTCTCAGGCGTCCAGTAACAGTCTGGTCTATCTTTCCATCTGGCCTAAACCCAGAAGCCAGGCTATAGGGCTAATACAGCCTCGGTCCAGTTCTCAGGTGTCAACCCTATTGAATTGAAGCTGGGAGGGACGGGCCACTGTAGTGAGTAAACCCCCCCCCCTTTCAAACTCTGAAACTCATCCAGGACCAGTGGGACAGCGAGGAGGAGAGCAAAAACACTGGGCTTGGGATCATTCATTCCTTGTCAACACACAGGTTGTTTGTTTCCATTCTCCACTGGAGCAGGACGTATTGATCTGCAGCCCCGTGCAGCTCAAGGTCTTGTCTAAGGAAGAACCCAGACATGCCCTCGTAATGGGCCGATGGGCTTACAAAAGGAGGGGATGTGAGCTGCATTATAAAGAGATGGGAGGAATTCTCCTTTGGTTATTGGAGAAGCCTGCAGGTCATTGATTGCCAAATAAAAGTAGCATATAATTAGATTCCACGAGTACAAATGAGATTTTTAACAATAAACCTATACATCGTTTGTAATAGGTTTATATTTTTAGGGAGGAGGTGGTTGAACAGCTAAAGGTCGGTTGGGGCAATGTGAGGCATCCCTCACACATTTATCTGTCCAGGCAGCATCTTTCAACAAGCGTTTCCACGGCAACCATGGCAGGACAGTGATCCTCCCTGGAGAAGGGGACTCAACAGTGGTCAAAGGTCAATTAAGGGTAATTTATTTTTGCTGAGAGGAGCCATCATCCTCCTATCTTCAAGCAGTCATCCCCCCCAGTTTGCTTTCTTTTTTCAAGGGGAGTTAATACTCATTCACCAGTGACAAATCCCTTTGGCAGCTGAATTTTTTTGGCTTTACTGACTTGTTAAAAATATTGCTTCAGTGAGCATTTGTCACAGTTTCATCAGATATGTGCATAAAATGATTCTGGGTTTCACATTTTTTACAAAAAGCAATCTTAAAATGCTCAGAAGTACAAACTCTTTCTGAAAGCGGAGGGGAAAAAAAGGTGTTTGCTGTTTGCCCTCAATCTCCTCAGGGGCATCTATGCTTCTTTACCCTTTTTGTGACAACAGCACCGCAAGGACAATCTAACCTCAATCTATCGTTTGGTGACCTGAATAAGCTCGCAGTCGAGACGATGCCCGAGGGCCATTTCATAAAAGAAGGCAATATCAACTGTATGGATATTAAGTGTTCACCCACCCAGCCCTGCCCCATTCAGACGCTCCTCTCCAAGGGTTAAAAGGCTATGGTGTCAGTGAAGGCCAACAGTGAGACGGTTCGATGCCACATGAATGTTAAGGGTGCTTTCGACAAAGCTGCTGCGCTTATTTGACCTAAACCCCCAGCACAAGCAGCCAATGGCTGAGCAGCTCAGTGGGTGACCCGTCCTCATGGCTTATTAAACGCCAGCACTCAACAGCACATCAAGAAGAATCACAACACGCACAAATATTTCTGTGCAAACCCACAATGCAATCCACCGGCATCAGGAGATACTATACAGCTAATTCAAGCAAATGACATTTACTGAAGAGTTATTTAGATGCTATCGGTGGCTGGGGTCTTTGTGCTAAGGGGATTAGCGCCACCGTGCCCAGCGCTGAAAGGCGTCTTTGTGGCTGTAGTCTTTAGCGGGATGGGAGTGCGGCTCAGATGCCTGCGTGGAGGGTGTCAGTTATCAGGGATCCTGCCATGCCTTGCTAATCTCTGGCCCCGCAGAGTTCCTGAACCCCAGCCAGCGTGTCCTGCGCCAGCCTCTAGAGTTCCCTCAAAACAGGGGGACAATGATAGGTATTCACGGGGAGAGCCACTGGACTGTCAAGCTCCTCTCCTTGAGTGAGCAGCATAAGAGCAGGAGGCAGGCAGAGGGATCTAAAGCACCACCACGACTGCTTTAGCCACCGTGAGCACTCAATAGAGACAGGCTTCAGGCATATATATTGGCACAGTGCAGCCACTCAGACATAGACCACTGAGAGGTAATAAAGCCATGATGAATGTTTTACTATGAAGGTGTCCTTTGGTTATTTGCCTCTGGTGATCTGCTGCGTGGCATTGTAAGGAAATTCTCTATATTTCTTCAATGTCTCTGCCAAAGAAAACAGGAGGTTGACTGTGTTTGCGAACAGAGATGGTGGGGAGGAGAGATCATAGCGGGCATGAGATGACTGTAAAACTGCATTAGTGGACTGAACATGAACAAGTTAACCTACTTTATATGAGGACTGCAAAGCTCTCGCTACATCGCAATTTGATTAGATTTCTATTCTGGGTGCTAAATTCTATTACACAACTATTTTTGATGCATCCTAACTTCTGATTTCCATACACCGGCTTCTTTCTTTTTACAATCCAACTGCTACAATCTTATACAAAACAAGACTTCGAACTATTAACATACCCACTATTGAGCATGATTTTTAATAGGGCTGCAACCAAATATTTTCACTCACAATTAAACTACAGATTATTTTCTCAATTAATTGCTTGGTCAATAAAATGTCAGAAAATAGTTTAAAATGTGCATTCCACTTTCCAAGTCCTAGATGATGCCTTTAAATCCCCTTTTACACCACCTTGCTGGTGGCGGGAATATCACACCACATTTTGACAACATGGCAGAACATCACACCCACAGTATCATTCTGAAATGTCAGCTTTTATAAAAGCGACATGGCTCAGTTCAAATTTTGTTTCAAAACAGAAATGAAGTGAAACTGTTGACATCCTGGGAAGCAAAAACAAATTTCAGCATTTTTTTCTGACAACAAAGTGAAATCAAATCAAATATTTTGTGTGACCCACCAAGGGAGATTTAAAACGCAGCTAGCAGCAGTTAGTGGCTAACTCTAACAAGAAGAACAGTGGCAGAAAATATCCGCAAACTAGAAAAACCACGACGTGTTATATGTGACACTAGAGGCTGATAATGTTATAGACTTTGTAACCACCGGAAAGTGCAATATCTGTGTGAAAGCTGCTTAAAAGTCTTGTTTTGTCAATTAAAAACCCAAACAAATTTGATGTAATATAATATCAAACAGAGAAAAGCAGGGAATCTCCATATTTGAAAGGCTGAAAGCAGCATTTTCTGCCATTAAAAAAAAAAAATTAAATTCAAAAATTAAAATCCTGATTAAGTAGTTGCTGCAGTGATGTCTCGTTGTTCAGACAATGCCTCTAAGAACCAGTTCGTCCCCAACTCAACTTTACAAACAGTAATTTGAGTTTCTAAAGAACTGTGCTTGAATTACATAGAAAAAAACTCTTTGTTAGAGGTAAAAAAAAAAAATTCCACATCTACTTCAAACACAGTAACAGCTTAATCAGGAGTCTGCATACAGTATCTATCCAAAAGTAATGCAAAATTCCTGCAGGGTACACTGGTTAATGGAAAAGTGGGTCACAAAAATACCGTGCCATATGTTCCCCAAAGATCAGCACTGTTTCACACTCCCAAACACTCGTGTGTGTTATCTCTGATGTTTTAATTAAATGTAGATGAGTGGGAGGAAGGGAAAGAAATGCAACACAGCTGAAATTCTCTTTCCAGACATCCTGGAGTTTTAAGAGTCTGGATGGTTGGAAGGGGGTGAAAAGAGTTTGCGTGGGTACAGAGGGAGGAGGATAGAAGTGGGAGTAAAGGAGAGAAGGAGGGGAGCTTTGGATTATTGAGGCCAAATGAAGAGATGATTCATTGAAATGTTGAATTAATTTGTGGCTGTCAGTTTCTTTTTCACAGTGTGGTGTTAAGAGTGTGGGGTGTCTGCCCCCACCACTCTCTGGATCCCACCTCTTCCTCCACATGCCTTGGCTCTGCACAGCTTGGCTCTCCTCAGCTCTGCATGGCCTCCTTTCCACTCCACTGGGAAGCAGACATGCAGAGGACTATCGTAAATGCTTGGCTGCAGAACTTCACATACCAGTGTCCCATCTCCTCCTCCTCAGCTCTCCCATTGTTCCCTTAACCTGGTTTAAGTGTCTGGCATGATGTGTCTCGACCCCCCCCCACACCCACCCCCAGCCCCGGCATCGGCTCAATCCTGGTGGCACACATCATCTCCCTCTTTCAAAATGTAAAGAGCTGGGAAGATTGTGGTCCAAGGTTTGTTACAGTAGGCCAAATCCCTGCAGGCATTTATCCAATCGCCCCAACAGTTCTCTGGCTTTAAAAAGAGCAAGAAGAAGTCAGGCAGAAGATCAAGCAGCTCACTGCAACAACTGGGCTATAAAGTAAGTTCAGGCTCTGTGCTAACTGCTCTGAGGAAGTGCTCTGTGGTAAAATACTGCAGAGCAAACACACAGAGCTGAAGGCCTCGACAGACTCAGCTGTGCTTCAACTGCAGAGGCACAATGATCACAAAGCTTATTGGTCCTGACAGCACTGAAGAAATGGAAGTCTCTTTCACTGCGCAAGCACAGCGGACGCGACACGGTCAGGCAATCAGGGCCAGCCCGTCTGCGGCATCCCAAAAACAACCCCCGACACACACACACACACCTCCTTTTGGCACAAGCAGCGGAATGCAGCCGCTAACAGCTCAGTCCCATCTCGGTGCTCACCGAGCAGCTAAGTACAATGTCTCTTTTCAAAGGAGACGCTCAGATGAAAGCAGCCGAGTTAATTGCCTTGGCAACAATAGAAACCTCCCTGTAAGGCCATCCCATTTCCCCCTGGCAATTAGGGCTCACTTCCCCCGTGTAACAAGCCGTGGGGTCGACACTCGTGTGACTGGGCAGTGGCACGAAGACCTGATTCTACCTGTAGACTGCTCGGGTAGCACATGATTGGTTACTGTGTGTCATGGACATAACAGGAAGAAATAAAGGCCAATATTTTTTTTTTAACAAAAGGTTTGGCAGCACTCGTGGAGCAGATGGAATTGGGAAATGTATGGAGGGGAATCAAATTAAAAATGATTAAAGTGATGTTCAATGCAATGGATTATGTTCACTGTTAAAAATAAACAGACAAAAACAACTCTAGTTTGTAAAAATATACTCATAATTAAGGCTTCGTGATAATGAGAAAATATCATTATATTTTCATATTTTTACTAAAAGCCTCAATATGGATTTAGTGATGGTTTTGTGGGGTTGACTAATGGTGCTTTCACAAAATATTTACATAACAAGATTTTTTGATGAATAGGCATTAGTGTTGTGGATATAATGACTGAGTGGGTAAAGTCAAATAACAGAGCGAGAACACTTAAACATAACGCAGCGTTTGAAAAAGACAACACTGAGATTATGATACAACCATGATATCCAAAATCTAAGACCATATCTAGTCTGATAGCATGTTATCAATATAATATTGAAATATTGACCGGGACTATACCATAATAATTAATTGGACAACATTGGTTTCGTAAAATCTTTATCAGAGCAAAGAAAACTGCCAAAGGATATTAACAAAAACAAGCTTGTACACATGTATAGATTATTTCCAAAAACTTTATATAGGTGAGAAAAATGGAACAATTGTTATCTTAAAATTGCTTTTTGCGATACAACTTTTGTATACACAGATTTTACACCAATAATAGCTTATTTCTGCACTTTCTGTATCCACATATCAGCAAGAAACATGTTGTCATCTGCCCATGCAACCCAAAATTTAAGACATTCATCTTACCTAGAGAGACTTGCAACATATCAACAAAGTTTCCTATAAAAATGTAATAACTGTCCTATTGAAAAAGAGGGAAGCTGAACACCAAAAACACAAAACATAGGAACAAAAAAAGGTGTTAAAGGAAGACTTAAAGGGAGAAGTATGACAACAAAGATGTGGAATGTGGACGTGTTTGGCGTCTGATACCAGCACATTTATCTGAGATTTGACGCACTTCCAAATGACTCAGTGTGGTTGTAAACCAAGGGCACCATGTGCCTTTGCCTCTCTGTCTCACTGTGAACAACAAACCACTATGAACAATAATTATATGGTGAGAACGCTGGTTAGCCAGCTACAGTGGTGAGGCAGCAGCCATGGAGTTTTATTTTGATGATTAAAGCAGAATAATTAGCTCTAATTACTTCCTGCTTTACACACCATCTCCTGCAGGTCATGCACACCGAGAACGAACAATGTTTTGCTTTTCCCAGGATTTGGGCTGAGGGGGAATGGGGGTGGAAGTGAAGGGGTTGAGGAAGAAGAAGGTGGGGGAGTTGAGTTTTTTTTACCCGCACTTAAAAACACAAGCATAGATGTAGGATCTGCTCCCGGTATAGCAAGAGCTTTTAATAAGGTGCAAGCATGGGCGCGTGAAATGTGCACATACACACACACACATACAACAGGCACACAGAGGGTTTGTTCGACAGATTAAACTAAGAAGGAATTGAGTGACAAAACCACCTATTATGGGCTCATTTGTATGTACATCACAGCCTCTCTTTGTATTGGAGTAAGATGTGTTGAGGCGCGCTCCTCTGCCCCTCAATGAGAGAGTGACAGCCCTGCAAAACTCAGCCCCCCCTTAAAAGCCCATGAATGCGCTTTCCACACTGGTTCCGCTCAAACCCTGCTCTGCATTAGTATGGGTAACAGCTCGCTCAGAGTGGGATGGGCAACACACAGGGCATGGACAAAACGCCACGGAGAAAAAGGGATTGGCAAGCGCTAATGAAACGGTTCAATTAAACAGCTGCGATGCAGCAACCGCCATCGTGTTTCTAACTACACACATAAAATCGTCTGAATGAATCAAACCAGCGGTCGTGATTACATAATCAGATCACATGTATTCATTATGAGCATGATCACTGGTGATTAGAGAGTGCAGCGAAACTTCTTGATACTTCATTGGAATATTTATACATGAGCTTGTTCTGCCCAAAATACAGCAGGTTGTGTTACTATTTGAATAATGTGAATTAGTAAAGATTTACGTATGACCAGCCATTGGTTTCATCGCATCTTAATGGTACAACTTTTTAGCCACGCTGACACAGCGACTGCAACGACTGTCATTGTAGCAGTCGGTCTGTCAACCACTTTGATGCAAACTGATCAAAAAAGTTCAAAGGACTAAATGAGATTTTGCCTTTTCATGGTGCCCAGAGGATGAATCCTGATGATTTTGGTAAATCCACACATTTTCCTCTAAAAGTACCATGAAGTTGACGTTTGTGATTTTGAGCGAAATGTCCCAACAGCTATTAGATGGGACTGTCATAAAATTTGGTACTAATATTCATGTTTCACTCAGGATGAATGGTACTGTAATAACTTTGGTGATCCCTTCACTTAAGGTCTTACACAATCATCAATTCAAATACCTGCAAAACTAATGACTTAGCTGTTTTTTTGTTTTTGTTACTCATTAGCAAATGTTAGCATGTTAACACTGCCAAATAAAATACCCCTTTTTTTCATGAAAATTAGTGTGTACACAAAATTATTTGTTTAGTAAGTAGTGTCGGAAAATTTGTTGCACATTTTTGATGTGTCATTATCACAGTTAGCTTGTTTACTTTATTATGTGAATGCCACTGATGCACTAAACGTCATGAGCCTGATCTCACTTTTAAACTTTTTTTATAGGAGGAAAAAAAAAAAACAAATCATTGATTATTCATAGTGAATGGCATTTTACGGACATTATTCTGAGACAAGTACAGCCCCACTAAAAATGTTGGTATTTTTATTGTGAGCGCAAAAGCATACTGACTGGCATTTTGCTCAAAGCACTGCTGTGATTTAGCAGAGCTTCACACAGCTGCTAGTATGGCTTTAGACTTGTGGTTAGTAAAACATTAGTGTAACAACTTGACCAGCTACAACCAATTATTCATTATGGATTCATTTACAAAGTAATGTTGCATGTCAAACATCTATCTTGAAGCTAAGCTCACAGAAACATGATGGCATCTTCAGATTGCAGTTTTGTTTGAGAATTATCAAAGCACATTCAATTTATAGTGGAATAAAAAAAGAGAGAAAAACACAAAATTTGTTTAAAAGGAACCAGCAGAGTTGCCCTTTTGCTGGATAAAGACCCCAATGAATAATCAATCATCCCAATTGTTGTCTGGAGGTTTTTTCATTATCAATGATCAATTTATTGACTAATGGTTTTAGCACTAATTTAATTTATAATGCCCCCATTTTCCCCCCTAACAGGAGGAAAGGCGAAAATGTTTGGTAGGAGACAAGCATGACAAAGCCCAAAAATAACAGTCTCTGAGTTCTACAAGATCCCATTCTCTTAATGCCTCTGAGGTTTATCCACTTTAAGTCCAGGTGAGTCAAGGTCCACTGCACAGCTCGAGGACTCTTGCTGACTCCCTATTGGTCTCACTGGCTGATCAAAGTCTTCTACCACTGATGGCTCAGACTGTGTATTCTTCTGACCTCGTGGCTAATATTAACAAGCCCAGGAAACCACACTCCCACCAGCAGGAATGCCTGACACACATTGTCTGAATCTCCCACAGCTCTCCCACATCCCATGGCTGTATCAGCCACAGGTTAAGTGTTTCATTCTGTCTGTGTTTATCTGAAATGCAGGGGGTAAACATTTAGAGTGCTTTTACCGATGACAAAGAAACCCAGCCGCGGTTTCGGAAAAGGCATTAAAAAGAAACTCATTGAATCCTGTGAGTCACGCTCTCCCGCGCCAAGCATTTACGAAGAATGACTTGACAACACGTATTCGTCATGCATGTAGAGCATGCAGGGTCACAGTGAAACCAAACAAGAGCTATTCTATGCATGCATGTATGTGCATGCAGGGATCACTAAAGGCAGAGGAGTCCAGGCACTCGAACACGGTGGTAAATGAGCCTACACAAACTCCCCACCCAGGATCCAAATCCATCACTGACACACGGGGAGCAGATTAGATGGACTGCATCCATCACCTGACAGCACATACTACTCCTGCAGGCTTTCTTCCAGGGAAACAAGATCTGAAGCACTCTGTTTCACTCCCCTGCGTGTATAATGAGAGTGTTTTTGTCAATTTGGAAGGAGGTTGTTTTAGTACGGAGTGCAGCTGTGGGCACAGCAGGGATTGTACCATTGTGCCAGAGGGACACACTAAGGTAAGAACTGTGAACCGAGAAAAGTGAGGCTGGGCACCCATGCTCCTGCTGTGGGCAAATCCCCATTTTAATTTACCAGCTGGCATAAGCAACCTCACCTGCACACAAACACAGAGATAAAACCCAAACATGCTTCACACCTGAGGACACAGAGGACAAGGTGCAGGAGGAGATGAACTCCAGATCCCAGAACGGGCAAGGTCAGCGTTTCCCTGACAGCACAATTCATTCAACCAAGAGTACAGCAAGACCCACAGCAGAGGGATCTCATTATAAACCTTAGCTTCAACATATCTCTCCTGCTAGTACTAATGGACTACTTGGGCTCCAAGCATTAGGTCTTTAAAGGGGGGGTACAAGTACATTTCCGGGCTGAAATATGAGGCTCTTATGGCCCTGGAATTTCCAGTTTCTCAAAACATATAGCAACTGCTTGAAAGAAAAAAGATAAATCTTCTTTGCTCTTTAATCTGCATCATGTCTTTCGATAAGTCATTTCTAAAGGGGACTTTTACCACAGAATGGCTGCAGTGTTTCACAGACAACAAAGGAAACAAGATTCGTCATAACATCAAGTGAAAACCGCTGGTTTAAAGCTCAACAGCTGTTTTATCTGTGACAGTGACCAATTAAAATGAGCTTAACATGTGATCTCAAAATAAGCATATCAATTACACATTTAAAAACCTCCCACATTAAAGCTCAGAGTGCAATTGGTTGTGGGAAATCACTGACCCTAAACACACATGAAAAAACACGACAATAAGTGGCTTGCTGAAAATGTTATCAAAAAAAGTCATCAAACAGGGGTGTTTATATATGATATGAGCAAAATGTATATAAACTGTACAGATTTTAACACATGCATATACTTTGAAATGGCTCAGGAGATAAGGCCAGCAGAATAAATGGCTTCTTTAAATCATCTCTTAAAACCCATTTAATTGAATTGCATTTATGTGATATTGTGTTTTTTTTATCTTTTAAACTTTGTGTGGATCCTTCTTTGTTGTAATTAAACTTACAAAACTCATTAACTTATTTTACATAAACAATGTCAGTTTTAGTCAACAATTCAAATGACTCCTCTGTAGAATAAGAGAGCTATGGAAAAAAAAAAAATAAAATTATATAAACAAAAACAAATACTAAAAAGGTACAGTACCAACACATACAAATCAAAATTATATTCCTAAACTGATGTGCACCATGATCTAATCTAATGAACAAGCAGGTTTGTCTTGGTCCTTATTATTATTATTATCATTATTTTATGTTTGCTGCTGTTATTCATTTTACTGTGATTACTTTTCTTGCTATGTTTTTAATTGTGTTCATCTCTATTTCTCATTGTCACCTGTCTTCTTTTTTAATATGTTGTTGCAGCTGATGTCTTTATTTCTACCTTAATTTCTGTCTGACTATAGTTTGGCATTATTGTTTTTCTACTATATTTATATTGACTGTGGGGTATGTTGCTACTGCTTTGCTTTGTTTGTCAAAGTTTTTTTGTAAACTGTGTTTTTAAAGGGGCTAAATAAAGTTATTATTATTATTATTATTATTATTGTTGTTGGAAAAAAAGCATCAAATATTGGAGCACTGGTCACTGGTAGTCAGCCCTTTACGTCAAAATATAATTATTGGTATATCCTTGACCGTGGCTCTAATTAAATGGTAATCCCCTTTAACAGACAGCAACAGCTACTCAAATCTTTTTATCCCTCCATGTCACCCGGAGGCATCCCCCTGTAACATAAAGCTCTCTCTTCCCCTCCACCCCGCTCTCTCTGCCCTGCTGAAAGTCAGAGCCTCTGAGAAGCTGGCAGTGGCTGCAGAGAGGCAGCTCACATTTCAAGACAAAGCCCGATCCTCTGTCAGAAAGGAGACACTTTCCAAACGAGGCCTGCTATTTATCACCAAGAACCTGTTTTTCTGCCTGCTCCCTGTCTCACACCTCTGTCCTGAAAAGCTGCCCGGGCGAAGTTGCCTTTCGTCAGAGAGAGGGACTGACGGATTGTCGGGGATCGAGCTCGTCGGAGCTTTACTGTTTCTGTGCACGACTGAACAATGAGTAGATGCCACCTAAATTACCTCAGCTCTGTCTGCTTCGCCCTGAGAATGATGCATTTTGTTGACCGTGTGGACAAAAAAAATCTATCACACTATGCGAAGGTATGCAAGGTGACGTGGACTTTGTTTGAGTTTCACACAAACAGAAAGAGAGGGGTCGAGGAGCCGTTGATAGCCACTGCGTCAGCACAGTGTTAGTTTACTAAAGTTCGGATACACTGTATTTTCTGGGGCGACTTTTGCCACGTAGCACAAAGAACGCAAGAATTTACATCCTGAGAGTTATCAATATTGCAACAGTCCAGCTTTTGTCCGTGTAAACACACAGTGTAGAGAGGCTGAGGGTGTTTAGAGAAAAGTGACAATTTGTCAGAATTTAAGACCTTGTTAAATACACAACATGCCTGCGGCTGGTTAAGATGGAGTTTCCTGTGTGAAATTACACGGTGGGGATAATCAGATAATGACCCCGTAAGGAGCAGATTTGCCTTGTTTAAAGGTGAGAGGTCATGTTATACACAAGTCCTAGTGTTTCAGGACCTGAGGTTAAAACACATGTGTCGACCTTTGATCATAAAGCTTCAACTCTGTCCGACGCATTTGACACCAAGGTCAGGCTTATGACTACAGAGACTGTGGCTCACAACTGAGGGTCAGAACAGCCGTTTTCCAACATGCAGTAACAAAGAGCCACTGATCCCAGCAACTGAACTTCACCATTGAAAGTCTGAAGGCACACCCAGCTTCCCTGCACGGCCATGAATCCATGAAAATACCTTTTTGACAAGTCTGCCACTTACAGCTGAAATGAAGAAAAATATCAGCGCTCTGAAACTTAATACTCTTCTGTCTGCAGTAGCAAACATATTCTTTTACCACAACACAACCTCTTTCCTATTGCCTATGAACTGCAAACCTCTTGAAAAATCAAACTGCTTCACTCGACCAACAACTTACAAGGTAAAGCAAACATTAACTGTAAAAGGAGAAAAAAAAACTGACAGGCTGGTTAAAAAAAAAAAGGCATGAGTAGGTTTTTGTTTATTTTGCAGAGGGAGCCGTTATTTTATTTGAATTAGCATAGTTCTGTTGGAATGCGGCCAAAAGAAACAGCACACTTCAGCTACGTCTCCTCAAATACCTTCAGACAACCTATATTTCAGATTCATGCAGCCACCTGCTCATCACTATGCGTGTAAACCAAGTTTAAAGGAAAAGGCATTACTAGAAATGCAACATCTTTTAGAGAGCTGGAGTGGGAGCAGTCAGAGGTGCTCTTGTTGTCTCTCAAAGGACGATAGCAATGTTAAAGGAATACTTCACCCTACCCAAAACCATTTGTATATCATACATTCATTCTATGTTACACTGAATTCGTGAAGAAAACACAATCTTCTTTGCATGCCTCCACAGTGAACAAAGAATCCAGTTTGTGTTATGGTCCAACTTTGGTGTTTTGGGGTGTATTCAGATTCATCAAAGTCACACATTAGTACAGACAAACTAGCGTGGCAGTGGTAGATCAGCAGCTCCCGTGTTCAGCAAAGTAAAATTACTGTTTTTCTCAACCGAGTCTGGCTTTGGAGAGAAGGTCAGTAAGCTTCACTTTTACTTAAGCTCCTCGTCTGAAAGGGCAGTCTGTTTGGGAAGTACTCAGTGGTGGATGAAGTACCTAAAAGCCATACTTGAGTAAAAGTACAGACATCTTAACAGAAAATGACTTTGGTAGAAGTTAAAGTCGCCTATTAGAATATTACTTGAATAAAAGTCTTGAAGTATCGGATATTTACAGTGGTCAAGTATAAAAAGTAATTTTATAAAAATCGATACAGTGTAGTATTGAAAGTGATAGAACATGTAAATGCTGTTAATAAAAAAGCTTATATATATATGGGGAGAAAAGTCAGTGTGCAGTTTTAGCTGCAAAATATGTGGAATAGGGTCATAAACTGAGAGACAAGCTCTACACTAAATGCTTCTATGTAAGTAAAACAGTATGTATATAATATGTCTATAATATATTTCTGTAATGTATTCATTCATTTAATAATCTGTTATTTTTGCTTTGGCAACATTAATGCCATTAAAGCTGATACGAATTTGAAAAAAGCAAGTGGTCAGAATTTTGAGAATTATGAAGGTTTTTTGGTAACGTACACAACCTTAAAAGTGGCAGATAAATTACACTTGGAGAAAAAAAGGTATTCACAACGTAAAGGATTTAAAGTAACAAAATCCAGTTTTTCCTTCCCTTCCATTCCTTCCAAGTACTGAGCATACAGCTGGATAAATAAAACTTGGATTTTATTGCGAGAGATGTGTGAGAGTTTGTAAACTGATGTTTTGCTTTAGTTTTATGTTGTTTTATGTTGTTAAACGCAGCCCCCAATGACTCCAATTCATTAAAAATTTTCTCCTTTTTTGGACTCTTAGTTAACCATAAAGGCAACATGAGAAAAACAAAGTTTTCTTGACATTTTCAACTTAACACAGGGTGAATAGCTGATATACAAATAGTCATTTGAGAGCTAAAGTATTCTTTTAAACTGCAAGAAGATCAAAGGCTGATTAAATCAAAATGACATGAAAAATATAAGCACTCAAGTTTCTCCAGGATGCACTCATTCATCATTTCCCTAACATGTCCATGTAGAATTACTCTCTTTGAAGCCAGTAAGAAAAAACAGCGTCTCAATGAAAAAACAACATAGGATTCATTTACAAACTGGAAAAATCGAAAGCCTTGTATTAAATAGCTTGAAACTTCTTAAGGAACTGGTCCTCGTCATGCAGTAATATTCCATCATGAAACGCTGCAAATGGGCCATTGTTTATGACATGTAGTGAGCAGTCTGGCAACACTACATTTAACAAGATCTAAAACAAAAAAAGCATTTTCACCAAATAAGAAGCATATGGTTTCACATTCAATTACAGCCATTTTCCCTCTGGCTAACATTTAACAAGAACCACTTGTTCTCCGCTGCAATACTTCAGGAGGAATCATCTCGCCACACGGCTCAGTGTGACCTCAAGAACTAGCCACCTAAAAGCAGTCCTCATTCATAAAAACAGACCTTAAAGGGACATCAGACACACCACAAGATCCTGAACAGGGTTTTCCTTGCAGCCATATATACAGAAAAAGTCATGTTGCAGAGTGAGTCACCACGAAGGCAGTCAATCATCTCCGCCACGTAAAAACTGTAAAAACGGTAATGTGCTACCACTGAATTTTTCTGTCAACAAACTATAAACTATTTGTGTGAGTGTCAGTTTAAAATTACTACAATAATGTAATTGAGAAATCTGAAAAACAAGGTCAATCCCAACATCTGAATTAATCTAATCTCAAAGCCACGTACTTCATACACATGAGGAACTCTGAAATGCACAAGCCTTTGCCTAATACTCTGGGAAAGCCAAAGCAGTATTAGCAGGACTCTGCACGCAATTTCTATATGAATTGGTGACTTATGTAGGATTTAGATTTTAGGCTTAGTAAAAACTACAGGAAGTTACAGGAACATTTGTATTGTTTCAGGTTGAGCTGCTGTAATATTTTGTGGTATCCTTTTTAAAATTATAACACAAACAATCTTATTAAGTCTCTTGTAAAAAAAATAAATTATTACCATAATTTATAACCTTTTAACCACAAAGCACTTAAGTTTACAATGATGTCAGAGAGAGAACATTTGAAGCTTCCCATCCTTACAGTTAAAGAATCTGCTGCCTGGAAGTGTAAAAGCCAGTCAAAATACCTGTCACCACCTCCACCTACCAGGCTGGGTTTACTGGCATCAGATGCAGCATCAAAGGTTGATGCATTACAGTTTAAAGTGGTATTTAATAAATTAATCTGGAGGCACGGTAGGTCACGCCCTGGCTCTCTCACATCACCTGACCTGCTGAGAAAATGAGATCAGGATCACAAGATCATGTTGGTGAGAGCCAAAATGAGCTCACCAGGGGCTTTACCTTACTGGGAAACAGGGGTGACAGGAAGATGTCTTTGTCAGTTTCTTCCCAAGCCAGTGTTTCCCCACACATTCATTTATCTGTGGTGGCCTGCCATGATTAAATCATCTGCTGCCACGCATTGAATATAATTTTGGAGCTGGAAGGTTCATTTGGTGTGTTGTTAATATACATGCCATGTTCTGCCTGTGCCCAGAATGCACTCTGGGCACAGGCAGAGCAGCAGAAGGTCAGGCACAGTGAAAGTGAAACTAAGCGGGGGGTTGAGGCCTTGACACTCCAAGCTGAAGGTCAGCTGGGGCCGACGGTAAGCATCCCGTTGTCCCGCACTGTTGGCCCTCATCATCACAAGTCAGCTTTTTTCCCATCAATTCAGTATTTCGAATTTGCATTGGCAACAATGGAGTACGCTGGCAAATGAAATCACTCTGATTGGCAGTTTAGTTTAGCGCACAAGGTAAACAGAAGTTTAAAATGTAAGCAAAATGAAGCTTAAGTTCAGATTTGTTTTTCCTCTGCCACTGTGCTCTTTACAGAAACCTTGCCTTGTCTGTGTTATTGTTCACTGGTGCACAGTAAACATGCTTTGCTCTTTCAATATTAGATTGTGTTGCTAACTGGCTAACTAGCATCATGGTGGTCTTTCCTGTTTTGAATGATTAATAGACAACTGCTACTTACACACAAAGCAGTGGGCTTTCATCGCCTCTAATTCTCTGATCTCGGTTCGGTGCGTCTGGGCCTTAAAAGTTTGCCTTCACTCGCCTTAGAGGCAGCTGCTACTCTCTTCCATCAATCTGATCAGACTGGCAGGTCAATTATCAACTCCCCTAATCATACTCCACAAAGTGCAGTTGAAGAAAAAAAAAAAACTCATGAAAAGCTCCGCCTCCACTGCATTCATTAACCCACAAAAACCTCCGAATTTAGAGAAGGGACACATAATGTTACCAGAATGGTCCAGGGACACACACAAAAAACAGTAATGTTGCTGCTAAGAGCACACACAGTCACTTACACATGCACATCATCAGAGAGGTTATTAGCTCCACTGCAGTTTAAGTGTTCTGTGTTTTGCTCAAGGACAGCCCTGTGCCGACTGAAAAGTGCTCCTCTTGAGCAAAGCAGGTACAATCACCCTCCATTCACCAGTTCACAGCTGGAACAAGTTTTTGCATCACATTTCCTCTGTAGAAAGTCTGCACAGAGTCAGTTCAAGTACCTATTGTCAAAAAATGTAACCTTTAAGGAAGCCATCTGTGAAAAGGCTATCTGGATCCTTGGAGTGGCCCTGACCTTTAATCATTCATTGCACTTTTAAAGCTGACAGGGTTGCGCTTAAGAGCTCACACTTCCATCTGTAGTAGCTTAAAACCCGTGTCTCTTCCTCACTTGGAATCAGGTTAATGCTTGTTAAAGTCCATCTGCATTGAAACCTGAGCAGCTCGCTGGGCTCCACTCTGGACCTCTAACCTCTCTCCCTCTCAGTGTGATGTCCTCCAGCTGCCCAAATTACCCATACTCCTCTCTGAAATCAAAGTCTTTATTAGGGCATTTTTAGAACACCACTCTGTTTTTTATGGACTAACTTACCAACAGCACACTATCGCAAAAGTGACTTTGATAAACAGTTTGCAGCTGAACCTTTCACTCCTCCGCTTTCCAGCTGTGATATAAAAACAAAGAGCCAGCTCATGTCTGACGCGTGGATGCGAAGTCATTAAGTTTTCTATTTACTTTGGGAAATAATAATGATAAAACTCCTCTCCCGAGCTGATATATATTGGATGTAAAAAGCAACACTCTTGCCTTCAAGTTAATGTTTGTGCCTTTATCTACCCTCAACTTTTTAGGCCATAATAAAGACATGAATCTTAGGCTTTATAACCATGACATCTTGGACATTTTTTTCCCTGAAAAAACAGATGTGGCCTCACTTAGCATAAAAAACAAAGCCCAAGTGCACTGGTTCCTTTTCCTTTCTTCCATAAACATTTATGTAATATAGTCACATTTCCAAAGTAAACCAACCATTTACCAGAAATAAGGGACAAAGTAATGACTTGAGGAAATGCACAGGCCTGAGAGGATCCCAAACCTCCAAAGTAACACGTTTCTAAAAAAATAACTAACATGAGTGTGAGGTTGTGAATATGAGTGTTTACGGAGGGAAACAGGAGTGCTGGGGCCAACAGCTCTGGGAGGCGCAGGCTTTTAATAGGCTCTGTAAACGTCTCTCACCGTTTCCTTGCGCTGGGGAACTCGCTCATGTTTAATGCCTTTTGAACAGCCACAGAGTTTTTAGAAAGAGTTACAGTGCCAGAAAAAAAGAAAAGATCAAACAAAGAGGGCGTGGTGGAGGAAAAGCTGCAGGACATTCAACTCTTTCTCTTGTGAGAGATGAGAAACATTTGCGCGGGTGTCTATGAATAGCAGTGCCTGTTTAATTCATGACTAGCCTCTTTTCCGCCGAGGTGTCGTCAAATTCAAAAATTCAAAATCTGAAGACGTGCTTTTCTCAAAAGTGGGCCTGATGTAAGAATAACTGCCATTTTAACGAGGATACAGTTATGTTCTTGCTAGGGCTGGGCGATATGGAAAAAAATATTATCACAATATAATCTTTATATTGGTCAATAGTGATAATTATTGAACGTCAAATCATTATTTCTTTAAAGTTTACAGGCTTATTTTTGCTTCTAAGTTAAAGAAATGTGGTTAATTGTGGTTTAAAGTGTTATTTATTGTCAGAACATGGCCAAACATTTTAAAAAATTTGAGGCAGACAAAACAAAAATTTCAATAGTGGTCAGTATCTTCTGCACAACTTTTACACCCATGTTTTATCATTTCTGCAGTTTCTTCAAATCAAAACAATACGAAGGACTTGGATTTGGATGACGGTGTGTAGTAGCGATGTCTATCTGACGTGACTGAGACAGAAATCCTGTTTACAGACGAGGAAATGTATTAAAGTTTTATCCACGTTACCTTTATATTCACATTATGTCATATATGACATATTCGGTTAGTCAGTCGCGTTAACTTGCTAACATACTGTTAGCATTAGATGAATAAACTTTACAGCTACTGAAGCTAACATTATGTGGCGACTTCAGTCATGGTTTGACGTTACCTGTGTTCAAAACAATGATACTATGAATAACTTAATGCACGCTGAATGTTGTTGTAATGTTAAAAAGTTGACGTAAGCATTAGTTGCTTGTGAATGCTGGCCAGTCGGTCGGTCCCCCGATCTCGCCATCTTCTTCTTCTACAGCTGCTGCTCCGTCTCCTTCTGCTAATGGTAAGTGCTAACTGGCATTTAACATGCATTGCCACCCCCCTCTATGGGCGTACGGGTGGTTTAATGATAATAAGGATCTATCAAACATATTTTATATCTAAATCGAGGAAAATTATATTGAGATAATCATCTTTAGCAATTTATTGCCTAGCCCTCGTTCTTGCTCTGTAAGATTTAAAGGAATCATATCAAAGCCTAGCAGCTTTTCAAACTACATTATTGAAATTAAAGGTGTGGCACTAGCGGTGAACTAATTACTGTTAATGAGCTATGGTTGAGACATTGAAAAACACTTCCATATGACACATTTTCTACTGTTTGACTTGCATATGTTGCAGGAATGCTGCAAGGAATATTTGTCACTCGACACACATGCAGTTTGAACATGACATTTTTTCTAAAAGCAGACAGGAGGGTTTTTCTCCCCTTTGTATATTAGAGTGTGAAGCTCTTGCTGTTCTGGAGTCAGACAGTTTTTTTTGCCCGTCAAAGCGCGCCACAGTCGATGTGAATGTTCAAAGAGAGCGAGGGAGGCACAGAAGAGGAGAGCGAGGAAGCAAGAGTAAAAGAGAGAGAAAGAGGTGCACCCGGGGCTCGTGTGTCATCTGACCTCATTTTAAGATGGACCTGTGAGGTTGTAGGGAAGGCAGGGGTGTAGCTTTCACTGCAACCTTTTCTTTGCTTCCTACAAAATGACAGGACGGGAGGGCGCACACAAAGGCCGAGTAAGACGTCTGCCTGGAAACCATCCACGGGGAGATGAAAGAGCCCCGGTGAAGTCATGGTGCAAAAACGCAACGGGCACAAATGCACAACTCCATCTCTGAATACTGGCAGAGAGGATTTTATCAAAAGATAATGAAAGCATGTGATACAGAAAAAGGTTTACACTGGCTACGGTTACATGCACACCAATACTCATATCATGCAGATCATATAAACAACATATTCTGTTTAAATATTCCAAATTGGGCCATTTTCGAATCAAGCATTTTCTGATTAAGACGTGGGATATGCTGATATTATTTGGGTTTTAGGAGCATTATTTGGACATATATACAGCCAATTCGGAATATCTGTCTCAATTGAGGCTTTCAACACACACAAACACAAATCAACTCGCAAACAATTTGCAAAGCTGGGGGTTAGAGATGCATGCAAAAGACAATCTCACATTTCTGGTCAGCAGGTGAAACAGCTGTTTTTAAAATTCATAAAAGACTTGGTTATCATGAGGATTTGAAATATGCACAAATATCGCAGCACCAACCTTTACTAGAGGTACTTTACTAGGAGGTAAAGAGTCCACCACTGGTAGTAAACTGTGAAAAATCCTATTTTTATGCAAAAAAGCAAAATGACAAGCAGCTCCAGCTGTTCCACTTCTTCCTAATTTCATATGATAAACAACATGTTAGGGCACAATAATCAGAGTATGCACGGCTGCATGTAAACTGGAGTGTTAGTGGAATATTAATTTTCATTAGACACGTAAACGGCTTGGTAGGAATACGGTCTTTTTCAGAATAAGGGCAAAAACTGGACTACTTTGTGATCTAAATGCACTAAATGTCATGTTCTGAGCGGTTACAGACAGACAGCATGACTTTGTCAAGCTTGCAATGAACTCGCTTAAAATTGCATCCCAGAATGAAGCATCACCAGCTGTGCATAAGAATGAGACAGAGAAAGAATGAATTTAAAAAAAAGGAGTGAAGTGTGTGCCTAATTTAAGCAACAAATGCAAAATGCTTGGGCACGGAGGGCTACACTGACCCACCTCAAAGCATACATAAAGCATCAGGTCTGCTTTGTTGTCTTGTTTCCTACAAAGAATCAATGATGATACATACCAGGACAAAGAAAGCACTCACTATAACAAATACAGACAGATATGTGCCCACAGGTGCACATGTCACACCACACTAACACATGCACATACGCAAAATAGCCTGTCATGGGTGGCGTCAGTCTGTGTTTACATATTTTTAGAAATTCCAGAGGCAGTGAAAAGCCCCGTGTGTTCAGCAGCACGAGGGCAACCATCTGCACCACAGGAAGTCAACGGCCAAACAGCCGCCAGCCATCTCCGGCCAAGGCTGTTGTCCAGACCCCCAGGGGGACCGCAGCCTTTGCCCTCCATCCTGACCACACACACCCACACGCACACAGAGCAGAGACCCCCAGCCACATGGTTCACAGTGAGGAAAGACAGGACTCTGTCCCCTCTGTCTGGGTCCTAACCTGGATGAGGACACAAAGCAGCGGTGAAAGCTGTGGTGTGGAACAGGGAGGATGCTTTGGGGATCCTCATCCTCTCTGACGTAATGCCAGGAGGAAACAACCACAACAAAATATCTACTTCCTCTGGCACAGGAGGGGGGCCGGGGACCATTGTCAATTGTCAGACACAACACGGGAATTTTTATCACTCGTCACCTCAGCAGATAAGGACAGGAAACACTGTCCTGTGCTCCCCGATCAACAAGGCTGTGATAGCTGGCTGCACCTGCACAGAGCAGCCTATTGTAGTGGTGTGTGGTATTTTGTATTATTCAGTGTGTTTGTCCTCCACGGGGATCGAACATTGTGGGGGTTTTTGAGAGCAAAATATATGATATTGTTGACTGAGGCTGGTAATAGCTGATACTGATAACAATGACTAGAGTTAACATTTCATTTCACCCACAGAAGACTAAAACTACAGTAATACCTGCCAGGAGTAACTTATACTGGCTACAAAGGCATTTCTTTCTTTTTTTTTTTTTAATTATTTTTCGGCAGAGCGAGAGAGAGTGGTATGACATACAACAAAGATCCAACAGACAGAATCACAGTATGGCAGTCGCCTTAACCGTTCAGCCACAGATTAGTCATTGCGCAGGTTTTAAGTGCCATTTCAGGGTTTCCTCAGGTAGATAGTTACAGACACATAATGAATTTACTTAAGAAAAAAAGCCATTTTTTACAGAATCAACAAAATTATTATTGCAGAATTCTGAGAAATGTTTTCAATAAAACCAAACAAAAAATTCTCCTCTTGTTTTTCTGAATTAACAAGATAATCATCTTGTAAATTTTTGCATTTCTGAATTTACAAAATTATAATATCATTAAAAATGCAAAAACGTTTTTGCCATTAAATATTTCCGCAAAATTCCGACTTAATCTCTTTAAACCAAGAGCAGATTATTTTCTCAAATGAATGCATTATGTCCACTTAGTTAGTATTGCGCACTGCAATATTGGACTTTAAAGCTACAACCATTGAATAATTGATTTTGCGATCAAGAGAAAATCTAATTGATTGACAACTACTTTGAAGATCAACTCATCAGATCAGTCTTTAAAGAAAGGAAATGCCAAAAATTCCCTGGTTCCACCCTCTAAAATATGAGAATTAATGCTATTCTTTGTCATATGTAACGGTGAACTAGATTTAACTGTTGGTCAGACAAACCAAAGCATAACATTGGGCTTAAAAAGCGTATTATAATATTTCATAAAAATGTTAGAAAACAAAAATCAGCCTGTTCAGATATTAAGTGACTCATACAAGGCTATTTTCATGTTTATAAAAAAATGCAGCAATCAAGTTTGTCCCTCGTGACTTTTATTCTTGGCAGAGTGGAAAATCCATTTAAAAACACATTTTAGACCGTGCAATACCGAAATTATCCATGGAAACTTAAAAATAAGCTTTTTAATGCCTTTAACAGACGGAATAGTTTTGATCACACTGTAAAACACCCAGAATGAAATCTGTTTTAAAAACACCAAGAGCAGCTCTATACAACATATCAGCACCCCCCAAAAAAAGCTACAGTAGAGTGGAAGGATGGAGGGAAGACAAACAGAAAGCACCTTCCTGCAGCAGATGTTACAGGATTGACCTGTGACCTCTTGTGCAGTGGTGAAAACAACCAAAAAAATCAACAGGCGGGTTTTCTCCTGACATCACACCTCACTATAAAACATTCAAAACCTCCTAGAGGCATTTTGATCAAAGTTGGACACAAGTAATGAGCCAGAGCCTGATACAGAGTGTAGACGCAGACTCCTGTGTGTCAGTACAGACTTGAAGACAATTTGTTTGGATATAAGAAGCAGCCTCCCCACACCACATGCCTGATATAATTTAACACAACTGTGGGTTTATTTCAGCTCCCTTCCCATCAGGAGAATCGCTTCCCAAAAGCAAAGAGGTGCCGTTTTATAAAATCTCCTCATGCAGCAACTCTACTCGGTTAGTCTGCCTCTGCTGTGCCATCCCTCTGTCAGAAATGATTAAAAAAAAAGCACAAAAGTCTGGCTTAAACGCAGACTCACAGGGAGGTTCAGATAGAGGACAGCAGAGAGGAGGATGGGGGTTTAAAGGGATTCAGTGGTTGGCATAGTTTGAGAAACTGGAACAAATGTAGTGAAAGGGAGCAGAGGAAGGTGAAACAGAGTGCGAATACAGCAGCAGCAGAGAGGAAACTATGAAGCTGGGGAGGCTGCTGAGGTTGTTTAACATAATTAAAACCACAGAAAATAACAATGCTGGCTGTGTAATGAGCTTCTCTCTCAGCTGTGGTAATTACTGCCTACTAATACAGAGCAATACTGACCATAATGTGCTGATGCCGTTGGGTAACTGGCTACAGGAGAGGAGACGTATAATTGTCAGACATGGCTGGGTAACAGACGGGTCAGCAGAGGTTTTTACCGATTGTGCAGCCAATAAATAAGTCTCTGAAACAATCGGCTTCTCTGTTACAGGCTGATTAAAGAAAGACGTACACATCTGAAAATGAGGCAGTAACAGAAGAAAGATCAATGATGAATCCTTTTTAAACATTACTGATACTGATTAGTGGTTAATGAACCAGATAACAGATATTTGCAACCTATATGTATTTTCAATAAAAATAAAATATTCCTGTAGAAATTTAGAATTTGGATTATAACAAAGCGATCATTAAAATCAAAAGCCGATGCAGATCATCGCCAATATGCCAAATATCGGCCCCAATAATCAGCCAGGCAGATAATGTGGCGACCCCTAGTTTCCATCCACCAATTTTTAGGTGCGTTTTCAATTTCTACATTAAAAATAATGAGTGTAAATGCCAAAAATTAAAAAAAAAAAAAAACTGAAAATATCACAAAAAACATTCGACGATTGAGGGAGGTGGGAAAGTTGGTGTACTGATAAAAGATTTATGTGACTAATGCAATGGAAACACTCAGCCAATAAATGGTACATTGGCACCAGCCACCATTCAAATGCTGGCAAAATATGCAAGTAGCTGCTAGATTTGCTTTATGCAGCCAAATAAACAACAGTTATTTATTGAATGGCTGGTAGATTTTGAGTCCACCAGCCACAGAGGAACCTTGTTATTGTTATCCATTTATTTATGGAGAGGGGGCGGGAGCAAATAAGTTAAACTTCTTCTCACTCCCTTTTTAATATGTATATGCCTTTGCTTCTGTTTCTTTTCATTTTGCTCCACTATGCTTTTGTGCCTTTTCTTCTCTTCGTCTCTTTGTTTTAAAAACAATTTTTTTTATTGCTTTGCTCATTGCATATTTGAAATTAACGTTTCAATCAATCAATCAAAAACAGTGACAGAGAACAAAAAGGTGATTTCCGATCCTGGTCATGACATACTGTCAGTGCACATTGGCCAGTGTAAGCTCACTTTGTCATCTCGGGATGAGTTTCAACCCCCTTACACACAAGACTGTTACCAGTAATTTTCCAAAAGCACACAGCTGTAATATGAGTTGTTCATGATTTTCTGTTTACTTTGTCCAGTGTTTCCTCCGTTATTACAGTGGTTTGACTGGTGCTTTTTTTATTTACGTAATCTCGTTAGGGTCTCTCCCGCAGGCAAATTTGTGAATGTTAGGATAGCAAAGGAATGACCAGTCTTACTCAACCTATGATTAGCTAGTGCTTATTGCTTTTTTCACAGTCAGAGTAAGGAAGAGTAAGGAAGAGTAAGGTGGAGGGAAAAATGCATATATTAGCATTTTCTTTACTGATCTTCTGAATAATCTGTTTAAATATGTACTACATTTGGATGAAAACCCAACTATCGAGCTAATTCCATATACACACACACACACACACACACACACACACACACACAGTGCACCTACATACACACACCTAGCTAAGTAGTGTGCATATTACCAAATTTCCTGAATGAGAAAACTAATCCTAGAGCTCTCAGTGTGCACAGACACACTTGATCCTGACTGATCAAGATTCACAGTTTGCAGGAAGTCTGGGCCTCCCTGTTTGCCAACCACATGAAGACAACATTTTCTTCAAGCTGCAAAAAACACAATCAAATCTCCAAGTGAGACATCCCCAAAAATTACTACGATGTATGTTTTCTTCATTTCTTTCAGGGACAATTTCACAAGGACAGTCTTTTATAAAATATTGTTGTGGTGTAACAATCTTCTCTGTGAGAACCACCGTGCCCCTCAAAGCCTGGGAGAACACCAGCCATAGTATGGCACTTGGTTCACATCCAAAATGTATTAGCCTGGATTCAAAGGAAGCTGGAAGCTCTGAAACATTCACAGGCTCGCCGCGCCAAGAGCTGATGAAGCCACCAGCTCCAGTCGCACATTATGCTGGCTCCATCGCACAGAGTAAATCCAAGCTTTGCAGGTTTAGCCAGGTACCAGACGCTGGAGGTTAACACTGCACAGGCTGCTGTGGAGACAGATCTGGCCTTTGAGCTCTGCTGCAACCCAGAGCGGAAAGACGAAACCGAGCACAATGACGAGCAAGGCCAAACACAACAGAGAACAAGTAAACTGGATAATAAAGTAAATCGGCACTGATACGAGGACACGCAAACTACTGAATGTAAATATATTCTCTCCAAACAACAACTGGGCCCAGTGCAGGGTCAGTTGTAGCCAGCTGACCCCATTCATTAGAAGATCAAACACAGTTGAAGGCCCTTCCCATTAAACACCAGTGGCCTTTTCAGCCTGTTTAAACCTGCTGGTGTGGCGGGGAGGAGCCGGGGGCTGATTGAGAGCTGCCTGATGTCACTCTGCCTGTGGCCCGTTGCTATGATGAGTTCATTCAGCCTCAGGACACAAAGAGTTAATGGCTGCTTGGATTATGCAATGGCATGCCAGACGCCTTTCTCCTCTCCTGCCCTCTTTTCTTCCCCCCCGTCCCCTTCAAACGGACCAAAGCCAAATTAGGCATTCCTGCACGTTTCGATCAGATGCATTTGAATGCAGCAGCGGCCCTGCGCATGCTTTGGCACAGACGTGGGAACAAAACAGGGATTTTGTTTCGCTCTGAGGGCGAACTTCCCCTCACCAGGGCCTCACACCTGCCCTGCGGGGGGAAAGTTGTCGTAAGGATTTACAACTGTCGGGGTGGGTGATATCTGCAGCGCTGGTCAAACCAATGAAAAACATCTGTAATCATCATTCTAAAAGTGAACACGAAACCACAGGTTATCACTATTAGCAGATAAGCGATCCAGCAACAGCAGATTAGACCAGGTTGAGGTTAAAGACGGTGAGCAAATGTCAGCAGCTGCATCTGATAAGAGCATTTTCTGTCACATCACTGAAGGATCACTGCAACTAAACCAGGGAAACATGTTTTTATTTCCACACACAGGGCAATGGGCCATTTCAGGCAATTTTATAAACAGACTAATCGATGCAGCTCTTCTTAACACTGTATGCTGTTTGAACAAGTAAACTATTCCACTTCAGCATTGCAGCAAGTAATTGTAAATACCACAGAAAAAAGACAAATCTTTGCTGAACTCAACACAACAATGTGAGCAGCAGCGTTGGGTCAGGGTGCAAGCAAACCACTCCTCCAGACCAGACAGGAGACAGAGCTGTGCAGGCAGGCACCAAGTCAATAAACAACAGAGATCCCTCCAGACGAGACTGGCAAGCACGAGGGGGCAACGGACCAACTACGACAGGAAAGAGGGGAAAAAGAGACAGAGATCTACAAGGCCTGACTCCAATCACAACCACAGGGTCCAACGGCAGAGCCAGCAAGACCACAAACACATGAGCCAATGTGCATGCACCCTGTCACGCGCACATACACACAGCAGCTCAAATACATGGGTCATTAGGTGCAGTAATCATCATTTAAAGCGAGTAGCTTGGTCCTCGCGGTTCTTTGTTTATTTGGCTTTATTGATGACATGAAGCCAACAGAGGCCACAGAGGGCAGCGCTCATTATGAACTGTGGTTATTTTCCAGCCCGATCAAAGAAACATCAGGGAGATTCAGTCTTCCTGCACAAATCAGCAGGTACGCTTCCTACGCTCACATACCAAACGTTTAATGTTGCAGCCTGGAAAATATAAGCCGACATCTTATCATAACCATCTTTCTTTTATTAATCTCTCCCTCAGGCTGAAGAGAGCGTTATCTTTGGCAACCACTGATCCATCACTCCAAAATAACTCCAATCAACACATTTAAGAAACACTGGCAAAAACAATTTAAATAAAATTAAGCTAATATGAAGCATGTTTTTTCTGTAGCTCCACCAATTTATTTCAGTCATAACAACTTCTTCTGGGCTCCAAAACTATTTATTCTGAAAGAAAGCAAGACGTAGGTGAGGGCATCAAGCCAACATGTTTGGGCCAAATGGAGCGTCTTTGCTCACGCCTGATTAAAATTTGAGAACAAACCGTAAAAACGTAAATCATTGACAGGGTTGCATGTTTTTAATTTAGCCAGGCACGTATCTTCACTAAAGGCTCATTTCTCCCTTACTTACGATCGTCAAAGATGGCAAACCTGTATCAATTTTGAGGTCATGCATGGGCTGGAGGACAGAGAACTGAGGAGACACAGGCGCATCAATTTGACACGGACCCCAAATCGTAGAAACCGGGTAACCGTGATTGTGACCTCTGAGAGACTGCAAGAAGATCCTCCCCTGGGAGAAGAGCCCTCTACAGCAGAGTGAGTGCAAACTGCACATACCAACCAACTGGGTGGAAAAGAGGACTCTTAAGTTCAAAAGGCTTCACCTAAACCTGAATAAACACGGTCTGATAAATGACCAGAAACTAGAGCCATGGGTCTGGGAGACCTTGAGAAATCCTCCCCCAGTCTCACAACTTGCGCTACGAGTCTCCACATCAGACTCTCTGATGTGCACAAACACACAGAGAACCAGATCTTATTATTCGACTCTATTCATCATGCCTTTTCTGCTCCATGCTTTGTTTTGTAGTCACGCTCGAGTCTGAGCTGAGCTAGTCTTGGTTATCCTCCAAACAACTCCAGAAAATTACAATGGTAAAGACATACAGCCCCATATATGGGAATATAAGGGAGTTTAACTTTCATTGCTTTTCTGCCGGGCTACATGCATTGTGTCTTACACAGGATTTCCACATACAGGGAAAGATAAGATGATGCCACAAGTTGCAATATAAACCAATCCAATATAATACCACAAGCCAGAGCTGAGTGGTATTGTTTAAATCAATATCACAAAGAATATTTTTCAGAATCAGTATGTGTTAAAAAAAAAGGGTGAAAAAAAGAAATGTTTGAGCATCGCTGTGTCATAGTTTGTGCATGAGAGAGCACTGACTGGTCAGTTGTTCGACGACAAAATATTCTGCTCAGTACACATCTTGGTTACAGAAATTTTAAGTGAAGGCATACTTATTAAAAGAAAAATGTTATGTTGTGTTGTGTTTGAAAAATGTCATATTTGAGAAATAAAACAATGCGAACATGTAAAAGTCCAGTACTAGTGGGGTTGTGAATTAGATACATGCAAACGTATGCAAATTCACATACAGAGCAATCAAACTGATGCTCAAAACATGACGAGTTCCACATTTATGCACAACATGACCACACAATTCGTTTGTTAATAAACAAAACCTTCACAAGCAATATTTTTTTTAAAAAGTTCATTTAGTTTTTAACTACGGCTTGCTATGAATCATCAATTCAGACAACAGAAACTTGTAATAAGATCATATCACTACTTAAATTTGACAGCAGGTGTTGATTTATCACTAGCACTTGCACAATACTATACATAAAAAAATACTACAGCCATGAATCACTGCTTTACTCTGCCATAACAAAACTGGATAAAAGATGTGGCGTGTTGGCTGGTGTAGCGGATTGCATTAGATGCTGTAATGGAGTGCACAGATGTTCATATAATATCAAACCCCTGCAGCACTATAATGAGATAACACACAAAACATCAGAATCAGTTCATGTGGTGGAAAAAAATGGGACAATGAGGCCCAGAACAAAAATCCTGTGTTATGTCATAAAAAAAATCTTCCTTAAATTTGTCTTGTAATATGATAAAACTGTATGATGAATGATGAATGAGTTAAAGCGGTTTAGTACATCAACAGCTGCGCACAAAAGACAACAATCTCATGCCATGCTCCGTTTTGTAATCCACTCAAATGTGTTAATTCCAACAGCACAATTTCATTTCGCTGTTGTTGCCCACCACGGGATTGCAAACCACTGTAATAGGAAACAGACAAATAATTCCTCTTCACACAATATATTCCTGTGTTTATTTAGTATTTATTTAGGCGACATCCTTTCATGCCCTCAGAATCTGCAGGGAATGTGCAGCCAAACAATTCCCGGCACAACAAAGTTAATAAAAGCCAAGTGTATAGATCTTAAAATAAAGCAGCGGCGGGTGGGCATGCCAACAAAATATCCAGCAAAAAGCCTCCATGGTATCTGCTCAGAGCCACACAGTACAGACAGTACAGATGCCGCAGATAAGCTTTCTGACTGAAGCATGGAGCCATCACTTTGTGAAACAGTGGTCGACTGGTCGGCACAAAACCCACTTCCTGTATCCTTTGCATTTCTGGGCAAAACACCATCCATCTGTTGAGCTAACATCAAATCCATTACACAAACAAATAATAAACACTGTTTTTGCTACTCCTGCAGTTTAGTTACAGTATCCTGTTTTGCAGTAGAAGCCGGAGAGAAGATGCACACAAGTCAATAACTCCCTATTGAATTCCATCAAGAAATCTGACTGCACACCTCTAAATCATCATGAGGTGAATATTAGCTTTTCCACAGGCCTACAAATTATTAATGCGCCAGGAGGGCTGAATTGCAGATCTTCTCCACTTGCACCAAGAAGGAGAGAGATCAAAGAGGAGGGTTTGAGTCGAGTGTGTGAGGACGTTACTTAAACATTTTGCATCTATCTCAGCACCTCCCCAATGAGCCCAGTCATTTTTTCACATAGATACTTCAGGAATGTGATCGACATGATGAAGCTGAGGGGGAGAAAGGGGATGAAAAACACACTGCGGGGCGAGGAGGAAAGCTGGAGGACGGGAGAGACGCGGCATTAGCTTTATGGACATTTACACCATGAGTGGCTTTCATCCACTCAGAGCTGCTTCTACACTGGTCAGCTCCAAATACAAACCAGGTCAAGATACAGAGGAGCAAACTACAAAAACAGAGCGATTACTGTAAACTCTGAATAAAAAAAGATATCTGGGTAAATATTTGACCACAGATCCTGCAGATCAGACAACCCTCGAGAACCATGGTGTGTTTGGTGTGGACAGCTTCATGTGGGAAGAAAAACCGCCATAAAAATGTCTCATTCGCCGCCATTTCTGGATAGCGCTCCAAACACATTCAGAAAACCCTTTTTAAAAATAGGACATTTCTAAAGCAGGCTACAACGGCAGGCTGTCACGACAGTACCTGGCTTGGCTCTCTGTTCATGAGTCGTATAAACACAAACCCGCAGCAGCCTCCGTCTCCCCTGCTGCCTGCACACAGAGGACACATTCATCCCAAAGTGGGCACCATGAGGAGACTGGAGGGGGGCGACAGACACTTCAACTTAAAGGAATTTTTCAGCCACTCTGTCTATCAGGGCTGTGTTGAGGGCGCAGGCAAACACAATCTGCGCTCGTCTCAGTCTCCATGTGGAGATCAGATAAAACGGACTCAGTTTTGACATGATGAGCGGTGAGTTAATGAGCCTGATCTTTGGCAGGATAAGAGCATTCCTTGCACCAACTAGGAAGGATCTTCTCAGAGCTTTCTTCTCACTCTGCTGCCGCGGTTATGAACTTTCAAAGGCTTTGACAACGTGGGGGGGCTTTTTTTTTTTGCAGCATGTTAATTTTTCTATTTTCTAGCTCTTCTCTTTTGGGTAACTCTGGCAGGAGCACAGAAACTGCTCTGCACCACTCGTGCATATGAATGGCACCCATGAAAGCATGGCACGCTGCATGGGGCTCAGAGAGGCAGTTCAAACATGCAAACAGAGTTATGAATATGATAATCAGGAGTGGCGTATCCAATGTGCTGTGTGAGGATGGAGGTATACTCCTGGGAATACATAATGACATGGCACGGCTGCCTTCATTGATAGCTGAAAACCTATAATCCTGTTTAAGATCATACATTAGATTACCATATAATTAAAGCAATATGTAAACAAACATGATGTTGGTTAGGGGTGGGAATCAGCAGAGGACCCACAATTGCAATTACACAATTAGACATGATACAATATTATTGCGATTTTAGCTGTGTTGCGATATGTTGAATTTTTCTGATATGATAAATTGTGATTTATTACTTTTTTAAAATTTTGTCAAGTCTGTTCATCTCACTTCAGTTATTTTTTTGCAGCAAAGTGTGTACAGTGAATTGAAAAAGCAATAAATTATGCTATTCTTTTGGGCTACCAAAAGTTGAATTTGCGTGTGTAAAGACTTTCAGTTATGTATTATTTTTTTTAAATGTTAATGTAACCGTACCATGTTGCCAAATAAAAAACAATCTTGATACAACTCTTGGTGGATTGTTTTGGTATTGTGTAGACTTTCCTTGCTTCTGGTGAAACTTGATTAAATCCTTTTTATTTAACCTTTATTTCACCAGGAATAGTCCCATTGTGATTCAAACTCTCTTTAATAACCAGTCATTTTAAGGCAGCAGCCTGAATTTACATTTTCCCAAACTGGTGTAAATGGGGGATGGGTGCCCCCATCCTCTATCGACCCCCAAACCAAAACCACTTTTATAAAGTTTAGCTCAGATAAAAGCGTTTTCATAGACGAATGAATGAAAATAGGCCGCTGGAACTGTGACTTTCGCTCTCTGTAGTAATCATGTTATATCTCTCATAGTGGAAGTCCAAAACTTGAAACAGCAACATTAATCGTTTAAGAAAAAAAAAACAAACAAAAAAAGAAGCATGGAGGTCAATGTCGGGGTCCGCCACAATAAGAGTATTTTTTCTGTTTTGTTTTTCAGAATGAAACAGAAATAAATAGAAATGTATGCGCGAGTGTGTTTTAAATGTACAGTAGCTTGTTACTAACCTTGGAGGCAGATAATACCGACGGCGTACATGAGATCCACCGGTGGTTTCCTCCGGCTGGTCCCCGCGGGGTTTCTCCTGCCTTCCCTCCGCCGGCTCTCGCTCCCTCCTCGTAGCTCCATGACCGTCCTGGTCCTCGGCGGCTCCCCGGTGCTGTTCTCCGGCGGCTGCGGGAGAGCCTCGGGGCGAAAGGGAGCGTCAAAGAGATCCGTGCGTCACCGTGTACGTACAGGTAAGCTAACCCCGTTACCTGCGCAGGTCCCCGGGGGCAGCCAGACGGCCTGCTCACCTGGTTGTTTTGGAAACTAGCAGGAACAAGGCAGAGACATGTGGAGACGGTCGCTCCGGTTCACAGGCCAGCCACACAGACGACTTCGCGAGTTCAGAGCGAGGAGCCCCGCCGAAAGTTTGGAGGGGAGTTTAAACTTCCAGGTAGCTCACGGGGCGGAGGGTTGGTGTGAAATTAGGCCGCTGAGGTTCATTACAGGCCGGTGTGTGTTGCCGCCGTGTGCCGGAGTGCAGAGCTGCCGAATGCCGGGCCAGTTCAGTCTTCAACGAGAGGGAGTTTCTCTCCGCGGTGTTTCCAAGTTGGCTTCCTCCCACCGCCTCTGTGAATTTTTTTACACCCGCGTCAAGTGGGCGGAAACAATGCAGTTTAGTTCCTGTGGGGACTTTCAAAATAAATGTTATGCGTGCAATTCACATATCTTTTAACATTTTAGTATTTTGTTTGTTTGTTTTAGTTTAGTTAACTTTATTGTCTTTATATGTTGTGTAAAGGCAACATTAGAAAAGCTCATTTGCGGCTAAGCCTTTTTTTTTTAATTACTATATATTTAACTTTCATAATTTACCATGCTGTACAAGTTATTCATATATTTTGTTCTTGCCCCAACTTCATGTACATTGATTCATTCATTCAGTTTAGTCTAGTTTAGTTTAGTGTCTATTTGTGTTGTGTTAAAGACAATATTATAATAGTTAATTTGCAGTTTAAACCTTTTTAAAACCACACCATATATTTAACTTTCATAATTTTTTTCATAATGTTTAATATTATCCATATATTTTGTTCCTGGACCAACTTTTTCTATTTATTATTTATTTACATTAATTAATTAATCCATCCATTCCTTTATATTTTACAGGTCGTAATTTCATGGCTTTCTTGAGCAAATACATTTTATTCAAAAGTTTTTTCACTTCTATTTTAGTCTTGTAATATCAGTTGCATTCTTCTTTTAGTTAATCAGCATCATGTTCAACACATACTCCAACCCGTCAACAGTTTTAACTGTTGCGCAGTTCCGCACCAAAAATATGTTCTTTTGTTTTGAAATTAAAACATCGCACATCCTCTCACAATAAATGTATCTTTGGTTGCTTGACGGTATTCCCTCTTTTCCTACAAAGCAGCTTCCGGTGCCTGTACCCGATTTGGGATTAGGAGTACAACACTGCGACCCCCTGGTTCAACCCGAGCACTGTCTACTTATAATACACATCTCGTGTCATGCAAATAATTCAAATTTTAAAAAAAAAATCTAAAATAGTCAACTAGCAATAATAGTAATAGTAAAATAGCCTCAATAGTTCCTGTATGTAGCTATGTATATTTGCTATGCATGAAGGGACTAATAACCCTTATTGTAATGTGCAATATCCCTGATTGTGATTCACATAGTATATTTTTGAAAAAGCTTTTTTCCTACAATGTTCTCGTATCAGTTAAACCAGCAGGACATTCTACACATTCAAGTTTTCGACAGGTAGTTATGGCACAAACCCAGCAAGTCCTGCCCATGCAAATACATCACTGAAACCACGGGGGGACGGCCCCTGCTGGCACCACTGGTCCTACTGTGTGTGGGACTGGTGCCATGTTGCTGGTCCAGCTGGCACCTACATGGCTGACAGAAACATGCAGTCAACCAAGCGGAAGGATTAAAGGGTCAAACCAGTGTTACACTGATGGGAAGGGGCTGCAGAGAATGAGGACACACTGTTGTAAAAATGAAATTCAAAAACGTTTTATACAGAAAACCTTTACTGGGTTGAACTGTCATGAACTAATGAACTCTGCTACTCTGACTTGATGTTTTCATGGAAAACAACCACAATCCTGGGGTTAATTCAAAGCTCTCAAAAGTGTTATTGGGTTGATGCTCCACATTTAAGTGCTGTCATACTGAGAGATTACCAGTGAGCAGAGAAACCTCGGGCTGACTTCCACAAAGAGGAGGGAAAACTCTGGGAGACAGATCCCATTTTAACAAGTCATGAGGGTTTCCACACTGACTTACACACTGATGTTAAAGATCATGCTTGGAAGAACTCACTGTTATAATTGGCAGATTTGTGGTCAAGACATTATGATGATCAGGATCGTGTTTTTTCAGATTTAAAAAAATTTAATTTTTCAACAGCTGGAAGGAATCCTGAAATCAGCCATATACAATAAAATAAATGACAAACGTGACTAGAAAATTGTTGGTTTTATTTCACACATTATTCATGACACGTGAGATTAAGAATCAGATCAAACCGATGCACATTTAAATCTTACCAACAATGAAACTCAGTTCTATTCCCGCTAATTTCCTGATGAATTCTATGATTTGTGAACTTTCGATCAGATTCTGTTGTTTACATTTATTACAAAACGATGAAAGGAAAAACAGAACGAGGGAAAATTAATCAAAAATAATAATTACAAGACATTCCAGTTCTTTTGAGCTTCACTAAAAATGCAAAGACAGAAGACACCCATCTGAGAATTGTGCAAAAAAATCTATCAGTATCACATATCTAGAAATGTATCACACATTCTGATCACTGTAAACATTTTAAGATGATGTGCTCACGGTTGGCAGCTCAAACCTGCAGAGGTCGACTGAGACACAGAGAAACAGTCTGCGGGTGAGTCCTGCATGGCACCAGAGATCATTCAGGATGACCAGGATTAATTAAGCAACCCAGTTCAGCCTAATCATTTTTTTTTTATATACAATCTAAAACGTTGAACATTTTCATGGTTGTTTGTCAGCACTCTGAGACCATAAACAACTCAAAGATTATTCCTGCGTTTTCTCTGCAACGGAAGAGAAACTCAAGCAGACACTTGGATCTAAAAGCTGTATAGGTTAAAGCTGCGGTTATTTAAATGTGTAATAGTTTTCCGAAAGTCTGTATGAACAAAAACTCATCCCCAACAAGTCACATGACTCACGTCATGTTAGTAAGATAAACATTTCACCCTGTTCCCCAAAGCTTTAACCTACACCTTGCATTGCAAATGAATCTCAACAGGCAAAATCATTAAAATGAAAATAAAATGATTTTTTTTAAACAGTGTAATCATGTCAACTTTACATGATGCCATTTCAAACCCAGACATTCTCAAGACAATTCTAATTTTGCAGAAAATAGAAATCTACAAGACTTTTTTTTCTAATTTGCACTAATAATAAACCACTGAATGGCACAGGATGACAGAAACATCTGAGGAACACATATCTCAAATCAAAAGAACATAAGGAGAAATATACCAGAGCAGGTGGCACTACGGCAACAGATGAGGTGACAGTGCAGAGTCACGGTGATTATGAATAAGGGGGAGAAATGAGGTATGTTTTCTTGGCCATATTTAGGAGGCGCTGAAGCAACACCAATGTTAGGAACATGATGAGGGGAAAATAAAGCAATCTGTCTCTGGAAGAACTGGATTTAAAATCAAACTAGAAAAGACACATCACTCATGTATATGTGCATGTTTTGATGGCAGAAAATGTCTCTGGGTCTGAATCTGGTAGGAAATGAGTCTTTGGGTCAGACGCTGACAGGCAGTGGAGGGGCGTGTGCGAGGCTGTCTGGTAGTGTCGTGGGTGATCGTTGTGGCTCAGAGAACGAGCCAAAGGAAGGAGCCTCTTTGGGTCAGTGAAAAGATCAGCCTATAGACAACCACCTGCTCAGTTTCCAGTGTAGAGATCCACAGTGCTGGAGCTCAGGCCACGGCTCTCCCTGAAATTACTGCCTCCCCGAGTCTGTGAAAGAGTTACAAGGCGACAAAAAACAGAAAATAAAAGAGGGGAACAACATGAAAGTTAACTACAGCTGGTAATGTTTACAAAAGTAACTTTAGTAATATTTGCCGAAAGTGTCAATATATCCTGGCAGTAATGCATGAGGTAGACTATCTTTGAAAAAGAGGGAAAAGTCAGTTCTCTGCCTCCTCCGAGCGCTTCTAATGGCATTTGCAAGAATCCACTGCACTTAATAACATCAACCAATCACAGCTGAATACCCCTCTCCCACCAAAATTAGTGCATGTGGCACTCATTTTGCTAAGTGCTAAATATTTCCACTGCCAGTGAACACATCTTTACAGCACATGAGTGCCTTTTTTTCTGTAAGTTGGTGTGTGTGTGTGTGTGTGTGTGTGTGTGTGTGTGTGTGTGTGTGTGGGCTGTTTTGTTAGTGTGTTCATGCAACGTTAATGGACAGGCAGGAGCACAAGTAAACGTTTGACAAAAGGAACAGAGATCTTTGATAGCTTTTCAGTGGTTTCTTCTCTTTATATATTTCTTATTCAGTCTCTCCTTCAGACTCGCTGCAGACTAACTTGGAATAATGTTTGATGCAGCTTGGGAGGAGACGAATGGTAGTGGCAGCCCATCACTGCATCTCACCGGTTAAGAAGCTGAAATTCACTTCAGCTTGGGTTCACTTGGGTGTTGTGTTCCCAACAATGCCATTAAGAGCCGGAGGCGATAAAAACCTGTGTCTACTGCAGAGTCATTCACACCCGTGTGTGGATGCCGATCGTACGCATTCTCATTACAATAAAAAGTCCAATTTAAGCGGTTTCAGTGGGAATGAGTCTCGAACACAGCTGTCATTCAGCTGCAATGCTGAAAGCAACTGAGCCATAACAAAACACAGCACACAAGCTGGAGCAAACATTCTCATTTTACAGTTAAACAGTACACTAAAATATGTTTCTAAGAACATTAGGTGAGAATTAGGCAATGCAGTAACAGAATCTTGATTCATATTTGTTAAGCTCTTCCTAGTTTGACAGTTTGACTGCAATTTACAAGCAGTGATTGACATGACTGACAGCTGCGTCAGAGACTTCCTGGCTCTGATTGGTTATTTTCCTTCAGCAGCAGAGGATTCTAACAAATGCAATAAAGAGCAATAAGAGGAGGAACCAGATTTAACCATGTTAGAAAAAAGTGTACACAAATTAACAACTACAGCTTTAACACGTAACAATTTCGATAATACAGTCAAAATAATACATTAATACACAATAAAAGACTTTGCACAATCTGTTTCTTACCTGAAACGGGTCATCACTGGTTTTGTTCAGGTAATTCAGGGAAGCAGCTCGCTTCATGCTGTTAAAAGAACAGGAGGAAAATAATGTTCATTGAATATCTGAGATCAGGGCACAGGTATTTTTCATGACGCTGACAAGTTGATTCTCAGACTGCTATGAATCTACCTGCTCCCTAGAAACATTAACTTCAACAAGAAATACAATTTGCTTTAAATGTCTGTTAACCATCAGAGGACTTCTTCTGTTCTTACTTGGTGCTGCGAGGTTCAGGCGGTCCGTTGCCCTGCAGTTTTTTCACCAGCAGCTCACTGCTGCGACGGAGAACGTCCCTGAGCTTCCCCAGAGAGCCGCTGCGCTGGAGGGCTCCACTGCCATCCTGCAGATACACACAGTCATCAAGCCATCTATTCCTGCACTGAGGATGTGGGTGACACATACTTCTGCAAATCTTTTCATTCTTCTTGGTTGCAGCCAAACAGCAGAAGTCTCACAAAAAGGGGGTTTATGCAGAACATACATTATTCAAAGTGCAATTAATGAGGTGAGACTGAAATATTTAGATTTTTGTGTGGGCGCAGTGTTAACGACAGCATGCAATGCAAGCCTAATTTCATTTTTTCTGACAGTTGACCTTTCAATATTATTGTCATCATTATTATCATGATATAACGATCATGTAAATGTACTTTTGTGTTACATAAGTCACTAGTGTGAGGGTCTCATGGTGGTCCAATAGTTGTGCTGTGTGTTATTTTTCATCCACAGTAACTAGAACTCAAATGACTATTGAAAGATAATCAGCTACTTTTCTGATAAGTGATGGTCATTTTTCATTTTTAAACAACAGTAAAACTATATCAAAACATCTGTTTACAAACTCTCACAACTCATGTAGAACAAATATATGCATTTTTGCTAAAACCATAACTATATAAAATGTTTCCATATGTGCAGTGTCATGCGCATACGAGTAGCACACCTGGGCAAGCGTGCACATTTGAACTCTGCTCATGCATTGCATTGAGCAAAGCTACTCATATGTGTTTTAAATAGTACTGAGCATACCAGTGGATAAACTGCATGAGCTGTGTGAGAGTTTGTAAATTGATGATTTCATGTAGATTTGCTGTTGTTAAATGCAGATCCCAATTACTTCAGTTCATAAAGCCTCTTCTCGGTTTTTGGATTCTTCGTTCACCATGGAGGCATGCGAGAAAAACGGTTTTCTTCTCCAATTCAACATAACATATGATGAGTAAGATATATATACAAATGATCATTTTGTGGGTGAAGCGTTCTTTTAATCAGAAGTATGTGCCGCATTTATTTGCCTTTTGTGACAGCGAATTCGATGTCTTTGGTTTGTGTCTTTTCGTCATCTTTAGCCTCAGAATAGTGTGATGGACACTATTCACTATATTCTGTTTAGACCAAATGATTAATCAATTTATGTTAAAAAAAAAACAATAAACATTTTTTACAATGTATTACAGTAACTGATTCCATCCATCCATTCATTTAATTATTACTATTAGTCACATACCGGCTATGGTGTGTTCATCATGATGCAATACAAATGTATCACCAGCAGGGGGGACTGTGGGTAAATCAGAAAATGTACATGTATCTACCAAAGACTAAATATTTTCGTTCCACTGAGTGGCTCTGCAGTCGCCACTAGAGCTGACACCTAAAACAGTCTCTGTTCCCACTGACGGCGGAGTAATACAGTCGCCTCCATACGATGCAGAGAAAAGACAAAACTTCACAAATGAAAAACTTTATTTGAGAATACCAACAAGTGTTGATGCAATAAATCTTCACAATGCAGAATGGTAAATATAATGCAGTCCTACTTACTAAGATAGTGCTTGTAGACCTTACCATTTATGTTCTTCCACTTTAGGAAACTGAAGTCACACTATATATGTCAAGAATAGACAGTTCAATAAATAAGCATTCCACTAACACAACAATATTGTCATAATTATGTGATGTACATAGTCAATTCTTTTGTTCAGAGTTGCATTAGAAGTATAGGTGTACTCATTGGAAGGAATGAAGAATCAAGGCAAGTAGCATACCGAAAAGCCGTATAGTGAATGCACTTGTCAAATCTATAAATACAGCCTACAATTACGCTTTAAAGATGTTAAAGTCATTTTACATTCAGTTAGTTAAACATCTGAAATAACATGTTGATCTTGAGGAAACACTCGCACTGTACTTTGGGTGTCTAAAAACATGATTCACCAAAGTGACAATGTTTACTTGCAAACGACTGTGTTAAGAAAAAGGCAACACACTCCATTAAGCTTTGTGTTCAAAATACAGTATCCATAGCCAGAGTGGGCACTGTGACTGTACCACCAAAACATACACAAATACACACTAAATCTACTGTGGAATCCAGGCTTCCGTTCAATAATAACACTAGCTTTTACTCCTGCACCAACAAATAAAAGGCAATTCTGGGCATTTACGTCCGTTATTTTGTAATCTACCATTATTTTGCGATCTCTCCGGTGGCCAGTATCTGTGCTCCATGCCGTCTCTGCTGTCATATACAGCACCAACCAGTGTTCCTAATTCCCTTTATAAATGCAAGCTACTGTGTACATAACGTACCAGCGTATAGAGCCTGTGTGAATCATCTATCAAACCAAGGACACTGAAGCCAGCAAGAGCAACTTCAAACAAAAAATACCATGGCAACAACAGCTTGCTGCGATCTGACCAATTTGCTGTCAACTGATGTTGGCCCTTCTGGTCTTTCACAACAGGCAACACTGCGGCACTGTTGACAAACTGCCTTAATATTCAGCCACAAAATAATCAACATTTTTAAAAAAAATGTAAACAAAATGATACAAAATTGAAATCAAAAGGAAACATATCTATAAAAACAAAAAAATGGCAATACTCCCTTCTCATTTCTCACCCACTAGGCAACAAAAGGTAAAAAGAAATGACATATTTTGATTATCATTTGAAATTATACAGTACCATCATTTCCGAACTTTTAGGCATTTGATCTCACTACTGTCAAACAGTTAAAAACAGAAAAGACACCTAATGGCAAAAAAAATACCTTTCTTGAATTAAAAAAAATAAAGAAAAAGACGGTATTATGGCTAAATACAGGCACCAGGTTGGAAGCTAGCTTTGAGGTCAACTATTACTTGCTGTAGAAACACACTGCGAGTGCAAACAAATTCAGAGTGAGACCAATGCAGAGCAACTGTGGAAATGAATCCTTTTGTAATATATTAACTCTATAGTGATTGTAACGCTTTATCTGACTGTGGGTTGGAGTGATGTCTGGTGCCACGGCTGCTGTCAAAGGTGACACTGATCCTCAAAATCTTTAATCTTTTGCCTTTATCCAATAAATAACTTTCATTTATGGGCCCATTTCTGCCAATGTGATGAATAAAAGACCCCGTAAGTCATTTCAATGAAAACTTTCTTAAAATAATGACTTTACATCATAACATAATGACTTAGAATTTCAGATGACTTACCTCAAAACGATTAAGTTAATAAAAGTTAATAAAATACTTTTTTCGAAATAATGAGATACTAAGTTATTATTTTGAAACACTGACGCATTATTTAGAGATACATTTCTGATTATTTTGAGATAATTTGATATTTTGAGAAAGCTCAATATTTTGGGATACTAGGTCATTTTGAGACAAGTTTCACTTTTTAAAAAAAATAATTTGTAATAAGTCATTTTGAGAGTTTCACTTTTTTTGAGTAACTACGTCATTATTTTGATAGAAGCTTCTGCTTATTTCAAGATAAGAAAGTCAACATTTTCAGTAAATGTGTTACTATTTTGAGATACTAACTCATTATTTAAAGAAAAGTTTCTCATTACTTTTGCAATGCTGAGTCACTTTTTCGAGATAGGTACGGTTACATAATTGCGAGAAGGTTTCTCCTTATTTTAAAAATCATTTTCAAATTTTTTGACATATTAAGTCATTATTTCAAGATAATCAAGTCATTATTTTTCTTAAGTTTCTCCTTATTTCAAGATAAGTAAGATTTACTTTTTTTAGTAAGTTGAGAAACTAAGTTATTATTTTAAAGAAAAAAGAAGATTTTTGCAATACTGAGTTGTTATTTTGTGACAGTATGTCATTATTTTGAGAAAGTTTCTCATTATAATGACTTAGAGGATCATTTTTCATCACATTGGTAAAAATGGGTTTCCATACTTTCCTGCTTCTATCTAACCAAACAGATCTACTATGCACCTATGAAAAATTACAAATGGATGTTGGAAAGAGGAAAAATGTGTGAGTGGCTTCCTCACAGGGAAAAGATTTCACACACAATGACTTCTTTTTAATGTTAAGTGAGAGAAAGAGTTGAAGTAACGGTTTCTGACATGTCGGAGGACACAGGGTTAGTGAGAAGAAAGGATAGAGAGAGTGAAAGGAGGAGAGGAAAAAAGAGTGCAGAGAGGAGAAGACCAAACGTCCCAGCAGTTGTCAGTTGAACAGAGTTGACAGAAGTGACAACCGGAAGGGGGGCTTTCTGAGTCTCTGCCGAAGGGGGGCACCGGGAATGGTAGAGGAGCTGTTGGTTTGTTGGGACAGAGAAGGCCAGAGGGAACGACAACACACATCCTTTTGCTATTGTGTTGGGGAAGAAGAGAAGGATGGAGGAATAATCTTGATGGCTTAGGCCTGATAAAAGAGAAAGAGAGAAACAGACAAAAACGGCACACATTGTAAGATTAAGAGCTTTGGGTAGGGCTTCCTGCGCTGGACACCTACAGTAAATCTGAGCTTTGTCCCTTTTCTAACTGTACTGCTGTAGACCTGTCTACCCTGCACAAAGTTTACTGTATCAGCTGCAGCTTGGGATCTGGTTGCAGATTTTTTAAACCCAAGTCTACGTAAACAAAAATAATGTGTAAATCCCGCAGCACAGCAGTTGCGCTTCTCTTTGAAACATTACAGCTGTCTTAGAAGCTGCACTACAACAAGCAGGTCAGTGATGCAGTAGGTTGGTGGTTGCAGTCACCGTGACTCAGCTGTTTTTTTGTTTTTTTTTCCGTCTCTGGGAACCAGCGAGCCTGAACTTGGCACACTGCACAGAGCCAGTGACTGTGCACTGCAGACGTGGGACATCTGCAGGCATCAGCACTCAAAGGGGCATAATGATAAAGCCATTACACTGATGCTGAGAGGGACTGGCGCTCTGAATCACGTCTCCATGTATAACATTTTGATTCTGGCACAAAACTTAGCAAGCTAAAACTGCCTAAAGTGACATTTACATCTGCTAATGATGAACACATTATCTCAGTCCTTTCCTGCTAGCCTCAGCTTGCCCTGATTTCTATTACCTCAATGACTAATACATTATCTAACCTATCTATTGCGTCACTATATACCAACCCCACCCAAGCGTATTGTGTGGAATGACAGTTCAAGAGGGAGAGTACAATCCACTGAATGAGAGAAGGAAATTTGATTGACAGGCTGATTGGTTGTCATGGCAGGAGTAATCAACAAGGAAGTAGGTTAGTGACATGTAGAAAAGGAAAAAGGATGAAATCTAGAAAACATGCAAACAAACAGGCAGCACATTGAAGCGTCTAGCCGGGAGCACAAAGCAGGTACAGACACACTTGTAAATGACATCATGCACAAAGAGACACGCACATACATTCGACTAATGAACCTTAACACAACCACAAGTTTGCTAACCGCTGTCATCTCCTCAGGGTTACTTCTTTGTATATATGAAATAGACTGTCAAGCACTTCTACAGCCTCAGTGACGTATCAGACTTTCCCGAAGGCAGAGTGAAGACATGTTTGGGCAAAGCTATACAGCGGGCGATAGTTCTGACGTGCCTATCACACCATCTCTCAAAAATTATCTACACACACGCAGACAGGACTTTACAAGCCTATTTTCTAAAACACAACGTGGCCAAGTTGTAGTTACATGCTTGCAGCTTTGTAAATGAATGGATTGATGGAATTTGTTCAGCATATTTTAGTCAAAAGCTTAAACGTTTTGATACAAATATACTTTCATCTTTAAAGCACGAGAATGTGCTACATTTTCCCATTTTGACCATGTAAATTTAATCTCTACTGCTATTTTTGTGACATGGACAATAAATGCTTGCACACACCCTGCAATCCTTTGCATGCCATCAGATGTTTCAAACCCAAACAGGTGCACGCTCGGATGAATATGCATGCATTTGCTGGAGTGAGTTCAGTTTGCTCTGTTATGCATATGAACATATGTGTGTAGAGATGCATTCACATTCACACAACAGCCAGCAAAAAAAAAAAAAACACCTCTCTACTTTATGTTACTCAAAGAGAGCAGCAGACATCATGTTAACAGACATTTATCAACCATGTGAAAACACAGTGAACACACATGGTCCATTAGTGTGCATGTTAAGGGGTGAGCCCAGCAGGCTGGCGTTGCTACATGCATGTTTTGGCTGGGTTGGTGAGGTGAAGGGCGTGGCTGCACTTAAGTGAGGGGAAAGGCACAGGCTCAGACGACATTGCTGGCACAACCTTGCCCTCTGGCTTATGTCAGGGCTTCTTCCAGCTGGGACACAGCTCCAGCAGCATCTATTTAACTGCATGCACTGCTATATGGAATATCAGGTTTTCAGCACCAACCTCTTTGATAACGTGTAGAGGGGTGACTAGTCCAATGGGAAACACTGTGCTGGAAAATAAAAGCCCTGCAGTGAAATGACACTAACGATTGTTGAGACACAGCCAGAGTGGACACGATAACGAGTCCATAAAACAGCAGGATGAACCATTACATATCAACCGCCTAGTTTACTGCACGGAGAGATGAGCATCGAGGATATTGGAAACACTGTCAATTGTGTTTAATAGTGGAAACATGACACTTCCTAATAGGGATTGAGACAGGCTGTATCTCTGCAAGTCCCAGAAAAGCAAATAAATATTTCATATGTTGCCAGGGTGCCACAGAATGAGCCTGTGCCTTTTTATTACCGCTTCACTTGTGCAGAAGCGCTGCCAGCAGGACAACCACTTATTAAAACGAGACACTAGGACTTCATTGTCAAGCAATGGACAACCAAAAAAAAACAAAAAAAACATGAACATCAAGTCCAAAGCAAACTTAAATGCATTAAAAAAAACAACGGGTCAGCATGCCAAGACACTCAATCAGCTTTACATTCTGCAAAAAGGATTTCAAAAAATGACCTCATGAGAAGAACAAGGGACATCTATGAAGAGTCACTGGGCTGGTGCAGATATAGTTCACTGGGTGCAGCCAAATCAAGAACTGGGACTGAGCAGCTATTCCACTTAATATCTCTTTAAAGGGACAGTTCTCACCCCAATAAAAAGCATATATTTCCTCTTACCTGTAGAGCTATTTTTCTTTCTAGATTGTTTTGGTGCAATTTGCAGAGTGTTGTTATAGAGATATTGAGATATTGGCCATAAAGATGTCTGTGTTTTCTTGAATATAATGGAACTAGATGGCACTTGGCTTGTGGTGCTCAAAACAGCAAAAACAAAACTTTTGAAAAATTGTCAGCAATGTCTCTTTCCAGAAATCAAGATCTGGTTACTAAAGATAATCCAGACGTTGATGTGAGCAGTTTCATACAGGAACTATTTTCTAGAAGGAAGAGTGCATCTACTCATGAACAAGAGGCTCTGCTCTTGGACGCAAGATGTTAACATAAATGGCGTCCTCCTCGGCTGAGCTCTAAAGTTAACTAGCTAAGAGGTACTAGGTGAGCTGGCAGTAGATGCACGTCTTCTTCTGAGAGGTGAAATGGTTGGTAGCTCAGTAGAAAGACAATGGTCCCAACATGAAACTGCTCACAACAAGGTCTGTGGATTATCTTGAGTACCCAGGTCAAAATATCTGGAAAAAACATTGCTGTTGAGTTTTTTAAATGTACTTTTGCACTAACATTAAAACAATCCAGGTTGATAAAAAGCCACAGGTTTCCTTTTAACTACAATTAATAGGAAAAATATGTATTTTTGATTTTTGGGTGTACTGTACCTTTTAGACATGCCTCAAAATGATTTTGTTAAGAAGCAGGTTGTGCAATTCAGTCTTCTTTGAGCCTATTATTTGGTCATATATAATAAATCCAAGTAATGTTACTTGTACTCAGCTTATGATGATGTGCATCATCCCTGACATCATAAATGAAGTAATGCAGGAATTACTAATTTGGGCTTTTGTGCAGTTTGACCACAGGGAGGAGAGTGAGTATCTTGCGCTTCCTGTGAGGAGCAGCGTCTAATGAAGCTTCCTGACTGGCTCTGATCATTTACGGGCAGGAGAAGAGCCCGCTTCCTGCCAAATATAAAACCCTGCTTTATCTTTCTGTACTAATCTAAAAGAAAAGAGTCCTTTAGGCCCTTTCAAGCTGCTGCTTTTACATAAATTCTATTAAGTTGTAGGATGTTCTGCACCAGTCTGCACCCTCTGTGACATTGCTAACACTGCCTTGTTCTTCCAGTGAGGTCACTGGCCGTGTTGAATCAACTATAGTGGATTTGTACTCACCCCATTCCACTCCACGCCCATACTCACTTCCTCGCCGGTCTCAGAGCCGCTCTCATACTTAACGCTGCTCAGGCTGTCCCTGCTCCTCCGCCTGTCGCCATCTGTATCCTTCAGGATCTCCACCACACGTGTCTGGTGGATGGGATCAATGCCCTGATGGGAATAACACACAAGTACGACACACAAACAAACATACATGCCATAATTAGAACTACATCCTAGGAAGAAATTAGCTCCATGATAACGGTGAGTGTAGAGTTACATGGCATTATTAAAAGGGATTTTGTGTTTTCTGTCTCTTTTAATGTCACACTGGCAGCACAGAGACAATGGGACATTTTAAATGTCTGTGAGATGGGAGTGATGTTAGGGGAGAGAGGTGGAGGCTCTATGGGGGCTATCAGTTAGAGACAAACCACTTACTGTGTTGCTCTGGATCCATAGCATTGTAGAGAGAGGGAAAGAAATATCATGAGATTTGGGGGACATATTTAGGAATAAACAAAAACAGGAACTGATAAGTTATCTGCATGCAGAAACAGACATTTTCAGTTTGGAAAAATAGGCTGCTAACCTGCTTGCGAGACCTCACGGCGCACTCTTCCAGGGTCTCAGCAGCTTCTAGCTTGCCCTGTCGGCGGTACAGGGCCCCCAGGTTCCTCAGGGTGGTGTTCACTGTAGGGCTGGACAATGAGATGCACTGATATTTACAAAAACATTATTTATAGGCGAACCAATTGATCAAAGCAAACTTAAGTGCTATGTACAATTGTGTAAGAAAATGCAAAAAATAAATAAATAAATAAAGAAATCCTGAATTATTGAGAAAGCTACTTGAAACTGTATGCAGATTTAGTCATTTTAACCGAAAAACCAAAAGATGTTCTACAATACATTGAGTTAACACATTTATAAAAGAATAAACAATTAATCTCTGGCCTTTAACACACCTTTATTTATGTACAAGTTGTAAAAACATGCTTATCACGCTCCGCCTCACCTGTTGACCTTGCAGGCCTTGTACCAGCCGCCGTACTCTCCGTATGGAGTGTTGTCTCTGTGCTTGCCCTGGAAGTAAATGAGAGAAAAGAGGAAGAAGAGAGCGTGACGGGGAGTGGTGGTTTGAACTGGATCATCAGCTTTCTTCCCGTGTTTACATAAAACTATTACATGCATATCAGGGCTGATATTGTGCGTGTTAGGGCAAGTGCTCTGAATAACAGGACTGTATTTCACTCTCCAGGAATTGAAGTAAAAAGACCTGTTTTACCACCTCACAACCTTCACTTTCTTTTACTTTGCAGTGCTTTTCATATTTGCTCTTCAGAATGACATGATTACACAAAGCCCTCACCTTGCTCATCTCCTCTCTTTCCTCCGCATGCATCCAGATTGGCTTGTTTTCAGCTGCAGACAAACAGACAGGAGAGGTGTACCGAGAGGTCTACATACAGTAAAGCAAGGCTAGAAAACAGCTTGACCATCAGGAGGATAAATGAATCAACCATGAACTGTTCATGATGCAGGCTGAGCTTGCCATATGATGCTACCGACAAGGAAATCTGTCACTTAGTGGTACAATTTGTTTATTAGTCTGTCAAATATACCTGTGACTTGGTAGGGAGACAATGTTTTTTTAAATTGTTACTATGTATTAAGCTAAGGTTGGTGAATCCTGAGATCTGGTACAGACAGTCTGTTTCAACCATGAGTTTGAATATTATAAGGCCCTGTGTCCACAAGAGAGCTTTTTTCCCCCAACTGAATCGGCCAGGCGCTCCGCAGGAAATGTCCAGTTGGGAGCGCTTTGGGGGTGTTTTTTTCACCTGAGATGCTTTGGATGATATGATACAGAATATCCACGGAAGTAAAAATGTCAGAGGGAGGCAGAGTGCATGCTCTGGATGAAGGGAAGGCTGAATTATGTAGGAAGATGGACCCATCGGTCTACATGGGCTCATGAGAGAAAACATATATTAATATATACATGGTATATTAACATGTTTCTCCTCCATTGTTGTTCAGCACTGGTACAAGTAAAGCTGGTCCTTGTGATATTTGTCCCTCCTCCTGACTGAACAGCCCATTAAAAAGTGATAAGTGCAGCATTTTACCCAGAGTTGAACTTCTTTTTCTTTTTTTTTTTTTTTAAAGAATTTTGCAGCGCAGCATAAATTTGTGGCATTTCCATGGCAAAGAATTTTTGAAAATATGCTGACCGCAGGGGAAAAAAGCTTTAGTGGACGCAGTCCCTAAAACTGGCTGAAAGTTTAATCTGTTAATAATATAAATGATTGATTCAGAAAAATGCTTCTGTGTTTATTTAGAAGTACAGTAACTCATTTTGGTTTTCAATTTAATATTTTCATAAACATTTTTGCAGATTCTTCCTCACATGAATAAAGAAACACGTCAATATTTGTCAATACAGACAACACTATAAATGCTATATATAGACAGTGACAAACCATTTTTCAGATGTACTTTGCTTAAACATTTACAAGTAACCATCATTGCTTATTCATGCAGAGGATTCATTATAAGTTTGCTATTCAGGAATGTCCCAAACTCAGCAAAATAAAGAGAAAATAAGAAAATTGAGGGCAGAGTTGCTGCAGATAAATACACCACCACATACTTAACGTGGGTCATAACTGATGACTGAGAGGGATTACTTCTGTATGGTCTATACATTGCGTTTTAGAATAATCCTGCACAGTATATGTTTCACTATGCATTTGAAACACAAACATAGCCCCTATAATTTAAAATTAAAAGATATTTAACACCGTTTGCTCATGATAAAACATAAACCTTTTTTTCATACTCAGGGACACAAACTGTTGCTGCATAATGCTGCTGTGCTGCTTCCCTTAACCTTCAACTCTCCAACAGGTTCAAAGAAATCAGAGCCTCTATTGTCAAGTTAAGTGACACATGAAAAATAAACCTCTCAGAAAGAAAAAGCGTCAGAGTGGTGCATTGTGCCAAATCCCTTTCATTCCTTTTTCAAAGCAATCAATCTCTTCCCTGGAGGAAAGACAACAAAAAGCTTAACTCCAACTAAAAGAGAAGAAAATTGCAAAAATTTCATCTTTCAGACAAATATGTTCTTTATTCTTGAAAAAGTTTGTTTAGAGAGTCTTTGTTAGAGAATCCTCTGAGTGGTGAAGGTTGGCACGCTGCTTAGAATATCGTCCACTTTTTACCCAGCATTCACTCAGCTCGTGGTGTGATGCAAACAGTAGACGGAAGATGTGACGGTGGAGGAGAGGTTAAAAAAAAAAATCTAGCCTTATTAGAAGTTTGATGTGACCCACCACCATTTTTCTTCGGATAAATTTGTATTTATTGTGTTTTTAGGCTGATTGAAAAAAAAATCAAATACAGCAATATAGAAACAAGCTTTCGAACCTGTCAGCTACATTATCTAATATGAGACCTTACCATCAACAGATCCAAACTCTTTCTCATGAGCACGAGTCAGAATCTCTTTGTACAGAATCTCAGCCTCCTTGTATTTCCCCTGTTTGAGAAAGCAGGACGCCTGAGGAAGAAACAGAACAGAAAGCACATTTTAGTGTTGGATCAAATGAGCCTATTGACTCATAATGTGCCCCCTGAGACAGCAGGAGCAGTCGGTCTGCATACTTCTCCTGTGCACTGTGACTCATGAGTAATGATAGAGTACCACAGAGCCTCCTCTACTGTCTCCATGGAGCCTCTCCATCATTGCAGAGACAGGAGAGAAGCAGGAGAGAAAGGAAGCAAAGCAGCAGACAAAGGACTAGTGGCATGGTGCTGGGGCTGCGCCTAACGATAATGTTTTATCGATCAGCTATTCTTTTTATTATACGATTAATGTATCAATTAACTGTCTTCAGTTAAAAATAATGATAATAGTGGTATATTTTGTGTTGTGATATGACATAACAGTAATAATAATAATATCATTAATAACGATAACAATAATAATACTAATAGGCACTTTGTGTCAGAAGCTTAATTAGAAAGTATTCAGCTTAAAATGGTCATGTCATGGATTTATTTAATTGCTGGAGTAATATGCAACTAAGATAATTACTGGCAAATGTATTTTTGCATCAACATGCAGCAGGGAAAATAAATTATTTACAGACTGTATCAGCAGTCACACACTTTAAAAAAACGGTCTGGACCGTTAGTTTAAACTGCTTTCTTAATTGTGCATGGCAGTTTAAGTTATCAGATAATATAAACGGTACTTTGACATTCAAAATGTCCCTGGGAAGGAACCCAAAACCCGTGTCATATGTCACCCCCCAGTGTTGAAACAAAAACTATACCCTTGTTGTTACATGACCAACCTTGACTGTGACAACACTTATGCTGAAAGAGTGGAATGACATTATGTTCAGCCTTCTTTCATAACTGTTATTTCAAAAAAGCATAAAAGTGCCCCTTTTGTCAATTCAGGTGCAGTGTACGCATCAAAACAAGAACATTTTAAAAGACATTTCAGGTGGAAGAACTGCAGGCTGAAAGCAGTAACAGTTTACATGCTGAACGCCCCCACAGAGCCACTCAGGCTGACTGAACAAATGAGAGATTCTGCTCACAATAAAAACGACACTTTGCCTGTGTTTACCTTGGTACACTCACAGCTCGATAGGGACTGTAATTCTTGTCAAATAAAAAGCGTAGTGTAGAAGTGAAAGGGTTTGCGAAGAAAAGGGAAAAGAAGCACAATAAAATTAGATGTGTCTCATCTTGTCTCTCACCAGGTTGTTCTTGGTTTTGGCCACATTGGGATCATCTGGGCCCAGCCTGCTCTCATAGATCTCCAGGGCACGGCAGTAGTAGTACTCCACCTCCTCATACTTGCCCTGGTTCTGGCACAGCAGAGCCAGGTTGTTCAGCTGTTTGGCCACGTCTGGGTGGTCCTTTCCCAGGACCTGAGGGAAATTAACAAGCAAATGTTTTGAATTCATATTTCAGTTTGTACCTCTGCCTCATTGCCTTTGGCTTTCTCCGTGCATCTCTTCCTTTTGTACCTTTCACCGCTTTCACCGAGCAGCACGTCTGCCTGATGCAGGCACTCAGGAGATCTAATAAAAGGCTGATCAATAGAAAGGGAACAGAATAGAGCTTTCAGGCAAACAGAGACTCATTGTGCCCTGCTGGGCTCTGTAGCTTTGTCATGTCTTCTCTCCATCTCTGCCTCGCTCCCCAACGCCTGCCATCCATTTTCAGCTGTGCTCTCAATTAAACTCCTGCGGCATGGGAATGGCCCCCAGCGTAAACTCCACAGACAATTTAAGAAAATCATTTGCTCTCTTTCCCCTATTTATAGTCGCTGGTGTTACAGTAGCTCCAACTGACATTCTTGAAATGTTATCACTGTAAATTACTTTATAACAATGAGCTAATTGCTCACTGGTTTAGCCTTAAAATGAGGCCACAATAGCAGTGCTCTGGACTGCTTTACCGGTGCAATCCAGGGATGTGGCCTACCTTTTCTCTGATCTCCAGAGCCCTCTTACACAGAGGCTCTGCCTCTTTGTACTTCCCCCTCTTTCCATACAGCACAGCCAAGTTGTTCAGCGTGGCAGCAACCTGGACATACAGAAGGAGAGAAAACCTGAATAAGGACATTTCCTTTCTCTGTTTTTACTGAAGTATTGTAGTTTAGCCTCACAGTATTACAGCCTTAAAGTGATTTGCAGGATTGTCAGTTTATGTTTGTAAACACTGCTCGCTAGCAAAAGTGAAAGTAACAGCTATCCCCACATTTGCTCTCGTTTGGCATTTAGCCTCGCTATAGTTGCGTTTATTTCTGTACTTTATCTGGTAGGTGCCTGCTTCTTGTGGTCTGACACCTGGACTCTGCCTTTATATAAAGCCCTGATTTCACCTGAGCATTGTGGGGGGTACACAACAACAAACATCCCAGACACAGAAAATAAGAAGAAAATAACAAAATACAGGCAGGCTGCCAGGTCTCTGCAAATAAATACACATCCACGCACTTCTTGTGGGCCATAAGTGACTGAGAGATTACCTCTGTATGACTCTGTAGATTTTTTTTTGGGTGGGAGGGGGTCTTGCATCATATATCTTAAATTTACTGCTACCTTAACACTTATCAATCCTAAAAATTTGTACTGTTCAATCGAGTTGTCTTTAAAAAAAGCTCGAAGCCACCTGGATGACACAAGATGCTAGTAACCTGCCTTTGTGCTTCATTATTCTGTGACAAGGATCACGCTGAGTGACAAGAGTAACAATTTGAGGCAAACTACAAAGCCTACAGAGCTGCAGGGACTAGCGCCGAGCTTTAATAGCTTCCTTTGGGCTTTGCGAGGTGTTGTGGTGCCACGGTGTGAATCGATTTATACAAATTTGTTCACAAAGGGACTTTAACAGGCAGTATACTTGAATGTTTTCTCATTGGTCATTAGATTCTAACTGCACAGAATGTGGTTTGGTTCATGCTAGATGTATGTGCAGGCATTCAGCAGTTGTGATTGATTACTCTAAAGCCTGCAGGCAGAGGTAAAAAAAAAAAATCCATACTTTAATAATGGTGAAAAAAAATCCATAGAGACAGACTGAGAGAACAGTAAATACAGTAGACTGTAGTTATTGCCTCCCTGTTGAGAACTAACACCAGATGACTGAATCTGGTCTATCAAAGCACGTCAACATGAAAATATGGTTGTCATGACAATGGCTGAGTCTTACAGCTGGATGGTCTTTGCCCAGGGTTTTCTCACGGATGGACAGAGCATCGTTCAGCAGATGAGCAGCCTCTTTGTATTTGTTCTGATCCCTGAGAATGAGAGAAAGAGATGAAACAACGTGGTGAGACTGACTGTTTCTCGCTCTATGTATAAAGTAGAAAGGAAAGCAACAGTAGAACCAGCAAAAGCTCCCACGTGGAGACATTTCTGACCTATAGACCAAGGCCAGGATGTTAAGCATGGTTGCCACATCGGGGTGGTCGTGTCCAGAAGTCTTCTCCAAGTCCTCCAAAGCCTGCTTGCAGAGGGGGACGGCCACCTCGTACCTGCCCTGGGAGGCATACTGGATCACCAGGTTATGCAGGGTTCTCAGGCGGGCTGGGATCTCGTAGCCTCCCTGCTGGGCTGCAGCCACGGCCGCGCTGTTGTGTTGGTGCTGCACTGTGGGGTGCAAGGGAACAGGGCAAAGGTCAGCTTGGATGTCAAAGGCAGAAAACTCTGACCTGATTATAACTACATTTACATACAAACAACACTGTTGTTTCAGGAAATAATTAGATTACGGGAATAATTCAATTAGTATTTAGTGGCATGACACAACATTATCTCACACAGTGTCCTGGACACAGATGCATCGTCAGGTTAATTTACTCGAAGAGGGATGTGACACCAGATAATCGGATCTATTTTCAAACCAAAAATGTTTTCCCAAATTCAAAGCAGGTGTGCTTTTTGACAATATGTTGCAGAATTCTTTGAACAAAATTGAGACAAATTATCAGAAAGAGCCCTGTTTAACATCCACTATATCATTCTGACCATATTAAACATTTGCATTGTGCTCTAAAAGTCTCAATTGTTTTACTCACTGCAGTTCTAATAATGTAAGAAACATTTGTTTTCATTCGTTCTGAAATATGTTTGGATAAACATGTAATAATAGCTCTCTACGCTAAATGATGATTATAAAATTTTGAAAGCAAATTCCTCTATCATAGTGATGCAACATAATCAGGTTTTACAGTCTAATGGTTGAGTAAAATCCTGATGTTGTGTTGAGTTTCTGACTGTGTTGTTCTTACTTCCTTGGCCGTGCTCCTCCTCATCATTGGGGAAGAGGTCGTCCAGGGAGTCCTTCGGTGTTTCTCGGTCCTTCTCCTCCTGCTGAGAGGAGAAAACAAACCTGCTAATCAGACCTTCTAACAAACAGCGGGAATCACAAAGCCATCTGGCAACACTGTTACATAGTTTTTATCTTTCTAAACATTTAAGCCCAGGAGGCTTTTCAAAAAAATACCACATATTCAGATAAACTGGACTCATCCCTGCTCATCAAAAGATTTGTCTACAACAGCACACATATCTGCTCTGTCAATCACGTCTTATGTGTTTTCATTTCTAAATAGATCATTAGAAACCATGAGGTTCGCATAAAGCAGTGACATCAGTGTTCTATCAATGTTATTTCTGCCTGTTAAAAGCTGAAAAAAAATGGAAAAGCTGCTTTCACGAGTATAAGGATCCTTCAGAGACTTGGCAGGATGGATTCCTGCAACAGACAACTAGCAGATACAGGCTATTACAGCCTCTTTTTGTGACAACGAATAAGGAATATGCAGCGATTCATCTTGACCGGTAGATCAATGAGGACCTGACCTAAAAGGCTCATTCCTGGAAGACCATTCAGCTGTTTTCTCTCCTGTATCGGGTATCATTGACAGTTCGCAGCCCTTTAGAGTTAAATCAATCCTTTAAAGGCAGAGTCAAAATAAAAACTGTTCAAAGTCCGCTCAGAACACAGGATTTGTATTTCCTATCCTATTTGGGTAAAATTTTGCTTATAATAACTTAAAAGTCATCTCCATTTCACTGCATAGGCTAAATAATGAATTAAAGTAGTACTGCAGATGTGTTTGAAATCATTTTCAGTACTTACAGTGGGTGAGACATCTTCATCATATTTTTTGAGCTGGTTCATGAACTCCAGGTGCTTCTTCTCCTCCTCCAGCTGGGCCACGCTCTGCTCGCTCTTCTGCAGCTTCTGCTGGGTGTTGGCCAGCTCGTCCCGCAGCCACTGGTTTTCCTGGCAAAGCCTCCTCACCTGGGCACGCAGCTTCTGTTTCTCCGACTCCACCGCGTTCAGGTGGTTGGACAGGGCCATCATAACCTGGGATATAGACAGCATTTGAAGAGAAATGACATTTAACAAGGACAAACTGTTGCAGTGGCAAAGCGGGAGAGAACAAACCGGGGCTTATTCTGAATGAATCATGATCATCACACAAGCTTAGTATAGAATGAGGAAGCAGAAGCGCTTTGACTGTGTGGGTTAAACAACACATACTCCAAATGTACTACATTGTGAATCATGCTTTTTTTTCTGCCAAGTGTGATATGAACTGTAACCTACTCTATTTTACTTAGCATTGAATTTTTTGCTAAAATCATTCTAGTTTCCAAACGATATATATTCGTTAGGTAGGAAAATACATTTTGCCCTCCTTGTATTCCCCCCACCTAATCTTACCTGTGCTTCTCCCAGGCCCAGTTCGATCATCTCCACTGACTTGCGGAGCAGGTTGGACTTCTCGTGCACCAAGTTGGCCTCCTCATCCTTCTTCAGGCACTTGATGGTCTCCAGCAGGCTGTGCAGGATGGAGTTGTGCTCATTCTTCAAGGCCTCGAGACCCTGGATCACCAACTTCGTGTTGGAGATGATCTCCTCCTGAGAGAGCTTCTCCAGCTTCTCTTCCCGTGGATACACCATGGTCGACATCTTCTACAGGGAGTGCAGAATTATTAGGCAAGTTGTATTTTTGAGGATTAATTTTATTATTGAACAACAACCATGTTCTTAATGAACCCAAAAGACTCATTAATATCAAAGCTGAATATTTTTGGAAGTTGGAGTGGGGCTTTTTTAGTTTTAGCTATTTTAGGAGGATATCTGTGTGTGCAGGTGACTATTACTGTGCATAATAATTAGGCAACTTAACAAAAAACAAATACATACCCATTTCAATTATTTATTTTCACCAGGGAAACCAATATAACAGCTCAACATTCACACATATACATTTCTGACATTCAAAAACAAATCAGTGACCAATATAGCCACCTTTCTTTGCAAGGACACTCAAAAGCCTGCCATCCATGGATTCTGTCAGTGTTTTGATCTGTTCACGATCAACATTACGTGCAGCAGCAACCACAGCCTCCCAGACACTGTTCAGAGAGGTGTACTGTTTTCCCTCCTTGTAAATCTCACATTTGATGAGGGACCACAGGTTCTCTATGGGGTTCAGATCAGGTGAACAAGGAGGCCATGTCATTAGTTTTTCTTCTTTTAGACCCTTTCTTGCCAGCCACGCTGTGGAGTACTTGGATGTGTGTGATGGAGCATTGTCCTGCATGAAAATCATGTTTTTCTTAAAGGATGCGGACTTCTTCCTGTACCACTGCTTGAAGAAGGTGTCTTCCAGAAACTGGCAGTAGGACTGGGAGTTGAGTTTGACTCCATCCTCAACCCGAAAAGGCCCCACAAGCTCATCTTTGATGATACCAGCCCATACCAGTACCCCACCTCCACCTTGCTGGCGTCTGAGTCGGACTGGAGCTCTCTGCCCTTTACCGATCCAGTCACGGGCCCATCCATCTGGCCCATCAAGACTCACTCTCATTTCATCGGTCCATAAAACCTTAGAAAAATCAGTGTTGAGATGTTTCTTGGCCCAGTCTTGACGTTTCAGCTTGTGTGTCTTGTTCAGTGGTGGTCGTTTTTCAGCCTTTCTTACCTTGGCCATGTCTCTGAGTATTGCACACCTTGTGCTTTTGGGCACTCCAGTGATGTTGCAGCTCTGAAATATGGCAAAACTGGTGGCAAGTGGCATCTTGGCAGCTGCACGCTTGACTTTTCTCAGTTCATGGGCAGTTATTTTGCGCCTTGGTTTTTCCACACGCTTCTTGCGACCCTGTTGACTATTTTGAATGAAACGCTTGATTGTTCGATGATCACGCTTCAGAAGCTTGGCAATTTTAAGAGTGCTGCATCCCTCTGCAAGATATCTCACTATTTTTGACTTTTCGGAGCCTGTCAAGTCCCTCTTCTGACCCATTTTGCCAAAGGAAAGGAAGTTGCCTAATAATTATGCACACCTGATATAGGGTGTTGATGTCATTAGATGCACATCACCTGATATGCTTAATTGGTAGTGGGCTTTCGAGCCTATACAGCTTGGAGTAAGACAACATGCATAAAGAGGATGATGTGGTCAAAATACTCATTTGCCTAATAATTCTGCACTCCCTGCATGTAGCTCAGGGAAACCTGCGCAGATTGAGGAAAACGGGAACCGGCTGTTACAACCTGCTGGAGACTGTGGGAAAATTTAAACAGCAGCAGCTGCCGCATTAAAGCATATTTTCACAACAGTCTGCCAAAGATGCAGCTGTGCTTGTTTAAAACTGAAATTCACAAGCAGAACCCGAGGGTTTGGCTGAGCTGCAACTGTCACAACATGTCTTTTGTTACTTTCCTCTTCTACACTTCCGCTAGGCTGCACCAACGAGACTTAATTTAATATAAGACCATCTCTTATCAGAGTTTAGTAAAACTAGGTTTAAAATGAGTAAATTCTGATTTAAAATTAAGCAGAGCTCTGTTGCACCATTACAAATTAATCTTGGTTTCATAAAGCCAAGTTTATTTATTTAAACAGAATTTAAAGTGAGTTGATTTAATACATACAAGCTCCATACTGAAAATAAAACATTAAACAAATAAATAAATACAGGGAGGGGGGCGTGGCTGTTTAAATGTCTGCTTTTCGACAACAAAATAAAGTTACATTGTTTTTCGCTAGCTAAAAAGACGCTAGCTATGCTTAACGGTACTCTTGAGTTCTCGGCAGAGGCTCAAATTTTTCCTCCTTTGAGAAAAACTTGTTGGCCCAATCAATGAAACAATATTGCCAAATCATAGAAGATGAAAGAAAATGGACAATGGCAGTGAAAAAGAGCTGCTTGGAGAGACTGTTTATCACAGTTTAAAGTTTTGGTGCCACAGAATTAAATTTAATCAAGGTTTAACGTAAAAACTTAAGAGGGGTTTAAATTTAATCTTTCTAAATGTTAAGCTTGTTTTCAAGTTTGGTACAGCACAATTTAAAATTAAACCATGTTTTAAACCAGGTTAAAAAGTTTATCCTTGTTGGTGCAATCCAGTCAGAGAGTAGCTTCAATTTCGGATGATCTTCACACTATAAACCATCTGAGGCATTCTCTGCTGGGTGACATGACAGATTTCTCTCTCCCTTCTCTCTTTACAGATATCAATGTCTGACCGTGTAGTGCCTCGTCCTTGATGCTGACAAGTCATTTATGTGTTGCACTATTGATGCCTTTGTGGCATCATCTACTAGCAACTTGTCAGCCATAAAAAGTGAAAATTAAGCCATGTTTTATCACGACAGGGGAGCTGAAGTATCCAAATCACATGAGGGAGATAGGTCAGCATTTCTGTGAGTTGTTTAATTAGACAAATTCAGAATGTATGCAGTTATATAAGATATGCAAGAGGGGTTGTTTAATGAAACACATGAACTATGTTCCACCCAAGTCTTGTGAATTACTCAGCTGCAGGGGTTGAATGAATGGGCACATACAGAGTAAAGACATGCGTATAATGCCTGCTTTATGCATAGCCGAGGGCCACGGGGACATATTATTCTGGCGGACAGACTGTTGGGATTTGGCACCTATAATAAGCTCCGGCTGAGAGTAGGGCTGCAGCTTGCAGTGTAACAGAGGGCACACAGATGCTGCAGTGTGGGTGCCTTCTGGTGCCAGCACTTTATCCAAACAGAGGCTTTGCTGGCTGCATGAAGAGTCAAGGAGAAGATGACATGACAAAAAAACCTCTGTAATACAGCTTAGAGGCTGGTCAAGTCACAGAAAAAAACCTCAATGTCAATAATGTGTTCTGAAGAAATGTCAACCTTTTGGTGAGTGCATGGAACATGTGCCATTTTCCCCCAAACACTCTGAAGATAACCTATGACTCACTGAGCCACGTCACTGTTGGCTACATCGTGCAAATGTCAGTGCAAAAAAGCGGCCCTGCCCTTCCAACTGAGGTCCAGGCAATACTGAGCTATTGCGTTGTATATTTTAGCAGCAGTGGGGATGTGAGGTTAAGGATGAGGGGGCTTGCCTTGCAGTGATAAACACCAGCTGAGAGCCATCTGCCAAAAGAAAAATATACTACACCATTAGTGAGCCACTCCCGCTTTGCTACTTGCATTTCAGCTATTAAAGCAGAGCATTTAGAAAATAAAAATACCAACAAAAAAGGCCTAAACAACTGCAATAAAAAGCTATTTGCTTAGCAATGTGACAAAAGAAAAGAAAGTGACTGCTATCCCCTTTGGTTGCTACCTCGAGTGAATGTAGCTGCAAAACCTACGATTACAAGCTGGTTTAACCCTTTGACACCTGAGCAAAATTGGCTTGGTGTCTTTGAAAACCATGGGAAGAAGGCAATTAGCTGTGAAAGAAGAAATGACCCCAAAATTAGAAAAAAAAATTCAAGAATATTAGTTTAAAAAAGGAAATTTGTCTTTTTTCATGTTTTTAAAAGAACTAACACCAATTTGCAATTTCCAAAAGTTTTTACTTGTGAAAGGTGTCTGAAATCAGCTCAGAAATGATTTCACTCTGAGTTTCAAAGGGTTAAGAATTTAATTACTTGAGACATCACATCATGATCATTAACAGCTGCTAGGGCTGCAACTAACAATTACTTTCATTTTATTTGATTATTTTGTTGATTTCTTTGCTTGATTGACTCATTGTTTGTCTACAAAATGTCAGAAATTCGTAAAAAGAAAAAAGCCCATCCCGTGAGCGCCCATAGTGACGTCATCAAATGTGTTGTTTTATGGAACCAACATTCCAATGAATCGCTGCAGCTCTTATGGCTGCCCACCTTAATTTGTTAGCCTCGCTGTCCGAAGACCTCTTCTTACATAAGTGTATTTTCAGTGGACCTTGGCTCAACTTTACAGCGGACACTTGCACTGGCAGGAACACAGACAACACGTCCAACTGGGTCTGTTGCTAGTATCCAGTAATTACGTCCCTCCTGTGATGCATGCCACATCATGTATTCACAGCTGGGCTCTGGTCAGGGTGTTATTTATGATGCTAATATATTTCATGAATGACACTAGACAAGCGCACAGGGGCAGCTACTGAAGTCAGCTAATGACCGACTAGATGTCAGTCAGCCTGTGGAAATGAGCTTTAATCAGGATGACAGTGGAGCCTGTGTACCACCAGCTGCAGCCTGTGGATGGGCAGAAGAGCAGCAGTGATCGATAATAAAAAGTGTCATGTAACCCGACAATATGGAGTGTATAGGAGAATACAGAGAAGACACATCCGCTGTCACACGAACCTTCTTAAACTGAAATATTGTTTTCCTTTGCTTCAATTAAAAGCTTTACTGTCTTTGGGTTCATAACCCTTCTTACTTAAATCCGTTGAAGAATTCAAAAAAATGCACAATGTTCAAAGGAAAAGGCATCGGTTGACTTCTGCTCTTATCCTTTAAGAAACCTTTTCTGAAAAATTCCTTAATTTCTGCATGTTGAGGGAAAAAGTGAAGGGTGGAGTAAGCCTGATGCAAAGCAGGTAGTTAAAGCTGTTAAAACACTGTAGCAGTACTGACTAATTCATTTTGAGCATATTAGATATGGTAGCCAGAGGTGACATTGAGCATCTCTCATTTGCAATTTAGTATTTTAGTGCATTTCATGTACAATCATCTCTTTACTTCCATTTTACAGGGAGAAACAGAAGAGCAGTAAAGGCAAATTAAGGGAGACAGTCAAAGAGCAGAGTGACAAAACCCATTAGGATCTTTCATCCCAATGTACATAACAAAGTAATATTCAAATGCACTCTTTCTATAGCCACTCCAAGATCCCCAAACATATACCTGCATGAAATCTAGAAAACGTGTATCCTTGTATTTGCTGCATTAAATGTCCTGTGTGTAGGATTTAGGAGGATATACTGGTAAAAATGAAATATTATATAATAAGTATGGTTACTTGAAAATAAGAACTGGTGTGTTTTCATTACCTTAGAATGAGCCATTTATATCTGCAAAGGAAGTCCTTGTCCATGGAGATCACCATGTTCCACCTCATGTTTGTATAGTAGAACCAGAAAGGACAAACCAAACGCTGGCTCTAGATAGGGCCATCTGCGTTTTCATGTCGGCCACTGAGCGTTGGAAAAACACTGCATTGCTAGTGTGAAACTGCTTTATCCAGTGTTTTTGCCGTATTTAATGACCTGGTCTTTTTGTTTTGGAGAGGAATAGACCTCTTTGGTTAATTTGGCTGTCAGTAAAATCCTCATGTTCAATAACCACTGAAGAAATTCAAAGTTTCAGCTGGTTGCAACCTGCAAATGTCAACACTAGACGCCATGAAATCCCCCTAAATCTAACGTACTGCTCCTTTAAAATCTTTCAACATTTTGGAAAACATAATTGAGGCCACTCATCAAGGTCAAACAAGCATATATCCTCAAATATTCATGTGTAAGAACAAAAATAGACCACAGCACAGGACTCGCTACTTTACATAAAGGTCTATTCAAATGCCACAAACAAATCCAGCTGCACTCTCATTTGCATGGCTAAAGAGATGACTGTCATGTATGAAATTCTGAGCATTTAGAGTCACATGCTATATGAGCATTGGGCTCTAAGTAAAGTCAATGAGATTATAAAACCCTAACTTTGCATGACGAGATGTCAGACAGATGAGGCCTACAGTACATTTCTTCCTGGTGCCAAAACTCTTTCCCGCTCTGAACAAGACAAGAAATGATCACTTTGAAACATCAAGCATATTCACAGATCAGACAGCTTATTACCCTCAACAGTTACTCTGAGTCTCAGCAGTTAAACGCCTATGTGGATGAAAGGCCTGCGCAGCTTAGTGTACACAGCAGCTAACAAAGAGAAGAAGTACTTTCATGTCAGACAGGGGAGAAACAAGTAGCTTTGCCTTGATAAAACACACAAACACCTGTATCAAGGACTTTTGCTTTCCTCAGACAGCTGAAGTTAATATTTTCCAAGTCTTTAAAGAGGCGAGATAAAGTCCAACAGGCCAGGTGTTTTTCTTGACAAAGACCGCCCTTGAATTGGCCTAATCTTTAACATTTAGTTTTTGCTGTTTCCTGCAAATCATGTGCACATAAAACAAATGACAAAAAAAAAATGCTTTTTATGAAATACAACACACTGACGACTATGGACCAGCTCTGATATGTGAGGCCCAGAATATGACTTCTCATACTGCTGAAATGTGTTACAGTGCTTTTGGGGCAATGCAAAAAAAAAAAATGCACTCACCATGTAGCACACATGTTACACACAACACTACAGCACCACATTTGATGAAGGCTTTTATCCAAATGCCCTCATGATCAGGATCAAGTATTACTCAACGTTCAGTAGTAGCTATTAAGGAGAAATGTTTCCTTGCAAACATGCAAAAGGTAAACACAGGCACATGAGGAAACCATTTTCAGCAAATCCCCCAGCTCAGAGCCACCTGACCTACCATTTTAATAAATACACATAGATAAGACATGCTGCATTAACAGATGTTCCTGCCTATCACTGGTGCTTTGCAGTAGATGGATTATTCTTTGAAATGCAGCATTATAATCAGGTTGATATCTAAAACCATCACAGTAGCATGTTTGTATATCATACACAGGACCACAGTGAAACAACTTCATGTAAGAAAAGGGGTTGTGGCTCTTTTTCATGAGGAGCAACGATGGGACACTGATAATATATGTAGAAGGGGCAAATTATATCCATAACAAAACCCACTAAATGCCTGCTGAAGGCTGGAGCCATCTATCATTCAGCTGCTACAGCTTGCTGGACCAGAAAACTAACCTCGGTTTCAGTGGCAGATCAGAGCCTCATACTTTGGCACGGTGAAAAGCTGATGAAATAATGACTCCTCCTGCAGCAATAGCGCTACACGCTGGCAAAGTGCATCCTAAAACTGCTGTGCTAATCCAAAGTGATCCTCCTTAGAAAAAGGAAACCTTCGGTGTGTAGCAGAGGCGAATGGAAATGAGACAGGACAGGAATGAGAGTGGTGATGGTGGGGAGAGGAGGACGAGAGCTGCTTGCGGGATGATGATGACCTTCCCACTGCTCCGTCAGAGCAACCAACATCAGCTCAGGGCGCACACATCTAGAGACGGCCCCGCCCACAGCGGGAGGAGAGCAGAGGAGTGTGGAGGAGCAGGTCGGATGGGGGAGGGAGCCATCCTGATCGGCTCCTCTACTCATCAGACACAAAGGAATACGACTAATGAGACACAATGAGATGAACTCAATGACACTATTTTACAGAGAGGAGTCTCACATGCCTCCAAGGCTTAAGGCACACAACACACTGCAAGGTCGAAATTTACTGTCTGATGGTTTTATACAGCATATGTGAAAATCTAACGCGGATTTACACAGAGCAAACACTGGCAACATGAGAGGGGAGTGCAATGATCCTACATACTTCAGGAAATATGTATTCATGCACACAGACAACCTTTTCAGTGATGTTCACATCTTATTTGACAATTATTAAGTTTCTGATTATATCATTAATTTGACAATAACGGCAATCGATCACCTGTGGTCCATATGCTTTAGGGTAAAATCAATCCAAAGATGTTTTAATGTATTCCCACATTTCAGCTGGAGGTGGAATGCAGAGCGAATCAATGCTTATTATCTTACACTGATTAGATTCTTCAATTTGTGTACCAACAATACAAAAGAATCACATGTGTAGCAAACAGAGTTGCAAATCGTAAGCACTATCCCTAAAATTGTCTATCAATTAATCCATTAATTGTTGTTTGAAAAAAACATAAAAACTTTTCTCAAACAATACCAAATCGTTTTTTTTCCTCAAACAAAGCTCACAACAAGCTTGTAACATTTTGCATATATTTTGACAGATCTGCATAGCTCTCCGATTACTTAACTTTCACACGTTCTATTAAATTCTACCTCTAGTAGCAAAAGATCTCCAAACCTAGTATGATCAAAATCCCATTTACTAATAATACTCAAATCTCTCAACTAAATAGCCTTCTGAAAGTCTTAACTTGACATTGTTTTGATGAAGCAGGTCAGGAGGAACTGAATTTTATGGGAACGTTAGATGACTACACCTAGCTGGAGAACCAAAGTTCATATTATATTGCTACAATTGTAGCACATAGAGCACAGGAGCCAATACAAATGCCCAAAAGAAGAGTGCAGCGTTATGAAAGACAGTTCTGTGTTTACAGAAACAACATTGTGGACTCTGTATTGACTAGTTTATTTCCCTCTGAGCTGAGAAAACCTGGGCAATCTCTCTGTCGTGTTTGCTCACCCAGCTCCACTCCTCATTGGTCTCATCTCCAGAGAGGCCTCTGGCCTTACATTATCACATCTCCCTTTAGAAAACACAACCATCGCCCAGACCCTCGTTTCTCCTGATCTCACTCTACCATCACTGCACCACAGTCATTCAAGTTGATTGTGGTTTTGCACACTGATCTCCAAGGACAGGATGAACTGAATAACTCTTAATTGTGTTTATGTGTGGATTTGTGTAATTTCCCACAGAATGTTACAAACCTTAGGGCAGGAAAAACTCTATTTTACAATTATGCTTGACAGTTGTCATACAATCGTATTTAAATCCTTAATGAGCAAGTACAAAACATAGCACACACTATGGAAACATACCCCCTGAGAGCGGGTGTGGTGTTTGTTGGTATTATAATTGTAAAACACTAACATAGGAAATGGAAAAGGGCAGACTGCAGTGGGTGCATCAACAAGCCAGTGGCAGATCTCTGTGCCATCTCCCTAGAGACATATTTCCTGACCACTTGATGAAGTTTGACACCACCAGATCACCTTATCTTCCTCTATTTCCTGCACAAACAGCAATCCAACAACACTGTCTGCATCACCACCAGACACAAAGGAGAGCCAGCCAACAAGGAGGGTGTGGCAGGGACTGGGACAACCAGGAGGGAAGTGCCACTGACACTGTCCACAGTCATTCATCACACCACTGAAACCAGCTGCTGGAGGGCTGTTTCCCCAGTAATGATTGTCACTGTCTGCCTGGAATCTACAACTGATGCAGGAATAGATACCAGGTTCAGCATCTGCTCGAACTCAGGAATATAATGTAGAAAACATGACACCTGTGCTTATCACACTGTTTTCTACACATGCACGTAACGTTAACAGGGATGACTCACAATATCAGACGTTGATTTAATATCCTGCTAGCTGCATGTTAATGACTCTGCACAACCTTAACGTGCTGGAAACACAGAGTCCTCTGAACATCTGCAAGTTACTTCAAAACTCAAAACAACAGATCAGATGGTCATTCATTTCAACTGAGCGCCGCTCGGTGTTAAACTGGGAATTTAATTTTGTCAGGACTTTCGCACTTGACAACGAGACTGTTGCATTTTCATCCATTTACATCACCTATGTTAACAATAAGAGCCGAATTTGCCTGTTGTTTCATTTTCTGTGCGTGTGTGGATATTTTCAGGATGAAAAATAATTATTTCAACTAACACTGAAGCTTGTTTTTTTAGTCTGATTAACATAACGTTAGCGCTCCGGTTAGCCACTAGCTAGCTCCAGCTAACCAGCTAGCATCACCACTCCCTACAGTTGTTGCGAGTTCAGCGCGTTCAGGCGGTCGCGCGCATTATTTCTACACACCGTGTCTAAAACTGACGCCGCTTACACACACGGTCACACACAGGGTTCACACAACTCTGACATTAGTAAGAGAAATTATAGCTATCACTTACCGAGAGCTAGGACTGACGGCTAGCTCAGCCCCTTTAAATCCAAAATGTCTCCAACACAGCAAGATTCTCCCAGCAGCCCCTGCGGCTGAGCTTAATTATAGTGACGTCATGTTTTGTTTTCGACGCTTTGCCAGATTTTCTATCTGTATTATAGACTGTAAAGATTTATTTATTTATTTACTTGTATACAGTCTATGATGTGTTATAACGGCATCGAAAGTATTTGTCATTTATTTCATGAATGCCTTTGTGTTAAATTATTTTGGATGGAAATAGAACATCTCTTTAAAACACCGATTCAATTAGAAAAAAAGTCGAAATGTTTTTGTATGATAAAAATGGACTTGAAAATTCATTCTGAATTTAATAAATTTACTGTGGGAAATTACATTCATAAATGTAAATGGACTCAAAAGAAACACAAAATACAAAACATCGAAACAGAAATAGAACATTACAACCAAACATAACAATGACTGAAGCAAAGCTGAGAAAACACTGGACATTTGTAATAAACCAAACATTTTTGTATGATATTTTGGTCGATCTCCCCATGTTTTTATGTATTCATGTAAATAGTTCTATCTATCTATCTATCTGTCTATCTATCTGTCTGTCTGTCTGTCTATATATCGGTCTGCCTGCGTTTGTGTCTACAAACACAAACGTTTATTCAAACTTTTCTCCAATATGGCATAGGCTATATTTACTTGAACAAAAAGGTAGGCTACATTGGACATTATAGAGGGTGACTTTAACTTTAATGTTTACTTTTAATTTTCAAAGACTTACGACTACACTATAATCATGAGCAAATAATGAGACCGTGGGCCCCCGTGTACAGATACGCTCCTACACAAGAGCACAACACAGTGTTTCAGTGTTATTATGACTCTTTGGGGTCATTTTGGTTCTCCTTGTGGATGTTTTTATCTTTCTGTAGTCGTTTTGTGTCTCTTTGTGGTTGTTTTGTCCTTTTTTTGTATGTAGTAATTTTCTCCTCCAAATCAGTATGCATTGATTTGAGTGACATTTTTCAGGTGAAAGCCTGGAGTGACACTGTAGGCCCGTGCGCCTGTGCCCAGTCAGCTGGTTCAAAACTCCACCCACGAGAACAGTATCCCATAAACTCCAGTAACAAAGAGCATATAGTGACATCTGGTGGCTAACTTGTAAACACTAACAAGTGAAAGTAATGTGCCTAGTTTTGCATAGTGTCTATGCTCTAAATTCTTCTACAAACAATTAATTCCTCCTGAGAGAAAATAAAATTACAGATTTTCCTTTCTCCTTTATCCAATCAAATATATTTTCTCTTATTAAGTTTGCCTGATAGTATGAAAATGTTGTTGGTGATACACATTTATTCATATAAGACAAAAGATCAACAACAACAAAAAGATTTACTATGGAAATAAATCCAATTAAATTATTTGTGACCATGAGCTCAGACAATTATTACAAAATAGAACCAGTTTCAGTTCATTATATTATCTTTACCATCACCACCAACTATGTTTTTCACAGCCCCACACACTTTTTTATATTATAAACCCGTATCTATTCTTCTAAACATTATTTATGAAGTGACAAACTGACAGTTTTTAGTAAGTAATAAGTTTTAAAAAAGGTTTGATTGTCCATCAACCTGCAAAATGTGAAACTCTAAACAAGTACTGTCAATGTGACCAGGAAAAAATGTTTAGTTGGAGATAAAGTTGTTAAAGATAAATAAGTTGTATTTTCTGTACAGCGTCCACAGCGACACTTATGTGTAAAGTGTTATTCTGCCACCTAGTGGCGAAACTAAAAACAGCTTACAGAGAATAAAGTGCCTTCTTATTCATTTTGCCAATGTTACTGTATGTATTAGGGCAGTTTGTCATAAATACCTTGTAAACTGAGGGAAGATAACATATCATAATATATGGTCAACTTTACAGTCTGTTGTAAATAAATATTAAAATAAGGGAGCTCCCGGAGTATACGTCATCAGTGCGCGACGCAGCGTGCAGGACTGTGAAGGACGCAGACGTGAAGCTTGTGATGAAATAATTCAAATATAAAGGTTGGTTTAATGTTATTATTGCTCTGTGTTATATCGCTAAGTTGACATGAGATAAACTACAAACTCCGATTAGTTTATTAAGACAGAAAATAAAAGGGAGGTGTGTTTTTGAGCCGTATTAACCTCTCTTGGTAGATTTAGGCTAAGCTAGCGATAGCTCACGTTTATTTAACTTTGCTATTATTGTTAGATAAGAATTAAAATACAGGCACACCTGAGTCAGATGAGGTAAAGTTATATTGTTGACTTCTAAACGTTTGATTCTCTTAGGTTGAGTGAAACGTAATAAGCTGGATTTTATTGTCATAGTTGAGCTAATGCTGCTCGTCACTTGTGGTAAATACAGATCACCTGTCAAACTGTCTCTGCTCTCCAGCTCTGTCAGGAGGAAGCTGTTCATGATGGCGGTGTCGTGTCTAACTCGAGCCCTGCGCTCCATGACTCTGTCCCAGCCTGCCCTGCTCTCCTCACAGGTAAACACCCGCAGCCTGACACTCATACTGCATCTGAACCATCACAACATCACTCCTGCCAAACAATCTGCTTCACTTTTTGTGTTTACAGGCAGTGGCTCAGACCAAACTGGGAGTGCAGGTGCCCAGTGCAGTCGGACAGTGCAGAGGCTTCCTCACCACAGCGTCTCTGGAGCAGAACAGGACATACTGGAAGCAGAGGGAGAAGTACACCATCAGGCCCATAGGGATGAAAAAGACAGGAGGCCGAGATTACACAGGTGAAGGCTGGAGTCAGCAGCAGAAGAATGCAATACATTATTGTGTGTTCACAAGCAATACTGGAGGAGGATGAGGTTTGCTGGTAATGTGTAGGTCTGGTTTGCTCACCAATAGATTCAAAGTGATCAAATCTCACACAGATTATAGAACAGTCTTTTGGCCTTAAGTGTCAGTATCTAGTTTAAGGCATAAATGGCACAAGTGCAGACGATTTTAAATACACTTGGATTTACGTGGCCTTAACAGAGAAAATCAGTTAAACAGAGCCTTTTTCCTGATTTCGCAAATAAAATGAAGGCTTACAATCAGGTCTGTAGGCTGTCAGTGTTACTATAGGTCAAGGTTTGTTTAGTCCAGTGGTTCTCAATCTTTTTCGTGTCAAGGACCCATAAATTGATTGACATTATGTCATGGACCCCCATTTTTTTTTAAAGACTTTGCATCAGGGACCTCTAACTGAAAATATTTTGGTTGTTGGATATGAATAAGACCATCATTTCGTAGTGTCAATGAGGGATGTTTCCAATGACTATTTTACCTGAATTTAAACAGAAGTTCAAACTAGTCATCTAATCTAAGAGTAAGAAAACGTTAAGACAACAGTTAAATCTCTAAAGTCAGACGTTGTCTGAAAAAATACTCCACATATTAAAAGAACTACTTGAAATTGTTAATCGCCTCTCTTAGTGACCAAATTTTATTTCAAATGCCACTGAAATGTGTGACACTGTGCATCAGTAGTTGAAGGCCTGGTTTCAAATATGACAGAGCGTAGATCTGCTGACTGCTTTTAGTGATGTGTTTGCTTTTCTAACAGCTGGCCTGTTCCAACTAGAGCCAAGTGCAACAAGTTTCTCATCTCTCTCTGCCATACAGGAAGGATAGTGACACATGGCATCGGCGGTGGCCACAAGCAGAAGTACAGGTGGATAGACTTTCAGCGACTGCGCTACGAACCAAACAAAGAGGCCCAGCCCTTTGAAGAGAAGGTTGTTGAAGTACGATACGACCCGTGCAGGTGAGATCAGCTTTTAACACACAGGACTTTGATTAACATGTGTATTAAAAGTCATGATAACCATCATAATCTTTGTTACACAGGTCTGCTGACATCGCTCTGGTAGCTGGGGGCTGCAGGAAGAGATGGATTATTGCCACAGAGAACATGCAGTCCGGAGACATCATTAAAACATCTGGAGTTATTGGACGCATGGCAGGTAGGAGAGCCAATCTAGCTGTCAGATGCCAAACCTTCACAATTAACAATAATCTGCATTTAACACAAAACCATACTGTATCCTTTTGTTCCTCTAAACAGTCTCAGCCAATGAGGGTGACGCCTACCCACTGGGAGCTCTTCCTGTGGGAACACTGGTGAACAACCTGGAGGTTCAACCAGGGAAAGGATCCCAGTACATTCGTGCTGCAGGTAATCTGTTATCTGCATGTTATCGTGTGTTCTTGTGAACACGGCTTCTCAATAATGCGTCAAGGGAATTTCCTTACATTTGGCACAAACGTTCACATGGAGTCAACAGTGAACTGATTAGATTTTGGTGGTCAAAGGTCAAGGTTGCTGTGACCTTGCGTCCGTCTGCTCGTTAATGTGATATCTCAAGAACACCATGAAGGAATTTCTTCAAATTTAGCACAAATGTCCATTTTGACTCAGTGTTACACTGGCTGGATTTAAAAGTCACTGTGACCTCACAAAACGTGTTTGGCCATAACTCAAGAATTCATACACTAAACATGACAACATTTTAAAAATGTCTTATAGAATAAAACGATAAAATGAACATGTGTGTGAAGCATTCGCTTTTAAGAATTTGTAGCGTCTTTTCAGCTACATCCACATTTGAAGCCCACTATCATGGATACATATGAGTGGTTCACAGAGACAGACAACCATGTGGCAGTAATTCAGTTAATTAGTCTTTAAAATAATATAGAATAGTGAAGCGTGTCAGTCATAATTTCACAGTCCAGCAATATTAAGATCTGCAGTCTTACTGCGCATCCTTGTCACAGTTTGATGATTGCTTATTTCATAAAATGTTACATCAGGCTTTCAGAAGTTAATAGCTGCTATAAAATGTGGCGGCTGATGAAGTCCTTAACTAAATGTTGCGGTTCATTTGGTTTTCAGGCACAAGCGGTGTTTTGCTCCGAAAAGTCAACGGAACAGCAATCGTCCAGCTTCCTTCGAAGCAGCAGGTTCAGGTGAGTTTTATCTGGATAAAGATTCCACCTGCTGTGATAAAAGTGGCGTGTTATTCTGCTCTGAACTGAATGTTGTTACTTTACACTCACAGGTATTGGAGACCTGCATAGTAACGGTGGGACGCGTGTCCAACATCGACCACAATAAACAGATCATCGGAAAAGCTGGTCGCAACCGCTGGCTCGGCAAACGCCCTTCGAGCGGCTTGTGGCAGAGAAAGGGAGGCTGGGCAGGACGCAAGATTAAACCGCTGCCTCCGATGAAGGTTTACGTTAACCGGCCATCAGTCACAGCTCAGTAACACACTGGACGTGTTCGGGACTGGAGATTGTTGTCTTATAATCACTTGTAATATAAACACAACAAAATAAAGTGATTGCTTGGAGGGAAAGTATGAATAAAGTAAAGTTGTTTGTACAGAAGATTAAAAATTTTATTAAACACAACTGCTTGTGAGAGCATGGAAAGAAACAAAACAATATAAAAATCCAAAACATATTTACATCTATAGTAAAACATGCAGAGTAATCCATATTTTTTTTAGTGGTAAATTTAAAAATACTGTCATGTCATTTAAAATAGGGTTTGTGCAAAGACACTGGGTGGCATTTCAAGTAACAGGAGCAATGAGATGGCATGTTGTAGTAATGAAAAACTAACACGGATGTTAAAGAGTTAATTTTTTGCTGTGCTAAGTTATGTTAACAAAGTGAGCATGCCTGCTCATTGATCCAGTCTTGTAAAACACCCCCATGCTACCTCTAGATTTAGGGCAAAAAAAAAGAGGTCAAATACATTGAAATACACTTGTCATTATGCCCGTTTAGTATTTAAAAGGCGAAATCACATGACAAATTCCCTCAAACAACTCTGCCCTGGCTAACACTTCACAGCCCGAGTTTACACATCTGTATGGGCCAGTTGGTCTCCCAACTAAAAGTAAGATAGTGAACCCTTCGAAGAGCAGGAGACAAGAAAACTTGACTGTATAGTCACAGGCAGACACGTACGGTGGGAGCTGCAAAGTACGCTTTTTAACATCAAGTGGCAAAACAAAGTAACAGACAGCCTCATAGAGCGCTTGAACCCATCAACAGAAACATCCCTATGAAAAAAAAGGGTCACTTTTGAAAACAAAAAAACAACAAACTGCCTTCTCCTGACTATAGGTAGTGGTTTACATCTCAATTATAACACCTCTTATAACACTTCACCTCAAAAAACAAAGCGTGTCCCAATTTGACCTAAAATATGTATAAAACCACATGAAAGTGCATTACAAAGTGAGGGAAATGTATGAGAAATTACATACCTAATAGTGTTTGCATTGTACAAGTTATAGTTATGAGTTCTGGAAATATATTTGGCATTTCTGTCAAGAAATAAAGGTAAGCTATTTGTGCTTTCAATTTAGTAGGAGGGGGTGGGATATGCGATCCACAATAATACATCTTGTATATATTTATATACATTTACTAAAAAAAAGCCAGCCAATCAAAGCTTGTAAATCTTCACTTTATAAAAAGCAACAACTATCTCATACAGAAGGCCCTTTGTCCAAAGGTTTCCTATTGCAAAAGTTTCACGGAACACTATTCAGGGAGTACCATCGAACACATAGCACACCTACACAGACACACACAGGCAGTGACTTGGACATCTGGCAAGACTCATCACACTTTTTGTCATATTTTAAAAGTCAATACTTGCATTGCGCTCGACACTACTGTCAAAGCAAGTTTCAAGTCCGACTCATTTTGAATTTTCCCACGACACAATACTGACCAACCTATCCGTATGTTTTAGGTTGCATGTCCAGCCACGATGACACTTTATTAAAGGACACAACGGTAATTGCTTGTTAGGATGTGCACACGCCTTGTAAATGCTTACTTGGATTATATTTGGCCAAATGTGGAGCACTAACTGGTAAATTTGTCATAAAATCTCCGTAATCTAAATACTGATCTCCACAGGAACCACACATACATTAAATGTACGACTTTTAGTTTAACATAATATTAAGATTGGCCAAGCCAAGAGCTCTGGTGGTTACGCTGTAAAACGACTTTGGCACATCACTGCACATCTGGAGAAACCCACAAAGTTACTGCAGGCCTGTGAGACGCCCTCTCAGGTAAGCCAGTACATCAAGCCGAACACGGGGGTGGCTGGGAAACTGAAAAACAATTCAGGACCTTGAAACAATACGACAGTTCATACAGTCACAACTAAATTTGGCATTCAGCTGTTGATAGTTGAAATATGTTTTGTGGTGCTTCTTTACCCTGCTTCTGCGTAGACGTTACTGTACAGTCTGAATGTACACCAACACCGATACAAAACCTTCAGCACTTTCAATGATGAACTTATTTGATGAACTGCGATGGCTCCATAGCTACATTCATTATAGCTACCTTCAAAAATACCTTGCTCTAGTTTTTTGTATTATTTGCTTTAGGTACACCGTGTGCTTAAAAGCAACGAGGCAAAAGAGAACGTTCTGTTCCTTCCTATAAAAATTTGACCTTTTGGAGAAAGTAAAGGGAGGAGTAAGAAAAGTGAGCACTGAGTTAGAAGAGAAGGATTCCATCTAGATTCACAGCAATATTCCAACTTTCAACAACAAACACAAACACGGTCTCAAACAATCTCACGCACGCCACTGCACATCACCATCACACTCCTCCATTGTCTATAGAGTAACAATAAATGTAGGATTTCACAGAAATAATAAAATGTTAACAAAAAACAAAGTGCAAACACAGCTGCCATTATCGAAATGTGGCAAATTGTCAAAAACCTCAAAATACCTCCGAGGCGGTAGCACAAATCTTACAAAATAGTACTTGTTCTTTTTGTAGTGTGTAAAAAACAACAACAACACCCAACAACATCAAAAACATCCAACTGACGACATGAAATCTGTGTATTGAACACGTGGTTGTGAGTCAGTAAGATTTCCACAGGAAAACTATTACTGCCGGGGGGCCCGTCGGCTTTTCCTCTAATTCTCTATAGCCTCTCGGTGAGACAAGTGCAGCACAGAGTCTGGCGGTGGCTGAGTGGACTGTGGCCACGGTCACACGGGCTTAGTGTAACCAAAGATTCCCACCGGGAAGTGCTTGACATGTGTTGGCCACTGGGCAGCGAGCTGGAAAAACTTCACATCATTCCACTCTACTCCATCAATAGTGACTAAAAAGGACAAAAAGAGATCACAAATAAATTAATACCACAAAAAAAATCCATAACAGATGCTTGGGGGTATGCACTGACAGCTGTTACAGAGCAGATAATTCTCCGTTTACACCACTGTTGCAATTTAACATTGAAGTTTTGCCTGACATCGACACCAGATGGCAGCATAGCCTCAGCCTCACCTCTCAGCATGGTGTGCTGGTGCTTGGCTGTGCAGATCAACCTGCTGATGCCATCAATCACTTGGCTCTTAGAGTCCAGCTCTTTCTCCTTGGGCTTCTTGCTGAGAAAAATCACTGAGGAGAGGCAAAAAACACTTTTTATTCACACACTTTTTTTGTGTGTAGTTGAAGGTGAACTTACAGGTCTTGGGAAGTACTATTGCATATGTGGAAGGACGTTAAAGGCTTCTGTGGTCTCACATGAAGCTTTGCGCTGTGGTATTGTGGGCACCAGGTTTTAATAAAGAAGAGGCATGTATGGCAATGTAAAAACACAAAACCACAGCGCAAAGCTTCATGTGAGACGACAGAATATATGTATAAACCGTCCATTGTGAGTCCAACAATGTTTATATATATATATATATATATATATATATATATATACCACCTCTACATCAGTGGTATAGCCTAGTTTATTTTGTGTGTGTGTGCGTGTGTTCTGTATGCTGGGATAGGTGAATTCCTGGTGATGACAGTCATATCATCTGTCTCGGAAAACTGACAAATGTAATTAATCCCACAATATTGCTGAAAAAAAAATATGTATGCAAAAATTCTGCATATTGTTCATTGGTGGGTCAGCTCTTGTTTGCAGTCAAACTCAAAGCTCCTCCCTATGTGGGAAGCCCCCACATACCACACTTCATAAGGCCGGTAGGTTCCTAGGAGACTTTGTTTTGCCTCCGGGCCGAGCTTTAAGCTAACCAGCTTAATTTTATTCAGATTTTTGGAAAAAAGGCACGGGAACCTTACTACAGTGTTAAGTCATGGACAAACTGAAACCTGCAAAGTACATTTACTATCACAAGACAACTTTACTGCTAATTTCCCCTCTGCTCCGATCGCCAACAGCTGTTTACTCACAGCGCGCGAACCGGCAGTCTCTCTCTCACTCCACCACACTGCGCTGTGCTCAGGAGCCTCTGCATATTAAGTTTGCTGTCACATCTCTCTCTCCCGTAATTGCAGAAAAAAAAAACTTAAGTGAAAGTTTTGCCCCAAAACTACGTTGTTACTTATCCTGTCACAATTTTTAAGAGGGTATACAGTAATTCTGGAGCACTCTTTGTGGATGTAGGGCATATATCTACATATCAGGTAGATTATACTACTGCACTCCAGTGTAAAAAAATATATATAACTAGCTTATTGGTCTTAGGCAGAGACAATTTTAGAACCAAAACTATTTGTTACATTTATGTTAAAAGTAAAAAAAAGCCAAATGCAATCATTGTGCATATATAAATATTGTGCCTACTCATGATAATATTAATGTGTTTGGTTTTTAGGTGCAATGTCTTCATTTACTTTGACTTCTATGTGGATGTGTCAATAATAATTTGAAAAAGCGTACCTTTCTTGTTCTTCTCCTTTGTGACTACAGTCATGGCCATGCTGGGCGGAGGGGTGAGCTCCCCTCCACAAGGCAGACGGCTGACTTGCAGCGAACGGAAATTACTCTTAAGGGTGTTCTTCAGCCCCACGTCCCTCTTCTCTCCCTCTTTCTTCTTCTCTGGGCCTTGCCACGTCCAGTAATCCACCTGGAGCCCCATCACCTCACTGCCCGAACATGGAGAGCTAAGGAGGGAAAAAAAATCAGAAACGCTATAGAAACTTCTGTCTTTGTTCAGCAGAGCTTGTAGTGAGAAAAAAATATATATAAATGTGTGTTATGTACCCAGCTCCAGAGAGGGCGGTGGACACAGACGGAGACTGTGGAGGTGTGCCTCCGATTTCCTTTCCATACGGACCAGCCGATGGGGGCGTTGGGGAGGACAAGATACTTGTGTTGATCCCCATCGCATCATCTGAGTCCACTGTAAATCAAAGGTAAAGTAGTCATACGCAAACCTTCAAAGTAAAACCACACATAGCCATAATCAAGTAAATGAAGTGAATAAATAACAGTTTGGGGGTTTCTGGGTCATTTTCTTCTTTTCAGGTCTCAATCAGTATTCATCTGCATTTTGTGAAGTGTCTCGGCACATAACCAGTAAAATGTTGGAACACACTAACCTGACAAAATACTTCCTTACCTGAAGTTGAGAGGCTTTGCTCCACTATCCCAACTTTCACAACCTGCAAAAATAAAAATGGTTTCAGTGTGAAACTAAAAACAAAAGGAATCAACAATTCTGTCAGGCACTGTTGCATAGGTCAAAGAAATATTTCTTACCCCAATAAATGGCACAAATTTCTGACAGGAGTCCTCGTCAGGGCTGCAAACAAAGCGACAGTAAAGCGACTGTGAGTTTGACCAGGGGCGGCTCTTTTAAACACTTCAACACTCCAGAGGTGCACATGAACACTCAATGGTCCTGGAGGGAAGATGGCTGTGGCATGACCTGCACCATGTCCCATCGCAGTACAAATGGCACATGACTGGCTGGGGTGAAATGGGGTCATCTTGGGGTCATGTTACAATGAGATGAATGGGAGGACCGCTCCTTACAACCAGAAGAAGACAGGGTCTTTCTTGTAAGCCAGTGCGAAGAGCTATTTTTATACATGGAACTACAAGTGAAAGCCTGGGCCCGGCTGTAATAACCATGTGGCTTCTTTACTCTAATACCAAGTGTTGAGCACATCATCAGGCCTATCAATACATGCCTATACAAAGATAGGAAAGAACAGTATGTCAAATACAGACAGGGCCACATTAATCCAAAAATGCATCAAATGAGCGGAAATCTTCCTCTTTTGTCCTCTAACATGCAGCAACAAATAGTGCAACTCCTAATCTAGCTGGTCATTCTCTCCCAGTCTTTCATGAGCCTGCAAAATAGATTGCACCCACAGTTTACAGCAGGAGGATGAGGGTAACACTGGACCCCAGTCCAATGTAGGGCTGAATATTATAAGGAAATATATGATATGGGATACCATTGAATACTGTGATGACAATATTACTTGTAAAAAATAAAGAAATGTTAAAGTTAACTTATTTCTTGACTCAGACTTGCACAGTACCTGTGCTTGTGCCACATCATCACACTGTAGCCATAATATTGCCAGATGGCTGGCGTGCAATTTGTTTTTTAGGCACTAGTTCCTCTCTGGCATTCGCACTTGCGTTTGCTCTCATCTTGTCACACTTTTCTACCCAGCAGAGTAGAACTGCAGCACTGGTCCAATAAACCTCACTTGCATGCCCACAGATTCTGACCAATCAAATGATGCTTAACGTCACTCTGTCTGATTTGCCAGAGAGTTAATAGCAAAGTGCATGTCGGACAACGTTGCACCTAAAGTCAGAATGCAATGCAATGATTTGTTCCTATGTTCAGAGAGCAATACCATTTCCTTTTGCAATATCTTTATCATGCAAGCTCACACTGAGATAAAAAAAGAAAAGAAAAAAAAGCAATATATGGTGCATTCCTCAGCAACCTTACCCGTTGGGCGTTGTGCTGTATTATATTGATATTGTATAAAAAAGTGGATGTGGTCTGTGGGTCTGAAAAGTGTGAAGTGTCCTAAACCTGCATTCTAACGGCCAGCAGGGGGTGACTGCTTGCTGCAAAAATCCGTCTGATTGTATGGAAGTCTGTGAGAAAATGACCCCACTTCTCACCTGATTTATTAACTCAATAAACATTTTCCTAATGAGTTTATGGCCTCAATCACTAGTTTAAACACTTCTTCAACAAAGCATGATGTTCATCCAACAAATTATGGTCTCATTTAGGGAAATATAGACCATAAAGTAGGAGTATATTTAAAGTCAGGTATGTCCAAAGTATGGCCCGGGGGCCAAACGTCACCCTCAGACCAATTTCAAATGGCCCTTGGCTTGAATTGAAAATATGCTATATATGGCCCTCCACACAATATTGGTTAATCAAGCGAGTTCACTTTGAATTTTTTCCCATCACCTCATGATGGCTGCACTATCACACAGTTTGTAGACATGCACCTAATAGGAACTGCACAGGCAGTAATCATGTGTTGTCATTAACAGACGGTAAACAAACAAACAAGACATGGCCACAGCCAAGAGGCGTAAAGACAAAAGCGAGGACTGTTGCACTACATCTTCTCTCAAAGATGAAAGAGTTGCATTTGTGTTGTTTGCTGACGAAAGAAGCAGGTGGTGTTTTCACATTGTTGAATATGGCCCCCTTCAAAAAGGTTTGCACACCCCTGCTTCAAGTTGTGGCTACTTAATCTTTGTTGCTACCATGACAACTTGCTAATTAGGATAGAGGCGTAGCAATGCGTATCCTTCCCAGATCCACTCTCTCGCCAAATATGGTCTCCTCTGGTTCTAAAACACCAAGAGGCAGACATCCAAAATACCAAACTCAGGGCTTCATAACGACAGTTCACAAACCAGTCAGTGATGTCACAGTGGCTACATCCGCTTCTTTCATACAGTCAATAATTATGTCATATTTCAGTGATGTTACATACAGCTGTTCATGAATCCACTACCGACTTTGTGAGTCAAGTCTCTGAGTTCTAAGTGACAACTAGAAAGTTTCAACATAGTGATTTACTAACTAACCGCACCATTGCAATGAAGAAATCTTAATGTGTAAATCATTGATCAGCTATCAAACAGGAAGTTTACATGTCAGGTGTACTAGCTGTAACATAACTCACCAAAATAACAATTATGTGGGGCAAACAATATGTTAAACTTGTCTGCCAATCCTTTGTAAACACAGATATTACTTAACTTAACTTGCCTTAGTTATTTGTGCATACATGCAAAAATATACATTTCAAAATTAGTAGTGTTCATGCAGATTAGAAAGAGTGGAACATGTCAGATTAATATGACCACTGTAATTATTTCTTTTGACTAATATTGAAATATTTGATTTGCCTTGCAGCTGTCAAAGCAGTCAATACCATTGAGTACAAAATCATAATTATGTAGCCACTCTTGAGGGTAAATCAATATACGACCTGAGACAGAATCTGTTGCTTGTGGGTAATTCGACACGACTTGTACTCATTTAATAATTCTTTGGCGTTTTCTGGATGTGTGTGAGACTGAAAAAACATTTCCACTATGTGAAAATTTGGGATTGTTTTAAAAGGTTGTTAGGCAAATCTTCACAGCAACAAAACAGAAGACAGAGTAAGAATCAAACAAGTCACACCAAACCAAAGACACAAGTCAGGACGGGGTGCAAAGTGAAGTTACAGTGAGTTATCAAGTGTGAAAAGGGAAATGTTAAGACACAGCAAGGAGCTCAAGCCAAATGGAGGAGAGAAAATAAGGAGGTTCAAAACAAAACAAAGGAGTTTGAATTAGATACCTGATGTAAAAATCAAAATACAAACTTCTTTTCCTTGAATGCAAATCAAAAGGGGAAAGGGGGAAGAAGGAATGCAAGAGCGTTAAAACTGTGTGTTGTATTTAGTACCTTCTGACCAATAGGATGCCGCTCTTACAAAGAGGGGAAGGGTTTGGTCAAAACCTCAGAGAGAAAACCAACAAATGCACACAGAAATGCAACGGACTGACTGGGTAGATGTTGGCCTGCACTTATCTGACAATTGAACCTGTGCTCTATCAAATGTTATAAATCAGCCCTAAACCTATTTATCACACAGTGTTACTTTAAATGGACCTGCGTCTCCTTGACTCCTTTATGCATGTTAGAATAAATAGATGTGACTGTACAATAATAACTGAAGTGTTATCATCACACATCACAGCAACTCGTGGGTGTGTCCCTAATGTATGCGCCTTATGGCATGCATATGCATTTAAACATCTTCATGCAGTTTAACTAATGATCAGTCATAGCTATAATTGTTCTGGAGGTTATTGTTAATGAGCATATAAATATTCTGAACATTAATATCTCCGGGTTAGAAATCATGCTTACAAAGAGCACAAAAAAGCACAAAAACATACATGCACACATAAACACACATACGCAGTTCATAAGTACACCCAAACTTAAATCATCAAAGTGACTTTACCTCTTCTGTTTGTAGGTGAGCATTGCTTCTGAGATGGGGAACTGGTGGGACACGTTGGCACCGACCAGATACTGAACGACTCGTCCCGCTACATCTATGTTGTCTGCGGGGAGACAGATTGTTAACAACACGCCTCTCCTCTTTCATGTCTGACTAACAAGCTGCGAGACAATTGATGCAAATGCTAATTTTCACATACAGCAGATCGCTAGAAGACTGAGCATTAATCATTTTCATTCCACTGAATTAAGGAGGTAGAGGGGGGTGCTGAGTGTAAAATGTCATTAAAATCTGGGTGAAGTCAGCCATACGACACAGGAGATGAATTGTGTGTCATGCTGAAGGCCTGTGGGCTCAGCATACATTTTTGCCAACTTGAAACACGGATACACAGGCTGATTTTTAATGTCGACTTATTTTGACCTATTGCCTCTCAGCAGTTTCAACTAAATCTCCTTGTGAAAGAAAGCACTCACAGCACTTCCTATCCAAATTCTGCCTTTGTGTTGTGATGGCAGCTGATGTCAAGGAAAAAAGAATGAAGGAAATGAAAGACTTTTTTCTTTTTACTTGGAACCCCTTCTGAGCTGATTCATCATGGTGTGTGGGACTGTAACTCTTGCACCTATGAGGTGTAAATTAAGTGAATTATTAGGTGGGGAAAGGTGAGGATTATCGGGCTTGTCAGGGCAGAGCAAGTGAAAATGGGATGGGAAAACAGTAAATATCTGAGTCACAGTTCTGACAACTGGTGTTCGTTTTAAGCAGCAGTAGACAGTTAACAGACAGTAGCAATAATCTAGAGCCATTGGCTACACTGCAGCAGGCTGTGGCTGTCTTTTGCAATTGGAGGAAATCTCTTCTTCCCATCCATCAGCCCCTGACCCATACTCTGACCCCATTTCTTTCCCTTTCAAGTTGGCTGAACATTAGACACGCAGACTTGCTTTGTAGCCACACACCAGAGCTGAAGCATCCTAACCTGAGGTGGGCCGTTCCGTCCTGCAGAACAGCTCCCTCCATGCAGTGTCCATAAAGATGCTGTTGAACCTGCTGTCAAATGAGGCCACATACTTTGCCAGGGGATGAGAACCTGTGCAAGAGTGCAGAAATAAGTATAAAACAATACTTTAACATATGTTGCATGATAGGCTGGTATTTTTTTGACGAATCCTGAATTACCTATGGGTATGACCAGGAAGCGTATGTAACTGAGCCAGTCAGGTGTCTTGTTGGCCAGCTGCTCCACAAAGAACCTCAGGATGGTGCTCAGGTAACTCTGGTCGCCTGCCACCGCCACCTTCATTGTAGGTGGTGTCTGTGCATTGCAGTTACAGCTGCGAGGGTTAAGATAAGAAGAGGAAGAACAAGTAATTAAGAGAAGGAGATGTGGGTCAGAGAGGGTGTGTGAGAGAAAGAATGGCTGCCTGAAGATTTATATCTCAACAGGGTTTTTCCAGCTTTAAAACCGGTCTTACCTTTTATTGAGAGCCAGATTATGTCATGTTTTAATTTGTAATACCAGGTACTTGCAAGTATCTGCAAGTCTTTTTGAGGTTAAACCAATTATTGCAACAGCTTGTATCAATTACGTGCTATAAGACATAAGTCGTTTTAAAGGAATACTTCACCCCCACCCTCCCCCAAAGGATCATTTGTTTATCATCTACTCACCCTGTGTTAAATTCAATCTGTAAAGAAAAAAATGTTTTTCTTGCATGTATCCACAGGGAAAGTGAAACTCTCACACAACTTGTGCAGTATAATCCAAGTCTCATTTATCCAGTTGTTTGCTCAGCACTTCCCAAACACATGCACTTTTGCTAATACTTTAGTATTTGAAGTTAACCTGAAAGTGAAACTTATATATGCTCTCTTCAAAGCCAGACTTCATTGACAAAGACAGTAATCTTGCCTGACCGAGCAAGAGCTGCTGGTCTACCGCTGACTTAATTAGTTGTTTTCTATGTGCTATTGTGTGACTTTGCAGAATCTGAAACCTAAACCTTTAAAACACCTAAGTCACACAATAACAAACTAACAGATCGATAGCAGATCGAGGCAGCAGCAGACAAGCTCCTGTGTTCAGTGAGGTAAAATTACTGTGTTTTTATATGGAGTCAGGCTTTGAAGAGAGCATAGATAAGTTTAATTTTTTCATCATGTCGGAAAAGGCTGTGTGTTTGGGAAGTACTGAGCAATACAGTACCGATAAATGAGATTTGAATTATACTGATAAAGTTGTGTGAAAGCTTGTAAAGGATATTTTGATATGGTTTTGTTTTTACATGAAGGCCCTTTTAATTTAAACTCACTAAGAAATTTTCCCTGTTTTTTGGATTCTCCACCGTGGAGGCATGTAAGAAAAAAAAGACGTGTCTCTCAAGAATTCAACATAACATACAATATAATACAGTCGATCTGTAATTGGCCATTTGGGGGATAAAGTATTCCTTGAAAGACCGTCTTTCGGACTTGCTAGCTAAATACTTCATGATATGAGACACTAAATGTTCAAGAAGTAAGATTACACAGTCCTATTGCAGAACAGGACCTTAGGATATGTGGGTTTTAAATTGTCTATTTGCTCTCAGTGACACTATCTGAGGAAAAACCCTGCAGCCAGCAAAAGCAGCAGCAAACTGAGCGAGCATGTTAACATCAGAATTGTGCATGGCTCCACATGACATGGCCCCAGCTGGAGTAAACAGGTTAAAAAAGAAGCAGGTGTGAAAAGAGTGGGAAAGCTGCAGTTAAGCTAGATTAAAGAGAAAACGGGTTTAACAGAAGCAGCGTATCAGACTGAGACAGCCTCCGTCTCCCACTGACATGACATCCTGAGGAGACGGCAGGCGAGCAGATGGATCCAAGAAAGAGAGAAAAGACGGCTGAACTTCAGCTTTTCGTGAGAAAACAGGCACATTCACGAACAGAGAACTCTTCAGCAGCGTGCGCGATAGCATCCTGGAATTCTGTGGCACAGAGCCACCGTAAACATACATAGTCTGGCGAGGACCACTCTGAGATAACAGGCAGCAAGATCACACTTTCTGGCGATTCGTATCATTCAACCGATGCGTGTGTATGTATGTATGCGACTCACAATCTCTGGATACGTGTAACGATGGTGTTGAAGGCAGCCTGAACATCGGCAGCAGAGCAGGTGGACACAATGGGCTGGCCCTGTTCATGGAGCAACTCGGATACATACTGCACGGAAACACACACGAGAGGGACACGATGAGTTAATGGACATAACAAGAGGCAGGGCTGATCGAGTTGGAGAGGCAACAGGGAGAACATGCTACAACAATATTTTGTTGTATTTTGGTCTTTTTGCAATAATGTTAGGAAATGCTTGTAGCAAGTATCCAGCAAAGATGAAAAGGTAAGGGAGTTTATGATTGAAGTGTTATGCACTGAGAACACACACCTGTCCTTGCCACTCCATGGTGTTGATGAGGATGATGCTCTCTGGTAGGCGTTCGTCAGAAATAAGGATCTGGTTCAGCTGGTCATAGACAGACTTCCTGGGAACCTTTGAGACAAATAAAAAGCAAAGAGTCTGAGCACATTTCCACCGGACTTAAAAACAGATGTAAGAATAGCATCCTGTTATTGCGTCTTGCGAGGTGTTAACCTGTGCTATGAGTCGTGAGTCTGGGGAGCACTCGCTCTCCATGCTGCTGGTCCTGTCGCTCTGAGCCTTGGAGTTCTGTCTGTCTTTCATGGAGGTGCTGCGAGGACGCCTCTGCAGCCTGTTCTCCATTTTACTGAAGAAGAGCCAAAATACCAGGAGCTCAAAATACGTGAGAAAATGAAACATTTCATAACAACTGTGAAGGAAACACCCATGCTAAATTCCTTTAACCCTTTAAAACAACATCACCTTTCTTGTGCTGCCTTTAAGACACCTTTAACACACCTTTAACAAGTATTTAAACCTTTGAACTTTGAACTATTGGTTTGATTTCTTTAAAAAACATGGGAAGAAAGGCAATGAGGAACTTGTTAAGAAATTTCCCACAAATTGCAAGTAATTAGTAGATTTAGAAAATTATTCTTTAAAAAGCTAGGGGAAAATGTCTGGGGAGGAAAAAAAAGTTAAGACAAAATTTAATTATCAGTATATATTAAAATTATGTTACTAAATTATTATTAGTAGCACTAATAATAATAATAATACATTTAGTTATTTAAGCACCTTTTCAGGTCATTTCCTTGTTTGCTTGTTTTTTTACTTTCTTTTTCCTTTTTCTTTGTGCTAATTTTCTGGCAATGTCCTTGTACGAATTTCTTGCAAATTTTGGGGTAATTTCTTCTTAAGTTCCCTTCCTCCCATGTTTTTGAAAGAAATCAAGCCAAGGTTCAGATTAAAAGGGTTAAAAAAGATAAAAATCTAAAGTAACTTGTGTACATACAGGATGACATAACATAATCCTGTGAGCATGTCTCCAGATGTATGTACCTAGGAGACATGTGGTTTTGGGACTCCGTCTTGCAGAGCTTGCCGACAGTGCTGGTCATCCGTTCAGTGTTGACATCCCAGCTGCTCACCTCCCCAGGCCCCAGCCCGCTGTCGTCAGCCTCTGGCTCCTGAACCAAAAAGAGAGGGGGGAGTAAAAGATGAGCTAGAAGGGCTGTAAAAGCGCAATGCTGATGTTTATCATACGACACAGGCGCTGTCATGTCCCATCTACTACTACATCAGTGTCTCTCTCAAGTTCTGGTACATTCTGTATTCTGTCTGAGCTTTTGTGCGCAGTATGCATCCAGCATTTTAAGAGAGAAAGTTGAAAGAGTTTAGGCGGGTGGGGAGGTAGAGAGGTGCTGGCCTGGTGAATAATTGAGCTGAGCTGCTGAGGTTGGAGATAATGATGCAAGCCCACCATGACTGACGAGATAAAAAAAAAAAAAAATAGTCGTAGTGTCTTTGCAGGTGGCAGGGGAAACACTGTGCCTGCAGTTTAGGTATTCGGTTTGAACTGGGTTAGTAGAGCGATGCGACAGGCCGGCCGCCCGGCGCTCAGAGGGGGAGCTGGGGTTAGCCGAACAAGGTTAGAGTGACCCGACAGCAGAGAGAGACGACAACAAACACAAACACCCCTCTTTCGATGCTCATCAGTCAGGATTTATCCAGCATGGGGCCACCTCGTCTGCTCCACTGATCCATAATGGATGACTTTGCTGTTTGGCTTGCTTGCCCTTGCATACTCCCTCCCTCTTTGCTTTTTCTTGGAAAACAACTAAGACCCATGGGAGGGAAGGGCACTCAAGTGGAGAGGATATAGCAAAATCTGAGAAACACACGCTCAAGGGAGATTTAGCTAAAAAACAAACAAACAAAAGTAAAACTGCTGTTCCAACACATACCCCGACAGTGGTATCCGTGATGCTGTCATCATGATACCGGGCCCCTTGCACTTTGCATCGGTCTACGGTCAGAAAGTCTCCACTCTGCAGAGTAAACACACATGCACACATTAGATCATTTTAACCACGGAGGTCACTCCTCGGGTGAATAAAAATGACAAAATGTCACAGCTCCTTCTGGGACTGCTACGGTCCATCTGCTCAGGTCAAGACTGACCACTCTCAAGATGAGACCAATTTCACAGTGGTCGCTTTGCACAGTCGAGCTCAGAGACAGCGGCAGAGCTGGCGAGTATAAATATCACTAAAAGCTTCTGTATGTTTCACTGCGGTTGCCTACTAATACATGAACCCCCAAAAGAATAACTGACGCACTTGTGTGCTTGAGGTTGCTTGACTAAAAGTGTTTAAGTGCATTGTGTAACGTTTACTTTAATTCATTGCAATATTAGATCAAAGACTTTTTCCATTTTGCCTGCAAGACACGTTTATGAAGTTGGACTGGAGACATTTATTGAGCAAAATGGAGGGCTATAGCGGGGTAAAATGCTCCTGGCTGTTTTATTACGAGCTAAAATGGATTCCCAGATATTTATAAACAGCGTTCCCTCTCTAACCATCAGACTCAACATGTCTCTCTCTCTCTATTTCTCTGTCCTTGTTGTTTCCGATGGGCCATAAATCTCTGAGTAGGAGTTCAGGGATTGTTCCATCCAATCTTCTCTCTGAGCATATTTGAGTCTGTGTGTGTGTGTGTGTGTGTGCGTCGATGGTGGTGGAGAGGTCACTCTGTGTCAGTCCCTATAAATACTAGAGGGCTGTAGGGGTGAAGAGGGTAAGGACTGCAGGCCCCCCTCCATCCTCTTCTGCAGGCAGGGGTGGGAGCTGGTGGTGGGCTGCATGCTCAGAATAACTTGCCTGTAGTATCATGGTCCTTGGGAATCCCTGAACCACAATAAGCATAAAGGACTGCCAGACATTTGAACACTGCCCAGGGGCAATTCCTTTACGTAACACTGTTTACCAGAAGAAGCTCTCCAGTGGTCGAGAGGAGGAACTTTACGTGTAAACAGCGGGGCTGAAAGGCATCTGACGGGTTTGTTAAAAGAGTGCCTGGTGACCAACTTACAGGACATGACAGCTCTCTCTGCTGGCTTTTTTGGCTGTGTATGCTCCCGATTTCTGTCTGGGAGCTGGAGTGAGACATCCCTTCAAAAAACGGCCTGAAAGCACAAACAAAGATTTGAATCAGAGGAAACGACCAACTTGGGGAAAATACTTTTCTTGACCTTTTTTTTCTGAGAAGTTCTACTTAAAGGTTCATTTTCTAACTATTAATAGTTTGTAAAGGCTTATTCATTTTCAATTTCAAAACCCACCAGTGGTAGGTAGAGTAAACAAAAATGGTACTCAAGGACAGGCAGTGTTACTTTTTAATAATACTGAGTCAAGTAAAAGTAGTTAAAAAATAACCACCTGAGTAAGATTAGAAAAAAAACCTGCTCAAGTTGTATTAACTTCATTAGATACAATTTATAACATCAATTTATTGTGTTTGAATAGGTCCTCAATAGGTCATAAGAAACTGCACTGCATATTAATAGTCATTTAAGAGCCAGAACCAGCCAAGTGACAAATATGCGCTGATAAGCTCTGTTTAATCTCTTAGCAAAATGCAAAAACAAGCACAAATTCACAATAGCTGAATCCACGTACGTGTATGCATTCATGCATCGCCAATTTTGCCATTTGCCAGTAACAGTTATCAGCTGTCCTTTGGCTCACCATGACCAATCTTGCCACAAAATCTTGAGTAAGTCTGTCAATCAAATTGGAAGTTATGTGCCTTATTGCAATTTCATTCACACATTTGACACCCGCGCCAAATTTCAGCCTCCTGGGGCAAAAACAGTGGACCAACCAACCAACCAACCAGCAGAGCGAGCTGTAAAGCTGCTGGTTGTAGCTATAACTTTGTCATTAGCAGAGAGCTGCTTCTGAAACGCTCTGTGACGCTTCTGGTGGAATCACAAGCATTGTCTAGAGTGGCTGTGATCAGTTCTGGCAGCTGTGTCGCAGCCGGAAAGCGGCGCAGCTGCACCCAGTGGAATCCACTGAATCCTAAAAAAAGAGGCTTGGATGCAGTGTGTGTGACAGTGAGCAAAAAATAAACCTTTCTTCCATCTGCAGTGCTGTTACTGGCCAGTAGGCTATGGCTTGCAGTCGCGATCATACGTGTGAGTTCAGCTGAATATAACAATTATTTATACAGGGTTCCTGCACTTTTAAAGACTTTTTTAATGCCAGACTGAAGTTTAAGACTAAATTTCTAATAGCCAAAATTGAAGGATAGTTTTATTTTGCCCAAATGTTTATTTTAACGTAAAGCATCATGTTTTTTTTTTGTCCAGTGAAAAAGTTTGATTATCAGATAAGCAATTTTGTGTTTCTCACTCTGCATTTAAGATTTCTCTGCTTGGATTCCCAAAAAATAGATGTTACCAATTACTCTGACATTTAATAATGCAACGTCAGAAAAAAGAGATTCATGAAATCCTAGTTCCCAAGTCTGAGTATTTTTAAGACCTTTAAAAGATTAATTTAAGTCAATTTAATAACAATTAAGCTCTTATTTTAATATTAATGAATTTAAGACTTTTTAAGGATCCGCGTAAACTGTGTTACAGCTAAATGTATGAGTAAGATTAGCGACAACTGTGTAGTCCAAACTAAGAATAGCAGTAAATATATTTTATCGAATGTCCTGGAGTAGGATGCAAAAGTATTCTGCAAAAAAGTAGCCTCTTAGAAGTATAATTTATATTAAAAAAATACTAAAGTACATGTAACAGAGTAAATGTAACGCAACATTACCCATCACTGTAAGTCACAGTAAAACCATGTACAGAAATATTTCAATATATAAGACTATTAGGTGCTGAAAAGATGACCTCAGAGGACAGAGGCTGAGTGCAGACATACTTGAGTTTGGGCTTGGGCGTGCTCAGGACACTTTCGTTGTCCTCCATCTCCGGCCCACTGTCACTCTGGTTATACACCTCCAGACTGTCATAGAGCAAATCCAGATCCTCCTCCACCTCCTGGGTCTGGTCGACGGGGTCAGAGTCCAGGACCTGTACGCACAGGGCAGACACATCGTCAACACATCAGTACGCTGTAATGAGGGATTTGTAATTATGGCCATGGATTAAATAAGTGTAGGGAATGACTGGTGCTGTGCATTAGCTAATCACTTTCACAGCTGGCCTAATGGTGCTTAAAGAATGAAGGACAACACTGAAGGCTGTAAAATGAGAAAATCTATGCTATAAATACGTCCCTGCCTTGGTCCTAAGCAGGCCAATTAAAAGGTAAGTGAGTGCTGGAGGAGAGCTGAGGTGCTGAGCCTTGATCTGCCAGCTGCACAGCGGGGATGTATATCATAGGAACTGCACACAAGGCAGGCTTGTGGACTAATCAGGTGATTAATGCCACTCCATAAGTGCAGAAGCTGGCAGGGAGCAGATAAACACAGTCTGTCCCCTCTCCTCCTCCTGGGTATTTATAGAGCTGTAGTCTTGCACACTGCCCGGCCACAAGGAAAGGATTAGAGACAGGGGACGTGATAGAAGATCATCGGGCCACCTGGAGCTTTCTGAACCATCCGGAAAAACAAAACTCAGAGGCTCTTGTAAGCATCACCAGGTTAATTCACTGATTGATTGAGGTTGAGATTGTTTCAGGGTTTTAGTCCCATTTTTTTTAATATGAAAAAGGGATGACAGCAAAGGTAGAGCAAATCCTCACCCAGTCTAAAAACTATAGTTGAAAACAGAACCTAATCTTTTATGCATCTTTCCTGATGTGATCAATGGACTATATTTGACACCAGAAAGAAAAAGAAAGAAACAAGGCATTGAATATCTCAATTACTCCAATAGATTTCACAGTTCAATGGGAATTATCATCATTATAATGTCCTAACACAGATTATGTACTAATGGACAGCTAGGGGTTGTTGCACACAAATGGTCGACTTCCTGCTGATGACCTGATTACAAGCTGTTACGCAGAATCCGCAGACACATTTATTCGAAAAGTCCTTGTGAGAAGAAAAAAAACCTAAACAGAACAAGCATACGAATCTACATTCATCATTAGATTAAGTTGTAGAGAATGAGGTTGTTAATGGATTCTGCATACAGATCGCTGCTAATGGAAATATATGAATCATACATCGATGGGCACAGAGGTAATGTAGCCTATAGCGTCATAATGATGCTCTGTTGTGGCAGTGATTTCTTCACAGGCGATTCTCATACAGTCAGGAGAGTATTAGCCGCAGCAATATGTTGTTTAGACAGTCAATGCTGAGATTATTCTCTCCTGCCCTGAGGGCAATTTAATAACTGATATGTTTCACAGCTGACTTACTAAAAGCTTCATAACAGAAGTGCTGAGAAACTACAGGCAGGTGCACTGAGAAGGATGCTGTTTCCCTCTAAAATTCAACACATCACCTGCTATGACATTGACCATCTTCTCCTGGGTGGCAATCAAAACAAAGGCAATTATTCTTCTCACACTCACCTCATCGGTTACCTTGAACCTCTTGAGCAAGGCCACAAACTTCTGCTTGAAGTTAGGTTGCTGCAACAGAAAAAAAATGCAATTATGAGAAAAAGAAGCCCCTGAAAAGCGACTAACTGTCATTAAATTCGCATGACAGCTGGGCTCGGGCTTATCAGTTCTCCCAGTTACTGTCTACTGGATTACTCATTCACGGCCACTCTATGCAAAGACCATTATAATCAGTCCAGTGAACCCACAGTGTTCATTTACGTGCTCATCCACATCGTACTAATGGCTTGGACAAATGGAACACAGTGTGTGCTTTCCGTTAAAAAGCTTGTACAGCAGCAAACACAAGTCTTAAGTTATTCGCGTTGTCAATGATTTGCAAGCAGAGAGCTCCCATATGGTGGAAAAGGAAGCGACTAACCCTGGTCATGGAGGTGGTTCGGATCATTTTCCTCCTGGCTTTCTTGGGCTTCCTGACCTCATCGTCTTCATCATAAAGATCCTGAAATATGGATAAAACATCTGAAATCTCAACGTAATAGTGCCACTTCATTTCTATCTACATTATGTAAAAAAAAATCATTATTACACCAAGCAAAAAATCTGATATCGAATTTCTTCTTACATAACATTACTAGTATATAATGGCATGTTCAGTATGGTAAGTATACTGTTTCATTTGGTTTAGCTATATAAGATTATATCTACTGGATTTCTTAAATGCATCTAATTTCACTGGGGACTGCAGATTTGTTTACATTGACGCATTTTCTGGCACCGACCTGGCCATGAACAGCGTCATCACTGGCTTCCTGCTCTGACGAGTAGCTGTCATCATCCTCCTCTGAATAGTTATCCATGTCTGGGGAGCGGTCTGAGGTTAGCAAGCACAAAAAAAAAGAAAGAAAAAAAAAGATTAGAATACAGAAATACATGTCTAAAATGATATAACCCAGTACTTCATCTGCATGGATCCAAATTCAAAGTTTCCTACAGACACATCCTATTAAAACTTGGACTAAGAAAAAAGGCGTTTACATGGAGAATGTATGAAGTCCAAAGTCTCTTGGAGTGAAGAATGACTACAGGAAGTATTCAATCTGAGTGAAAGCAAGCCTCCCAAACTCAATATGAAATATTGCTCTTATAGTACTACTGGATGGAAAAAGATGTTAAAGGGATAGTTTGGATCTTCTTAAGTTGGACTTTATGAGGTTCTTTTCCATAGTCAAGTCTTTACCTACAGTAGGTGTTTGGAGATGGAGGCAGCACTAGCGACACAGAAGCTAAGTGATCTTCTGCTGTGGACAGGTCAGCAACAAAACCAATTTTAGCCACCTAAAAAAGTCCTACTAACAAAAAATCACTATCTGTTCATTTAAAATATTAGCAATGCTTTACCTTGCTGCAGACAGCCCTTTTCCTATGGGGAATTGAAGCTGTTATCTGTCTTTTCAAAGTCAGACTCCATTGAGGAAAACAGTGATTTACCATCCCTGAAAACAGTTGCTGCTGGTCTACTGCTGCCTCGATGAGTTTGTTTGTGCTGTCATGTGAGTTTGGCGTTTAAAAGGGTTAGTTCTTTTTCATCAGTGTCACACAATAACACTAAATAACTGATCGAGGCAGTGGGAGAGCAGCAGCTCTTGAGTTCTAAAGAGGTAAAATGACAGTATTTGTCAATGGTGGCTGGTGGCTTTGAGGAGAGCAAAGGTTAGGAGCTGAGGCTTTAAACGGCTTCCCCACCGGAATGAGCAATCTGACGGTGGCAAAGCAGAAAGATAAAGCAGTGAAAGTACTCTCCACACAGTGAAACACTTTAGAATGATATTGATTTTTTTAGGTGGCTTGAATATGTTCTGCTGCTGCCCCACTGCAGTACATTGCTTAGCTTGCATGTCAGTACTGCTGCCCCTTCTCCAAACTGGTGGGACGACAACTGCCATCTTCAGTCGGTAATACACTGACTATGTAACTAAAACCTACTTCAAAATCTCTGGCCTATCCATTTAAACATAGCAAACAGTATAATTATCTTATTATGTAAATGATGATTTCAGTATATTGTGTATTTTTCACAATTTTCAGTTTGAAGAGAAGACATTTTTCCATTTTGTGAGAATGAAGTTGTTTAATTTCCTGTCCTATTTGACACAGTTCATCAGTAATGAATTGCTTCGACTCCTTGGCAAGAATAATGAAGCGAATCTATGGCAATACAAAAACATTTTCTGTGCACATAATTAAATGCTAAATTTGCTTGCTGAAATGTAATGAAAGTCTTATTATATGCAAAAGAGATTGTAGAGCTCTTTTTGTGATCCATGTCTCACATTCTGATTAAGTTTTAATGACATTTCAGTGGTGGAAATTTTACTACTGTTTAATGTCAGATTTTATTGGTCTCAACAGCCACATTCCTAAAGAGACACATTTTACTGCCTCTTTGACAGCCAGGGACAAATCGGGTGATGGAGAATCTTTTTTTTTCCTTAGCAGCCAACTCTGACTTCCTCTTGCCTGTGAAACATCCTGTTCTATGCTCTTAGATGGGATGGGTGTTATTAAGGATCACTGCAGAGGAGAAAGATAAACATCTTTTCTTCCCTCTGAGTGACACTAGTATAATACTTGGTGCATGAGCTCATCTGTTATGTTTAAGCGGCCTCCTTAATAACATCCAGAACACAGGGGATCAGCATAGTGGGATGAAGGCGTGGAGTCCGAGCAGGGCCCAGTATTTCTCTCCGTCCAGAATTAGAACGGTGTAAGGTGATAGCCCCTAAATCTGTTCAACTCTCAAATCAACCTTACAACCATAGCTGAAGAGAATAACATATCCTTGGCTATATGTTGGGGTGGGATTAATAGAGTTTTTTTTTGTCCTCGGCTGGGAAATAGGAGCCAGGTGGAAGGAGGGAAGAGAGAGGCCTGGGCAGGGAGGGCTGGCTGCAGGGTGAGGGCTGAAATTACAGACAGGATTTGGCCGGGCAGCATGGGTACAGGTCTGTCTAACAGAGCCACGCAGGGGGACGGGAGATGGCTGTGCCCACCTGAGGTTTTAGTCTTGCGTCCAGCCTGACCGCTACCGTCCTCGTGGTCGATGGGCTGGCTGGACAGAGAGTACACGCTGATCTCCGCCACACGCACTGGTGCCTCCTTCACGTTGCTATGGAGACCCAGAATCTGTCCTCCGTCTGTCGGGTGTTGCATCACCTGGAAACAGAAAGATTAACATTGATTTTAAGAAACCATTCAAACACAAAATGGGCTCCAAACCATTTTCTAGAAGACATCTTAGTTTCATTTCTTTGCTCTCTTATTTTTTATGTTCTAATCTTATTTGCACGATAAAACCAAAGCAAAAGTACAATGAAAGATTAAAGAAAGATTGTACAGGTGAGATAAAAACTCCATGAAGGGTTATAAAGATGTCTCACCTAAATAAACTATGCAAACAGTAATGAAGACAAAACACAAACAAAAGAAAAAATAAAGCAATTTTTTAAAAAATTAAATAAACATCAGAAAAATTAAATAAAACATTACATAAGAAAATCAAACAAAATATTAAGGTAGAAAAGCTGACATGAACAGACATATCCCTATTTAGGATTTAAACACTGCAGAGAAAATCCACATACAGAAGTCTAGGCTCCACTGCTTTGTCTTACACCAAAAACATGTGCAATTTTTATCCTTAAATTAAGAAAATATAATTTATTTTGAGTGTAAACACAACGAGAATTGTTTTCAATATTGGCAGAAAGGGAGAAATATTTACCAGATGTAAGAAATAAAAAATTCATAGCTCTACACCGTGGCACCTGAGTAGGATCTGTCCCCTGTCCCTCTTGATATGTTCTTGATAATATTATCTTGAGTAAATTTGGGTTGCAACAGTATGACATTTTCACAGTACAGTAATTGTCGCAAAAAATATTGCGGTTTCACCGTATTACAGAATTATTATTATTAATATGATCAGTCAGAACAGCCCTTAAAGGAATTACAACAGGTGGGTTAGTTTTGGTTGAAAAGTCTTACTTTTGAGAATGACTGAAATAAAGGTGAGATAGTCCGTCCAGTTGCTTTTTTCTCCCTATATTGTAGATGAGTAAATGTACACAGTCTGACGATTGTCAACTTTCATATCACGGTATACCTAAAAAACAGTTTATCGCTGCAGCCCTTGAATAAATACAACACCGGATTTCATCTGTCTAAACATTCAAGTTCTCTTTATCCGAGATGCCTCTAATTCCAGCTTCTATTCATCACTCTGTAGAGTCATGTCAAAGCAGCACGGAGCACATTTTTCTTCAGCAGACAGACAGGATGGAAGAATTTTATCTCTGTCTCTTTACCGAGCCAATGCTGATACAACAGAGATTGAGAGGGCTTCTGTTACACTGCTTTCTGCTCGCAGAGATTTACACACTGATTACAAGAAGACAGCTAAGCTATCTCTAAGTAAATCTTCATTAGCACAATGCTGCTCTTCCATTCTGAGTGTCTAAAGGAGCCAAGCCAATTTGTTCGTATCACTCAGTCAAACAGTACGACACAGTTTGCATAAACTGTTTTGAAATCAGATGAGAAGGGATGAGCTTTCATTCTAAGCTCTGTCTAGGGGGTACTTTCAATATTTCACATGATTAATAGCTGTACAGGGAGTCGGCTCATTTTGCTCAAACACTGACAGGGGTGCAATCCAATGCTGCACCATGCAAAGTCCAATAAGTGACTTCCTCCCACATAATGCCCCGGCAGATTTGGAATGAGGGCATGGGAGAGTTTACTCCACAGCAGACGACAACATAATTACCCAACAGGATCCAATAATGGCCAATCTAGCTTTATTCATAGAAAGTCTGTGGGTTGTTTTGCTGCAGCGAGCACCGAAACAGCACAGCAGCTGAGTGGTGTTTTAAAATGCAATAAAGCATTAGTCTTGTTTTCAGATGTCAGTCAATTCCTGTCCTGGGGCTAGTGGTGGAAAGTCACTTTGGCTGAGCATGAATGGGCGCATCAGCTGCTGTAATTACAATCGGTGAAATGCTACCTGTGTCTCTCCAGTACGAGTAAGTGTGACGCTCAATATCTATGTCTAAATCTGGTCTTGATCTCAATTTCTCTCACGTACAAACCCAAAACTAATTATGTCCTGAACAAGGCAATTCAATTGATCGTATCTTGCTGTATAAAGCCCAATTTCCAACCCTTCGTTCACTGCAATCCATAGCTGCTCTCAAAAACTCTCCACGGTGTGAAAACACAGGAACACATTGGTTCTGCACAGTGTTGCAAGTGAATGACCCACAGAGTGTCACAATTAACAGCAGCCAGCCAATGTCAAACATGGTCTTTTGCGAAAAAGCACCAATTGTGAAATTCTGGGCCGATACTGATGTTTAAAAGAACTATTTGGCTGATAGCTGATATTGATTTTTTTTTGTTTTTTTTTTGTTGTCCTTGTTGTTTATTATCATTTTTTTTGTTATTTATTCTTCCTTTTGTGCCAGGGAAACAATAAAATCTTCATTATAAAAAAAATAGCAGTTTAAAAGTCAATAATTCTTTGGTTAAAGTATCTTTGGATGAGTAAAAATTTCAACAAAAAATAATTATGAAACAACCTAAAATATCTCATTCTTTCACATGAAAACCATATTTTAACAACTGCAAAAACATCTACAAATTTCTCCTTCAAACACATATATATGTATATACTGAAGTTTCTTGCCAAAAGCAAAATTTTAAAAGATTGAATTTGACCACATCACAAGGATGTTATAATTTACCTTTGCCCAATACTCATTTTTACTTAACAGAGCTTGAACGCGTCATAATGTAACTCAGTGCAACCTTCGTCATTTCAGAGGATGCCAATGGCAGTCAACAAGGTGAATAATGGCCAATACCGTTGTGTGGGTGATAAATCGATGTATCCCTATTTGTCTCTTTGAATCCAATACCGACATTGACAAAAGTCATCTGTAAGCAAATCAAGTGTAGCTACTTTGACAAACACTTGTCAGTAGTCCAGTGACGCCTACCATCTGCAATCGCCTCATGAGCTATAAAAGTGGAAGGGCAAAATGGTGGGTGTATGTGTATGTCTGTCTGTCTATCAGTGTGTGCTTCATTTTATGAAGTCCGATCATTCATCAGCTGCCCTTTGCCTCGTTACCACTCTCTCTACAAAATCTTGTGCAAGTATGTGAATCCATTTGGAAGTACTACGCCTTTTTGTTTTAGGCCATTTAAACTGCACCCACTAGCACCCACTGGCATGAACACAGACACACATTTAAATTTCAGCCTCCTAAGGAAAAAAAACTTTGGTCACTAAACAGTGGGGAAATGTTTGTGGACTTACTGACCGATTGATAAATAAATGAACCAATAAACCAGAGCAAGCTGTAGAGCTGCTGGTTGCAGCTAAAAATGGCATCTTCATGGCCGAGTGTCCAAACATACAGTCTGACGTAACTGCAAAGTCCCCACTGCATGACCAGCTGAGGACTGTGCTGGCAGCACTCAACATTAAATGACTCGGATCAGGACAACTAAACTTAATGGCACATCTCTACATCAAACAACCATCCACAAGTGGCATTATATCAACTTCTAGTCCATTATTTCTACATAGCATGGCTGAATGCACTGTTTCCAGAAAAGTGCATATGAAGCCAGCTCCAGATGGCCCATAATCTCGCACAGCAGTATGTGTGATGACCATGAGTCATCTGAAATGATGTGTAAGGCAGGAGGCCCTCTCTCTGGCAGACCAAGACACATTACGCAGACACTAATAGCTGTGTCAATCACAGTCAGGGAAGAGCCGAACGCAATCTCAAGGCTCCTACCAAAATGATATGTTTCTCAAGAGAAATTAAACGGCTGACAATGAAACATGAAATACAATGACTGACAGTAATGCCCCAGTTGAGGCGCTGTACGGTACCTCAGCCATATTGATAACTCCCACTGCCAAAGTTTTGTAACCCAGGATAGTTCGATTCTTGTAGCGTTTCCTCCTCTGCAGCATGATCTGCAGTCTGTTGGCATCCCTCTTCAGAAAATGGGGGTACTGAAAATAACAAACATAAAGTCAGACCAACAAAGCAGACCACATTATATTATCATCAGCCTTTAGAAAATGCAAAAACTTATTTCGACACATTGTTTTTGTTACTCTGTAAGAAAAATAATCCTGCAATGTTTACCTGCCCTGCTGAGTCTGTATTCAGCTTCTATTTCTTGAAAATAACATTTTGTCAACCATATGACAGAAATAATAAAACGAGACCGCATATATATTGTTTATTTTCAGAGTGCTTACTCAAGATTTCAGTGCCTGTCATTTTATTTGGAGGCCATAAATCCGCTTCTTCTTTCGCAACTTTTTGGGTTTGAAAAAGGTTTTTGATGCTATTTATTTTGGAGCTGTAAACTTCTGGTCAGTTGGTTGATTGACATGCTGTTGTCCAACCAGATTCTCATTGGTCAGATAATCGCTGTTGCTACTTTAAAAAGGTTGTGTGTCCACCAAAGCATTTATTTGTGAGAGAGAGTTGTTATTTACTCACATTGTTTTGCCAGAGAAACAAAAAATATCTTCATTAAAAAATGTAACTGTTTAAAAGTCAGTAATTCCTTCTTTACACTTGATGAGCACAATTTAATCATACACATTTATGAAAAAACCTTTAATATAACCTTCTTTCACATTATTTTTTAAAAATATCTTCTTCAAAAGCCTTTTTACTGTTTATTATATCACAAGTTCCTCTCCAATATCTATTTATATTGCTGCAAAAAAAAACATATATTCAAGTTTCTCAAGATTACACTTGAACACACCATGAGGATATTATAATTACCTTTGCCTAATAACCAATTTTGCTGGATAGAGCTTGAACACATCATATTTTAACTCAATGCTACCTCCATCAGCAGCCTCCAGAACATGTGGTCAGATTTATCACAATGGGTTTATTTTACTGAGTGTACCAAAAGAAATCACAGCTCAAGGCTGGATTACAAAGCTTCTGAAAAGGATATGATCACAACAGAGCTCTTGTTGGAGTGACAGGATGGCTAACGTTAGTTTCTAGGCTAACAATGGCAAGTATCTCTCTCGCATGCAGCGTTACAGAGATATTTAACGTTATGTTGTTACAGAGTTAACTTCTATAGTATCCCGTGTGTCAGATTTTTCTAATCAGTCCTGATCAACGAGTAGTGGTGAGACAGACTCGTACACGCAGCTCAGGTGGAAAACCGTTACAGTGCAAAGTTAATTTTCGGATCTAACATTGAAGATCACATTTATTTTCCACTCGAGGCATTTCACTTGCCTGAGCACAGAGTTAACTTGCTCTGGGTGAGTGTTAATGTTGAGCCGTGTATAAGGGAAAAAAACACTTTAGTTTACACACAACTCTACCAGGTAAACTGCACTCAGTGTGGATTTTTTACCCCATCAACCAATCGATTAGTTGAAGAGTACATAGAATTATCGTCGACCAAGATTTTCTTTGGTTCATTACAGACCTGATTTATTTTCAGACAAAGTCTTTTTTCTATTACTGACTTGGTGGATTTGGCATCACCTGGCAACTGCTTTTCTGTGCCGTTGATTATTGCAATAATCAGCGGCGCAGAAAAGCCAAAAATGCTAAAGCAAATGACAAATCAATGCCATCAAGACAGTTGCGGTGTTTAACCTCCTCCTGCAGTCCCTTTTACCATCTCAAACTGCCACGCTAAATTCAAATTCTCCATCAATCTGGCCCGTGAACTTTTTTGGGTGTTGACAAACAGCTTTGCTATTTCAGAAGATTTATCTGTAGTCAGAATGCTGTCTGCACTAAGAAGTGTGAACTGATGATGTAGCGATACCACACACACACACACACACTTGGTACGAGTTCATGTAAAAATACAGCCAGTCTCACTGGACGCAGATGCCAGCACTGAATCAACATGGTGGGTGTTAGATTCTGCATTTTTACTGACTCAACTATTAAAAAGCCTCTCTGTGGTCTGTCTGCTGGACTGTGTCTGAACTCCTAATGAACCTGCATCACTTCAGAACTATATTTATCTCTGAAACTTCTGAGTATTTCATCCTCACATTTGCTCTTTTCATCCGTCTTGTCTGTCTCCTCTGGAGTCATATTGTGACTCTGACTGTCAGAACCTGATCTTTACATTGATTTTTCTCGCCTTCTTCGTTCATAATATTCATACAATTAGGGCATGTAGGATCAAATTTCACAAGTTGGTTGAATTTCGCTGCTGTAATATCCTTGTCTGATACTGGCCACTCTTTGTTTTAGGTTTTACTCAACTGCAGTGTGATTTTATACAGATCTTTTGTTTCAGATTTTGCACTTTCTGGTAAAATGTGCAACTTTTCCATCTTTAAGCGTCATGTTTTTTTTTTTGCCATAACTTGCTCACTTGCCCTGGCTTAGTTCACCTTTATAGTTATCTTGCTATTCCAGCCAGCATACATTCAGTGTGTATTATTTTTCAAATGAAACTATCATAAAAAAAATAATTAAAAAAATAATCTGCTTCAGTGTCTGTGGTGATTATTATTTTCTTTACAGAGGAATGTTGCACTTGGAAAACTGCCAAACAACAGCACTTCTTGCACGTTCACACCTATTCTTGCCACCAAATAACAAGAAAAATGGTGGCACAAGCTGATATCAAACAACAGAGCCCGATTAAAGTCATACAAAATAATGCGCACATGTATAAATACACGTGGATATTTTGAACTTTACACTTGCTCAGGGTTAGGAAGGGGCACCAGTGCCGATAAAGGCTTCAACACAATCCTCCCTCTCGAATAACTGCTGTATCAGTGTGAGAATTCACAGTATAATGTCAGAGTGCTTGCCTGTAGTGAGAATGTGAGCTCCAGATCTGTCTCCATCAGTCCACTGGGTGGGAGGACGTACTCATTTGATCTCAGAAGGCGCTTAGAGCCCTGAAAGACAAAGTAGAGAAAGTTTCATTGTAAGCACATTTCGGAATGCTAAATATATTTAAAAAATACATCAGTGGCTCCATTTGGAATAAGAAAAAATCCACAAATTCCACATCATATGCTCTTTCTTAAGCCTATATCTATCAGACGACAGTGACTGAGTGTGCAAGCCCTATTTTAGATGCAGCCTGCTTCATATTCACACATTTATGCAGATTCACACCTTGAGGCAGCTCAGTACAAACAGTCCTCTACTGCTTTACTGCTTTCAAGAGAACAGTGCTACTAGAACAAGTTAAATATGGGTCAGATGTCTCCTTCTGGAACATATCAAGAGGTTTCCCAAAGTGACATGAGGACTCCAGAAGCAACAACCTAATAACAAATCTGCTTCAGCTTCAAACTCTTCGACTACATTTTAATTTTCAATGCATAACAATTTCATTGCTACATTTATGCCTTCACACTTTTCCAGCATTTTGGAAGCCTTATAAAAGGGGGATTTCACAAAAAGCTGCTTACGCCATTTTAGTCTAAAACTCTAGGGTTGTGTTTCAGCCTGGATGCATAGAGACTTTTGATAACAATGATGATGCAGACACTCAAGTTCTCTTCCCTATTTGGTCTTATCGGTCACGACATGTCAAGCTAAAACATTATAGTTGGGTCAACACACATTTTGTAATTCTATCCTTTTTGTTTAGGTAACTTACTCCTTTCCCATTGCCATGGCTTCCTCCAGGGACAGATAATGCTCCAGAGTGGTACTGCTCTGACATGTAGCTGTATTTACTTTGCAATGACTCCCAACCTGTTCACTGCGGCCTTGACCGCTTTACACTCATGTGTTACTTTCAGTAACTTTTCCACCTCATCGCAGGTCCAAGCAAAAAAATCTCTGGTCTAACTTTTCGCCATCTATGTGGCATTTTGTGTACCTCAGTGTAGAGTCCTCAGTGTAGATGAATGGTCACGTTTTATGTATTTTTAGCTGTGTTAGCGTGGATGGAGATTATTTCTAAAAAAAATATATGCTAAAATGGCAGTGTGTACAGAGACTGTTTTCATTTTAAAATGCTGTTTTGAAACAACTGACCAGGATTCTTAATTATGCCTTGGGATGAGGGATATTTGGCCCAGATGTCACTATGTGATCTGAAAATATCTTTTATATTAGGTAAGTTTATGTAGCTGCTATCACGGTGCCGCTAATCAAAACCAAATTTAGATTTTAATGCTTGCTATTCTGGTTGAGAGAGACTCATCACCTAAAGCTAATTTTGGGAGTTGGCACAAAACTTGTTTTGGCCAAACAGCACAGGGATTTAAATGCCACAGGTTGTGAAAGTCTCTTCCAAATGTACGGACACAGACACACACAGCGTCCTCACAGGACCTGTCTCAGCCCCTAGCGTGTTTCTCTTACAAGCTTCGGATTAAAGTCTATCATGTTACTCGTCAAGTTACGGTTTAATTCTTCATCTTAGTTTCTTTTTCTACCTTTTCTAATCTTGAATCGGGAGTCAGAGTGCGAATGTGAAAACAGGAACAGCTTGTCAAGTCTCGGGTTCACAAATTTAATGTCAAGCTGTGAGCGATGAAGACAGGCATCTGTTGTGTAATATATTTGGCAACACATCAACTGCTGTAAAAATTTCATAAGTTGTCAAAGCTTAGTTCAGGTGTCTGCTAAACCTGCCAACAGAATTAAGTAAGACTTGGTGAGCAGCGTGGAACAGTAAGGATATCCTGTATCTGGCTTAATACCCTCGAAACTCGTTAATAGTCCGATGCAGTGGATAGGACATTGGATCCTACTGTCATCGGAGCTGCTAAATCATGTAACAGATACCAAATGAAATGGGTGGGTGTGTGCAGAGGAATCATCACAGGATAGCAGATGGGGTTAGCTTCAAAAATGCAGTGGTGCCTCTGTAAGCACAACACATGCACAAAATATATTATTGTAAACATGGTATTTACAGTAAATGACAATGCGTGTTTAATACAAGCACAATAAAGCAGAGCAATGCATTGTGATTTCAGTTGCTTCCCTCTATTATCTGTTTTGCCAAACAACCTTTTTTCAGTGCGGTCTCACACCTGCCAACTCAGAGTGTGAAGATGACATGGGGCAGGTCAAGGAAAATCCACAGGAAGTCACAATCAGAAAAACAAGGCCAACAAACGTCCAAAGGCTCTCACTGTGTGTGAGCCACAGAAGGTCTGTCACGGCCAACAGAGATGGCATACAGTACATATCCACACTTCAAGTTATCAACTCCCTCCTCCGATCAACCCAGCAGCGTTAACAGCTGAATTGAAGGAAACAACATTGCATATGGCTTGATATATCTGGCAACACAGAACTGACACCACACCAACCTATTTAAATTTTCACTTAACATGAAAGCTCTGGGACGATTGCGTTGGTGTTAAGGCAGTCTCAAACTTACTGTCATACATTTGAGTAAGTGTTTACACCCATGCGTCTTGGGTGACACAATCATATATGGAGAGCTCTAAATCTGTCAGTTCACACGTAACATCTGAATGCATCTCCACATGCATCTCAAGTGACCACTCGTGATTGGATCTCACTTCCCTGCTCTGTATGCAAATAAACATATCATTTCATTTACCATCATATGAGACCGCTGCTGCTGGAGTGTGAGCTTCGTGCCGGGGACAGTTGGTTAATGTCCACCCGTACACAGACAGAGGGGCTAACTGTTAGCATCACACGCCTAATGCTACTTGAGCTGTCTGGTGTGAGCTTGTTAGGATCACCTGCTGAGATTTTGGCTCGTGCTAACTGGGTAGATGTTGAACTTGCCGTTCACTGGTAGGAGAGTGTTTCCAGACACAATCTTTTAGCACTGCGTCTAACTTGTGTAACGGCAGTAACAGAAGGTTTGCCTATCTGGCAGGGAGTAGGATAATCAAGGGTGTCAGTTGAGCAGGCGGTCCTTCAATGTGGCACAGGACAGATAAACTTACACACTGCTGGAAAGATTGTGGCAATATGTATCCCTCCGAATCGGGTCAGTCACTGGACTAGAGCTCTAATCTGATCATCCCATATGCATGTTGAGATCAGGTGTAAACAGGGCCTAAGAGGGTCCCAAATAGGGTTGGGCTGGTGTGAAAAATTTCAAACCATTTTGATATTAAGCCAAACACCATACTGAACCGATTTACTTAATTTTACCAGGTGACCCACACGATTCAGCAGTCAATCCTGAGTGGGATATAATGAGAGTGTCCTAAAAGAAAGCAAGTGTGTAACTATCATGAAGCATCACGCAACATCAGAGCTCTGGGTGGCATTAAATATCATCTCTGTCACTTCATGTAAACAAACCACTTAATGTCAGCTGTGCGCTGGAGATAAGACGAGAGACGTAAACATTTAAAAGATGACTGAGTAACCTCCTTGCTATCTTCCTACATTTGTAACGTTACTTTTTCAATCAGAAAACATCGACTTTATCTTAAATTACATACAAAAAAGCCAACACTAAGGAACATTAGCCCAGCTTGTTTGATAGTCCTTTACCTTAGCAGAAACTTTCAGCTTTCCTGCAATCTCCTGCCAGCCAGCTGACACTGTGTTTAGGTTTTTGAAGCGAAAAAGTAAGTTTGTAATGAATAATCCCTAATTTCAGCTACATGAATCAGCTCGTCCTGTTCCACTGTGGTGCTTTCAAAGCAAGGAACAGGTATAAATACTAACACAGCGTCCGACAAAAGTTCAGCTCACTATAGCGCATGCAGCCAGTTAGGACAGAGCTGTTTTGTGTGTTTTAAATCCAAAATGTTTCCCTACTGGTGTAGGTTTAGGCTTTTAAATAGACCAACTTTACCATGTCTCCTCTCATCAACCCCAAAAGTAAACAAAACAGGCATGACACCAGCATGCACTGTTCACCCCCTCCCTCTTCTGCTGAAATCTGATCTCTCTCATGTTACTGACACTGGCTGACAACAGCTCACACACCAGACCAGCAAAAACCGCAAAATCGACCCAACTCTACAAGACACATTAGGATACAAACTGCTTGAAGACTGTGACCATATATGTCCCAGACCACCTCCAAATTGGATGCAGTCACGCCTGTATTTAGAGCTGTCTTCTTGTGTTCTGATCACCATAGAAGCATTTTAAAACCAGGTGTAAACAGGGCCTCAGAGGGTCCTGAGTTTAATTTTTAGCCCTGGTCATTGTTCTTCACATTTCACATGTTCTGTCTGTTCTACTTAATTCAAGCACTGTTGCATCTGATGTCTCATGTGCGACCTCGACCTCCACTTTCTCTTTTCCGACATCACAAGGGAGCAGCAGGCGTTAAAGGGTGCCCTAGCTCAGCTTCTCTACTTTGAGAACACAACGCTGTGTTCTAGCGCATCTCGCAAAATATAGGAACATTTTCAAAGAACATTTACTGCAATGTCAAAAGTTTTGCATGCATGAAATAAAAACAATGCTTTGAAGAACTGAAGGGAGTATGGGAATAAGGGATATGCTGTTCGCTGGCACTTGCAAAGCATTTAGATGTAATAAGCATTTTTCTATACAGCCTCATGGCTCAATATGCTCCACTGAAGGACATGTGGACAGTACCTGGACAGTAGTCGCAGCCCTTGTGTTGTATATAAAGAACAAAGAGGGTAAATCTCTGTCTGTGTCTGACCTTGTCACTAACTCCAGCTCCACAAAGAGGCCTTGTATGCACTCTTTTCTCATGCTCAGTAGCTGGTACAATGAATCAAGGCACAAAAGCTGAGCACTCTCAAACTGCCTGACATGCATTAACAATACAGAGTCTTGGCAAGGAAAGCTTGTACTGAATGTCCTTTGCCCCCCCTCTCTCCCACCCTCTCTCCCTTGCTACAAGCTTCTCCACTGTCTTTCTGGGGCCAGATGGGGGAATGTTACAGCCCCTGTACTCTACTGAGCTCCACACGCCTGTGGGAAAAGTTCAACTTTACACTTCTTCTCAAGGTTACTTTTTTGGATGAAATCTCTAAATTGGCTCTCCTGTTTGCTGCGGAGACAGGATGAGATTTGGGGTGAGGACAAGAACTCAATGTGCAATTGCAATAAAGAGGTTTTAAAGGTGTTTTGAGGCCTCTGCTTTTACCCAACACACATCTCCACACACACACACACACACACACACACAATTGGATTATGTCTGAGTGAACGGCAAATGAAAGCGCTTCGGACAGCAGTTTGCACAGAAATGAGAATTGCACGTCTTTTCTACCATAATCCATCTGACATCAATGTCTGGCTACTACCTCACGAGGCAGCGCCACACAGGGTACAAACTGCACAATCATGTAGTGCATGTACAGAAGCATATCACACATCTTAACCCAATGTGCAAAAAATGTAGCAGAGGGTTGTCTGAGGCGGCCTCAGCTACTTGAAGTGACCCAGCGGTCTCCAGGGAGAGAGACAGAAGACTATCTCCAAGGGAACACAAAGCCTCCTGCAGACTAAACGGCAATCTCATCATCCCTACTGCTGTGGCTTTGGGAGACCATCCAAATGGTTAGCAGTTACAGGGGCTGTGTGTGTGCACGCGGGCCACTTAACCTGATGAAACCCAGAGAGAGAAAAGAGACGGTCACTGTATGCCAAACAGAGAGGCGATGACATGCAGTAATGAGGCTTTGTCATTCACTCTCTGAAAACAAAACCCTCTTATTCCTCTGTCATCTTCTCCAACTGTCTCTTTATCCCCTCAGCGACTGTGTTCTCCCTAACCAAACCTGCTGGAAATTGCATTTAATGCTCCAGTTCCGGAGCTGTGGTGAACAGAGCTTTGCGCGGCTGTCCTCCGGGCGGCTCAACAGAAATGGAGAGATTTCACGCTCTGGAGACAACGTAGCTCATGGATAAAGCCACACTTGGTTGGTTGCTTTCTCCTTCAGGATGACAGTAAAGGGGAGATGATTTGTTTCTCTTTAAATAGAATCGCCCAGTGCTGCTTAAAATTTCAATTAAATTTCAAAATGAGGGGGACAATATTGAGAGTGGGAAAGAAAAATGGTCAATTACTGAGGCATGAAAGCAGAGAACTGCAACTATAGAAACAGCGAAGATGATCCAGAAGAATTTTAAGTTTGAGGGCTCTGAGCCAAACTGTGTAACAGCTATACAAGTTGTAAAGACTTAATTTTATTACAGGTATTATATTAAAAACATGTAGATACTGCACTCTGTGTTTGGATAATAACGTGCAGAGGAAACAGCAGTATCTACGAAAGAAGTGAGCTGCGCATTCCTGTGTCCATTTAAGGCAGTTTGTAGGGTTAAGCTATATACTTGGATTAAATCAGTACCTGATACGAATAATGTCCTTTTTATGTGTATGCATGTCATCTGAGAAAAATTTGTCAATATCCGTACTTGTGAAGGAAAATCCTAATTTGGGTAGCTGTCAATTCTAAGGCTGTTCTGTAAATAGTTTTCTAATAAATAGTATGGCAATTTCTGACCAACCCATATCAGTTTTAGCAGTATTATAACCTATTTCCAGTTAAGGCCACACTCACTTCGGACTTGAACTCTACCCATTCTGAGTACGGATAAGGATACAGATCATTTATTTGGTTAATCGGATACATACACTGGTTTACTCGCTCATCCCTTGTGAGTAGTTTTTTTTATAAATAAATTCATATTAATCTAAATAAATTTCAATATGTGAACTAGTTTATCTGGCGCTAATTTTTTCCCCAATATGATGTGATTTGGCTTCTGCCTCATTTATGTAGTACTTAATTACTTAAAATGTTGGAGCATCAAAATAAAGGTACAGACGTGGACAAATTTGTTGGTACCCTTACAGCTCACTGAAACAATGTTTCATTGCTCCTGAAAACTGATCGAGTTAAAAGCAATTGTCTCATGTTCCTGTGTTCCTTGGGTATGTCACAGAGTAAAGTTTGTTAGTAAATGCCGATTTTCATTAATATGGAATTAACAATAATGGATGCCAATTACTTTTATTAGTGTCAAGTTATTTCAGAGAAAATTGTGGGTTCTTCTATTTTCATGGAAGGGTACCAACAAATTTGTCCACGTCTGTAAGTTAGCTGTAGCTAAGGCTAGCTCACCATCTAAACTAAACAAGCTATGATGGCAGTGCAATCAAAATATATTCTATAATTTTGGTAAGGTGTAGGAAAAAAATCAAATTTTAGTCTTAGCTCAAGTGTGACCAAATATGTAGTTGCTGTGTTTCGGCTTTGTAGGACAGTATGTTGGTAATTGCTCTTGCCGATGTTCTTGTTATCTCATGATTTATTATTTAAACATTTGCCCGACACTCACGCATATCATAATCTACTGCTGGGAATTGTTATACACTGTTGGTATAAACAGTTCCTTGTGCGGATGAATCAAACATGCTGGGTACACAGTGTCAGACATGACACAGTTGGCACATTCCTACTTAGGCGTAGGCACAACCCCGAGTAGGAGTTTGTGCAGCGGAAAAGGAGAGGTTAAAGCATCTGCAAAATACAGCACTGGGCAAAGGCTACATAACAAGATTCTCTCTGATGTGTGGGTAATATCAAAGCTTTTGCTCAGACTTCTTTTAATGTAGCACTGGATCTTTCATGTACAAGTTACAGACAAAGTTGGCTCCCTCTTCTCTTTTTGCTTTTAGGTGAATCTGATTCTCAAAATCTCTTCTGTGTGGATTTTCTGGGCGACTGCAGTCAAGACAGTTTGAATGACTTTTCCTTTTGAGAATTATTTCCACATGGCCACCTCAGGGCAGTGTGTCTGTGTACACTTAAGGTGCACTCACTGGTCTTAGTTCTCCCTCAGAAGCAGTGGACCATCATCTTTACAACCGCTACCAGGCTTACTGCTGAGTGTGTCTTTTCAAACTGTTAGGCCTGTCTGCGCACTAAACACAGAGTTCCAACACTCCACCATGAGAGACGAGTCTGTGGCTACAGTCACGCTGTAAGTCTTTGCACTCAATTCAGATTTATTGCTCAGATCCGATTTTTTGTTTTGCTGTTTACAGTACTTTTTAATGTGTCTGACATCAGATTCCAGTGTGCAGTGATCACAGTCCTACAACTGTGTTAGTACATGATAATGAAGACGAATATGAGGAAAAAGAGGGACACATTCAATTATGGCTTTTTGTGGAAGGAAAAAAAAAAAAAGACCAATACTTTTGTACAGAGACCGAGGGCCCAGTGCAAAAAAAATGAGACCTATATCTGATTTAGGACAACAAATAAAAGTGTTCCAAATTTAATTTGGACAAATAAGACTTCATGTGATTTGTGATGCTCATACTATTAGGAAAAAAAACAGATCTGAGTCATATTTGAAAAAAAAAAAAAAAAAATCTTATTTTGGCTATTTCGCCTGCAGTGTGAACGTAACCTATGATCTTGTCAGTCAGGGTGCAGTATATTGCACACCATTTTACCAGGGGTGTCAGGTTTCATGATTATGATGCCCTTTATTTGAGCCCTATATTGTGTTTCTTTTTCTTTTGCCGTATTTCACACTGACTGACACACACACACACACACACACACACACACACACACACACACACACACACACAAATGGGTACGAGTGCACAGATGGGGGCGGGGCATTCACATGTTACAACAACCTCTTAAACTCTCTGCCAAAAATATGTCAGTCAAACAAGACATTATTCCAAGAAGGAGATTGGCTGTTCCGCCTCTCCAAAAAGCTCACTTTAAGTTCTAGGTATACTTTGAAATCCATACAAAGGATGTGGTAATCATTGAATGTGTTGCTCCAGTGACGGCTAGGAGAAAACACAACTGACCTCAGCTCATCTCCTCGCTTCAGTTCTCATTCTGCTACTCAGCAGTGAAGAAGGATTAGGTTGTAACTCAAGCAAACATGTAAGCTAGTTTAGTGAGCTACAAGGCTACAGTATGGTTAAATAACTGGGTTGTGTGTACACACACACACACACACACACAAACACACACAAAACCAGATGGTCACACATTTAAGTGTACTTTCCCTTTCTATTTCCCTTCTTACCAGCCAATTGCTAGTCTTTGCTATTAATTATATAGATTTTGCCATATCTATAAATTACATTATTGGTAAGACCTAAAATGTCAAGTCACGTGATTTAAAAAAACGATCCTCTGGCATTTAAAATCATAGGAACTATGACTACCACACAAAAATGTAAAAGATAAATCAATCTTTAGACTCTTCAGAACATGTTAGACCTGCACCTGCCCACTCGTAGTCACAAAAATGCATTACCAATCAATGTAAGATGCACAATCCATCTTAAGGTGCTAATGCTCTTGCTTAAAGTGCTAATGCTAGTCTGTCATTTAAAGCACCTGAGTGGATGTGACTCACTGGAGCTTCCTGTGCAGCCAAGGAGGTTTTTATCAATCGGCAGGATTAGTAGAATTTCTTATCATCGTGGAGGTTTTGTGATTACATTCAACAGAGCACAGTCAGTCACGGCAAAGAATTGAGAGACAGTGAGCCACAGACTCAGGAGTCTGACACATTGCAATTAAATGCTTTGCAACTGAGCCTGCTCCTCGCATCACACATGGGAGATTAACCCACCCACCTGTATTTTGACAGCTATTGACAGGGAGTTCAGCTCTTTATCCAGTTCTTTGAGGACGACCAGCTTTTTCAGTGTGAGGCTGCAGAGCCTGTGGGAGAGAGAAAGAACAAGGGAGGGGAGAGAACAGATTAGTGTCAGGGCTAACACAGTGTGAGCACACCTTCATGACAGGCCAACAAAGCAGCACTCACTTCAGTTTATTTCTACTTGTGTCTTTATTCTTTCTTTGGTCAGCAGATGTAATGACAACAACAAGCAGCATCCAGGAATCATCGACGGCTGCCAAGAAAGTGAGAGAGCAACCGGCAGCGTAACTCTAATCAAATCCTATTCTTGTCAGCTTTGTGTCCCTCATCATCAAGGAAAAATCTAAGACTTGTTGTGAAGAGGTAGCGCATCAAAGTCCTATTAAATCAGGATTCCTGTTGTCGGCTTTATGGGTGAATTCTTAGTGGAAGGTGACGTGACACAGATGCTGTGACAAGATTTTTACGTGCAGTAAAATGTCTTCAGTCAGAATAATACTACACATTGCAGCGTTTCCCCTACAATGTTACAGGCCTGGTGTACTGTCAGGCCAACGAGACCCCGCACCACGCCTAAATGTTTGAGAGGCTTACATAGGACGGCGAAGCACACTGTACACAAGTCATGACCCACCCTGCTCTGATTGGCTAGTATTCTGTGCCTTTGTTGGTTAGATTTAGTTTTAAGAGTGGCGTGGCACCTTTAGATACAGGGCAGTGTGTGTATGTGTGAGTGTGGTGTGAGTGGTCGAGTGAAAGCGTGCAAGCCGGTGATACAAGTGTCAGTGAATGCATCGGAGGAGAGCAGAGAAACAGGTGTTCACTCAGCAGTAAAGGTGGTCATCTTAGCAGTAAATGTGCAGTTTAAGTCACAGTTTTCAGTTAATAAATTCTGCTGCTTCTCAGGACCAAGTGCAGCTCCTGTGTGTCGCTTTCCAGCTGCTGGTTAAAGTGAAGGGAGTTAACCCCGAAGTTACTTCGGCTGTGCTCGCTGACAACGGTCGGGGAGCTGAAGCAGGAATGGTTAATGATTGGTTAGGTTCAGGGTAACAATATTAGGCAAGCCAATCAGACAGAGAGGAGGGCGGGTCATGCCTTTGCCACCATGAGATTGCCTCGCGGGAAGTCACAGACACAACGGCAGCAAATCACGTTAATTTTAGAAAATAAAACACCCTGTGCAGATATTTGTGCCTCACAGAATGTCGTACTCCACACTTATAAAGTTCATAATCCATTCTGAGAGATATTTGTACCTAGACTCCACATTTAACTACATTTATACAGGCACAATGCCTTTACCTGACAGAATGACCTACTCAGTATCTAATCAGGTAGTAGTCCGTTCTGATAGATACAGTATCTGCACCTGACAAAATGACCCATTCTGCATTGAAATGAACACAAAGGTTTACGTGACTGACTGCTATCTGTTCATTATAACAATTAGAAACATATTCTAATGCCTCTAAAAACTAAAAAAAAAAGATACATTTTGACTGGCAAACTGGGTATTTTTAATACCAGAGAGCTGTCACACTGGAATCCAGAATGAGTGACGAACAACAAAGACAGAAGTACAGTTAAAAAAATGTATTTAATTAGAAAAGCACATCTAGGTCAGAGGGGCCCAGCGGACAGCTCTCAGTACCTGCCTGTCTAGTGGAACACAGTGACAGAAAAACAAATGACCACGAAGGCCAGAAGCTCAATTCCACGCCTTTTTCATGGATTCACAGCTATTTGTGACCTTTAAAGCCCCCGTCTTCCTTTCAACACAACCCCAAAAACATTGCCTCTACAGCAAGACACTCTACAAAAAGTCAACAACTCCCAGGCCAAGTTTGCTCAACTTCCTCCTGACCCACTTTTCCCACAAGTCCTGCTGCATTAAATTGTGATCAGTCTGAGACAAAATCCAACGGGAGGAAGAAAGACAAAGCAAACAAACAGCTATCCAGTCACCCACTTTCCTTGAGTGCCCCTCCACAACACTCGCTGACTTCATTCAGGCACTCCCTGCTGGGGAAGTATGATTCACAAAGACTCATCACACTGAAGCATAAAGGAAATTGTAGAGTTAGAGACGACAAAAACAGGGTGGAGTGTTCAAAGGTTAATATTTTGGGGCGTAAACAATACTCGAAAAAAATGTTATATGTTAATTTTTAATAATTAAAATTGAACAGGAAGTGAGCATTATAGAAAACTAAACATTAAAGGTTTAGTTTGGGGTATTTAGAAGCATCTATTGTCAGAAATGGAATAAAAACTCATAACTAAGCTATTCTAAACTATTATCAGTTTATAATCACCTGAAAATAAGAATCATTGTGTTTTTGTTAATTTAGGATGAGCTGTTTATATCTATATATGAGCTGATCCTCTTTCATGGAGTCTGCCATGCTGTTCTACAGTAGCCCAGTATGGATAAATCAAACACTGGCTCTAGATAGGGCAATTCACTATTTTGTATCAGCCAACTTAAGGGGCGATCTCACCAGGATGCATCGCGCCAGGCGCAACCATTTCAAAGACACCTTGGAAGTGCATTTGGAAAAACAGCGTGGAGCGCCTGTGGAGCAGGACGGCATGTGCGTGGCCAAATATGACATGATGAGCAGCGTGACTCCGCCCCAAAAGTGAAAAATGTGGTGCACAGCAGCATGAGAGGAGCGCCTGACAGGCGTGCTGTACCGCAGGGCAGCAATGGTTTTGGTGGCGACGCTTCTCTGGCAGCGCGTCTCAGTGTGATCGCCCCCTTAGTTCTCCTCCACACTTGGCACACAGTTTTTAGCTCTGCAACCCCACTGCTAGATACCACGAAATCCTACACACTGATCCTTTGATGCAGACATGTTAACAGTGTAAAGTGTCCTGCGTTACAAATCTCCGACTTTTATTTTGGTCAAACAACAGACAATCTATTGGACTTTTATATATTACATTTCTGTGTCCTCCTTCTACCTGAATAATAATACAAGCCAAGGCCGGGCGATATTATGCTAAATACCGTGCAATGGTACAAATGTGTCTACCCGAAGAGATTTGGCAATACAGCGTTTCTATCGCGGGAGCTATTCTATGCAGACTATGAAGCAAATCATGGCTGGAGTCTTGCAATTCTCATGCAATCTCATGATTCATGCATGATCTCGTAATCTTGTGATCTTATGAATCAAGCTGTTGTGATTTGAGCAGACATGGAGAAGGAGACTGAAGTTGTAAATACAGAAACCTGTAACACTTTGAATTACTGTTTTTAGGAACCTTAAAGTTTACATTTTTGAAAGTTTTACTGTTTTGAATCTCATTTTTAAATCAAGTGTTGTCTCATGCGAGGCAGCTGTTTGTTTGTTTGTATGGGCATTCCACAAAAAGAGAAGAAAATAATCAAATGCAATGAGGTGCACTTTGGTTATTTTAAACCATTTGGTTTTTTTTGGTTTTTTTTTTTTTTTTACATATACCATTGTGGAGGGATTAAGCCACTCCTAATGCAAAGTTATATTCTTAAATATTTCCTTCTATTTTAAATTCCATTTTCATCATTGATATAAAGAAATTTAGTCTGTTTTTGTTGTTTGTTTTTTTTTACATTCATCACTGCAAAACAGGGACATTGATTTCATTTTTTTTTATTTACACAATTAACAGCATAGAAGGGAAAAGGAAGGAAGCTAGCCAAAGGTCATTAGATCCTGAGCGATGTTTATCCAGGCAACCAACATAATGTATCTTTAATGATGACATTATAAAATTTTCAACAACAGGAACTGGGTGTTCCTGTGTAGAATCTCCCTTTGGCCCAAGTCGGTGACGACACAATCCTACAATATTTTACAGGAACCATTTGAGAGTAAATTTCCCATCCGCATGGCTGCACAATACACTTAGTTACCACGTGTGCGTTAGAATAACAAATGCAAATCTATCTGAGGTTGGTGTTATTAAATGTTAAACCTTGTAGGTAGCACATGGATCCAGGCCGCCTTATGGTGAGGATGAGTCACCAGTCAGCCACAGCTTTCTGTCGTGAAGGGGGGGGGGGGGGCAGAAAGCAGGCTGATGGTTTAACAACATCTCTATCCCGTGAAAGCTCTCTCTGCCTCTCTCTCTGTAGACTGGGATTCACATGTAATTAAAAAGGCTGCAGGCGCTGAAGGGGTCACCTAGGGAACCAGGGATTTTTTATTATTAGACAGAGGTGTTATCTCCACTCCTGCCTGCCACTGTGTCGGGTTGCAAGTGAAACTCGTGGCCATCTGTTTTGGATTGGTGCCAGTCTGTCCCAATGCTCCTGCCCAGTGCCAGTCCACTTTGCCACCCAATCAGTGACTGCGGTGACAGACCAGGTGTCACACAAAAGCACTAATCATTGTGCTAAAATAGCTGTACGATGCGAACACTGGGTCAAGGATAATTCAGCTAGTTTTGGACAGGATTGTTGGTGTGGACATACTGTGTGTCTGTGAATATAAGGGGGGGCTGTTATTTGTGGTCTCTCCTCCACTTAACAGACACTGGCACACACTCAAGATCAAAATAGGGGCTTGCTGAGGCCACTCCAAAGATGCATTAATCCTCCGTTTTGGCATGTCGTTCCCACATTCCCAGAGAGAGCCTGGGTGGGATCACAGCACGCCTCTCTGTGCCAAACATGACCAAAACACAGCCGTGTTATCAATCCATAGAGAAGACCGAGTGGGTGGGGAATCCATACAGCAGTCTAGAGTTCAATATTTCAGCGGAACGGGCGGTGGAAAGCAAAGATAAGTGAAACATTTTCTGTCTGTTTCCCAGTTGATAAGAGCCCATGGGGGAAAGCCCTGTTTCAGTGTGCTGGTTAAGCCAACACATCGCCTGCCAAGCTCTTCAGATTGGGTCATCATTGTTATAGACTGAGTTATTGATCCTAACATTGCACGCTGGTATCCTGGTTATGGACTCAATTGCTGTTATGATCATATTCAAGACCAGCAGTGGAAAATAATTAAGTGAATTTATCCAAGTACAGCACTTAAGTATGAATTTCAGTCATTTTACTTTACTTGAGGATTTCCATTTTATGCTACTTTATACTTCTACTCCACAACATTTTAGAGGGAAATATTGTACGTTTTAAACCACTACATTAAACTGACAGATATAATTGTATATTACTTTACAAAATAGGAGTTAACGAAACAAACAGACAACAAAAACACAACTTATATGTTACAACATACTGGTAAAGCTTAAACCACTGGTCTTCAATCTTTGTGGCCTGTGACTCCTGATATAAAAGCAGTGTTTAGTTGGGGCAAGGTTTGCAGCAGTATACGATTTTCAAGGGACGAGAACCAATTCAGAAATGATTCCAGTACAAGGTATTACACAATTATTATTATCAGGTATAATGACCTTTAAAGGAATGAAAAAAAGAGCATGTTTTGTTTTTTGTTAAAGCTATATTATAACTGAAACTGACAGGTAGTGGAGGAGTGAAAAAGATATACACATGCAGGTAAGATTCTCCATCTGGCTTTTTTTCAAAAATGTATAATAAGCATATGTACATAACTGTCAAATTTCATAACATGATGTAACATAAAACAGTACACCACTTGAGACACAAGAGACACTTGCTCTTTAAACTTCACACATAATTTCCTTTAAATAATTCTTTGAGGCCCAAAGACAAAAAAATATCTCATGTTTACAAAAAAATGTGATGTGTCCAGGTCCATTTTGCTGCAAAAGCACTATTTTCACTTTGAATATTTTGCTGATAATATTTATCAAAATGCAGAACTTCTACTCAGCTCACTGTCACTTTTAACATGGTAAAAGGAATATTAATTTAAGCTGAAATTGTGTCACAGGTGAAGGCCAGACCTACTTTGAGGCAATGCAGAAATCATGTCCACCTGCAGGCTAATTACAGTAACATATACTGCAAATCTTCTCCTAGATGACATCTTCCATTACTTTCATGGACATATAAAACAACTGAGTGTCATATCATGTCAAAATGAACAGTTATTGACTGCTCTGACGGACGCTGCCTGGTAGGTGCCTGAGCACTCTGCAGCTAATAGGTTCAGCCTATATGGCATCACTCACAGCAGTCTGAGTAGTACTGCTCCATCTGAGCCCATTAGTGCGTCCAAGTCACCCGCTGTACCGTCATTAACTGTTGACCTTTTTGGCCTCTAAAGTAAAGCGAGGCCATTCGATTACAAGGCCATTTCCCTTTGTTAGATTGACATAAGTAAATCTAAAGTATGGAGGTGGCAACTGTTCCTATTGACAAGATCTATAGAGAAAAGAGCACAAATCTGGACTGAAAACTGTAAAACCTCAACCATTGCTAATGTATTCCACATAGCAAATAGTCATGAAAGCAGGAATCCATCACTGCTTTGTTATGGGCTAACCTAGACACTAGGAATTCAAATTATGTTGTTTTTCTTTAATCGATTATTGGGAAAATGTCACTTTGTAAACACAAAATTTGTCATTTGTTTGCATTTTTATAAACTTTGTATTCCTGTTTAGTCTTGAAATTTTGATTTGTTATACAATCTTTTGTCTTTATCTTTTTTCTTTTTATGAATGATTATAATTATTCAATTAAAAAAATTATACAATAAAAATGCACTATCCAAAAAAAAAATTGCTTATTTAGAACAATATCAAATCCATTTTTTTTCTCACTCAAAACTCACAGCGACATATTGAATATACTTTGACAGCATTAATTACATTTGACATGTTCGATTGGATTCTTAACAATCGATTAATCGATTGTTAATTATTTGTCATCATCCCTACTGGACACTACAGGTCATTAAATTCACAAAAGGCAAAGCCCAATGACAAAATCAAAGTAACATTGTCAGGAGTTTAATGATCACTCCTTATTAGACAGAGGGCATCAAAAAACTGTACGTTATAGTGCCACATCAAACATTTTAAACCTGAAGCATGTCATCACTTAATGTTAATAGATGGAAAAGGACACGAGCGCTTCTGCTGAAGTCACTGACAGTGCATCTGAGGTTATGCGCAAATCCTTTCACTTTTATCTTCCTGGACAAACAAAACAACTTATCAGGCAGTCCACTCAAACAGCTGTGGTCAAATATTTGGCTTTAGATAAGAAGCCTGTGATTGTGGTTTATATGGCATGCATGTTGCATCTTCTTATCTCAGCTGTTTCATCCATTTTCTCTACACAGCAATAACAAGAAGACTTCAGAAGGAAGAGTAACAAACCTTTAGAGCTTAAACATTTCACACTTCAGCGTTTAAATGATGTTGTGTAATGTAACCAAGTAATGATATTTTGTGACAATACTTAAGTATTTTTTGGGAGTATCTGTATTTTACTTGAGTCTTTATATAACAGACATTATTATCACCAGTATTTACTTCTGCATTCAATACTTAAGTACATTTAACATAGTAAAATTACTTGTAATACATAAGCACAGTAAATATCAGATACTTTGAGATTTTTACTTAAGTAACATTCTAATAGGTGACTTTAACCTCTACCAAAGTCCATTTCTGGAAAGATATCTTTACTTTTACTCAAGTAAGGCTTTAAGCCACTTTCTCCAACACTGCTTAAGTAAAAAGCTTTTTAGATCAACTGAATCGCCAGTGACAAAGAGAGGCAAGAAAGAATGTATGATACACATGTGCAGCAACAACAACATATCATACACACAAGTGTTTACTACTGCATCAGGAGACAGTCATATTGACTTTTTTCTCCCTTGCGGTGCAGACTGAATAACTTGGCCCACCTGTATTAAAGTGATAATGGAGCATCAGAGGAAACCAAATCAATTGTGGGAGGTGGATTAACGCTGGACAGCAGGGTGGAAGTCAGGGAGCAGCCCAGGGACACACACAGCACAGCGAATAATCCTTTTTGTTGGCCCCCTTCTGACCTCACCCTCCCCTGAGTCAGGCTGGTTTTCTTTAAAACACACACACATACAGGGCCTCACACAGGTTGTCTGGAGTCGGGTCTCAAAGAGAACTCCTGGCCTGACACCAAGCTACGGCCACTCTCTTTGAGTTTGGCTTTTTAGTAAAATGATATGTCTGTCTGGAGGCTGCATATGTGACGGCAGACATAGTTTATATTACACTGACATCAAGAGGTATTTAGAAAATGCAAACCGCAAATCTGACATCAACTCCCCAGACACTCTGGATCAGATTTAAGAAGATGTGACTGGAAGCATATGAGGGAATATCTAAGATGAAGGCCAGATTAACGAGACCACAGAGGCTTTCCTCTATTGATTCCCTTGAGACCTTTAAAACAAAAAAAAAAAAACGGTCTTCATATTATAAAAAGGAAATCTTTAAGAGCCATAAATATTTAATGTTTGCTGAATGATAATTCCTTGAGGAACAGCTATGATTCACAACAATCCTTTGGGGAAAACCTGTTTAAAAAAAATACTTCATGCATAACATGGATATCACACCATCACTCGAGTGTTTTTCATCTGGACTGGTGTCAACAAACAACACAGATCCCATCTACATCAACATCCTTCAAAGCCATTAGTCCAAGATATGCTGGCGTGTAGAGTACATGTGGCTTCTATCGCAACGCTATTTCTGTACCACTTTAGTGACAGCAACATCTCAGATAACTTGTGATTGGAACACCCTTAAGTTTAAGAGCCTACAAAGAGACCTCAGCCAAAGCTTTAGATGCAAGATATATGAGTGCCGGTCATGTTTTAGCAATGTTTATGTTCTCATTTGTCTCAGTTGGAAAGATTGAAGCATTCAAAGAGGTGATCTTGACATATCAACATTTATAGGATCATAAAAAAGTTTATCACGCAAACATGGACATGGTGCTTGTAAACTACGAATGAATGTGCATGGCACAGAGAGAGAGGCCAGCAAACCCTTTAGAGTGAATGATAAGCTGCCTGAACAAAAAACACACTTGTAATTCTTTTCCCCCTGGTCAGCATTCTCGTTGATGTTTTGCCAGTTCCATGCCCTCGGATCACTGCACAGCAATTGTCAGAGGCACAAAGCAGGGGGGAAGTGGAGGATGAGTGATGTAACAGAGGGCTGAATGAAAAAGACACTGTCTATGTTTGGTATGTGCTGGGGGGCTTCCAAACTGTAAAAAAAAAAAAAAAGAGGGACTTCAAGTCATGCTTTTAGTGCTTTCAATGTGCTATTTTTTGCATTCTCTGCTGGAGATGTGAACGTGGTCACATTTTTTTTAATAAAGCGTGCTTGAGCATAATGCTCTGCATGAAATCCTTAAGGAAGCTGTGTATAGTGCTAGTTTGTATGTGGGAGACTGACAAAAAAGCTTCTTTTCAGTCAATGCCTTTGCGGAGAAAAGCCATAGCACTTTCTTTCATAACACTAGTATTTTTTCATGTCTAGTTGCATAATTTAGTCCAAATAAAGGGTACACTGGTCTAAAAGCTACTTCTGAATATTTTATTCTCCTACAAGAAAAATGGGGGCAAGTCTATTCATGGTGAGGCCTATATGGAACTGACAAGATTTGCTCAGGCAGCAATACACACAAGTTTCCTTTATTTATTTTTGTTAACTTATTTATACCCATCCAATCATATTGAAAACAAAAAAACGAAAAGCACAAAACACAGCCCTACATTCTTAAATCCATGCCAACACTACACACGTTAATAAATTCATTCGCTTTACATTTCTGGTTTTAAATTCACCATTTTCAGACAAAAATGGAAAATAACTGGGAATTGCAAATGACTTTGGCTTCAGAGGAAACAGAGAAGTATTAAGTAGAATAATGGCAGGTAATTCAGAAGCAGCTGAATAAATTTTTGAATTCAATCTACATTATGAGGGATGAAGAGGAATCTGAAAGACTGAATGGATCGGTTTTAACAACTTCACACGGTAGGATGTGCCATAAGAGCTTAGCCTGCACTTAGGCTTGCATGCAAAAGCTATTTTAGCCCCCAAATATCTGGTTATGTGTGCCAGATGGCCATATGCTGGTTGGGCTTTAATTCCCTGAATGAAATCTTCTCAAGCTCACAGTGAATGAGGAGGAAGCGGCTATGACCAGGGTTCACAAAGAGAGCAAAAGGAAGCTACTCATTTGGCAGAATTCAGTGAGTGTTTATTTGTGATTTCCAACCCTAATGGTCACAATAACAGAAGAACCAAAAAAGTTACAGGTAGCTAAATAGGACTGTAATCAAGCAGAGCTTTGTAAACGAAAGAAACCTTTTTATGATGGCTTGTGATGTGCTAAAGAGGTTTGTAAAGCCACAGTCACAGACTAGGGGGTGCAAGTGTCTGTTTTGACTTTTTGATGCCAACACATTGCTGAATGTCAGAGGGCAACACTGAGACAGAAATTACAAGTATATCCTTTAATCTTCCACAGTTGTAACAATGAACATTTCACATCTGACGTTAATTCTAAAAATGCAAAACAACAGATGGTGTGTACTCATTAATCACAGCACAATACAAAATATTTTGTAATGAGATGGCAGCTTAAAGCCTGGCCAGAAGTCATGTGATTCAGCTAAACAGCGCCTTTACGATGTTTTGACGACATGGGCTTAAATGTTTTGAACAGCAAACACTAAATCCCTGTAGGCTTGAAAGTTGGCTGTAAAAAGTGCCATCCTGCATGCAGATTAAAGCATTACTTAGCCTGAATGTTACTTAGTATAGATTCTGATATTGTCCAGTATTTAGTGGTGACAAAAAAATCTAATGAAACATCTCAAACTTGTTTTGTAGCATAACCCAAGGGTGGGAGGTATTTCTCATTGGAAAGTCTAACATGCACTGAAAAAGCCTCCGCTCTCCATCTGTAGACTCACTGTGTTCCAACAGCCAAATTTCAGCCAAGCTATGGCTAAATGCACAACTTCATGCACAAATCCTGCTTATCCTTGGATTTTTGGAGGAGACTTGAGCACCTGAGACACCAACCAGACACAGGAAGAACAAGCAAACTCTACACACACATTCACACCCATATTTCCAGACAGGGGTGGCTCTAAATAATATCACAATATTTTAGGGTGTTTTGGGGATCAGGACCATAAAATTGCACCAAAATAAAGGTTATAGTTTGACATGATGATGATGTAACTGGGTCCACAAGCTGGAATTCTGCCATTATCACAATATGAATTTTTCTTATCATAGTAAAAATGATACTTGTGTTATCGTGAATGAAATGATGCAGCAAACCCCTTTTTCTTGTACTTTTTTTCTATTTAAATGCAAAACAGATCCTCTGTTTAGTTAAAGGTGGCACAAAGATTAATTAAAAAAAATATATATGTAAAAATATAATTTTAGCAGCCTTATCATGAACTCTCCCAGCAAAGGCACCTACTGGTAAACAAATCTTCGAAAATGCACTGTTTCCAACAGTAACAGTAGCGGAGGACATTTATTTGTGGCTGCTTGCCAGAAATAACTGAATGTGTGGGAAACCTTGAAATGTAAACAATATAAAATAATTTTCACAGGGCTTCTAAAAATCGAAATATTATTTAAATATTGGTGAGAATGTTGGAGGGCAGGCAGGAATAATAACAGTAATAATAATAATACTACATTTTATTTATAAAGTGCTTTTAAAGGTACTCAAAGACACTGTACAAAAGTAAAAAAGCGACATAAACATAATTACAGGAATCACTCCATCTTGCTTTGGTAATTAAGATGCAACCACACAACATCCCTCAAGTGATTTTCTAATATCCCTCATTCAACATGCAGCTTTGTCAAGTCACTGCTTGGATGGATTATAGCTTTGTCGGCCCAGCTGGTGCAGACACATGGAGCTGCAATGGAGCGATATGGTGCAACGGGAACACAGGACAGGTGTCATCACTCAGGTATGAAACCGCTCCGAGGGACGTGTTATGAAGAGAAAAAAAGACCAGGGAGCAGATAAACCGGTTGTTTCCGAGAAGGGGGGAGGAGAGGATGTAAGAGCTGCACTCATATCTGTCATAATACTCTGTAATATGGTCTTTGTGAACTCTGTGGTCATGAGGCTCCACAGAGCTGTGGCAGAATCTGACTGTTGTCAGGATTACCAGCACATTTTATGTAATACTACACAGAGCTGGTGCATCAGAGCTCAGCGCCAGATTTTATTTCCGTTCTGTGATTTAAGCCAGTGCTTTCCCTCAAACGCCCATTTGAAAAAAACGATTCATGTCTGTGAAGTGTGAATCAGAGGTTTGACCAGCATGCTCTTGTTGTGTGGGTGGTTTGGTAGAAGACTTTTCTCTTATAATGAAGGGTGTGCCAGCAAGTTGTGTATTTTTCCCATTTAGAAATATAGGCCAGGAGAGAAAAAGCTTGCTGTTCAGTGACACTGTGAAGCACAAGAATGGGGTGAACCTGTCCCCATGTTTCATCATCAAGTCAAGCACATGCTGTGAAAAAGAGTGTCTCCCCGATCTACTGGCGCCAAGCCAAATTAACAGACAAAGCAGCCTTAAACGGAAAGTACACATCATCCCGCTGTGGTTCATCGGACTACTCTGTGCTTCTTTCTCAACTATTCAGCCGCTTTTATGACAATTACAACGCTGTTCCACAATCATAACTCAGTGACCTCACAATCATTTTCAGGAACTCTGTACATAGTTGTCATCCTTTGTTGCCATTTTTGCAGCGCTAAACAGCTCTTTTGTTCAGCCCTGACCACAAACTGATGAGGTCAGCAGGCTCGTGTTTGTAGTGGCCATGCAAGACAAGATCAGAGCAGACATTGCATGTTTACAGGCAAAATCAGAGCCAGAGTAAGACACCTTGACCTGTTCAGCTACAGCGCTTCATAACAGAGGTAACATGACAGGCAATACCTCCCTAGCATGTAGAAACCATTATCTTATCACTTTACTGTAACCTCCGGTGCATCCTCTTACTAAATACATCAAGTTCATGCCCCCTGCACCCAGTGACTTCACAATGATACTGTAGTAACCTGCCCAACAGATATAGGTGAATCCTGTGGGGGTCACAGCCTCTGACAAGGTTATGACTGAGCTTTAAAATCCTGTTAAGATGGATGGTGTGCCTGGCAGGAATGCTCCTTCGCCTGGACTCTACTGGTAGGATCAAAGGCTCAAGTGCAAAGCCTTGTTTAAAACAATCTCTCTGTCTAGCCTACTGACTAACAGCAAACAAACACATTTAAAGAAGACAGCAAGTGTTAAAAAAAAGCATGTCTAAAAACAGGACACATGACTACTTACAGGGCTGTAAAGTTGAGACACAGTGTCAAAGCAAAGGCAGTTTCCCATCAATTTAAAAATAACACAATTACTTTGTTCCCAGAGTTTGATGAATAATAATGACAGTTTTACTCAACACTGAGCTGAATAACTGTGATTATCATTTCAGCCGTTATTGTGCAGTCAGACTAACTAGGAAGAAATTTGGAGTTGCAAAACAACATGAATAAATTGTGCAGAGTTTGTCAGGGTTCAGTATTTATAGCTTGCTTATGTAAGCATTTTCTAAAATCACTGAAGCTGATTCATCTTTAAATAGCTCTGATGAATGGGCCGGATTGGGCATGGATGAAGATGCACTGAAAAGGACGATGAAGAGGAAAGTTGGCCAGACCTCTGCATTGACCCTAGGGAGTTTTTACACATCAGAATCACATCTCAGCTGAAATGATTAAACCATACTTATTGTTAGAGCCAGCGAAGACTATACCTAATCCCACTTTCCCTGTTAGAGGGTGCGAAACTGAGCAAGACAGGGTGCTGACATTTCATCTAAAGGATCAATCCAATTTCATTATACATATTTCATAGTGCCATATGGTGCCTCTGCTCTGATGAGAATCCAACAGGATTAAGTCTGCCCTTTAACTCCAGCAACCACCACGATCATATCTGTCTCTCTGCTCCCATCATTGATCAGAGATTTTACACACAAAATAGAGCTCAAACCCTCAGCCTCATCTACCTGCTAGACACAGAGAGGTCAAAAATCTGTATTTGGTTCTATGGCAGGGGTTGGCAAACTTAACCGTTATTGTCATGAGCAATGTTTGTTAAAAAAATAAAATAAAATTTTGAGTGTGTGGAGCCGCAAAACATATCTGAGCCTTGCAATAAGGGTAAAAAAACCTATTGTGTTAATTAGTCTAATGACAACATCGCTAACAGGTCTAAATGATTATTCATTTAAAGTCGTGACTCACTATGAATGATTATTTGGTACTTATACTTTGTAGCACTGGCAGTAAGTATAAACAAATTTGTCCATGCACAATTAAATTTCTAGATTTTCCTCCAAGTTTTGGATATGAGTTAGCCTAGTAAGGAAGAAACAAGACTACCCACCGCTATTTGGGTTCAGCAAAATTCAGAGGAAAAGGGGCCCTGCCACAGACATGTGGCGAACATTTAAGTTGATAAAATGTCAAAATATTTTTTAATTGATGTATAGGCTGTATGTTTTTATGATTGAAGAATGCACTGTAAAAATCTCATACCACTGCAACCCTCGTAAAGAGTAACTAGACATGATATGGGAGTATGAGAAATCAAGACAAGAAAATATAGCTTCAGGAAGCAATAGAGGTCGTGTATTGTCTGTGCTTGTGATTCTCGCTGCGTTACAGCAAACAAGCAGGCCTTCCACAACTGTACTGACTCAAACCTATTTTTTGCAATGTAGACAACACTTCAAGAGAGAATAATGAAGGGCAAATGTGAACTGGGAATTGTGCAATCAATAAAGTTACAATCGACAGCATCAGCAAATATGATTCTGCTTTTTCTGTAAGTGATAAAAACAATACAAAAACTTCCCAGAATGATAAATACTTAATAAAGAATAACTTCTATTGCTGCTGATAAAAAAAAACTGGTGCATGTAATTGCACTGTTTTTGTACTATTACTTGAGATGAACAATAGCAACCCAAAAATGCTTTCTGATTACTCCTCCCAGTCCATTCCCCCCGGCTTAATACATCCAAATGACTAATGTGCTGAATGTATCCAAGCTCCAGTTTCTCCAGTGTTACTGTATACAGAACTTTTCTCTGTATCCACGCAGTAGTAATTCTAGGATCAGTGACGCCAAGGTGAATGAAAATGAAAGGTGAGGCTAATTAGGCCAGAGTAATGACAAAAGCTAACGGTATGCTGCCAGATGAAAGACACACTACAAGGTGAAAAGAGCTGCTGTAGAGATGGACAGCTTTTATCTGAAAAGAAATACCAAGACTTTAGTCAACAGAGCCATGATTTCTTAATCAGGACAGACAAAGAAGAAGATCATTTCTGAGGAAGTACAGACCATGATACAAAAGAGAAAATGTGCAGTAGATCTTAAAAAAAAAAAGAAGACAGCCTTCTCCTCTCTTGGTTGGTTTTGAGAGGCCCCACTGAGAATCTCAATATTTCATTTGTTCCCTTATGCAACGATTTGTAGCATGGCAGACTACAAGTAAAAAGCAGGATAGTTAACTCCAGTCTTTCCCGAAGTTTAGAGGTTGGATAAACTTTAAGGTATACTCAGTCCACATTGCTTGTCGGTCTACTAACTAAATCCTGTATGTTTAAACTTCACTGAGCGTCCCCTCAGGATGGCCAGCTTCTCACACCATCTTTAAGTGTAGCTGTTTGGAAAACTAGAAACGCTTCTGATTACCAACGTGGCCGACAGCTAAATGTAAGACCCAGTTCTGATGGAGTATAGCCATAAAGCCTAGCCCTGGACCAAATGTTCTTCTCAAGAGGACATATTTATTGGTTTTATACTGGGCCTAATTTCTGTCCATGAAACCATCAACCTGATGAAGGTCTGACGATGAAAGTCTGACAACCAAAACGCTGTTTAATGTTTAATAATAAGTTTTTTGCAAGGGCATCGGACAGTGCCTCTTTTCCTCATCTTTGGATGTCTTCCTCCTATGCATCTGTCCACTACTTTTTTGAATATGTGCATGTGTGACTACGCCCCCCCTCCCCTCAAAAAAAAGACCTAGAAGTTGTTGCACAGAAAATGAGGAGTGGCACAGTTGTACTTTGGGCTAATTCAGCAAAGGGACATAAGCAGAAAAAGAACTCCAGACAGTTCAGACATCTTAATCTGTGATTAGACAAGTGGGCAGGGCACCCAGCTCAATGCTACTTGAGCGCTGTCTCCAGCCACACAGCAGTGTTGATTACTTTCTCGGGATACAGTAGAAACCGCCTAAAGTCATCACGTTTTTCAGGGTCAAATTTATCACTACAGGGAGATGATTATTCTAACCTTTTTTTCTATCGATTGCATCTAACTGACATTTGCATTTTTAGTACATGAGAATAATAAACCAGACTGCTCTCTATTACTGAATTCTGTTGACTATTTCAAAACACAGTACAGCCGTTTCATTACTTGGGCATTACGGGGGTCATTACGTGGCCGGGCGTTATCAGTCCACTTCACTGGGGTGCTTTCACTGTGTTCATTTATTATCTGTCTCCATCACTAACAGCCATAAGCTTCCTGAGACTGCATTTTTCATTGAGAGAAAATGAGTTTATTTTCCGTTTTGATTTCAACGTGCACACAGCACCAGCCTCAGGTAGTCAGCAGGAAGCAATTGGGTTACTGCATGGCAAGTAGCCTGTCATTAGAGCAAAGTTAAAAAATATGTATATAAAAAAGAAAATTACCGTAGTTTTAGATTGTTCTTTTATATATTGCCATAAAAAGAGGGATGCATAATATCAGATTTTTTGCTGATATCTGATATGCTGATATATAACAACTTATTTGGCTGATGACACTGATATAAATATAACCACTTTTTCCCCACCTTATTTTAGGAACCATCAAGTCTCTTCTGTAGCAGAATTAACATCATATTAGCCATACATATCATGATGGCCCACCAGCTTATGGAGACATAAAATACCATGCTTTTCAATTTATGTAATATTCATTCATTGTGCAAAATAAGAAAAATAGTTTAACTGAGTATTTATGTTTTATACATGTTCACTCAAAAAGTAAAAAAAAATAAACAAAAAATTTGGTTTGTCATATTAGCAGGAATCAGCATGTTGGCTGATACTGCTATTTTATTTCAAAGCCAAACTATGCCAATACCAATAATATGCCGATATTGTGCAATAATATTGTGCTAATATAAAGACCAGAAATGAACACTGTTAGCCAGTTATTTACAGCACTTGTATAGAAATGATTCTGTCCCCAGCTTTTTGATCCACGCTAACCATCGCTATAAGCAGTTTCCATTATATTTCTTGGCCAAGACAAGGGCAACATACCAATTGGGTGTATCAGCACAGCAATGAGATTAAGGAAACAGTCTGGAAGAAGGGCTAGCATTGCAATAATTATGAGTATTTGTCACTAAAAAACATTTGACTCAGTGGGATAAACATAACTACACAAAGCTTTGTACCATTTCATTTTGAATAATTTAGTAACCCACCCCTACCTGTGTTTGTTTACAAGAGCAGAGTCTACTAGAACGCAGCACACAAGCTCTGACTGCCATTATGAAAATGTATCATGTTATCAAATGGTCTGTCATGTGCCCTCGTTCATCCACGCCACCGTGTTTTGTATCAGAAATAATGGTCTCTGTGTTGCTGCTGGCACATACAGCTCAGGAAATGCCTGAATGGGAGAGGTGGGAAATAAGTAGAGCAAGAACAAGAGAGAAATGAGTTGAGAGACACTGTCCCCAAAGTGATTATTTTGACAGGATCCTCCCTGTGTCAGAGGACAGTTTCCTTGCCTCACTTGTTGGATCAGGAAGTTGGATCTCTTCGCTCGCAGAGACCCCGGTATCCACCCACCCATGAATCTGGCCTTTCTCCCATTCTGAGGTCCGGGCAGGGGGAAACAAACCTTTCTTCCCTTTGTGAGGAATTCAACATGAGCATTCAGCACATTCACCGTTCACTGTGAAGCACAGTTCAGCAAAACTTTTCATCAGGGTGGGCAATCCACAGCACCAATCCTGCCCCCCCTCTCAGAGAGCAGGTTGTTGGTCAACAAGAGAATACAAAAGGGGGCCGAGGGCAGAGCACAGCGGCCTGGCTTCGGCTGCACCAGCAGCTCTCTAGTCGCCAGGAATGTGAAATGTTTCCCAAGGAAATTCCTCCTCCTCCAGGAAGGCAGGGAAGGAAACCAAGAGAATTTTGACACATTTCAGGCAGTGGGAGTGAGCATGAAAAAGAGGGGAGTGAAAGGTGCTGATTGGTCTACTGTTAGCACAGCGTGTGAACAGCATGGTGGAGCATGTAGGCAAGTTAGGACTGATTTTATTCAAGGATACATAACACAAACAAAACTCTGCCACTTATAATTCTAGTGTTCTTGTATTTCCAAAACTATTTCATGTATTTTAAGAGGGACTAACTAACATTTAAATTCTCTACAATAACTGTGGTAATAGACAAATTACCATTAAAAAGCAATTACATTACAGCTTTAAATTCCATGACCAATACCATTACTTGTAAATTCTAGCTGCAGCAAGCCATCAATGATTCTTGTTATCTCTTTAAGTGAAATTATCTAAAACGGGGGCGATTTCATTCATCTATGGTATGGGTTATCTTCCCAAGCTCCAGTCCTTGAAATCAAATGTTTTCACTGGAGTGTGGCTCCAGTCAATTAACTGTAGGATAATTCTTCAGTGTAAGAGTAGTTTAGTTTAACAGCAACATTTGGAACAGTGAAACACTTTTCAATCAGCGTTTTCCATACGAGAAACATCAGCAGGATTATACTTCTACCCCCATCAAGTAAGACATGGCACAAAATAATCGAAATGTGACAACGTCCTGGATACTGAGCAGCGGTTTGTCTTTGACATCACAGTAAAAGTGACATTTTTTATGCCTACCGTTCTACATCAGAACGATGTATCAGCTGAACATAACTATCAGTCGATATTTTCCGTTGTTCACTGCCATTAGCCTATCTGCAAATGTGATTACATTTACCGATGGCAGCGGCCAGTGTTTCTCTGTTGTGTCACATCGATTTTGCACAGGCTAAAAAGCAGCAATTGAGACTAACTTCGTCCCGTCGTCCCAAGGACAACAGCAAATGTGTTTGGGAAAAACAGAGATCTTTGCTAGGGTGCCTTTAGGACAAACAGACACAGTAAACTCACTTTCTACACATCAGGGGACACGTCCTATTTTTTTACCTTGATGATGCTATAGTTGTGAACAACAAATCTGTGCTGAAACTGGCAAGAGGAGAGCTAGCTAATGTTAGCTGTTAGCTGCCAGTGGTCAGCGTTAACAGCTATCAGAGGTTGCGCTGAATTACATTTTGATGCATTCAAACTATATTATAAATATGGGATATATATATAAAAAACAAAATAAACAACAACAAAAAGCAGTATCTGCGAAAGTTGAAATACTGGTACCGACCCAGAATCGGTACATCCCTAGATATCAATACTGTGTGGCCCAACGAAGATTGTAAACATGACGCAGATTGGCATGGACTGCTGTGTCACAATTTTGAAGGGCACCGGAGAAGGCTTGTTTATGATTGCAAAAGGAAGCAGAGGATTAAGCAGACAGTGTCTGTGTGCAGCGTAGATTACTGGCTCTTCTTTTTCTGTTATGAAATCAGATTACTGCAGCTCCCCTGCTAGGAGAAACAATATCCAAGCCTTGAGATGGAGGGGTTAGCGAGGAGGTGAAAGGGGACAGTAAGCTCATCTTATTCGACCGACAAGCATCCTTTATTTGTATCCTGATTTAATGGTTTCATCTTAGGTTTAAAAATGAACATACAGAGAATTAGACATTAAATCAAAGAGATTAAGGCCAGGGATGATACCGGAGATTGCACGCTAACTACTCAACCTTCCGGATATAATAGATAGCTGTGTGCATCACAGCATAAGGTATACATAAGACTTAGGGCTGATGGCTCCGTATCCACTGACCTAGAACAAAGAAGCCACAATAATGTAGCTCAACTCCAGGCCTGAGTTTGTTTCTGTTTTTCTTATTTATTTGCCGACATATACAGCACACATCAATTTGATGCAATATACAGAATTGGGGCAGAAGACACAAACATCTGAAGAGAGTCTGCAGAGTACACTCAATTACTACCCAGATAAGGCTGTGCCACTCACAAGAGAATAAGGTCATCTTGGGACGCACATGAATCAAAGGGACAGAAAAAAGGATGCTCTGCTCACCCGAGATAAACGTCAGAGGAAAAGAGGAAAGATGTTGTTGATTTCATAGCCTGTGAGAAAACCTTTCAGATATCTACCCTCTCAAAACCCAGATAGTGAAACTTCAAAAACAGACACATATTCTGAATTAAAAAAATACGATGGACGGAAAATGTCATGCAAAGATATTTCCAGGTCTTGAAAAACATTTTTAATTCAGTTTATTCTGAAAGCCTGTAAATTGGTAACCATAACAACTTCAGTGCCGTTTTGGAAATAATGAAGCTTGGCGAGCTTGTATGGCAAGCATGACAAGATTGCTCGGCTGCTCCCGTCATGTTAGTGATGAGGGTAAAGGTCACAACTTTTGACACAGAGCTGTAAAAGATCTTTGAACTCGGTAAGAGGAATACCCTCACATGCTGCTACACATTCTTTATTGTTAGTAGATAAACACAGCACTATCTTGACCTGTGCATTAGTGTCATTCCTGCAAACACCGATCTGCACCGCTCTCTCAACAAATGCCTGCCTTGCCATAGCTATATGCAGGCTATGTGGATTCCTGAGAAAGCTGCTAAAACCCCAGTATATGTATTCCTTTGCAGTTTATTTCTTGGCCAACCTTGGTTAGCAACATTACCAAAGCATTAGTCAGCTGTTAGTTGAGGGGGCAAAGGCAGGGTAAATCATCTCTGCTCCCAGCACAACAATGTTTTCCCTTACTTTAGAGGATGGTTAACACGAGAAAAAAACTCATCTTATAAGAAATAAGCTGAAACACTCATACCACATGGTATTAGAAACATCAGAGGGTGGCAGACTGGCAGGCATGACATAGTGCTGGAATAAAAACAATGCTTGTCCAACTGTTCCACCAGGCCTGTCAAGAATGGAGCTGCCACCACACTTGTCTGGCAGATATAAAAAAACGATCAAATGCTGTATTACACACAGCAATAAAATTGTGTGTGCCAACCTATGGTGGCATTTAGATATAACAAGCTAGCTTGCAATACCAAGCTACTGACAACCCAACTGCAGAGGATGGCAAGGGAACTTTTTACCAAGCTGTCCAATCACAGTGGAGGAGGGACGGGACAGTTACCAGAAAGACCAACCATCACATTGCTGAAACACAATGACGACAGAGGAGAAATTAATACTACGCAAACGCTGACCGGCGTGTCCATCCTCTCTACCTTCTTGCTTCAGCCTTCCCATTCAAAGCAGGTGGGTAATCTACCCTGTGCCAAGAGTTTAGGTGGTGAAGGTCTGCTACACTGAAACATTGTTTTATTCATTCAATAAATATGTCAGCAGTAAGCAGGTCAGTGTGCAGGAGTCTCTCTCTTTTTTTTAGAAATTGCACCCTCCTAAAGCGCCTCACTGCCCTTCTGTCTTCCGCATTTAATAATGAATTTGTTTTAATAGCGTGGCATCTCTGTCATTTAAAAGGCAACAATATACCTGATAATTGTCCAACAATAAAACTTATTAACACTTAAAACAGAATAAATTAAGTAATTTAAACAAAACAACAAAATAATGGCAATTATACCACATATCACGTTGTTGAGTAACCTTTAATCAGGGGAAATTCCTTAACCACAGCAGCCCTTCAATAAGCTACCAGTAATGACAAGTGAAAGAGTAAAAGGCTCCTTTTGCAAATAACAGATAAAACATGATTATGACTGTGGTTTGATTGAGTGTAATAGTCAAGAAGGACATAAAAAAGAAAGGCAAAGAAAAAGTAAAAAAAAAAAAGTCCTACTTTTTCAAAATTCTTTGTGGCCCAGTGCCATAGGTGTGTCAACAGCAAAACTGTAAGGAACCATAATCCCATGCTGAGAGGGCCTATGAGAGCTGAACATATTTTCCGTTGTGAATAAAATATTTTCCCCTAAGCATGGCTTTCAGTGGGGCTTCAGAGCTTAGGAGGATCGATTTTTAAAATGTGGCGTCATATTAACAACAGCTGTGTGTGATGTTTTAGAGTACCACAATTATAAAAAAGTCAATTGCTAATGCTAACAGCCCTGTGCCCTCATTTAAAACCATGCCACTTAGCTGGACACCCACATTTGCTAAAGGCTATTGGAGGAGCAAACAGCTGCACACAAAATGGCCCAGCCCCTGAAAGCATGCCAAAGCAGAATCCCCAAAACAGGCCTTGGGTTGGGCTCCATGCAAGACCTTTCACACCAGTCTAGGATAAATGGTCCAAAACACAAAGCAGAAACAGGCTTGGCAAATTACTTTGCAAAATACTGTGAGCACTGCAACTTCAAGCCACCATGCAAAACAAAATGTACAAGACTTTTTAGCCTGAATAAACAAATGTGTCATAAACATTATCAGTTCTACTCTATTATCAGATCTAACAAATGATCCAAGTCTGCAACAAAGACTTACGTCAGGCTGCTACTGCAGCCTTGTGCTGAACAATGACTGGTGACTTTACTCTATGCCTCATCAATTATCCATTGTCAACCTCATCCTTATTCATCTTTAATACAGCACCTTGTATGTCATCCACTATAGAGAGAAAGCACACAGCATAGAGGCAGAAACATGGGAAATCAATGTGCCATGTATGGCAGGCTCTATAAATGCACAGACATGTTTCCTGCTTTCTCTGCTGGCCAGTAGTCTTAAAATTTTATGGATACAGTTATCAAAAGCATGCTTACTTGTACGTAGTTCTTTGTACTATACGTCAGTTTTATCTATTTATGTCCAAGAAAAAAGCTCTAACCTCAGGCATTTCATCACAGACAAATGATCATATGGTTTTTTGTCGTGACAAATGTGAGATTGAGGTCACAAAAACTAATAGCTCTTTCCAGAGCTGGAATCATATTTTCAGAAAGGGACTACAATAAAACGGGCACTGAGCTGACGAATTACAGAGCAATGCTGTCACTTCAAACAATCATTCTTCAAATGCGCTGAGTTGCTACAGATAAAACAGAATAATTTTCAGAGATCTAAAAGATCACCATCTCTGTAAATTATCCATGTTTTTTTGTATGCTATGATTCCATCGACACATGCATACTCATGCAGGCACTAAAGTGGCAGCAAGCAAACACACACACACACACACACACACATATGCACATTGACTGTGGAGGAAGCCCTCCCCTTCCAAGCCCACTTCTCTTCCAATGAGTGGAGCAGATCTAGGTCAAAGCTGATTAATGTGCCCACAGCTCCCGAGAGGTTTCTGGTCAGGTGGCAGCAGCAGTGCCTGCTCCCTGACAATGAATACTGATGCTGAGCATTATAGAATATTACTGCTATACTCGTAATTAAACGGTGCCATCACAAAAACATCAAAACAATGACTGCGAGTAAATCTGCACGCACAAAAGTGACAATCAAAACACTCTGTCCCTGTGCCAGCTGCTGTGTCAACACTATGAAGTGGTTGTGTTTGTGTTTAGGCTGAGTGACCGGTTAGCCTGAGGTACACAGGAGTACATAAACGCATAACAGCCCACAACACATGAACGCTGAACATGATGAGGATTTCAAATGGTCAGCCAGCTGTTGAACTGTCCGTTTGCTCAGACAACTCATGACACACAGAGCTGCTAAAGGATGAAACGGTTGTCTGCTAGTTATGAGACGAACGGCATTCAAGTCACTGTATTTATAGACAGTTATGTTGCTATTAGGTGGCATGCATTCCGTAAATCAGTTCAAGCACAGGCCTGCACGGACAAAGGGAAATTTAATATCTGCAAAGCTCTACCAGCGTAGCCACAAAGCAGAAGATAAGCAACAGCAAGCACTGTGACCGATAAACTAGTTAGCTCAACTTTTGTTAACGCTAGCTAGTTACCATAAAGGTCGGAATAAAAAACACAACAGTTAGGAAAACAATTACGATTTGAGACCACGTCTAAAATATTAATGCACATAAATTACTTTAGCATTGCCAATGTCAGCCGACTGGTTCGTTATTCAAAGAAATTAGTTTCAGTAAAATGTTTTTAGCACAAAACATGACAAGAACTCGAACACCACTGCTAGTTGCTAGGTAGCTTTAGCATTAGCCACCTAGCTAGTTAGCTCGCTAGTAAACCAACCCAGCAGTGTTTTGGAAATGTGTGGCAGCTCGCCTCTCTTGCCTAACGTTATAGTCAACGAGGGCGTTGTTTGCCAAACGTTAGCCTAATATTTATTGAACGATATGGTGATTTGTAAACATTGTGGTTTGTGGTATTTAAGGCTAACATTATTTATCGTTACCTCGGAACGCAGCTTGGGGATGATCGGTCTATCTCCCAGGTCGCAAAGAGGTTCATGGGGACAGGCATGCTGCCGGAGCTCGAGCCCAGGACCACAGCCCCGGCTAACGCTCCAGTCGGGAGGTTTGTCGGTGCTGGTCCACCGCCGCCACCGCTGCTCGGGTTCAGGAAAGCGGCCCGGACGCCTCCTCTCTCTACAGCCGCCGCCATCATCACCTCCACTGCCTGGGGAGCAGCTCTAGCTAAGTGTCGGACGAACGCGGGTGCCGCTGAACTCTGTGCTGCCTGCTCCTGCTCCTCCAGACTCCCAGCTCCTCTACACCGACGGGAGATGCTGATAGGCGGGGCGGGGCATGCCGCCGCTGATAGGGGCAGCACGTCCCTGCGTCTCAGGGTGGGACGTCTTTACTATCAAACAGGCCCCAACACATTGCTTTGCTCACACATGTCATGTAAAGATTTAGGTTACACATATGACAGGGAAGTGTTGCGCAGCTATTATAGACAGTAACGTCACAGGAAATATCCAGCAAGGTGAAAAGAATATATGGCCTTGTTCATCTCCACTTCTCCATCATTTGTTTGTTGGCTCTGCGAATTGTTTTTAAAGAATGGGCATAAACATAATACAATGAGATTTGCATTAACAGACATAATATTAATAATAATAACTTTATTTATATAGCACTTTTAAAAACAGAGTTTACAAAGTGCTTTGACAACTAAGGTAAAGCAGGAGCAAGATGGGTTTCTTGCAGAGGTAATATAACTATAAGAGCCAAACAATAATGTTGAACTAAGGCCAGATAAAATTTAAAGTAGAATTAAATAAGAGAGACATAATTTTATGCAATGTTAATATTTTTAAAAGCAAACTCAAGACCTACCTTTATAGTCTGGCTTTTAACTGAATTTTATTTTATCCTCTTAGTCTGTTTTATTGATTTATATATCATCTTATTCTATTTTAGTTTCAGAATTAAAGTTTGGCATGTTACTATTTCATTTTTCTTTTTTTTTTTTTTTTGTCATATTTTACCAGTTTATCTTTTGGTGGGTTTTTTTCATCTTATTTTAGCATATTTTACTGAGTTATCTTTTACTGTTTTTTTTAATTTATTTGAACATTTTAATCTTACCTCCAGTGTTTCCTCATTAGGAATTTAAGAGAGCGTTTCCTCAGTTCGTCAGTAACTACCTTTGTAAATGAAGTCCAACATGCCCTATCTTCAGACAAAAAGTTATCTCGAAAGGGTAAGCCTACATAATCCGAATCAGATATATTTTATTTTTATATAGAAATATGTGCATTATGCCACATCACAATGTATAAAACTAGTATGTAAAATTTCAGAAATAAAAAAATGCTTTATGCTACAATGTACAACACAACAGACTACATCAATGAAAATAAGTATATGCACAATAAGCACATCATATGTTAAATATGTCATTAGTATTTATAATAATTAGAAAACACGATTTGAATAGCACTTTTCCAAACACAAATGCTTTACAGAGAAGGACAAAAAAGTATACCATTAAAATAAAGTTTTAAAAAAAAGAAGTTAAAAACCCAGAGGCCAGATGATACAGTGTGTAATAAAAAAAAAAAATTAAAGTAATAAAATAGAGCTAGAACCTTGAGCAAATCCACTGTAAAAACAACAATAAAAAAAACTTATGTGTAAAAGTAAGTTTTGAGGAGTGATTTAACAGAAGGTAGGCCTACTGAGTTTGACAGCCTAAGGTCCTCAGTGGGGAGTGCCACAGCTACACTGTAGTGTGAATATACTTTAAATGCTCTTTAAACTGGTGATGGACAAACAGGTTTTTGCTATGAAAATGATAAGTTGTTACAAAACAATACACAATAAACACTTTTTTATTTGGTTTACTGCTGCTTAATATTTAACTGCAATTCCTAAAATTAAATAAAATTAAATATATATATTAATTATATTTATACTTATCTAGAAACTGTTTCACAATACCATGTTGGTAATAACTGGCTCATGATTTGTCATCAGTCTCTGATCACATACTGACACCTGGTATTTTGTTCTCATAATGCAGGTGTTATGAAACCCTATTGACCGTAACTGTGACTAAGGATGCAAATAAAGCTGACTTGACTTGACATGCTCGGGAGGGTTGGGCAACATGTGTGTAAGTATGCATGTTTAATCTGACTGAGCGGAAAAAAAACACATGCTGATTTCAGTCTGAAGTCTGACGAAATAGCAATACATCAATCCTTCCATTATTGCTGGCACGTTCACCTTTGCTTCATAGACTCCCTCAACTGTTTGTTTGGACTTCCAATAGAGCAGTATACTATATGCTAATAAGCTCAGCACTTTGTCTGTTACAGCCTCGTGGGATATATTGTTGCTACTGCAAACACGCCGTGAGTGGAGGCAATCTGATGTTTAATCATTGCTAGCCGAGTCTGTGCACCCGACAGCGTTTAATCTTTCAGACCGCAACAGTAGCAACATCCCCGAGGGTTTTTCAATAATGATGATGGCAATCGTGATACAACTTCAAAATGTGTCACTCCTTAGCTCACTGTTCTTTTGTCTAACAATACATATGAGCAATATTTAGTTCATAAAAAAATGAATATATATATATGGCATTTATGTATATATGTATGTGTGTGTGTTTGGTGTGTGTATATACCACTTTCTATACAGGGAGGATACTCAGTGTGCCTTGACTTGAACAGAAAAGAGAGAAAGAAAACTGGATGTCAGATAATATATTTTGTATGAATGAAAGTATTGTCAAAGGGGAAAATCACTGACTTTTCCTATTATTCCAAGGTGCCTGGAGATGAAGACCAAACTTCTTTCAACATAAATCTGCAGTGCATGTCGGCTTCCTTCTGGTATCTATCATTTTATCACCATTTTCTGCCCTTTGAGGAAATGCTACCACCTCAAAATTACCATAAAGGACAAAATGATTAATGGATGAATTTGTGGATTGCATCGCCACCTAGTGCTGCAAATTTGCAATAGAACAAAGTGTCGGGCACCAACTTGCACGTTGTGATCTATCCAATAGATGGCAGACTGTCTGCATGTTTTAGTCTTATTCTCTTAGCCTCTCTTTACTTCTCTCTCTCTCTCTTCTCTGCTCGACCCTCCTGATTGAACCTCCTCCTCCTCCTCCTATAAGTGTGAGTGGGTGGGTGCATAATTGTGACACTGTGACACTGTTGATGTTTCCACAGCACAACAGTCTGACGTTTTATTAGTCCACCTTTCACCTTCATTAAATTCTGGAAAGGAGAATGAAATACCCAAGCATCACTTTGTCAGGCAACATCTGCTCAGTGGCAGGAGTCCTCCCACAAAATCAAAGAAAATGCTTGCATCTGAATATCAAGTGAAGAAAGGTTTGGAGCAAAGAGGAGCCTGCGAGTGCTGATGTGTTTGGAAAGGCTGCAGAGCCTTTCTTGTTATTAAAGCCGGCTGACAGTCAGAGGATAGCAAACATAGCAATGCATCTCTCTGACGTCAGCATATAGGCAACAGACAATACTAATTACTCACATCATCATGTGTTAGGTAACAGCGCCTCATTCCCTCTCAGATATCTGACTGAGCCACAGATCTTTCACAATGCCCGAGTGGTGACAAGCGAATGTGGTCTCCATGCAGATCTTTATTTTTAGGCGTGAGCTTTTGTCTTTTAGGCTTGTGCCACCTACACACCATCAAAGTCTGATATTTGTAATGAGCAATCCTTTTGATTATAAGCCAAAAAAGACCCTTTTCTGAATCACTGCACAGGGCTTATACACTGCAGTCACGCAAGTTCTTATTTAGATGTAGAACTTCAAGGGCATCAGGTCTTTGTGACATTTATGAAAACTTAGCAAAGTGAGCCTGATGAAAAGTAGCACTGGTGGAAAAAAGGGTCTGCTTTGAAACACCCTCCAAGGATTGTCAGTGCCACCACATATTTCTGTTTCCACTGCTGAATAGGGGCTTAAATCACAAGTTTCATCATGATACAAGATTGATTCTTTGGATAATGATACAGTACTTACTGATATCCCAAAAGTCTGCCACTATATGATTTTTATTCGATTCCATTTAGAGGCCTGCGATCGATATGAGACAATATCAATAGGCTACATACCTTCATTGTCTTTTTCTTAACTGCTTGCCATTTTCTGCCTGGTGCTAGACTGTTAGCACCATGGATGTATTAAGAGACCCGAATACAGCACTGGGGGCATGGCACCATTCATTCCTATGAAAGATGGTGCATGAAGCCAAAAATGTTCAAGTGCTGTGTATAAAGTTATTTGGATAATCAGTGCTGCTTCTGTATAAATGGGCCAACGTAGCACGCTCACTAGGGACATCTGCAAAGTGAGCCGGCTACTTCTGGGTTAGCGCTCCACTAACTTGATTGGGGATAAACTGATTCAATCTTGCAGCCTCTCTATACTTTCCAAATTTTATTGGACCCAACATATCACTGCTGATATTGAAACGAGTCATTCTGTGGGGGTCTGTGATGCTTAAAAAAATGTAACCACTGATTTACAGACACCTCCTTCACAATGTAAGTCTATGGTAGGCATTCCCAAAGTCCGGCCAGGGGGCTAATTGTGGCCCTAGAACCAATTCTAATTGGCCCTCAGCTTGACTTTCATATATGGTCCACCACACAATATTGATTAATCAAGCAATATTAGTGCATTTCTTTTGCCTTCATCTCACAATGGGAGGAAAATCACACTATTTATAGACATGCATAAAGTACGAACTATGCAGGCGGAACTGATGTGTTTTCATAAACAGGCGGTAAACAAGCAAATGGAAAAGTTACCTAACAACAGACATCTCCTGCTAGGTAACAGACATGGAAGGAGGCATATAGTTGACAGTGAAGACTGCCGCTTTCAGGTGAGGTGGAAAGTTGTATACTTTTTCACTGAATGATGAAAGAATTGCATTTGTCTTATTTGTATGGGATTTTTCTTTTAAATAACCCATTGATGCCAGGAGCAGCTGCCCCCCAGGTATCTTTGACATTGTCCAATCTGGCACCCTGTCAAAAATTTGGACATCCCTTAGCTATGGGGAAAAGTCTTTTTGGGCCCTTGGAAGTTATATTTCAGCCCATCTCTTTTCCTACAGGCCTAGCTAGCACTGTTTGAATGTTTAGAAAGGAAGTGAGCTTGGACAGAAATGGTGACACAGAGGTGGCATGGAGATTTAAAAAATAAAGGCGTACCTTAAAGTTCCTGTATGTAGGATTTAGGGGGACATATTGAAATAGAATATAATAATAATAACAATGTTTTCATTTGTGCAAAATCACCTGAAAGTATAAGTTGTTGTGTTTTTGTTACCTTAAAATGAGCTGTTTGTTTCTACATATAGAGGGGCTCCTCTTGAATGGAGTCCAACATGATGCTTCTATAGTAGCTCAGAACGGACAATTCAAACACTGGCTCGAGAACGATAATTGTGTTTTTGCATTTTTGTGTCAGCTACCGTAGTTCTTCTACATGCTTGGCACATGAGAGAGGTTTCAGTTTGTTGCAACCTGCAACAGTAGACCTTTAAAGATGACAATATGTATCAATGTTTTCACTCCAGATCAGTGTATTGTTACACCCCGACCGCTGAATGGGAGAGTAAAAGGAAATATGTTTAGTGTCTTAGAATTTTTCCTGCAATTTGGCAATAAAGCTCTAATGATTCAAATCTGATAATGTGGTTATTGCTCTAGCAGAGAGAATATTACTATTGTCAATCAGTTCTGCTTTAAAATGCAGTTGGCCCCTATATGTAGCAAAAAATTGGACCATATTGACACATTAATGGTAAGTGTTTAGGGTCACTTCAAAGGCTCAGAAGAAATTATGTGCAGCCGTATGCCGACCCCTGAGGAATGTAGCAGTGTTGTGCTGCAGATGAGTATGTGTGGGAGTCGTATGATACCTGCAGCAGTGTTGAATGTTTATCTAAATCGGTGCCTCTGGAGGCAGAGTCAACACCTGCCTTCCTATTTCATACTGTGTGATGATGAAGACGTTCACAGGACGAGATTTAATGAGACAGACGAAGACATTTTTATTCTTCGTCTTGAACCGCATCCATGCATATTTCAACAGGGCTTTTGTTCGGTTTTGACTTTAAACCAAAAGCATATCAACATACACATTCCCCTGTTGGTTTCACTGAGGTTTGCTGTCTCTGTCAGCTTTCACTGAAGTGGCTGGCGTTCACGAAGAGACACAGATGTAGTGATCTCTTAAGCTACGGTGAAAGAAAAGGGTTAACTTTTCGGTCTTTCAAAGCCAACCCATTTAACGTGAGTTTAAAGGGGGTCTCATTCATCAGGGAAACTGTGCACAGCGTTACTGTTATGTTTCTCATTTCACACACATATTACAGCCGGCTCCATGCTTGGCTCAGAGTGATTGGTCTCTGGTGAGCAGTCAGACACAATTTAAAGGTCCTGTCTATTTGTAATCTGGTGGAAAGATTGCCATGTGCCGCTGATACAGTAGAGCTGATCAATCCAAGGCACATCTCTTTCTCCTTCATAAACTCTCTGTACACCTCTCACTACTAATAACACTTGAAAACACTCAGGGCTGCAGATAAGCTGCTGATCTAATTAAGGTTTTGCAAGCCTGGCAAATTAAGGACATTATATCTCATGGATTATATCCTTCGTTATGGCACAATCGATGTACAATTTCCTGCATTTTGATTCATCTCAGGTATTATCACTATTTCTTTGCGTGGTTTGGATTGTCATTGTGATTAACTACTGGTAATATAAATGAGAGCAACTTACTGTAGCGGGGTGAAATTGAAGCCCACTGAAAATGTCACAGATGAGGTTCTGCGAATGACAACAAAGTTATACCTTTCAGGTTGATCCAACCCATCCAAATTATTTCAAAAACACCATAAAATCTGTTTGAATTATTGTTATTTTTGCCTAAAGTGAAAGGAAAAAAATGTCTGTGAGAGGAAACAGGATCACATTATTCTGCATCTAAATAACTAAAACCACTAACTGTATCTAACAGCAATAGCACTGATGGTAGAATGTAATTCCTGCAACACTTGGGAAGTATAACTAATTGGCATGCAAACAGTAGCTTTAAGTTGTCGTCCCTAACCTGATGCTTGTTAGGGGTGTGCAGTTTGCGCTTGCCAAGTAGTGTATTAAATGTAAGCAAATGAAAGTGAAAGTTTTGAAACGGGCAGCACAATTAAAGTATAACGCATGGATTTCATGACATGTTTGGTGGCTGCATTATGTGTTTCCAAGGGTCGCCAAGGGTCGCCACTGGCCCACTTTAAGTTACAGTGATCTGTGGTCAATTTAAGCAGTAAAATATATGCTTCTTGCTTATAGCACTTAAAATATTTTACTTTGCGAAACCATCTGTCTGACTTTATGCGCTTTGAATTATTCACTTTGAAATCTGTAAAAGGTCATTTGAAAGTTTCCTTCACAAAAAGCAGATAGTAAATTCTAAATGAAGTATTTCACTGCTGGAAAAATGGTTTTTCAGAACACTAGTCTGTCTATGCAGTAGAAAGATGTATAAACCTTGAAAATATTGGTACATGAACAGAGAAAACAGAGGAAAAGGACTGTGGCCTTCACTGCATTTGCTCAAGAGGTAGAAACTAGTAACAAACTATTTTTTCTGTTAAAAAGTGCACTAAAAAATGTATCTGAAAACATCTGAAGCAAGAAATATGAGACGCGGTGACAGAATCTCTGTTCATATTTGATCAGCACTGCATAGTTTTACTGTTTGATCTTGGTTTTTATAATACAGGAAATGGTGCCAACTTCCTTTTGACAAGTTCTCATATTACAGCCAAACAGTGCACTATAATATGTTCCTGGAGACATTTTAGGTAGGAAAGAGGCATTACAGTAACAAAATCTAAGCACTGCTTAGTTTTACCCTTTGATCAGAGTTTGGCTGTCGTGGCTGGCGTATGAAAATTCACCAGCACAATCTGCAGTTGGACCTTCAGCCCTAGAGCCAGTGGACTGAGCTGGGAGATGGGTGGGGAGATCTGGGCATTAGGAAGATGAAGGAAACCTTACCACAGTACATTTGCACATACTACCCTAGCCCATTCTCATTCCAAAGTCATCAAATACCGCTGCTTTGTCAGTGATTTCAGCATAAGACACCAGTGCCAAAAGCCACCTTTTGCGGTGGTATGATATGCTGGTTGGCAGCTTCAGTTTGTAATGCAGTTGGACAGAACCTTTAGCGGTGTTATGATATGCTGGATGGTGTCAGGTTGAAACACTGCCAACAACATAATAAAAAGTGCAACAAGAGTCCCCATAAGTTGGAGGGCAGGGGGGCATTAGATGCGTCCAACGAATCCCAGACTTTCAACTGGGAGCCCAGTTTTCGCTTCCCGTACAATTTAGAGCCAAACAATGAAGTTTTTCCTGAACCTAACCACCTGTTGCTGTTGCCTTAACCTAATCATGTGTTTTTGTTGACATTGCTGCATTAGTTGCGGCATGCCGTAACATCGACAGAAAATGCAGGTACATACCGTAATTGTAGACACAGAAGTCCAATGACAGACCAACGGCGTGTGACAACTTGAGATACGAATGTGTTGACTACTCACATTGTTATAATACAAAGCAGGTTAAATCAGCAAAGTATCCTTGTGGATCATGTGACTCACTGAACACAACCTGTTATGACAGGGATCTTATTGACTGTCCTTTGTAGCCTGAATGCACGAATCCCAGACTTTCAACTGGGAGCCCAGTTTTCGCTTCCCGTACGAATTTAGAGCCAAACAATGAAGTTTTTCCTGAACCTAACCACCTGTTGCTGTTGCCTTAACCTAATCATGTGTTTTTGTTGACATTGCAGCGTTAGTTGCGGCATGCCGTAACATCGACAGAAAATGCAGGTACCGTAATTGTAGACACAGAAGTCCAATGACAGACCAACGGCGTGTGACAACTTGAGATACGAATGTGTTGACTACTCACATTGTTATAATACAAAGCAGGTTAAATCAGCAAAGTATCCTTGTGGATCATGTGACTCACTGAACACAACCTGTTATGACAGGGATCTTATTGACTGTCCTTTGTAGCCTGAATGCTCAAGTGTGAATTTTGGTGTGTGAATTTCATTATCTAATTTCACAGTCAAGTATTCTGTTAGTTCTGCCCAGTTCAGTTACTATTTTACTATCAACAGTTTCAATTGTGTTTATTGACTCTATACAAAGACGTAGGTGGATACCTATTGGCACAATAACTGATATATATGGATGATGTGGGTGTTTTTATGAGACATATTCATAAAATGTAAAATTCTTTGTTTGGGTATATTTTCTTTCCCTAGAAGAGGACATATATATGCCATCTAATTTACAAAACAGGTCTTTCTGATGTCACAACAAACAAATATGCATTTTAATTTCAGTTGTGTCTAAGCTGAGACGCAAAGGGAAAAGGGATGTATTCAAAACTCAAAACCTACCGCTGGAATGATGTGAAAATCCAATTTGGAGGTTTAGACTGAAAGAGAGATGCTTCAACACAAGCCCTTTATCATGTTACAAAGAAAGCATAGCAAGAATGCCTCTGTGAATGGAGGCTTCTGAGAACTTAGTAAATTTAATGTGTATTTGCACATGAATGACACTGACATCCCCGTTCAATCTAGCCAACATGCCGCTTGTTTATGAAAACTCTCGTTGCACAGAGCGCATTAACATAAAATTACCCCTCTATTTTCTTTTCTCAGACATCTACAGATTTGCGCTAATAGTGATATAGTGAAGGAATACAGATAGTGGAGAACAGTGGGAGAGGATAAAAGAATAGAGACAGCCGAGGGAAATGAAAAAGTGATGGAATGAGTTGATGAAATCCTATTAGAAAATACAGTATGCAAATCAGGAGAGACATCATGTGCCAGCTACGGATCTCATCTTGATCTCACAGTACATGAACTCTGCATAAAGGGCGTTCATAATTCTCACCCATTCAGTGATACCAGTGCAGCTCCACTGATCTCTGAAGAATGTACGAGCACATTCCCCCGACACTCATTGTGTCTCCACTCTGGACAATGCAGCCTAGGAAGACAAGAGAGAGCGGAGCGATGAAATCCATTTGCATGAATGTCACCAGCTGAGAACAGAGTGAAGCAGGCAAAGACAAAAGCCATGCAGGAGGCCTAAAGACCCACAGCATCTCATGTGACCAGGTCGCACTGCACAGCCAAGTAGCATTACAAAAGGCTGGACAAGAGCCAACATTAGGGGAAATGTTCTGCTGCCATTAAAATTCCCATTTAAGTGGAAGCAGGAAATGCACCTGCCAGCTTGCTCTCTTTCCTCCCCTCTCCTTAATGCGTTCAGATGGGAACCTTTGTTGAAAGGAATCATTTTGCATTTAGATTTCCCAGAGTAAAAAGAGGCGCAGGGGGGAAACTCCCTGCTTGGCGACATGTTTCTCACAGAGAAAGCTCTTCCTAATGAGCCCTTTTAAGCTTAGCTGATTATTTTCTGCTTTGGAGTTGTAGCCGGATCGCGAGAACATGTTTTCTCCACTATTAACCCAGATATCCAAAATGGCAGCCCCGGGGTATATTTGATTGCTCTTCCCCAATCCTTTGAACTCCACTGCAATCAGACAACCCAAACTTCAGCTCGTTTTTGCCATGAAATTGAAAAGGTATCTGTCTATCACAGCATTCCCTGAAGTCGCCTAACGAGAGACAAGTCTTTGTCCTGAAATGCCATCTTTGAACTGGGATGTTGTCGGCGGCTATGCCTGCAACAGCATCTGCAGCTCCCTCTGTCTGATATGCATATAACGCAGCCATGCTGGTGCTGAGAGTGCAGTCTGTGTGTGTTTATCATCCCCATCCAAGCACAAGCAACACAAAAACACGAGCTGTCGAGGCTTATCTAAGATCCCTTTCAGTTTTCTGTCCAGTTGAAATATTTTCCGTGATGACAGACATCATTATACTGGAACAACCACTTACTCACAAAGACATTTTTCTTTTTCTCGCAGGTTTTTCATTGTTGCTTTCACTGTCATCATCTCAACAGCAATTACTTAAAATATGAGCTACAAATGATTCTGAAAGGAGCAATCACTTGTTAACCTGACGAAGAGGTAAAAATACTGAAAAGTAAAACTTATCATCTTATTTCAAAAAGCAACAGCTAGCCATGTGAAGAGGATCTTCTTTTTAGGCAGCAACACAACTTGACATTTCCATCAGGCCTGAAATCATTTGACATTTTCTGGCTTTGGAGAAATGTGCACTCAAATGCTTGCAGCTCTGTCTCCTACAAATTACATTTATACACATATATATGAATTTGAAACACCATACACATTTTGAGGGGAACATAATGCATAACATAATGTTGCTAATTAACCTATCTGGCAAAATGAAAAAATGTTGACATGGTTCATATCAGCAAAATGTTCACTGACAATGTATTTCAGTTCTTTCCTGCCAGAATAGGCCACTTTGCAATACATTCGCCACTAGTAGCCAAAACAGCATTATTTTTTAAAATAACCTTTTTAATTAATATTTTAACAATATCAAAGTCTTTCCCTAAAGTCAACTAAACTGCTTTTGCTCTCTAAATCTTAAGATAGGAGTCTGCACATGAACCTAAGGTTCTGGCATCAAGGTGCTGCACCGCTCAAACATAATGATCAAATATTCATTTTAAGAGATAGGGTTGATGCTTTACTGAGTTTTTAATTCTATGTGAGACAACGTATTAGCATTTGTGGGAAGCAGGCAGCAACCTCCAGGGCAAAACATTGAGGCCAATATGGTAGTGCCAAAAACTGCAGTTCATCAAATGGCCACTAGAGGCTGGCTCCAAAGGTGAGTCAATCTCAAAAGACAACTGTGTCAAAATGCTCAACATTACAGCTGAAATAATCATGTATACAGCCTGGCACAAAAACATTTTTGGTCACTATAGCTATTCATGACAACTGTACGGAATGTGAATTTTTATGTCGCGCACGCCATTACATTTTATTAAGGCTTAAAGTTATGCAAATTTAAGGGCAGGCCCACCTGGGTAACACATCCACAAGGCGTCGCTACAGTCTGTGAGTCAGATCCACTCGTCAAAATACCATCACTCCTTGCTCCAAAAAAACGCATTGGCGACAGCTGAAATGCTGAACTCGACGCTTCAAAGTGGTAGTCCACAAACCAATGGCTGACATCATGGTAGCACCTCCAATTATTTTATACAGTACATGGTCAGAAGATACTACAGGGATGACACAGTTCTGATCCCTGTGTTTGATCCCTGGTAGTGATACGTTTGCTTTGGTCTTATTTCAGAGTGTTTTATGTGGGAAGCCAGAGAGGGATCACATCCTCATCACTGAAAGACTGATACAGCTTTAACTACAACACTGCATCAATGACTCACTAAAACCCAAACTGCCAACCTGCGTGAATGGACCAGGAAATTCCAAACCAATTTGCTCTGATGTGTGAACCGGTATACTTGCTTCAGGCCCTCAGCTCATCTGTCCATACTTATTGAACTGTGGTAAAAGGATGGATGGGCACTTCGAGGAAATGGCATAGCTGTGATGAAGTCTGACAGGATGTTGCTGTTTTTCTAATACCACCCACACTGTACGGTAGATATGATACATTTATCCAAGCTGACAGTTATGAAGTGAATGTACCACTGTTTCCTGAGAGCCAGCAGAAGATGCTGGGACTCGGTGCCAGATAAAGTGGACGTTATATTGCTGGTCCTTGATTTAAGCTGCCCTTCAGCAGGCACTGATGGCTGCGGCAGGACTCGTGCAGCACATCCTGAATGTAAACAGGGCAAGCTCTGAGCTCACCTTTTGTCCATAACTTGTCACAGATGCCCACGAGCCAAGCAGTGGCTCTGCTCATGGACACTTCAAGGCAGCACGGGGAAACTGACATATCTGAATGTAACCGACAGAGCAGAACAGGAACAGGGAAAGGATCACTTTGCAAACGCTGCCCTCAGGGGTCAAAACACAAAGAAACAACACTGACTTTATCTTGTCGGTGAATTTTAAATGTCAGGAGTTTTTTTTTCCTGATTCCTGTCAAAACTAAACGCTGTCAAAGTGAGGCTGTGCTTTGGTGTGTGACCTGTATACTGTCAACCTTAGATTCAGAGAAAATAAAAGTGGCACATATTTAACCAAGACTTATGTTTGGGGGCTTGTGGAATATAAAGCTTGACATAATCTGTAAATATTTATTGTAGCTGCCAAAGTATATACAGTAAAACTGACCATACCACTAGGCTGTTGCTGTTACTTGGCAAAGCAAAATATGTGCTTCGAAAATGTGTTACTGTGTCCTGACTGAGGGCCATTGATCACATTTGTCTCGATTTACTTTTCTTTCACATAAGTGGACTTTTCTACTACTTTTCCAGTATTTCTTGAAGCTAATCCACATTTCTCTTGGCTCATGAAAGTAAACCCATGCTTTCAATCCTTGGGCCAATAAATGTATTAAATCACTTCATATGTGTGGCATTAGGAGGTGTGAGGAGCGAGTGCGAGATGACAGGAAACTATTGCTGTGTTGTGTTATCACAAATGAGTCAGCATGTCTGCCTACACATATGCAGTAATTATTGTTGATGAGAATTTAAGCAATGGCCTTTGTTGGACCGGAGGAAATTTTTCATAGATCAAGCATATATCTATGAACCTCCTTTTTATTGTGTCTACATGGCAAAAACTTGGAATTATTGTAGTCCGTTACTCCGTTTGAGGGACTTTTTTAGCTCCTATTTCAGAGTAGGTGCTCTCCCAGCAGAGGAGGAACGTGAGTGATGTCAGTATACTGTGATTAGTCCAGACGTAAGTGTATGTTGATTGGTTGAACGCAAAAAAATATTAGCTGTGTAATCAAAAGACAACACAAAGCAGAAGAAAACGTGGACAAATGAAACAACAGGGGCTCGAGGAAATACAATACGATTCTGACTCATCAAATGTAAGAATCTTAAGTGGCATTTCCTCTCAACTGCCAGGAAGCTCACAGTGTTCCTATTGTTGCTGAGAATGCAAACAGACAGAAAACCCTTGAGGTTATATAGTTATCAGGGAGCTCCCCAGTGGGCAATTCCTCTCAGAGCTTCCCCAGAACTGTTTGGTCCAAAAATGCTTAATGTTGCTTCAACAATGTACTAGTAGGGAAACAGGGAGGAGAAACTATCACTTCTCATGAAGATTACCAACAATTCGTATATGCGCTAGTCGAGTACAACATAATTTGAAATCACACATGCTTTAACAGAATAGCTCATAGGCTTATTTGCTTTGTGTAGATAGCTAGATGAGTTAGCTTATCATAAAGAGTAGAAGCAGCACCAGAATGTATGTATATATATATATATGTACATAAATACAGCAAGATGCATACACACTGCATCCTGGGAAGTGGGCAACAGATGCTGAACTGTCACATTAGCATGCACAAATGTGAGCGGGATCATGTCAAAGGAGCAGAGAGCCTGGTATTTCTAATTACTTAATCATCCCACAACAAAGTCCAGCTCTTTAGGCACATACACCCAATTAGCAAGGGAACAGCGCCAATTTCATGTAGTGGTCAAAAGTGGAATTACGCTGTCTGGTGTATTTAAAAATACAAACAATAAAAAAAAAATCTCTCCTTTGAGTTACATTGTGAAAGATACATCTGTAAATCAGAGGATATTTTTTTTAACATATTAAGCCCTGTAAAATGACTAGTTTCACTACCGAGATTTTATCCATTCTGTCCGTTAACATTCTGAAAGTCTAAAAGAGCTGAAAGATAAAATAATTTTATCTCCCTTCAAGTTAGAGTAGTGCTAAACCGGAAGTTAGCTGTTCGCCGTGCAGAAGTCTCTAGCGTGTTTTCTCTATGGACCCCCATAGTGTTGAAGATCTGGGTAATTTCATACTGTGGAAATAGAGCTTTTTTGACTTCATGCACCACTGGGCAACTTTCAGAGAAATGAATGGAGGCCTACTTCGAATGCTGTCTCTCAATACATCCATGATACCACCATATCACTTCTTATTTTGGGATTATTATAATAATAAAGTCTTGATCATATACAGTATGGTGGCCTGTGTACAGCTTTTTTGTTTTGTTTTTTTTCGTGTAAACCTTCATATGCACTAAGATTGTGAGACATGGTTGACTATCACAGAACAGTGAAAGCTAAGGAACCAAGAAGACAAATCAAAACACTCTTTGTGTTATAAAACACAACTTAGGTAGCTTCTCAGTGGGATGTTTGACCCAGATATGTGAGCAGAAAACCAGAAGCTGCAGGCTGTGTCAAACACGCATCCAGGCATACATTTACCAAATCCCATTCTGTTAATTACACATAGCTGAACTGAAGTAACTTTTCATCAATGCGATGTTACAAGGTTGTGCATTTATACACTGAGACACCCACTCAGTCCACCACATGGTACAATGAAGCTGCAAGGTTGATGCATCTCCAGCTGGAGGATGGATTCTGTTCCCATCAAGGACAACAATCATATTCTTGATTTATTCTCTGCAGACGTGGTTAACTCTGACAAACAAAAGCTCGCAATATGGAACCAAACTTTTTCGATGTTCACCTCTAAGAAGGTTTTTCCTTTTTTGTTTGTACTTCGCTGCTAGTATTTTTCTGTGTTTACCTACAGTGCTGCTTAACATGTTTTTTTTCAGCTGCAGCTTTTGCTGAAGGCAAAAGTATAAATAAAACGGAGAGGCACATAAAGAGAAGTGATCTGTGAAAGAAAGAAAATATTTTGGGGGTATTTTAATGTCTGACAAAATCCTGAATGGACTTTTCAAATTATTTTCTTCAAAGTGTCATTGTTTGATTTCAGGAACAGGAGAGAAATGACAGAGAATAGATTTATTTCAAAACACCAGACGAAATGGGTTCTTTCACCCCATCAAACAGCAGGAAGAGAACAGTCACAACCTTAAGGTGGAATTTCAATTTTAAGATCAGTTGCATGATGGTCGCAGTAATTGCAAATGGCATTAGGTCGTTATATCTAATGGCTTGCATTATATGGAAAAATACAAACGTGAATACTGAAAGCCAATTTGGAACGCAGTCTTGGCTCACCGGTAAATTCAGGTCATTTCAAGCCTGTATGAGAAACAGCTGTGCATGCTTACACAAAACGAGCCTTGTTAATTTTCCGAAGTTTCCAGAAGATTAAGAGTTTGTTTATATGTGGCTATGCGGATGATTACTAGGATGGCTCTCTCTGCCCGGGCCAAGGGATTAGAAAAGCATAAGAAACTGAAATGTAAAATGGTCTGTTATCTCATGCCAGCGAGGAGTGTGGGGACCAGATGTTATCTTTATGTGGGTAATGGGTTATCACATCTCGGGGCACAGATTACAGATTTATTGTCCTTCTCTCCCTCTCTTAGATATTATTGAAGTTTTCATTATCTTGTCCACACACTGTCACCTCAATGACTCAGCTCCTTTCCTCTCAGCCTGACGCATAGTCACAAAGCAGCTTAGTCCCCGTCACCTCATTTACCCTCTCACACCAATCTTAATAGCTCCTTATCGCCATAAACATATCACTGAATTCCAGCAATGACTTTCCGGTTATTAACTTTCATACTGCAGTGCTAAAGCTGATGGGAAGATGGGGAATTTATTTGGCCATAGTTTGAGGATTAGAAATGGTTAATGGTTGTTTGGCTTTAGCGACTTAGAAGGAGATCCTGAATAGCTCGACAGATTATCAAACAATATTATGGAGTCAGATGTCAAAATATAACAAAGAATCTGCAAAGACAATTAACCACGAGGCAGGATTTGGTTTGGTTCATTTAGCTACCATCTACCCAAATGAGCAGTAAACCACACCGACACATCAAACAAGGAAATCAAAAAAGAGGATGAGCATTACATTGACAAACGTGTGATTTTTCATGCCTTTTCACGACCTTACCACCTTAGCACTTATTTAAACAAAATGAACTGTTGCCGCCTTAATTACTAACTTGGTGTTGCCTTCTTTGCCCGGCCTCTAGCCACTGAGATAACACCAGGGGAATAAACTAGGATTAAAATATATATTCTGCAGGCCCATGTGAACTGTCACATTAGCATGCAAAAAAGTGAGTGGGATCATGTCAAAGGAGCAGAGAGCCTGGTATTTCTAGTTACTTAATCATCCCACAACAAAGTCCAAAAGCATGCAGCTTTCTGAAAAAGTCAGCCCTATATATGGTGGACATTAAGTCCTGGATATCCCTAAAATAGGAGCTAGCATATACTGCAATTCTTACAAGAGTCTACAGCCATGCCAGCAGCTATGTGAGACTTTGTACAGCTGTGCTTTGAGCTAAATGCTAAAGTTAGCATGCTGACATGCTCACTATCCTGCTGAGGTTTATGTTCAGCTTTTAATGTTGCATTTCATTTATCTTTGGAAATAGGAGGTCGGAGCTGGGGATGATATCATCCAGTCAATAACATTATGATTTATTTTATGCATAAATACCATAACAACCTGTCCGCAGACTCTAAACAGCATCGCGTGTATGACTGTTGTAATGAGACACAAATAGGACAGAAGTTGTCATAAACTGTGTATTACTGCAGCTTTCACTACCCTTGATGCACAGAGTAGCCATATTAGATTTTGAGGTTGGGATTGGTGAGGTTCCTCGTAAATTTTAGTCGGACACCCAACTTTAGGGCGCGTTCCAATTAAAAATTTCCTGCTGGGAACTCTGAAATTCGTATTTCCCAGTGTAAACTGAACACTCCATTGGTTTAACATGGTAACATATGCTATTTAGCGCCAAACACAAAAAAAGCCTACACCTGAGGCTGATGGTAGTGTCATCAGTTTTGCAGGTATATGGTCATAAACCAAAATATTGGACAAATTGACATTTTGACCTGATGATGGTACCCGATGAAAATCAGGGGATCGCCAAAGCTATTACATTTTTTCTAGAGAAACACAAATATCTGTACAAAGTCAAGATATTTCAATTAAAGCCACAGAGTCAACCTTGCGGTGGTGATAAAGGAAAAGCCACTGGCTCATTAAAGTCACTGGGATTCATCCTTTGGGGATCATGATTGTCTGTACACAATTTCATGCCAATTTGAGATATTTCATTCTGGACCAAAGTGGTGGAACGATCAACTTACCTACACTGCCATCCCTTGCAGGAAGCCAATGAGTGGATGGGGGAAAAAGCCATAAAAGCCAATGGTTTGTCACTGCATGCTTGATTTGTATTTGGAGCTGTTAGCTGTGTCACTTCCGTCAATACAATGGATGCAGATACAGATGTCAGGAGTACTGTAGACAGAAACTGTTCTTCTGTTCCAAACAAATATGGCAAGTACAGTGTAATCACATCTACAATTGAGGAGTTTTACTAAGCGAAATTTATTTGGAAACTTCTAGCATATCTAAAAAAAAAAAGAACTAGTGCTGTATTGGAGACTCCTGTGGAGGTGAGTGGATGAGATCTAATACACAGCATGTCATGTCTATAAGATCTGACAAATGCACCATCACCTATTGATCCTCATACTGCACACACCCATCTTACCCATCCTGCTGCCCAGCACTCTGTGCAGCAGAGCTCTCCTGTCATTTATTATTGAAGCCAAAGCCTCAATCTCAACAGCTGAAGAACAGACGCTGACTGCTTTAAATCTTTGAAATGTGTGATGTTGAGACCTGGTGTGCCTGGTGAAGAGTCGACATTTACATTCATTTGATTTGAAACTTTTGTCATTAGTGTAGTTTCTTAAAAGGTTGAAAGGTTTCGGTGGCAGCGAACTCAAATGCGCCTCTAGTTTGTTCTCATAGTGAAAAACCTTTGGAGGAAGAATTTTAAAAAGACCAGTTATTAATGTACATCATTTTTAATAGAAGCTCATGTTTTTTCTACCTGTTAATAGGGTGCATAGGTAAATCCAAGGTAGGGGTCATGATTAAAATATGATGATTACAGAGCAGACTCTAAAGTAAAGTCTGGATTACCAAGCAATAAAGTTAGACAACTACCCTGGGTCCCCGGACCTCAGGCGCCCCGGGGCTCCTTTTACCATGTGGTAATTAGTTGGTATTTTGTAATTTGATATCCGACCTTGAGTTAAAGTCTAGTTTAAAGTGTTGTATAATTTCAGTTTATATTGTGCCCACTTGGTGCACATTAAAGAGGGTTAAAGGGACTAGACAGAATTTACAAAGAAAGACTAGTTTATTTGTTAAGAGCAGCATTATTTAGCTTGTAAAAACATACCTTGTGTGGCTCAAAAGCCCAAAATGCACCAAAATCACCTGACACTCGTGCTTTGAAGTAAGCTACTCCTTCATAATTTATTCTTTACTTGGATCCCCATTAGCTGCCAAGGTAGCAGCTACTCTTCCCGGGGTCCACACACAACAAAACAAACCCAAAACAAGACATACACATATAAAAACTCTCATTAAGAGAGAGTAAGTAAAAGTAAAAGTAAAACAAGTAAAAGTTAAAATGAGCAACTAAACATCACAACACATTACACTGTATTAGATATATATATATATATATATATATATATAGACTCATTAAAAGTCACATCTCAGTTATATAAAACATAAAAATCCCAATCAAGACAAGTAAACATTTACTGGAAAAACTAAATACCACAACATATCAAGTTGCATTTCATCTTCTTTTGTCACCCATCGTTTTAAATGGATAAAAACACACCAAAGGGTACATTAGGCATGTTAAGCTTCTTTGATGCTTGTAGTCCGACTTTGTTTTGATTTTGGAGCTTCAAATGAGGACTCAGCAACCATAATCAGTTAGACAGAGATGAGGACACACAGCCAAAACTGGTGAAGGCACCAGCTCACTTTAGCTTAACTTGAAACTTTATGAACAATTCAGTTGTAATTCTGTAGTGCCAAACAAACACAACGACCACTGCCAACAGCTATCCGACTATAGATCGTAGCCGTTGTTTGTTACATGCCAGATACATAAGGCAGAGAAAAACTGTTTAAAAATCAGTGACATCATCATAATGTAAAGTCTATTGGAAGAGCAGGAACCTGTAGGCCGGGTCAGCGGGAGAAACACTACTGCGAATATCCAAGGGGCCGCAAATTCCATAAATAACCTAAATTTTTCCGGCATATAAGCCAGGCGAGCAACTCCATTAGAATGAAAAGGCGCCATCTTGTTATCTGGTATCTACTTATTGTTACACATCTATGCTGCCTATGTGTAAAGATTGATCTTTTCTCAAAATACTGTTGGTTCTGTGGTGTTGGCATTTTAAACCTGACGCCTGCAGTGAAACATAGGAGCATAACTGACATATATATAACATTAGGTGCGTCAGTTATTGCTTTAAGCTCATTTAGGCCTTAAAGAAAGCTTTATTAAGTTGAAAAAATAGCCCTGCTGATGTTACCAATGTAGAATCCAGCATTTTTGAAGCTTGCCCTATTGTGAGGCTGAAAAATCAGGATGTCCTGGCCTTTTTTTAACCATTCCTTTTTTAAATCTTTTGAGTCCCTCAACATTATGGAAGTGCATTACTGAATCACTTGAGTGTCCTTTTAATAAAGTTACCACAAATTGATTTCTAATGAGTATTGCATACACAATGCACAGAAAAGTGAAGGAAAGGGGGTTTTGTTTGGATCCCACATTTCATTTTTGCCCCAGGGGCCCCTAGAGGGTTAGTCCTGTCTACAGCGCTTTCTGAAACTAGAAAGACTGATTGGTGTTTAAAACCCCATTTCAGTTTGGAAGAACTTTTTTATTTTTTTTTTCTCAGTGTGCCTTTACATAAATTCATGAGCAGCCAGCTGCATGTGTCATCAATATTTACAGCCAGTCACCTCAAAACTGTCATCATTACTTTCAAAATGTCATGCCCCTGATACAAACAAACATTTAGATCTCACAGCATAGGTCAGACAAATATGACATTTTTTCAATGACAGATTCTGATATTTCTCAGCCTTCATTTGCGCATGCTTCAAAAAAGAAGTTGGGTAGCAGTGGGGTTGATAAAATTCAATGTATTTCAGCCAAGCACAACATCATGGTAATAGACATTCAGACCATGCAGTACATTGGCTTGCTGAGTGCACAGCCGTTTACCATGTCTATATGTGTGTGTCCCTAACACATCCACAGGCATGTTAACAGGCTTACCAAAGCAATCTCATCCTTTTTCCCCCTTTGCTGAGCTAAACTCTCAGTCTCGTGCTCATCTTTTTCTCTTATAGGCCCTGGCGTGTATAGTCGAGTGTGTAATTTGCCATGTGCTATAGCTGCTATTTCTCTGGGGGGATGTTTGTTGTGTACATTAAGTCAGATACGCACACATTTCAAAAGCAGTGTCAAAAACTCCATATACAGCAAAATCGATACAAATGGACTGTTATTAGATGTGATTTGAGGAGGTTGTTTGGGGGACTTTCCCAGCAATTGGATAATTCCCCCTACACAACACAGTAATCGATCTGAAATCAAAACGCCACAGTAACAGTGAATTTCCAGCTTTTTCTCATTCCAGTCCATGATGCATGTATATTGGACGGCTGCGACCACCCCCCGAGCTTCTAGCTTCAGGCTGCAGATGTAAACTTGGAGCTCAGAGACAAATAAAAACTGCTTTGTTTCCGCAGCCTGTACAGACTGAGTCTGCACATGTTGGTGAGTATTATGCATCCAGATGTCTGGATATGATGTTATCTCATATTTGTACTGTGAACCTTTGCTTGTCCCAGTGAGGCAGGTGTTTTGTGTCTCTATTTGTTTTCTCACCCCCAAAAATTCAATGTGCCGGAGCTGCATATTAAGGAGAGCAATCGTAGGCTCTGCACACACTCATAGCCCTGACTGTCCCGAGGACAGATGCTGGCTCAGACTATAAAGGTTGACACTGTAATGGTTGCTATGAGTATTACACGTCATAGCACCCATTCTTCTAGAGAGAAAAGGGAAGAAGGGTTAGAAAAAAGTGGGGCGCACTCATCCTGTCACCTTGCCAATTAGAGCAATTAATTTCTGAGCTCAGTTTATTTCTAAGAAAGCACCATCACTTACATTTTTATTTTTTTAGATAGATAGCATAGATTGACACCAAGGTAGTGAGTTCAGAAGAGGAGACTGAGTTTAGTTAAGGGAAATTCATTTCTCACATCCTGCATTATAGACTCACATAGACCTTTGTCGATTGAATTCGCCGCACTTCTGTAAGAAGAAGCAGTTTTTATTGAGCAATAAAATGATTCTAATATCAAATGTGGTTTATGTTGAAATTAACCTGAAATTCTTTCTTATTAAACCCTCTTTGATCTTGAATGCTTACAAGCTCATAAGGGAGACCTTTGAGGTGAGTAAGACGTGTTTCACCTATCAAAAGCTATAAAGCAGCTTTGCCTGGTGCATTTGTGCTGTAAGACAGTTTTATGATAGCGGTGCTCTTACTATATCTTTCATTATAATAGCTGAATGCAACTGGATGCAAATTACAGTGTTTACTGGCCTGAACTATGAAGCCCCAAAGGGCAGATATCGAGTGCGCACACACTACAGGGGCGCCGACTACATAATCCTTTCTAACACATAAGATTACAAAACTGAACAACAACAAGCTCAAACCCAATACACAACAGTGCAGCTGAGCTGCTTCTTTATCTCAAGGCCTCACAAAGTGCTTGGTGTAAATGGAACAGGAGGTTTTCATCAAATCAAACTGATACTCTTTATGGTCAGCAGTTTTTTTCAATAGCCACTCTATGTTTTTACATCCAGTAATTACAGTAGATTCAATGTTTAGTGGCGGGGTCCGCCACTCCCACCCTAGATTGAACTTGCCATCACATCCACTCAAGATTCACTGAAATGTAATCCAATGTATTTTTATCTCATTGAGCAGTTTCACTCTTTTCTGGTCATTCTCTTTCCACCACATCAGCGCTGTATTAAGTTACTGCTAATGCGAATCGATCTTTCTTGCTGCTGTTTCACAATAAAAACCTTAAACTGATAAACACTGGGGTGGCTTTTATTGTAAAGCAGCCACAGAAAATGCAAAGTACTGTCAGGGTTTGGTTTTGGTTTTAGAACGAGTAAGAAAATCTCTTTTAAGCCTCACCAGGTAACGAGTATCATTATTATAAAAGCCTCAGGCACAAAGTTTAATTTGAAATCCACAAAACCAGCCAGAAAATGAAAAGCAAAACTTGAACTATTAAATGAAAGACTATGGATGACAGTCATGTAGTTGTCCCACCATTGTCAAAGATGGCCAGTGCTACACTATAATTAGGCAGTCTGCGTTCGGGGGGCAGTGGTTAGCAAAGGCTCAGTTAGCACAACCTGCTACTCGATGAACCAGGTTCAATATTCACATCAGTGGCAGGGGAGCTCACCATCTGCACTGGACTCACTTGCACATCCATCTTCACTTTTGCACACTTATTTGCATTTTTTTTTCTTTTTTATTGCTCTTTTTAATGTTTTAGGCATTTTGTTTGTTCTCTGTACATACCGTACATATCTTATTATCATTATTGTTATTTTATTTTACGCCATTCTATTTAATTTTATTCTATGTTTAGTCCCTTCCTTTGTATGTATATATATATTTGAATTTTTTATATTTTGCCCTTTTTAATGAATATTTCATTCAGTCACTGCTGTCTTCTTTACTGCTGCAGCAAAACAATTTCCCTGGGATTAATGAAGTATTTTTATTCTATTCTATTCTATAACAGAGGTTTTTTGCCGATTTTCCTCAAAGTTCTGTTAAAATTTGCGTCATATTTCGACGGACTAATGGTAATTATTACCAACTGTTCTGATGGCAGATCAGTTTGCATTATTGCAAGGAGAAATGGAACAGGAAGGAGCAACTTACACCAGTCGCTCTTCTGTTGTATTTCTGATAAAATAGCTGCTCAAGAAGAGTTTGCTGGTCCCAGAATCCGGGGACCTTTTACAACAATCCCCACAACAACTTCAAAAGCTGTTTCCACTGACCATAATTATTTAAACACAATACACACAATAACTTTAACACTATATGTCTCACTGATAGTTCAGTTATGATTGTTTACATGAGAGCACATTTAAATCTAATCACACAGCCAAACAATGCCTGCATAGTGGAAGATTATTTAATATAAAACAAATAATAAATCACATGCCTCTCTAAGTGGCTGTCACTGTGTATTGTCTTCTTGTTTCAGAAAAAAAAAACAAACCACAACTTCTGTCCTCAATGGATACGAGACAATGAGAGTGAGCTGTCATTTGTAATCAAAGCAGGCTACACCAGCATCCTCTGCCAATGCAAAAAAATGTTTTTGTTAACTTGTTCCCTGAGCCAACGGCCAACATTTCCAAACATCAAAGAAGTGTTTTCACGCCCACATTCTACTGTGAATCAAATACCAGATAGAATATAATTGCCTCGTATGAATAATTCAGTTGTGGGATTTATGATAAGACAAAATTCTTATCGGGGCTTTCCCTTAAGGTCCTGCAGACTGCTTTTCCCATTTTGTATGGCTGGCTGCTCATACAAGATTCTGAGGTCTCTATCGTCTTGCTCTCCTGCTTCTTTTGATGCCCACCAGGAGAAACAAAGTCAGCAGAATTCACACCGACTGACACCAAGTCGCTGCCAACAAACACGCTGCTCACTCTGCAACAATGAGGCTCTGTAGATTAAGACTTCACCCTTCAAACACACAACATGCATGAGACTTTTTTTTTTCACAAACCATTAAAACAACACCATTCTATCCTTAAGTAGAAGGGAATTTTGAGAGTTCAGAGCTCTATCAAGGCCAAATGCTGCGTGCAATGCTAATGAATGTAAAAAAAAATATTCGTGTTTTTGCCTAGGATTTCGGATCTGCTCCAAAATTTAATGGGTTCCAACTTGGCCGATGCTATACCCTTACACTAAGTTTCAAGAAAATTGGGTGAGTAGTTTTCCTGTAATACTACTGACAAACAAACCAACTAACAAGGTATAAGCTATGTTTACAGTGATGAGCGCTATGGGTGGGTTGAAAGAGCACATGTAGAGAATGCAAAGTGGGAACACAATTTGCAGGACAGCTGATGCAGTTTTGGAAAGTTTCCTTAACTGCACTTTAAGTAAGAGCAACCAGAACAATAGACTCCATTCGTGCAAGGCAGGATAACAGCGGAGATTTCTTTTTTAACACATCTATGTCAAAAAAGAAGGGGGGGAGGGGGATCTGCAAAATCTTTAGCATTTTAAAGCACAACAGGAGTTCTCCCGTGCGTGCTCGCATTTTGTAGGTGTTGGACCTGTAAAGTGGTTTTTTTTTCTCCCTCCGCTAAAACTACTGTTGTGAAGCCTATACTACAGGGTTTAACAATGACCTCAACAAACTCCTCTCTTTCTCTGGCACTCTGTGACTGCTTGTGAGAGTTAGCGTACTTTGCAGCTTACTTTACCTCAGAGCTGTCTATCCTGGGCTTATATCAAAGGGATAGAGTTTCTAAACTGCTGCCCAATTTTCTCAAAAAAAAAAAAAAAAAAAGAAAAAAGCCTCCCACTACTATTCTCTGCAGCAAAAAGTCACCTCCAGATATATCTCACACACATCAAAAAATTGAGGTGTATTTCATAAAGGAGAAAAGGAGTGATGTGCTATCGTGAAAGTGCATATGCCTATCTTGAATTGATAGATGGGACAGGTTTTCAAATTTAACATTCAGTACTTTCCCTTATATATCAAATCCATCCTTGTCTTCTGAAAGTTTGCATTCCCCACGCAGTGATGGCCCAAGGTACTCATGGGAGATCACAGACAAAGCTGAGTCAAAGCCGGGTCTCAGAATTCATTTTGCTTTTGGCACCGTCTGTCAAACATCTTTGTTCTGATGTGAAGGTGAGACCTCGACAGTTAAGTGCCTGAACTGACTGTGGGAGTCAGCGCTTTTAGAAGTCTTCGTCACATGATGGAGGGAGCTCTGAGGACATCAGTTTTATGTGTAAGGTTGTCACTTCTTTTGGTCACTGCACGCAGTAACTCACCACAAAGGACGGATAGATGATTGTTTGATGAGACCAGTCCCCTTGTCAGACATTGCAGCGAGGCCCATTGACCCCCTAAGGAGTCTGTGGTGATGCTTACTGGTCAGATGCTTTGACAGCACTATCAATCACCCCGCAGCTCAGGATGCAGTATATTCTTTATTTTTCATAACACCTCCAGCTATAAAAAGATGATATTGATTCTTTTGTCCTTAGTGTAAGTTGCTTCTTATTGACCATTATTCAGGTAAAAGCTCTGAGCTGCTATTATCCTTAAGGAATAAAGTGTCATGAATATTCAAAAGTGTTTCATCTTGATGTCAATAATTAAACATGTACATACACCTTCAACCAGAGCTGTGAACAGTGTCCAGGTGTGTGATTTGGTTTTCATTTGTCAACATTTTCATAACTCACTCTTTTTTTTTACAGAATGGGGTAGTTAGCCCCACGCCCAACCCACAATATGGACCAAATGTATAAGAGTATAAGAGGAGATATCCGAATCAGTAGAGTATCTGGAACTTTTTGTTTCTAGTAACCTTTGTTCTAAGACATATGACATAATACGTCGGTATTAATTTCCCTCCAGAATGACAACGTGTTGTCTGATCTGACAGCCCCATCAACAGGACAACATCATCTTTCAGTGCCTTCCAAAGGCATAATGAGGATTAGGGAAAGACCCTGGTTTAGGTTGAAATACCTACTTGGTTAAGGCTGGAGAAACATTGTGGTGTGGGTTAAAATAATACATTGTCCAATTTCATGTCCATGTGATACAATGTCTTTTTTTGGAGACGGAAAAGATCCAGTTCTCCATACAGGGCTTGATGAACAAATTTTACAGTAATTGGCATCACTTATGTTAAGAGTCTGACTAATCTTGCCCTTAGGCAAAACGATTAATACAATGAAAGAACTGAAGCCTATGTTTTGGCAGAACATTAAAAATCTTCCAACAGCTTGTTATGCACTGCAATGATCACAGTACACACAACGTATCCTCATACAAAGGTTCGTATATTATATCTCATTAAAAGTTATGCACATGGTTTCTATGTTCTTAAGCTTTAGCGTCCCTACCTTAGGTTAGGATTAGGGAAAGAATCATGGTTGGGCCTTGTCATGTTATGTATTAATGTTACAAGACGCAATTTAAAAGACCGCAATGCTGACCTCTGGTTTCACATAGGACAAAAACCCTGGTCTCCTGGGTCAAAATCCTGCATTGGTTGGACTCATCCACCACCACAACTACTTGTCTATGAACTTTGCTGCTCTTTATACTACATGTCCTGACTTCCTTCCTCTCTCCCATCACTTGAGGGAGGACAGCCTGCAGCATGTAGGTCACATGCGTCATTTGTTGCAATATTCTCTGAAAAGCCAGAGAGAGTACAAACAAAATATTCTGTGGATAAGAAAAAGTCAACAATTGTTACAGGAAGAATGTTAATGGAAAAGTAGACTGCCTGGCAAGAGTAGTAAACAAAACTTACGGCCAAGCATTGCATTTATGCACTGTAATTACAACCAAAGCCTCCAGGTCGAAAATATCTTATACTACTTTGTTTCCCTTCAGGTCGTCACTCTTGCCATAAGGCCATTTCTCAGCTTTTACAAAGCAATCACTCATGCTCTTTCACACCCTGCAGCAAAAAGCCTCTTCTTTCCCCAGTGTGGTGGACAATTTCTTTCAAGAATTTAAGGCCATTTCTGTCCCTGTGGTCTCTCAGTGACAAATTGTAGAGATGTTGCTGTCTCTAGTCACAAAAATCCAGGGGGCACGACCAAGCGCCACAACAACTTTCAGACAACAGCAGTCTAAAGGCAGAGGTTTTGTGGCTCTATGACAAAGTCCAGCTACTTTCTCCTTTACTCCTGATCAAGTACAGTTCTAATTCCCAAGATGACAAGAGGTATTAGAGAATAACTTCATCCCCCAGATTACCCCCCAATTACTCACCCAAAGTTATGTTGAATTCATATGAAAAACTTTTTCTTTTTTTTTTTTTCAAAGCACCACGATAAATGAAGAAAACAGTCACACAATAATACAAACACACAGATTGAGGCAGTGGACCAGCAGCTCCCATGTTTGGCGAGGTAAAATGTGTATTTGAGTCAATGAAGTGACCGTAGATTGGTTTTTACCTTCAGTTCAGTTCAGGGCTGTCTGATTAAAAGTAATGAGCATACGAATGGATAAATGAGACTTGAATTATATTGCAGGGATTGTATGAGAGTTTGTGAAAGGATGTTTTTACCATTGACCCCTACGACTTCAATTCATGAAGATTTTAGTCATTTTTTGGGGTTCTTCGTTCACCAGAGGCAATCGAGGAATGTTTTCTTTCTAAATTCAACATAACAAGGGGTGAGTAATTGATATACAAATGATCATTTGACGGATGAAGTATTCCTTTAATCTGCTTCCCATAATGAAAATTTAAAAAATAATTTCTTATTTAACTGTAGAGCTTTCCATAATCCCAAGCCTTTGGGAGCAATGACTTCCTGTACACATACACAGGGCACACCCCAAAATACTATTAAAACTCTTCTTGTCTGAGTTGACGCCATCTAGCTTTATTGTTTATTTAGATCATATTTAGCTACTGTAACAACAAGCACATAACCCGGAGTGTAACTAAATATATTTACAATACATTGAAAGTGGTCCTACAGGTGTTCTAGCTGATATTTCTAAACTGTTTAAGATGTAGAAGGACCCCCAAGCAATATCTCACAAAGGTCCCCAGAAAAGACAAAGGTCAGTTCTGCTTACATCCATCACAATGGGCAGTTCAGACAGGCTTTTCACACATTGCAGTTGGCATCAATATTGCAGCAGGGGCTGCAACATGTCAAACTCTTTGCTTTAGCCCCAGGTGGGCTCTTGTGCTCTGCAGGATGTCCCACACCAACAGACAGCTTAAGGCTGCCGTCAGAATCTATATGTCATTCTGATGCCTCTCCTGCCCAAGGCCATGGAAGCAAACGCTGGTGTTCGCTTTTAGCACTTCAAGGTCCTTTGGATCCCTTCCCTAAAAGTGAAGAGCTGGAAGCTCACAGTGTTGACCTGTGCCGGTCCCTGGGTATGCATTCGAAAGCACCTCCTGCCTACACCGCGTAACCCCGTGACAGGCCCCGCACTGTGATATTCTGGGCCAGAGGCCTTGACAGGAAAGCGCTTGATCTCCCGTGACATTGTAGCTTTCATTCTGGCTCAGGTAATGTACTGTTCACCTGACCTCTTTACACAGAAGACTGTGATCCCAACTTTTCCATTACTAACTTTACAAAGACACGAGTCACACTCACAGCTTGTCATCTGACCTTTCTGACCTTTGTGCTTAAACACCAGGGATGGCAAGCTCCCTGCACCATCTCGAAGATAACCAAAAGAAACTCCTCCTTTTCCTCCACTGCTGAAAATACAATCCTAATTATTTTTGATCACATAAAAAGAGAAAAATGTATCTGAAATCACTCATCTTCAAAACTAAAGGATATGTATATACAGTATGCTAAGATATCTTTTCCACAAAATATAAAATCCCTCATTGGTAGTGTCCATCATAAAAACAATAACCTTGACGTTAGTCAAGCTGGATGAAATATTCAATCCTCCGTGAAGTATTTCCAATACAAATGCTTTTAATGAACATATTTCATCTGTAGTTAATTGCCTCGTACATCTTCTTTCAGTTCAGCTGCTTTACGCCCCCCTTTTTTAACAATGACATTGAGCCTGATCTCTCCAAAGAGTACCTGTAGATGGTGAGATCCAAGCTGCACATTTGTCTCTCCTGTCACAGGAAAGTCTTGTGATCATTTGGCAAAGTGAGTGTCGCAATTTCACTATTAGCACGGGTAACTTTTGAACATGTTGAGGTGAAGATGTTGGTGCTTATTTTTTTTCAAAGCTGATGTCTTGGGTGTGTGGGTTCAAAGAATAAAAGAGATGTGCACATGATGAAAGAAAGAAATAAAAAAAGAGGCCAATTGGTGGGAAAAAAAACAACAGTTTACTTAGTAACACAAAGGTGCGGAAAAGGAAAGAAAAGGATGCGTACAGAAAAGCAACAACAGACAAGGTAACCCAAGACAATCGAGAGAAATGGAGAACTACTTTATTAAAATGCCAAAGAAATTCTAAAAAACACTGCCGTCACCCAGAGATTCAAACTCAGCTGAAGAGGAAAATAAATGAGCACAAACTTGGCAACCACTTGAAAGTTTTCTTGTAGTTGTCTCTAACCATTTCTTTAATCTGCAGCATCACACACTCTTCTCTAAACTTTACTCTCAAGCTTTCTTGTACGTATAAACTTCCCCTCTTTTTAACATTATTCTGTGATCAATTCTTTATTGATTTTACCAAAATGAGAAAAGAAAAACGTCACCCTAAAACCTACCTCATCCTCCAGTAAGATGTCGGGACACTAACATTAGGTTTGTAACTGCAAAGTAAACAGTGATCAAACCTTAATTAGGCCGTACAGCACTCTTTAAATAATTCAAGGGATAGACAAAGTCACAGACAAGTAAAATAGCTCCAAATCCATACAAATTAATATTTCAGAGTCTTCCAGATAGTTTAAGGCAAAAACAATATCAGTCTGATTCAACTTTAAACACTGCTGAACAATTTTAGTTAACCGCAGCGTCTTTACTGGGAACAATTTAATGAAGAAGTATGATAAAAATACAGAATCCCTGATGGCTACTGATGGTGCAATAAAAGACTCAAATCAATAAAAAGGACGCTTCTTGGAGGGAATCCAACACTTCCACCACACCGCTTGGCTCAAATCGCTCTGACACAAAAAATTACGAGCAGACAGCAGTCTAAAAAGAAAGCTAAGGTCACATCCTATAAACAGTGTGCTGGCTTGGTGAGCTGAAGGCTTAAAGCCATGCACAACAACTATAAGTGGAGTTTAAGAGTCCACTGAGGCTTTTAGATACACAAGTAATTAATACACAAGGGTTAATGATTATTATACAATGGTCCACATTTATTTAAGCTGCCCCTACCCTTAAATTTCCCTCACTGCTTTAAACACACTCTCTGGCTCACACACACTCACTTCTAAGCTATTAGAGAGGGAAAACTTCAAAAAGATTTAACACTTGGCATGAATTGTAAGTCTTGTATCTGGTCCGCAGGGAGCTGTATGACATACAGCGTGACAACTATTAGCATTTAAGGTGGCAAACACACGGATCACTACTGTCGAACACGGTGGAATAGGATGAGCTCCCTGCATGTTAATGGAAGCTCAGAGCAGGATTAATAATTAAAGAGAGCCTTACATAATGAATGAACTTCCTTCGAATGAGCATTGTTGAGTGGCGTGCCGGTTGAAGGAAGATAGGAGGCAGAGCGACCCCTCGAGAGTCTGACAGCACAGGAGCCCCGCGGGACTGATATGGCCAAGTGTGCCCAGAGCCTCGTATCGTAGGCAGGAGATCAGAGGAACAAGACTCTCACATGAAGGAGGCACTGGCATGAGGAAGAGGGGACAAGAGGGAGAGGAGAGCGAATGTGTGAAGAGGGGAGTGAAAGAAAGAAACGGCGCCATGACTCAGTGGCTGGGATCTTTCTGCCTGGCGGCTGGTTGGTTTTTCATACGAGTTTCTCGCCTTGATTAACACTTAAGGAAATTAGCAGGGGGATGTGTGCAGGGCCATAGGGCAAAAGGACCCTCAGAAACCAGACAGCATGCCTGAAATTTGGAAAACTATGGGTATAAAAAATGCTCCTGGTAAAATAACGACAAGAAACTGGATATAAAAAGCTTATTCCACTGCAAGCATTTAATCTCCTGTATTTTTCAGAGGTGAGAAGTAACATGGTACATTTTTAAATGCGGCACTGAAGTAGAGTTATATGTACTTGTTTGTGTCCTGTCGGATCCAGCAATGTGCTCATAGTGAACTACCGTGTTTCATTTGTGCTCCACTGGACTGCAGAGAAGCACACAAAGGAGAATACTCTTTTAGGTTGTTGTTATTTGGGGAAATGGGATTTGGATTCTTCTCTTTCTCATCTGGTTTTGTACTGTAACATACTAGGCTCTAATAGTACTATCTTGTGTCCTGAGCTCTAAATCAATTGGTTTCTTGTAAAGATGGACATCTTAGATCTTAATGTCGTCATCATGGCCTAATTTATTGTTAGATGCATTTTAATTGGCTGCTCACTCAGACAGTCAGCGGTCGCTTTTACTGACAGAAACCAAGCTGCATGCACCCCTGAATTTGCAGCCTCCTGCCTCTAAGTTATCCTGTTAACCACTTCTAATCTATTACGTACAAAATAAGCAGAGCTCATCTTTTCGGTGTGTGGGGGTTAAAGGTCATATTGGGGCTACTTAAGGCCGAAAATGTGATTGTTTGAAAGGTATTTTTGCATTTTTTAAATAACATATACATTAAGTACATTTTCTATTTTTTTTTTAGTATTCTACATTTTATTTTGGTATATTTGATGAGCAGGTATTTATAACAAGATATTTTCGATGCATTTGTGCCCATCTCCACTTGTCTAATTTTACATGCTGGACTTTCACTAGTACTTTAGCACAATTTAAATTTCTACTTTTCTTTGAAGAAATGGCCAAGCTGCAAACACAACACTGACACATTCTTACAAAGTAGCTATTGCGAACATGATAGCTGACAGTTGCTTGTTTACACATCTAGCAGACACAGAGCAACGTTAGCATGAATTTGGAGTCTTGTATCCGTCCATATGACAAAAGCATATGCATTTACTTTTTAGCTCTGTTTTGGTCTCCACCAATTCATGAAAAAAACATCTGGCCCTTTAACAGCAAAATCTTCACCAGCTTGTCGTAACTTTGTCTTTCATTTGGTGCTGGTCAGTGTATAGTGGGTTTATTCAGGCTGATCTCATGCAAAATTGGTACGTTTTCCTATGAAATGTGATGCTCCAAAATTTACAAATAACTCATGTTATGCGCTGAGGGAAGTGAAGAAGGAGGCAGCAAAGGAGTTAGGTTGAGGTTGTGAATAGGTCACAACACACAGGACTTTCCCCATATTAACTTTAAGTCAAGTCACTTCAAGGTACATCGTCAACATGTTTTTTTCCTAAACCTAACCTTTGTATCTTAACATAAAGTAGGTAACTTTCCTTTAAGGAGGTAATGTCATTAGTGACGCACTAATTCCTAGCATATCATACAAACTGCTGTGTGTGCATTTTCATAGGATATCAAACGAACTGTTATATGCTGGAAACAACTTATTTTTGCGGCTGGAAAAGAGTTTAATGATGCAAAAATGCTGAGTAATGATGAGGAGAACTGCAGAGTTGGGTGATCATTATCTGTGGGTTTGTTACTACAGCACCATTTACATTTTACACATAGCCTTTGTTAACATTGAAATATTAATGAAATATGAAATATTATCAGTGCAGCTTTAAGTAGAAGATCTGCCTATTTCTTCCACCACTTATAGTTTTCTAGATAGACATTGATGACCTTGCACAGTGAATGGTGGAAACACTTCAGGGAAAGTAACAGGGGTTGTGTGCAGGTCTTTGGTGCAGCAGAGCTCCTAAGAGACCAGACAGCACGGCACCGGATATGAATAATGCTCTTTGTATAATTACAATAGAAAATGGGATATGAAAAGCTTATTCTACAGCAACCATATCATAATTCTCCACTGTGTAGATTTAGAAGAAACTGTCTCAAAGAGTAAATAGTGGATCCCCTGATTCACATACTGTACACAAAGATGGCACCTATAGGAGAGATAATTTCCTAACTGGCAATATATTCAAGTGTGATGCTTATGGCGGAAAGGTTGGTATTACACATTGCAGCAATCTTCCGTCACTGACAAGCTTTGTTGAGGTGTGCTTTCTGCAAAGCATGCAGGCTGAATATAAAACATGACGGACATGACTCACAAGACACGGAGATCCACACTGAGCAAAGTGTTCAACACACACAAGAATAACAGAGCAAATCAGGGCATGATGATTGTCAGAGGAGCTTATAGAAAGGCCTGATGCCAGTTTGTCAGCTGGTTTAAAAGCCTGTATTTTTTCTGATCATGTGCCTTTCATTGTCCGCTGTTTTTAGTGTGCTTTAGACTTAAAAAACAAGCTGTCCCTACAGATTGTGCACTGTGTGATTTTCAATATTTAAATCCTCACTCAAGTTGATTTTTTTTTTTTCAGCGGGCTGCTGGTTGTCTTAATGGACTTGGATTTGTTTTATGTCCTTTCTTTTAGTGTGCAGTTTCGTGCTGATGCTGCAGCTTCCAAGAAAGGCCTTCCAAAGAGGAGAAATAAAAGACTGCTTTATGTTTCGAATGCTATCCAAGAATCGCCCATATGCTCAATGTTACACTTTAAAATGTGTTGATCTTTTGGAGTGTTCTTTAAAAAATCTATTTTCCTTCCTCTGAGTGATGTCTCTGGCTTTCATTTACTTCTTTGTTGGACCAGCCACTTCACAGATACCAGTTTTAAAGCCTGGAAAACATAATTTACCTTTTTATAATTAGGTGACACATCCTGTTTTAACACAATCATATGGTGGAATGAATCCTTGTCAGTGAGTAGAGGAGTGGCAGTCTTATTATAGCATCATAGCAGTTGTTTGTGATAATTTCGCCGGTTAAATGCAGTCATAATGGAGTCTTTAAAGTGCTTGCCTGTGGTTAAGTTGCCATGGAGTGGTTATTTTGCAGGCCGTGAGGTCCAAAGATATATATGTGCTGATGCTTGTTTTTACAGAAAATGCATCATGAGTAGTTTCCCTCTTCACCAGCAAATTATTGCTTCAATGCTTAGCAGCGCGTGATATCCTGATGAGAAGGGAAGCAAACTTTAAGTGTTTTCAGTTGAGCATTAATTGCGGCACAACTGAAGAAGTGTGAAAACCAATCAAGGCTTACAAGGGAATCGCACAAATGGTAAGAGGCAGTGGCTCCTACAGACAAGCAAAACTATAGAAGCAATTTAAAGACCAGGTCACGCTGATCCCTTGAAGTCTAATTTCCCTTGAAGGAAAAGTCAGAGTTCTGCTCCAAAAGCACATTTTTTACCATAATGAACTATAATTACCTTTCATCCTCTTTCTTCTCCACAATTCAGGTGTGGCTTACAATTTCTTTCACTAAATCCTCACACTTTCATTCAGACCACTTTGTGTAATTTACTTTGACCCCTGTCTGTGAAATAACCTTCAGTTTTATACACGCGACCATTAATCCTTCATCCCCATGCCAATACACTGCGTGTGGCTGCTTATGAAGCAAACTGAAGTAAAGGGAGCGGTGGGGAAAATAATGTCCAACAATCTTTAAGACCAACTGCCATATTCACATCTTTGTGTTTTTTTTTTTTTACTGGAATAATTTGGTACACGCAGCCTTAATAAGCATTTCTTTCCAGTCTATTATTTTTTCTAATTTTCTCTAAGCATCTGAAGCCTTCTGTTAACATTTCGTAATGATTTCTTGCAGCACCAGTGACCCTGATTTTTTCCTCTTTTTTTTGCATTACCTCTGGGCATAGCTTTCTAGATTGTTTTACCGAAGAGTAAAGGTGACTTGGTATGCCTCTAATGCATCATTATCTCATTTGGAGTAGGTGTCTTAAAAATGACATAACTATGAATTATTTGAGAAGAGCTTTAGGTTGTGTCCTTTCAGCAAAAAAATGTACAATTGTTATGAAATTGCAGGATAGACTAACTTATAAACCACATAGTTCCACTCCTTAATAATGATTACGTGAGCTGAAATTCAAAGCTCTATAAAAACAAAGCTGTGACTGCATTACATTTTTTAATATTACTGCGCCAAAGAGTCGCCTATTGTCATAAGTGACGCAAAGATCAAGAGGGCAACAGTTAACTGAAGCCTGAATATTTACCATTTGCTGGGATGAAAATGGTCAGCAGTATGTAAAGCTGTCATTCAACAGATGCACAAAAAACCACAAAGATGCTGCGAAAGAAACAAAGACAGGAAGGACCTATGTTTGAGCAGCCGAGGGACCCACTGTGTCCTGTCGCTAAACTGGAGAATTACCTGTCCTTGCTGCTGCCCACTCTATCGCCCTTTCATGTCCGTCCAAAGCCAACAAATTAAACCAGCGTTCTTTGGTACGTTAACAATGTAATGTTAGCTAGCCAACATGTTTTTTATCTGCAGTCTACAGAGCTAGGTATCAGCACTGGATACCTTTAAGGTATCAACTAGGGATGATAACAATTAACTGATGATTGAGTAATCAGTCAAAAAATCAATATGCAACCCTCATATCAATCATAACAACCCAGTGCCAAGATCTAAATGTCTAAACCTGTCAAATGATACCTGCATTCAATCTTTTTTTCAATTAAACATTGCCACATATATGTAGTAACGGTTTTACAAAAGCAATAAGCTAGTGATTTTATAACAGCTGCGGGTGTTTTAACAACAATGGCTGTTCAAAAATCACAGCAAACCTCTCATGACTTATTCAACTGATTCTGAGTTAGATGAGAAGACTGATATCACTTTAAGATGAATCTTCACATCTAACTTGCAAGAGTACAAATGTGTTTATTTTCCAAATTTTCAAACAGCTCCTTTAAGTTTCAGCCAACCTAAAACACTGAAAAGTATCAACGTTTTTTCTAAACTTTTTAAGTTTTAAAATGGCAGATAATGACTTCACATAGAGTCCGATGGTTGGAGGAGCACTGGAGCGTTGATCCTCGGGGACTGTGGAGAATCGGGCTGGCATGCCTGCGAGCTGCACTGTGGGGAAATCAAATGATATTGTTCTGCACATCTCCCTCTGCTTCATTGGGGGAGCACAGCCAGGAGATTGTCTGCACTTCTTTAGCAGTGCCTTGCCCATGCTGTGGCACATTGGCTGTTTCCTGTGACAACGTGCTGGATCGGCACAATAACAAGAGATGTGATTGGCAATTTGATTCCCAGCCTGAGCGATTAGCTGTGTGCAGTTACAGACTGTATAAATATGTAAAGCCTTACAAATTGAGAATCAATAGAACAAATATGAAACTCTTCCTCTGCCTTAATGTTGTTTGCAGCACATCATCTCTCTAAAACATCTCAAAAAGGCTGGATGTCATTTGATTCCTGTTGATTCTTTGATAGGATTTCAACCTCCAAATCACAAACACGCTACCTTGAAGTTTGACAAGCATTCCTTGCGCAGCTGGGTTGTAAGTGAGTTTGACCGAAATATCAGATGCAGAAGATGATTTGCCATCATTATGTGCAATGATACACAATGTTTCATCTTTCTGTCCCAAAGTTTTGAACATGTGGGAACTCTTTGGATGAACTTTCAGAGGAAACAGATAAGATATTTTCCGCTTCATGTATTTGAAAGAAAAACATACTGTATTGCTAAAAGGCTCAGACGTATTAATAATTTACCTAACCAGATTTTCACAAAGTAATTGTATGAGGACATGATCAGAATCTTTGTGAGCGATTATGAAGGTTAATGTGATTTTTCAAAGATAAACATAAGGCCATCAGTTTGGCAATCCCTTGCTTGCAAATTACAAAACAGTGAAAGTGCCTGTGCTCAAAGAAATTAATGCATGGCTTATCTGACTACTGAAAAAAACTGACTTAGGTGAAAATGCAACTGCAGTTTTGACAGCAACCAGAAATCCAAACAGATTACACCTGTCCCTGGACCACTGCACTGTCTGCAAAAATACGAATCCGATATGCCTGTCAGATATGAGCCAACCAGGCCTCTGAGATCATCCAGCAGCACAGCACACAGTCAACAGCAGAGACAGCAGTTTGTCTGTTGGACACAGATAAACATTCATTCTTTAAAGTGACAATTTATAGGTGCAGTATGCAACTTTCAAAACTTAATACATGGAGGACTCTCACTGTGAACATGTGGCCCTGCGTGCAATAGTATAACTCTACAGTTTTTTGCTGCTGGAGGACATTTTGGCGTACTTCCTGTGGGAATCTAAGCGTAAATATCAGAATTTCTTCACGTACCTCAGATCATCAGCGTTCGCCGACGGTGCCTGTGGTGTGTTTATTGATGGCCTCGCAGCCCCAGGCTGGATGCATTCATAGGAGACAGCTTGTCAAAATGAGTGACAAGTGTTAAGGCAGGACCTTGACCACCTGACAGTGTAAATTAAAAAGGCAAAAATATGCATCCTGTGGCTAAAAAAACTCTGAAAATAAAAACAAAACCACTGACCAGATTTTTACAGGCACTGTGAATGCAAGACACATAACACGTGTGACATTATTGTGCTGAAGATATGTATATACAGCCCCATCACATTATGTGTTTCTGCAAACAACTAATATGTCACATTTGCACATTTTATATGTATGATAGTGATCATCAAAGTGATGTAAGACTTTTTCGTCAGGAGGTTGAGGAGATGGTGGATGGCGTATCACCGAGGCGAGATGTCTGTCAAGCTGCAGACCACTGCGGACTACTGCTCAAGACCAACAAACAGCAAATACAGTTGTGTTTTTGGGAGATATTGCTGATTCCATGTGCTTTTTAGGGTCCAAACTTGGGTGTTTTGTAGTGACCTGTCTGTGTGTTTTAATCTGCTTTTAGGCTCTAATTGTGGGTGTTTTGTAGCAACAAAACAGTGCTTTTCTAGTTTTCTATCTAAGTTTTAGCCTCCATTGTGCTTTTTTGCTTTTTTGTAGCAACTTGTAGGTGGTCGTCTATCTGCTTTTAAGGCACCAATCATGGGTGTTTTGTAGTGATTTTTCATGCATTTCCATGGGCTTTTTGGGCTTCAAAATTGGTGTTTTGCAATAACCCATCTGTGTTTTTCCATGGGCTTTGGGTGTTTTGTAGTAACCCAATTATGGGTATGTGTTTTCCTTTTTTTAGGCTCCAAAAGTGGGTGTTTTGTAGCGTCCTGTCTGTGTGTTTATATAGGCTTTTTAGGCCATAAACATGGGCATTTTGTAGCGACCTGTCAGCGGGAAAAGTCCCACAATTAGCTGTTATTGTTTACTGAGACATTATTCTTTTTTCTTCCAGGATTTTGGCCCATAAACAGGATACTTTAAGCCTAAACATGATTTTTCCCAAACCATAACCAAGTGTTTTTTTTTGCCTACACATATAACCCTGTTAAGTTTCAACATATCTTTTACATAATAATTTGCATATGCAACATATCTGTGGTATGCAGAAACGTTCAATCCTTTTTCTGGCAATTGGGTTGGTCTGTTTTCGTTTCTGAAAAAATCTCCTGTAAGTGGTTTTTGAGACAAGTTAAAACATTATATTAATATCCAATAATCCACTCATTAATGTTCAGTTATGGTATTCCTAGTCTTGGCTGATTTACAGCGGGGCCTCGGTTCAAGCAGCCTGAGGAAGCAGCCGCCTCTGTTTATTAAGGATGAACTCACAGCGATGCAATGCCGCTGAAGATCCTATTAAGTCATGAAGATATGGCATTTATTGAGAGGACCAGTGGGTAAAGGAACAAATAAGCTAGAAGGGGAGGTAGAGGCACCGATGCCTGTACTTTTTATGAGTTAGTTAATGAGCATGTGGCTCAGGGTGGTCAAAAGGGGGACCAAGGTGTGAGCCACTGCACACCACGATATCCAGCAGATGCCTCAGCAATGACAGCTGGTGAGGCAAATGGTCCAGAGTGCAAACATTCAAGGTAATTACAGAGTAATTATCCAGCATTGCTGCCATATGGAAACCAACTGAGTGCCATACATCTTATTTTCATCGTGAGATGGATCAGTTATTCATATATCAGTGGGTGGCATCTTCACAGACAATTTGATGTAGTCGTGAACTTGGATAAATACAATCTCTCCGTAAATCTTGTTGGTGTAAAATCACCCAGAAAATTAGCAAAAAAAAAGTTTACTCGTGTGTTGGTGGCAATCTTAGCCCAGCCCTGCACTTCATGCCCAGATAGATGAGTCAGTTATGCTAAATAGACTGCTCCCAGATGGACAAATTATTCATGTGGGCCTAAAGTTTTGTGGCTGTGGGAGGATGCAGGATGTACGGACATGCTGACAGCAGGTTTGTAGCTTTATCAACAGGACATAATAAGATACTGAGGCGGGAAATCTAGAGACAACACCTTCTGTCTTATGCTAACAAATAGAGTTTCTAATTATTTTTGACATTACTATTCCCATTTGCAGATCACATGCAAAATACCACAATCTAATTAATAAGCTGTTTCATTTTTAAACTTTTGTTTGTCTGCTTTATCAGCGACCTCTTTTAATCTCCTCCAGGCTCCTGTCTCATGTTTACCAATGAGGTTTTTTTCACATCAAAAAAGTGGACATAATGAACACACCACATCAGTGCCGTGATTCATTTTTCACACTTTTAGCAACAAAACCTCCTGCGAGAACAGCTGTAGACGTAACCCCTATCATTGATCTTGCAAGGCGTAGCCGGAGCTCCCAGCTCGCTGAGTTTTTGATGTTTCTGCCGTCTCTCCACGCTACTGAAACGCCTCACCCCCTGCCTGCGGGGCTGAGGAATCACCTGCTCCACTGAAACCAACACATAATCACTTATCTACACTTGTCATGCTAGGCCCCGCTACCTTTGCAGCTATTTGTCTTTAGATCTTCTTGGATATCAGCTTTTTGAAGGTGCTTTTTCACGCTCGCACAAACACACACAAACAACGAGGCATTCACGCCAATGTGCCCCCTCGCACACACATTGAGAAACATTTACCACATGCACACACTCACACATAATCTAATACTCCTTAAGGCTTAAATAAGTGTGTTAAGATCTGCATTAAGTAATACTAAAATACAATAAAACACAGGCTAAAGGTTTTCTCAGGCGAGACAGCTAGTGTCTAACGTTTAAAAAGCAGTGGATCACCCCTGTAAGGGAGGTTAAAGGTTATAAAATTACCTACACTTACAGAAACTTTGCAGTCTGTTGCTCCAAAGTTTCTGCAAACATTTGTGCTTGGACAGATGTAGGCGCATCATAACCTTCAAATATGTACCTTACTTAGGTTTGAGAATATGTTTGCAAATGGATCTCTTTGGTATTTGGAATTCCAAATCATTTGCACTCAGAATATGCGTGGGAAGGAAATATATGGAGAGTGAAAACAAGAAAAAATATGAATATGTCTCTCTTTTGTCTATACAAGTTTGCCTCCTCACATTATAATGTTTTTCGGTGTTTTGGTCACACGGAGTTGTCAGTCACAACAGAAAAGGTGCAACTCCCACTATCCAAGAATATCTCTATTCATTATTCAAAACTTAAAGTCAGACATACACAGATCAACAAGAACCTATGAAAATATCTTTAAGCGACCAAACAACATCCAGATTCTTGCCCCTCTGGCAAGAATAAATAAACAGCTCACCATTTATTATTTAATCTTCATGAAAGCACACAGTTGGCCCTTGCTGTTTGGAAAAGGTGTCTACAACAGGGAACACATGTTTGTAAAAATGGCTTATTTGTTCTCCATTGGCCACCAAAAAAAGTATTTTCTTTTTGATAAAGGGGCACATTAAATCAACAGTCGGCACCGGGCTGATCCAAATGGAAAATGTTTGGAATGACAAATAATTTCACCAACCATTCACGACTGTCTCTGCCCCTGCAAAGCTTTTGATATATTGTATTGAGCATTAGACTTATGAAAAAGCCGCACTCGGTGCTCTCTGAAGCTTCCTTTGTGTGCATTCATCACAAGTGCGCAGGAAGATGCCAACCTAGATTGATAACTGTTCATAAAGGAGCCCAAAACAGGCACGTAACTTGTACACCGAGGGAGCCCTGGGAGGCCCCTATCTGATGAGTGAAAGAAAGGGGACAAGCTGAGCAACAGTGCGAGTGCAGACAGTGCTGGAGATACCGCAGGGTTATTGATGTGCTGCAATAAAGCAGCAGGAGGCCTGTTAGTACGAGCTTAAGAACTTGTCTCTGTCTCCTTAAGACTATCAATCATAACATTTAGACTCAATTAACATTGGCTCATTGCATCAAAGCCAATTGATATTGTCACAGTATCCCCCCCCAAAAAACTGCCTACTTCTACAAAAATGGGTATCTCATAAGCTTTCATTGAGGCAAAAATTCATACAAATAGAGAGTTAGCAGTGTGACTTGGTGGATCTTCAATGCTGTCACAGTTCCCTCTGTGGGAAAGGCGTCTCACTTAATATGGGAAAAAGGCAGTGAGGCCCTTGATCTTAAAATGTTAATAATTAACTAATTAATTCTCATGCTACTCAACTTTGCAGTAGTAATAGATGTTGCATGAAAAGACAATGAGGGGAATCAGTCAAAGAGTTGGATGGCTGTCAGCAGGGTGTGAGATGAACTACAGGCTTATAGAAGCTTTACAGGCAGCGCATACATATTTTTACATGCTGTGAGCATTAGACCGGCTTCAAAATACACATGAAAATGTAGAATGAAACCACAGATATTAAAAGAACCCTTTCATGCTTGTTTCCTCTCTATGGAATATTAGGATCTGGATATCTGGATCATGTGTGATATCAGACCAGCAAAGTAACATAATTTTCTGGAACATGTTGGTAAGTCAGTCATCAGTCATTGCTTTATAAGATCAAACTTTTCCATTTAAGAAACAAAATAAAGCAGCATTACCTGATTTTCGGTCCACTTGGGGGCAGCGGAACAAGCTGGAAAAAGAACAAAAAAACAGACACGGACGTATTATCACTTCAAGCCAGCCTGGCAAACATTCTACAGCCTTTTTATGCATCCCACAGACATCATTCATTTTGAATCATTTTTCTGAACACCTAACAAATGTAAAGACTTTAGCTGACTAAGTCCAGCAGTTGCACATTTATATATAAATACAATCTTATGTTTGGTCAATCAGGTTTACAAATTGACTTCAAAACTTTCATTTTGTTTAAATTTTTGGTAAAGGTTCAGTTTTCTACATTTGTTCACACTCATCAAAAGCCTTCAGAGAGTTGTCTGACCAAGACAAAAAGGAAGTAACTTTAGCCTATTAAGAAATGCTCAGCAGAGTGCAAATTAATAGCTTGTCATTAGGCTATCATTTTATAACTCCAGTAGCTGCAGTGCCAAATGCAAGACGCTGGCAAATGCGTCTTTCTGTTTTTTTAGCTGCTAAATGCTATGTTCAATAGCAGAGGATTTGTCCGAGCTTGGCATTTGAGTCTTTAGCCCCCGAATGTATTATATATATATATATATATATATATTATATTATATATATATATATATATATATATATGCATTTCAAAAATAACATTGGCCTCATAATAATTAAAAGCCCCGGATATAATAATTGTTTTTTCTGTTTATACCTGAATAAATGTACTTAGTTACATTCCACCATTGTTAACATAAATACATACATTTAACTATTTTCTAGTCAATAAATGTTTGTAAAATAAGGTATGCCTTACTCAATGCTTATTACCTAAAACTACCAATATTTCTCAGAATCATTCTGGAAAGAAAAAAAGTTAGTGACGAAGGTTAAAAAAAGGTATCAAAGTACATAAAAAGCATCAAAATAAAGCTTGTTCACCCCCACCCCCCAAAAAAGTCCCCGTTAACTTTTTCTGTCTATAGTTAGGTGCTATAGGCAAATAGTGTTCAGTCGGGTTTTAGAACTTTCCTGCACGAAAACAGCTGTCTGCGGCAACTAAAAGTGATGCTGATAAGAGTGACGGGTAAATAAAACAGTAATATTGCATGCCATAAAAACAAAACAACAAGCAAAAAGGGGATAAAGGGCTTAGCAAAGCCAATACGAACTGCAGGGTTGGTTGTTTTCATCAGTGACCAGTTTTATCTTACACTGAAGCATTTGACTCATTGTTGATATAAAGATATTGACTAGAGCAGCTTTAAAATTTTAGTGTCTTAGTGGAAGCCTAACCGAGTGATTCAGTTTTTTTAAAAGTGCTACAAAGATGTTTGTAAAAAGTAAATTGTTGTGTTAATGTCAGTCATTTTATTTGAGCTTTTAGCACACTGGTTTCTAAGCTGCGGCGCCATCAAAAGCACGGGAAACCATTCCATGTTTCATTGACATGGTGTTTGCAGCACCTGCATGTATTTCACACTGGGTTGTTACTACCTGATTTAACACTGCTGTTGTTCCCAGATAACACTGAGTTATTAAAAAGACTGACACTGTTTATATTAAATTTTAATGATCTATGTGGTGGCGACTGGGTGAGAGCACTGCGGTCAGAGACAGTTACAATACCTCTTTACTAATTCACACTGTGATTAAAATGTTGATGAATCACCGGCTTTGTCTTTATCAGTCGACAGGTGTCTCTGTTTTGAATTAATACGGATCAGGAGTCAAATTACCTCAATGGGAATTAATCAAAACTTGGTCTGTGAGGACAAGAATCAATGAATCAGTCATTCTAGTCTTGGACTCACAATCCTTTCAAGCACATGAGGACACACAGGGACATCACTTCTTTCACCGCGGTGTTGTTTGGTTTTCTGGATGTAGTGAAGTGAGATTGTATTCTCTCTGTGAATGGAGATATAACAAATAGTCAATTTTTCAGCTGTGGTTTTACTTTGCCACTTGTTGGCTGAGTATTTTTGGAATGTGGATACCATTTATTTCAAAATATTAAACATCAAAAGTGCTGTTTCTCTCCTTTTCTCTTTATCTTCTTGGCACTTTGGATCAAACCTTTAGATTACTTTCTTGTATTGTCTCGGATGAAAACAGGTAACTATTCTCTACTGTTGCACTCGCTGAAAAGGAATATTAAAACCCTTCAGACAAACATTGTAGACAGCTCTCTGACCCCGACAGGAAGAAATTTTAATCTTTCAGAGGGTTTGCAGGGTATATTTTTTACCACTTGGTCAGCCTATAATACTGGTGCTGGGGTAACAGTATTATAAATTACAGTACATACATTTGTGAGGAGTTGCTAAATCCCGACACTGGTTACCTGTCACTCACAGAATTGATTCAAAATCTTGATTTCAGAATTTTGTTGCTTGTGTATTAATCACTCTGTGGCTCAGCGCCCAAATATATCTGACAAGCTTGTGAAATATGAACCTTCTAGGAACCTTCAGGACATCTGGTGCTGGCCCACTAACTGTCTCAAACGTTAAAACAAAACATGGTGGAGCAGCACTTTATGAGGCAGCGCAAATCTGGAATAAACTCCCAGATGATGTGACACAAGCCCCGACTCTGACCACTTTTAAGAAAAAATGTTTAGTTGTTTTTTTTTAACCTTTTTTGAGTGAGAGACACCTTTTTAAAGTGCCGACTCCACCCTGTAACAACCCCAAATTCATTTTAAATTTGACTTTAAATCATTTCAAATATTTTTTTAATCTTTGCACCTCTTGTCTGCACTTTTGCTATTTTTTAAATTTTTTTTTTTATAATTGTTAATTGTTAATTTTACCTTTCATGTCTTTTCTCCTTCTTCTTTTATTGCAAGTCGCTGTACTTAAATATGTTTTATATTGTTTTGTAAAGTAATTTAAATTGCCCTGTTGTATTTAATGTGCTATACAAATAATTTTGTCTTGCCTATAATGACAAAGGAACAAGGTCCAGAATGAGCTGATTAATGAATCTTTAGTGGTTCCTGAATATTTCCAAACTGAGGCCTTTATAGAAGATAACAGTGAGTTAGGTTACTAGAGGGCAGACTAGGAGATAATTATTGATTACTTCATAAATATTTGTGAATCAACATACTGACTACTTTCTCTACTAGTCAGTCCTGATTAACTCTTGATCAACGACTCATTAATTACTCACTGATTGATTATTGGTTACTTTTTTGTACACCCCAAAGTGATGCATTATACTGAGAAGTTACTAAGGATTCCCTCATGACTTTAAGACTATCTGATCATTACTCTTTTCTATCCCCACAAGCAAAGTGGTCCATTATTTTTACTGAGGAATTCACAATTAGTCCCTTAATAACAAACCAGAGACAGCAAACACTTAACTGTTCCCCAAGGCCAGTGAGAACACAGCAAGTGTTGCAATATATCTCTGATCGCTTAAAGCTTCTGAACAGATGATTACAGACGTCTGACAGATTGCACCCTGCCATGTAAGAAGAGACTCTTACTATTACTCAGAAATACTTACTATTTGCAGGATGTGCTTAGATACACTTCAGTAACTCATAGGGCTACCTTACAAATTGTATAGTTTTTTTTAAACTTCAAAACATACTGCAGCTGCTCCTACAAAGTATTTACTGTTGTGTGGAGGATGGATAAAATTGGGACAAACTGGTTTGTCATAACATTGTTCCTTGACCTTTGAACCTACTACCTATATATATCGCTCTGTCAGTGCTGTTGGCGTAGAATTGTGAGACCAAAAGCCACCTTCCATGTCCACAGAGCCATTGGCGTTATTATTATACACTGGTGGACAGCTGGATGGAAGCAGGCAAGTCCACATGCAACACGCACGGTTGGCGTCACTTGACAACGTGACTGTATGAAACCGGTCACATGCACCTGATATGCTGAAGGGCAGCGTCAGGTAATAATGCTGCCGGTAACACAAAATATAAGGAGTGCCAGTGCCCTTATAGGGCAAGTGGGTGGGGATGTGGACGGGTCCCACAAACAACTGACATGCGGGTAATTTTTAAGTTATAACTGCATCCACTGTAGATTTTTAGTGCTTGATAGATTGATTATAGTTATGGCTTCTTAGGTCAGAATAGCCAGAAGAGCATGCTGGCTTACAAGCTGCAAAGTGTGACCACATGCAGCAGGGCATCCTGGTATCTTTTGGCAAAGGCTACTACATATGAGATATTTTGTACTGTGACATACTAAATCTTTTTCTGGCACACTAATAATAAAGGAAGTAGTGATATTAGAACGCAACCAATTTCTTGTTGGAAAGTTAGCGTTAAGCCTAAATCAGTGAGAAAAGTTGTGCACACGCTGACATAAAGCAACAATTAAGAAGTTTATGTTGCAACCTAGGCATCAGAAATGACCCTGAAAAGACCAGAACGTAAAGTTGAAGCCACACATTTCCTCCGTGATTATCCTCTGTCCCATTTCAGATGGGAGTTTCTGAAGAAAGAGGGAAGGTATTGTGTTTTTTTTTTTTTTTTTTTTAACTTTTTTTAAACTCATGCTAAGGGGAGGGTAGTCTGATATTTTTTAGAAAGCATGGGAGGGGCTTTAAATATTATTTCTTACTGAGCAAGTGTATTTTAGTTCAGCCTTACATTGCAGGAGTCCTTTCATGAGGTGCCATGGGTCATAAAAGTGCTCTATCAGGGCTTTATTTTCCTCTTTATGAACACACAGGTAGCTTCACTGATGTCAAATAAAGTTCAGTTGTGATAAATGTTAAAGACCACAGTTTAGTCTAGCAGCAGGTTCTAGATACAATTTTGTGTATCATATTGTAAGGTATTACCACCACTGGAAACTGCAATGCTGTAATGTTGAATCTTATTAGCTTTTTTATTAAAACAGCTAATGGTGTTTCTAATTACTTGGCTATCAGCCATCAAAGAGCAGTACGTTTCGGGATGTGGTTTCTGCGTAATCTCTTGGACTCAAGTAAAATCCGTGTTGAATTGTAAAACAGCGTGTGAAATCTCCAATTTTTTTTTCAAACAGTCCAAAACCGACAATCATGTCCACGTCATTCGGCAATTAGCCAGGTGCGCAGAGGTGAGGCATTAAGCAGGGTTTCTCTCTCAAAGCTCTCCTTTTTCATTCATCACTCTGTCGCTTTTTATGTGCTAAACTAAACCAAGTGCAACACCAAGAATGACTTTGAGGAGAGACTGCCAGAAAGTGTGTGACTGTATTGTAGTTTAAAAAATTATTGCATCTCATCCCTTTTTATGACAACAGTTCATCCCACCCAGCCTTCAAGTGTTTCCATTCGGATAGGGTATATACACATTAGATGTAGATGGATGACAGGTTGTACTATCGAATTTATTTTCTCTCTGTCTTGTGAAAATTATGTTTATGTAGTACTAATTTGTTTAAAAATTAAGTTTGTTCGGTGGGAGATGTAATTGCAGAATGGATCACCTTCAATGACAAAGTTTTACGTGAAAACAGAACCATGTTTTTGTACTGCTGATGCTGTGGGTGGATTGTTTGTGTGCACAGTGTCGGCACATTCAGCACCCTACGCAACCCACCCCCCAAAATAATTGCTTTTTCATTTCTACTAACAAGAAAAAGAGCTAATGAGAAATCAACACAAATAACCAATTTAGCAAAGAAACATATCAAACAAGAAACAATAAGAGAATACAGTATAAGCAAATTAGCAAATTCTATCTTCTCCTTTTTGATTTCATTTAAATGTTATTTTTAATTATTTTGCTCTGGCCAAGCTGGGTTCACACACTAAATACTGCTTATCATTAGATCTAGGCACAAAGACGTTTAGTTTATGACACTGAACCATTGACTGAGACAAGGCGGTAAAAGTTCAAACAGGTCCTTTAAAAGAAAACTAGGTAGGTACGCAGGAGATCAGTCAGCAAGGCAGAGGTACAAAATCAGTAGGCTAAAGCAGGGGGAAAAAAAGACAGAAACTGTCAAAAAACTAAGACTCATGGAAAACTCACAAGACGGACTGTCAAAGAGGGAAGAGAACAAAGAGACTAAATACTCACAGGTGCAACACATCAAGGCGAGGCAGGTAATGACACAGGAGGGAAACACACAAGGGCAGGAAACGGAGCACCTGAAACGAGACAAGAGATAAGTATCAAAATAAAACAGGAAGTATGAGACAATGACACATGAGGAGAACAAAAACGGAGGAAGGAGAGGGAAAGCTTGTGGACTGGGGGCTTAGCCCGGACATTAGTACAGGTTCCTTGGGGATCCTTCATCAAGTTTTTTTTTGTTTTTTTTTTTTGGATAAACAAGCTCTACTTTGAAACTTTTACAATGCACCTTATTTAACCTTAAAAACATGTTTTAACTTGCCAGATTAATGCTGAATTGTGATGATGAAAGTATTAGTAGACCTTAATGTTAGTGATTAATATCAAGAACAGAATACCTTACAAAGGCTATCCTTAAAAAATGTGTTGATTTGAAATGGAAGTGTTAACCATTTGAAATGTGCAAATTAGCTTGCTTTCTGTCAAAAGCATGGAGAGAAGGCAATGAGCAACAGTAAAACCCCCCAACAAGAAAATTACGTGAAAATTTGGAAAAAAGAAGAAAAAAAGAAAGTAAAAAAAGGAATGATCTGCAAAAAGTCATTAAATATTATAATCATTTTGTAACATAATTTTAAATATATAATTCTTGTCATTATATAGTTACCGCCTAGCTTTTTCTTTTTTCCCTAGACATTTCTCCCTAGCTTTTTAAAAATCATTTTGTCAGTTTGTGGAACATTTCTAACCAAGTTGCTCATTGCCCTTTTCCCTTCTTGTTGAGAGAAATTGTGCCAATTTGCTCAGGGTTCAAAAAGGTTAAACACTTGTGAAAGTCATCTGAAAGAAGCACAAGAAAAGGGGTGTCGCTCCAGATTTAAAAGGGTTAAATGTGTATATTTAAGTTAACAGTGGTGTATTGGAACAAAGTATATTTATTCAAGTATAAGTATGAACAGAATGTCAGATTATAAGACCTAAATCTTTTTTATTATTATAAGGCCTATTATTATTTCTGGGGAAAAAAGAAAAAACAAAACTTCCTTATTGTGCTCCAAGTCAATTTTTAACTGTTTTAATAGACCACAATCTTTATATCTCCTTAATCAGGTGTATAAACGCAACCATGCTTTAGTACCTAAGATATGTTGAAGCAAAGAGCATGCATTAACTAACTTGTCACTTGTAATTCCCACCTTCACCTGCCCTCACCCAACCTCTGTCTCAGTGATATAAATCAGCTCTTTTTTTTATGGATGTGGCTGCCCTCAGGTCATCCAAGGACTGAATTTTTAGGGCTCCCTCTCAGAGATCCAACAAAAATATCTAATGAAGATATTAATCATGATGTCAATGTTAAAAAGTGCTCCAATTTCTGGCTTCTTTCGCAGCTTTTCAGCACTCGGTAACTGAAACATCTCGTCTTGCCAGCTCCTCGTAGAAAAAATATGTGATTAGATTCCAAAACGGAGCATAACGTTTGGGAAGTGAGAAATGTCAGCACCGGGCGAAGTGATCTTCGAGTCATTGGTATTGATCAACAACACTGTTGTCTCCCCCGCAGATGGATGGCGGTCATTCAGCGCTCTGGAGGCCAGTAAAAATCTTAGTTATTGCTCTTTAAAATGTGCCCATCCTCTCTTGGGCTCAGGAGCAGTCTGAGAGGAGAAGACAGAGGGAAAAAAGAAAAGCTTTCAGAGAGAATGAATGTGAGTGTGCGATGTGGAGGTGACAGACAGTGAGTGAGAAGTGGGTGAGTTATGAAAGGAAAGGTTGGAGGTCAGAGAGATAGGCTGGGCCTTGGCTCCTCTGTGCAATGGATGATAGACCGGACCTGCGTGTCAGAGGGCTGGAGCGGGCTGAGTAATCACTCTGAAGTTTTTTTCCCTGCTTATTCTGCCTTTGTCGAACCTCTATGGCAATAAATCACAGCATAGATTCACGTGTCTTTTCTGAGTGATATATTCAGCTTTTTTATGAGTTAATCTATACATGTAATTTTTTATTCTGACTCATTTACATGTAGTATGTGCCTACCTTGCTTACAGTAATATTTGTAGCCTTCAGTGCTGTGTGTTATTTTCTAAGAAGTGTGTGTGTGTGTGAGAGATATTGAAAGAGAATCACACACCCCCCTCACAACCACCAGCAGGACTTCGTTGACAAGGGCAGCAGCCTGTAATTTATTCTGATGGCTCCCCCCTCCCGCCACACAGCTCTGAAGGTCATCCTCCAACACTGATAAGAAAGCTGAAAGAAAAGCGTTTTCACAAGCGATAATCAACTGCTTATTCCTTCAAACTCCATGTCCGAGAAGTGGCCGGCACAATTTCACTGTAATGCGAGCTGTCAGGTGGTTTTTGTGTTGCCTGAGGGGGGATTTGCTGCCGTGTCGGGGCCGACAAACAGAATTGATTGAGGTTGTGTCGGCATAAGAGAGGCCCAGAGAGCACCAAAATGAGCCATAAAAATTGATAAACAATGGCTGAAGAAAGGAGTTGGCATTTTGCGAACAGACAAACTCGCTGAAATATATCTGTGGCGATTTATGCTGAAGTGTTTGTGTTTAAGGCCACACTCCCACAGTTAGTTTTATAGCTGGTGTCACATTCATCCTCATCCTCACTGTATGCTTTTTGACAAGTTATGAGTTTCAGTCAGACTTTATTCTCTCTATCTAAATATTTATTAACTGGTGTCACTATATATATATATATATATATATATATATATATATATATATATATATATATATATATATATATACTGGCTGTCTGGAGGAATGACAGCGTATTTGAAGTCTCCTCTGAAACAGTGCAAAGCCGGTCCTTTCTCTGGACCGAGCTTACAGTGGTGAGAGAAGAAGACTGTCTCTCGCAGCGCTCACATCTGTGTGGATTTGATTCTGGATCGATAGCGTGAAAACCACAAAGCAGCGAGGCGACTTCAAAGAGGTAGGCAGATGAGCTGTATGTATGGAGAACAAGAATAATAAAGAATCAAGGGTGAAGAAGAGTTGCGGGAAAATCGATTGGATGCTGCAGAGACCGAGAAAACATACAAGTTCTTCAAAGTGGTCGATGACTTCATACACATTTGCCTTCTAAAGTAGTTTTGAGAAACATTTCAGTCCCTGCAAGCGGCTAAATCTGTACCTCGACGGATTATGAAAATGGTAAACCATTGTTGGAATGAACATGAACATTGCATCATATACTTACATACTCCAACACCATCTTGGACCCGGTTTTTGAATGTTATCTTGCCTTTAACATAATGTACGTTCACTCCCACTGCTTACAGCCCACTCCAGACTTGTTTCTGTGAGTGCATGCATTTTGTTTTTTTGGCTGCACTTTCACATGACTCTGCTGCAGGAGACTTTTCAAGGTTTGAAGAGATCAAAGTTCACACGGACTGGAGCTCAGTTCATAGCTGCCTTGCTAATGTTGCTATGGTGACATATTACCACTGGTAACAGAGGGAAGATTTCAGCAAGTCCACATACCTACAAGACAGTTCATTTTGGCTGTGCTGTGAAAAAAGGTTTGGGGAAGTTTAGGCAACTAAAACTTTTTGGACAGTCTTAAAAATCATTCCTTTGAGATTTATTGCATATTTACCTAGCGCATTTGGCACTCTAGACAAGCAAATTTGGCACCCCCTTTTCAGTGTCAGTGTAATGTCAGTAGTGAACGGTGTTGGGCAACTAACTTCAAACGTAATGCAATACATATTACTTTTTACCTTCATTTGTAAGCATCAAGTTACTTTACGGTATTTCAGTAATGCTTTGATGTGGTGTTTTTGCTCTGTGCTTGCTGGAAATCACACAGCTGACAGCCAGCATGGTAACTACAATGATCTCTGTGGTTTGTATGTGAAATTGAGTTTGACTTTTGTACAGCATGCTTTTCTTTCTCTCTAAATCAAAATCTGGGGGTGTTGAGGCATTTCAAAGTCTGTTCAATCTCTCCTGTAAATGAGAATATTAATAAATAATAGGTTTTTGTAATATGCAGCTATTACAGACAACATTCAATAAGCGCTTTGTAATGCCAGAAAGGTGCTAAATAAATAGACCTGATAAAGTTGAAGACCTTGCTCCAGGCTTTCTATAAAGCTGCAAATGTTAAACACATCACTTCCTGTGTGCTTGAGGATTTTTTTTCCCCCAGGAAGGTTAAAACAGACAATATAATGGTTCAAGGTTTACAATCGCATTATTATGTTGCAGCATATCAGCAGGCAGTAAAGAGAAGCGAACAGATAATTTACTCATATTAAAATGCTACAGAGTAAAGTTGCCTCTTTAGTGTAGTTATTTGGTGTTAACATTCCAATTATGTTAACGTGCATCTTGATGAAAACCCACCGGGAGGTGGTTCACACATTGATTAGCACTTGGTTTTGTGGTCATTAAGACTCCCAAGTGGCTTCCACTGAGTTTTAGAGGCTAGAAAAAGGCCATCACTATTCATTCACAGCTTATGTGGCAATTATTTTAGCCTGCAGGAGGACTCTTCATTTAGTTGTTGTTAACAGTGTTGCACTAAATAATCTTGATATTCTTTTGATAGTAACACCTGGAATGAGGAAGTACAGTTAGCCTCCAGAGATCAAGCTGTGTTCTGCTCCATCTGTAGCATGGAGAGACATTTGAACTGTAATAGACAGGAAACCTATGACATTTTTAAATAGAATAACAGCCATACAGTTGTACGCCTCTATGTAGCAGTCAAGTTGCACTAACAGTTTACATCCATATCTGTGAAAACATGGATGCTTCACACACGTCTTCCCCCCGGCAGCACTGAAGATCTGTGCAATCACAACAGTTTCCAGGTGGACACCCAAGATTAGAGTCACTAATTCAGTACCTGATCAAATGTCGCCCCTTCTGTTACTGAGTTATGATGTTGAGCAAAGGCCAGAAAAATGTTTTTGAACAACATTAAGATGTCACAGTTCACCTTTGATCTGTTAGATATAAAATGTCCGAAATTCATCATTACTGTATATCCAAGCAGACATCTGTGTGATATCTGGGCGTATGAATTCTTGAGTGATGCCGCAAAATCATGCTTTATGAGGTCACTGCAACTTTGACCTTTAACCTTCGACCACCAGATTTTAATCAGTTCATTCTTGAGTCCAAGTGGACATCTCTCCCCTCTTGGCCATCTTCAGATATTGCATTCACAAAAATGAGATAGATGCAAGGTCACAGTGACCATGACCTTTGAACACTAAATTTTAATTAGCTCATTGTTGCGCCCAAGTGAATGTTTGTGTCAAATTTGAAAAAAAAATCCCTCACGTTGTTTATGAGATATCCTGTTTACAAGAATAAGACAGATGCAAGGTCATAGTGACCTTGACCTGTGAGCTATGACCACTAAAAACTAATCAGTTCATCATTGAGTCCAAGTGGATGTATGTGCTAAATTTAAGGAGTGCTCGAGAAATCGCATTCAAGAGAATGAGCCAACAGGATGAAAACCAGATGGATGGACAACCAGACGGCGCGGAGGCATAAAAACTGTGCAAAAAGATAATGATTTAATATTTTCATTGGCATTCAATGGAGTTTTTAGACCACATGGCAAAGGCAAATAATTATTACCGTTACTTTAAATATGAGCGAAGCTTTTAACTCCCCTTTACCATGTTCTGGTCCTAATCAAGCGGCTGCCTAGATGCCAGTAAGAGTAAGTAGGAGTTAATGTATTTCAAGAAACATTTTGTGCTCATATCACAAAACATATTGTGTTGCATTTTGATCAGATTAAACACATTTTACTTTGGGACTGTAACCTCAAAACTATGAGAAAAACTGTTATCACATGCTGTTTAACATTGCTGAAGATGCTTTGTTCTAAATGACAAAGCAATAAGGTGTGAAGTACAAATAGTGTTAAAATAGGTACGAGGCTGAGAATGAATCAGACAAATAGAAAGTATATGAATGTCATTTTCTACAGAGAAAATGCAGCTCTCTGTGGACCTTCACTGGTGCTTTACTGTTGGCTGGCAACAACAAAAAATTGCGTTTCAATGAGATAGCAATCTTGAAAGTGATTTACTTGGACAAATAGAAAATGGAGTGGCAAAAGTGGACATGGATTGCATGTAGATGCGTGTGCCTGCTGATACCATCAGAAGTGAGGGGGAGTGATTTTTCTTCTCATATGCCAAATAAACATATACAGTGTTTTCACACTCAGCTTTGCTTCATTTATGCCAAAATGAAAGCCAGAAAAACTGCTAAATTAAATTAGTAAGAAGCTGTGACATCTTATTGTTGACATGCAAACAAGTCTAGAATAAATCAATGAAAAAGATCAATCAAATTTGTCACAAGAAATCATTTAGGGTAAATATTCAGTGAATGTAATTCCATAAGTTCCTTTGATTTGTCTATCAAGAGTGTAGTAATACATATCTGTGTATGATTTTAGGGGGCAGGGTTAAGAAGTCAAATGCTTGTTATATGCTTGACACATTGTTCGTAAACACAAAAGGACATCACACCATGACACACGCCCCTTTGCAGGGTCCCATGACACAGGTTTACACTTGTCCATTCACAACCGACATTTACTAGCTACATGGATGCAGACAGGTGGAGAAACTGAAAAAAAATCTGTAGACATGAGCTTTTGATAAACAGCCATCTATAGTACTAGAGGATATTGGTTTGACTGATGGAGAAAACTGCACGCGGTATGATAGAGCTAAGCGTTTCCTGGTCACAATCCTGCTCAGCACATTGGTGAAGAAAGCACTGAGGCTTTAGGCAGTGTTCATTTAGGCTCCTTAGGCCTGAGGGTGGAGGCTCTTCCTGAGCCTCTAAGCACTGACCTGCTGTATCTGGGCACCTTCTTCCAAACCTCAACAGGGTGAAAAAAGGACTACCCTGTTGGTAGGGATCCCTAATGATTCCCCTAGCCGTATTCTTACAGCACCCATTGCATAAATGTCCTTTAGGCAGGACGGGTCAAAGTTACTGAAAAATAGTCAACAGTTAATAGTCAAAAGTAACTGGACTACTTTTCAAATTACTGCATATATAAGCAAATAGATACTAGGTAATAGGTAAAGTAACTATTGCATCACTTTCAAATATTTGCATCAGTTCTCTTATTCAGGCACACAGAAACATTGAATGCAATAGTCCACCTTGAATTGATGTTGTTTCTGTACCGGGCTGTAATGTTCCCCATCGGGAGGTTCTCAATGGTGCAGGATTAGATATTTCTCAGTATTGAGGGGATAACCAGAATTTCCCTCTGAAGTGAAAGAGTGTGTGCCTTGCCTTTCTCACCACTCAGTCAGTATGCAGCGCCCAGGTCAGGACCTCAGTGATGTGGACACTGAAATACTTGAAACTGTCCACCCTTTCCACCAAGGACACACTGATTTTAATGGGGGCGTAGTTCCTTCCCTGCTTCTTCCAAAACTCCACTATCAACTGCTACGTCTTTCTGACATTCAAGAGTAGGCAGTTGTCCCGACACCAGTGGGTCAGGTCCTCTACTTCCTCATAATCTGTCACAGTTCTTCGACCTTGCCACATGCTTTTTTTATTCTTCTGTTCCATTTTCTTCCTATAGTCCTTTTTGGCTCTTTTAAAGCTCCTCTAACATTGTAGGCTGCTGCTTTGATTGTTCATGTTTTTAGACTGCAATACTAATTTTTAGTTTAGATTAGATTAGTTTTTACAGCTTCCCTGGTTGTTCTGGTAATCCATGGTTTCTGGCAGTGGAATTAATTGACTATAGTTTTGGGAGGAGTTTCTTTTGTTGTTTTTTTAAATTAAACATACCGTAGAATCAGTGAGTGCATTGATGTCATTGGTGTCAACGGTGGTGTCCTTGAATGTGCTCCACAATGCATCATGTTGTGCAGACTGTAAAGTGGCCTCTGATTGACCTAAACAGCTCTCTTTTCACTGGAGGCAGACGTCATAGTTTTTTGTTTTTTACATATTTTGACCGATCAGTAAGATTGCCCCACGGTGGTCACTCTTCCCAAACGCAGTTTTGCAAATCCTAGGATAGCAAAGGACTGACCTGCACTACTCTCCCTGTGATTGACTAGTTGCCCTCATTAGGTGTGGGAGTGGTTAGGGTAAGGGTAAGAATAAGAGTAGCCTGTTCTCATTCTGAAGTCATCAAATAGCACTGGACGGCGTCACCTGAGAATGCTGCTGGACAGAACCATTTGTTATTATACGCCAGCGGATGGGCGGATGGCACCTGCCACGGCAGCATCATATGCGGACGGGCAGCGTCACTTGAGAACGTGGCTGGACGGAACCTGTCACCTCCACATGATATGTTGCAGGGTTGTGTCAGATTAAAACACTGCCAGTAACAATGTAACATGAGAAGTGTGAGGGTGTCTATGGGGCAGACGGGAGGGGCTACAGGTGGTTCCAACAAACCCCAGACTTTTGTGTGGGAGTCTGATCTTTGCTTCCCGTCTGAATGTGATGTTTTTTATCTACACCTTACCTACTGCCTCTTTTGCCTAAACCTAACCATCCATGCCAGCATTGTGTTTGTTGACATCCTGGCGTTGGTTGCCATGTGCTTTTGTTGCCTAAACATAACAACATGCAGTGTAATCCCACAGTGTGCTTGTGTTGACATCATGGTAGTGGCATCCCAGAACGTAAATAGCAGATGCAGAAGGAGTGTAATATACAGACGTAGAAGTCCTTTATAAATCGGCAATATGTGATGACTTTCGATTAGAACATGTTGGAATGTCAGGGTAAGCCATCAGAGGCAAAATACGGCAAGCCATTCCTTCACTATCCTCAGATTCCCAAATTGGTTTCCCGAAGGCGTGTAGCAATTTGGCTCTGTAGCCGTTTTTGAATAGCATAGCAGTGATCCAGAGTGTTTATTGCCCTTATGGCGCAGCCAATATGTTGATGGGAGTTAGACATAACCTTCTTAAGGTTAGTTTGATTGAATTTTCCAGGAGCAGTAAGCACATCGTCAGGATTACTGCTCTGTGAGTAGTTCATGTCACCTGAACAATGAGAATGCTGCAATTTTTTTAGTCAGGCACTTTACAAGACTCTAGCATAAAAAACTTTTTTTTGGCAAAATAACAGTGTTGGCTCATCATCAAGTGTTCTGGCAAGTGAGAGCATTGCAGAGAAATACAACACACCCCACAAGCCTCTGTTACAACTAAACATGCTGTTCCTCACACCTTGGTCTCCAATCTCCTCTCTCTACTATCTGCAATCTTCTCTTTGGCTTGCAGCAGGACGGCATCAGACCAGTTATGATTGGCAGTGCTCTGTGTTGGAAGCTGTGTTTCACCTTCTCCAGGAAATGAAACCAGGAGTGCTGTTGTTCAGTGTCTGATACCAAGACACAGTCTTTTTAAATGAACAAAGCAGAAACAAGACTTTTAAAGACACATTTCAGATCTGTCTTCTGTATTCGTGTCTTACCAAGTTTGGGGGCACAAGTGATGATACAGGCAAAGTTATAAAAGTCTAAAATTCTCAAGGATGTCTTATAAAGCTGAGGAGACTTTACAAAGGCTTTTCAGACTTCTATATTCTCCCCAGAACTTTGACATAAAGCAGTCCGGGCTGGGCCGTATCGCCTCTGTGAATTGCATCTCAGTGCAGTTTTGTGGAGACCACTGCCTCGCACACACCAAATCAAATCAAGCCTGTCAAATTGAAGCTGCTGGATTCCCGGCCAGTCCCGAGTCTCAGTGTGTCGGCCTCACCTCCCTCTCTTTCCGCAGCACAGCCAGCTTCTCATCTGCTCTAAGCGCTGTCATTACAACACAGTCAATACTCTGAAAATCCTGTACTTGGCTATGTGGAGCAACCTGGGGCATACCGATCTGTATCTGTGGTGAAAAGCATGGCTATAAATTAATTTAGGTTCTTGGAGTCAAAGATTGAGGAGGACTGGGTGTTAAATGATCAGGAATATGATAGGTTTCAGTCTCCAAGATAGGAAAGGCAAGCCCTCGATTATTTTTTGTCTCACGAATCTGTGCAGCCATTCAATAATAAAGAAACTGTACTCATCTGTCAAACTTATCTCAAGGTCACAGTACTGGATAATAGTTAACAAGTCCCAAGAATCACCCTGTCAGGGGGAAAAGCAACAACACTATTTGAAATTATTGATTCAAGACTGATGAAAAGCAGAACAGACGAGCGCAGCACAAAGGCACATCTACTCTGTAATGTCCAATCTGTTCCATTCACAAGGAATACACACGAGACCTTCCACTGCAAACAAGTTGTCACGCATAAGCATACAAACAAGTATTACAAGCACAACACTGACTCAACATTAAACTATAAAATAATGTGAGCAAGTGATTATTTATTTGTTGGCTGCTGTTCTGTGCTCCTTTTCTTAATGAGACAAACAGAATATTGGATGCAGCCTCCATGCAATATTCAAAACCTCAACGTGCTATCTCAAAAGAAATGTAAGAACAATTAGGAATTGTGGTTTTACATTTTTTGCTTTTTTTTAGCAACAATAATGGAACAGATGTTATCATAAGTCTGAAAAAGAAAAAACAGTTAATAAGGTAGCATAATTGGGTTGGATTGTATTAGTACTAATGAATGATTTAAATTGCATTGAATTTAGAGTAAATATGCAGATAATTGTCTTCAGAATTGAAATGTAAATTTTGTTTGTGACTCCCATACTAACATTCAACTCTGTTCTGAACTTGAAAATGTGAGAACACTGAAATAACGGTAAAGTTTCCCTGTTGCCTTAAAAATGCGCTTTAACTGAACAGAACTTGTGAAAATGTAAAGCCAATTAATTGTTAGTCCCACTGACTGAATCAAATTTGCTTTCAATTTCCAGTTTTAAAAGTCAGTTCTTTGTTTGACACAAAGATTTAACAGCTTTGGTTGTTGCCGTCAGAGTCATAGAGTTTGTCCAAAGACAAAACGCAAGGCTGCTCCCAGTAAACTTGTTAAATTAGCAGTGTTCGTGGGAAGGGAGGGAAGTGGATAAGATCCAAGGTTACACTCATTTAACTCAACATTTCAAATCGAAAGACTTCAAGTCAAATGGACTTTGAACATTAAAGCTATAAAGCTGTATGAAGAGCAGATGCATAAATTTGCATACATTTTGAGATCATACTCAAATTAGGGCGATATGGCCTAAAAATAAAATCTCTGATTTTTTCACACCAAACCTGATTTACCATTTTACTTGGCTGCATGCCTCTGTTTGAGATGTTAAAATAAATCGTTCGAGCTGCTGCCTTAAGTTGCAACAGCTTTTAAACTTTGCAACGAACTGGTTTGTTTGAGATCTGACGCCGCAAAACTGAACCAGTTCCACACAACTGAAGAGACCGAGCGTCTTGTCATTAACGTTCGCTGTCATGTTGTCGTGTGTGTGTATCTCTGGGAGGGAATCAAAGGAGGGAGGGCGCAGCCCACTGTGACTACGGAAGCCCAAAGGGAGCAGCAGAAGAGAAAATCAAGACTTGCATTTCAAAAAATCGTCCTTAACCACAAATTCAAATTAATCAATAGAATCAATTTATTGCCCAGCCCTAACTCAAATATGTCAGTCCTCTTTTTTTATGTATTGGCTTTAATAGCAAAGCCACAGGTTCTAACGCATTTAGGGGAGCTAAATAGCGGGAAAGCAGTGACTGCAATTCTGTTTTAACCCAAGAAAGTGGTTCATGATAAAGTGCCCTAATTCACTGCATAAGTAGATCCAAAGCCACATTAAGACAAATATGTGTAAATAATACATAAATAAAATCATAGATAATGATAAAATAGGCTAAATAAATATAAAGTTTCAAAGCCAGTTTCTTGCATCAGTGCAGAGGTTCTTTGTATACTCATTTCATAAATATAGATTAATATTCACTCCATCATTGTTTGTATCTAGTTTCTAAACACCAGAGAGAAGCACAGAATAATTTAGGTAATACCCCACAGATCATGGTGTGAGCAATGTTCCACCCAAACTTTAGAATGCCTGCTTTATCTGGAGGAAAATCACCTCTTTATTATGATAATGAAGATATTGACCAACCCGTAATGAACTGGATAAGTGGCACATCACTAGATAAAGCAGAAGTGCTCATCATTTACATACTAATTTATGCATTTCCATACAAGAATAGGCATATGTTGCTCAAAGCTTGAGACTACTCAATATTCATCACACATCCTTTGCTTATTTCCATTTTTTGCCTGCATTAATAAGCAAACAAAAACAAGCTTAGTGCTACTTTTCAGGTTCACTGGCTGTCCTGCGTGTGAAGCTGGTGAGTGTAACGGCATAAAGTATCAAACCCAAGCAGAGTTTGGAAGTGCACAGAGGGAGGAGGAGACAGTCAGAGAGGAACAGGGGATCATCTTTCATTCAGACCTATTTTCTTAGTGATCTTAAAACTTCTTGTCTTTGGGATCACACTGTCAACTCTGCTCCAGTTTTCTGTGTGAGAAGTTTTCTATCCATCATGACTGCAGCTAAGATGTAACTTCTATGTGCATGATAAATTTACTTACAGATTAAAGTTGATTTGTAAATCACTAAAAATAAAACTCAAGAGTGTCAAACCAACGATCGTACTTCAACCACGACTCTCTGCAAAATGTGTTACAATTAGACTATGACTGTGAGAGTTATTCTGGCTGGACATATCATTAAGGAATGTGTCATGCACAATAGTTGATGTGCTTTTCTTGATGCATTAAAGATACCATTCTCGTGTCTAACTGTTATATGTGAGGCTACAGCCAGCAGCTGGTTACCTTTGCATAGTACCAAGACTGGAAATGGGGGGAAACAGTTATCATGGCTCTATCCAAAGTTAACAAAATCTGCCAACCAGCTTCTTAAACACTTTTTAATCAACAGGTTCCAGTTTGTTTTAAGCTCGCAGTTAAATCTGGTGTCATTGTGAAAAAGTCCTATAATAAACTTTTATCATATTGTAATTCCAATAGTCTGAGAGAACACTAAACTTCTGCACCTTCTCTTGTTCTGTTTTCAGGTTTTTAATAATCTATCCCTTGACGGGACACTGCCTGTGAACTGCAGTCAACCTATCAAACACAGCGCTGATCAAATATTAATGAGCAATGTGTTACTGCATTGTATATTTTCCTGCCTCAAATGTTTTCAGAAACATAATTTAGTGTTCAGTTTTGCTGTAAAATGAGAATGCTTATGACCCAGCTACCATGTTGGAAACAGCTGGACCAAAACAAAACACTGACCACTGGCTGGAGCAAGTCGTTCTAATTTTACAACCAAACAGTATACTAAAATTTATTAAATATGTGCTGTAATTGAGATGATTGTAAGCTGCCTTAGAGAGCCCTTGAAACTAATTGTTTTTTTTTGGTGAGTCACAGTAAATTCTAGCAAAACAAAGCACTGCCCACTGGTCGGAGCAAACATTCTCATGTTACAGCTAAACGGTATACAAAAATATGTTTCTGAAAACAGGCATGAAATGATTGACAGCTGCGTTGGGGACTCCTTGACTCTGATTGGTTGTTTTCATAATTCTTGCAAATACCATTGGAGTCAATACAAAGAGGCAGTGGAGCATGTTTTTTTCACAGATTATCAGCCCCATGCTTTACTGTCATTGTTACATATAGTAATTATTATTATTTTTGTCATATTTGCTAATAATACTACCTACTTTAGCTTTAATTGGTAAAGAACCAAAATGTATAATCAACAAGTTGTTGTTGACTTCCTGGAGTTTCAACTGTTTGGCAGCCTCAATGTGATGAAAAGAAAAAAGGAACTGTAGATTTTACGCTTCGTTTTTTTAATTGGATTAAATAAACAATTTTATAACAGGTTAATTAGTATGCTTTACAGGCGCTGATAGACAGACTTTTTTTTTTCAAGCAGTTCAAGCTACCAAAGACACGGGAAAGTGACCCATTAAACTGTAAGATTTGGTGGTTCTTTGCTAAAGAAAAGAAAATTGTATAACATGAACTGTGCAGAGGAAGAGCAGATCTGAGGTTAAAAATGAATGTGATAAGAGCTTTAGAGTGCATAAAGAAGCTTGTGATACAAAGAAAGCTTAAGATTGCCTGATGTTGCCACTGATAATGATAATGTAAGACACCCACAGGAATGATCGGCTTTTGTCTGTAAATGTAGGAGTTACTAAAAGTCTCTGCACCGCAGGAAGCAAGCACGAGTTTTGTAGCCCAACACAGGCAGCAAAGCACTTAAATCTAAGACAGGGGTGGATGTTAACTGAATCTAACAAGAAGTTAGAAGTGTAGGTGATCTACTCTTGGGGGGAATGGAGCTCTTAAAGTGCAGCAAGCACAACTGATAATAGGCAGAGGGATGTTGTAGGGCAAGAACAACAGGGTCATGCAGGCCCTGGTCTTGACAGAGGCAACCCTCAGAGGAACAAAATAACAGCTTCAGAAAGTGGAAATTGATTGTAGAAAAAAAAAATCAATCACTGGGAGAAAGTGGCAAAATTGTGCCAAAGCAGACCAGGGGCAAAAAGTGTAGAAAGTGCAGAAAACTACAGGCTTAGTCGGACAAAAGTTTAGAATGTGGTGGCATCTATAACAATTTAAGCTGAATATGATGTATTAGAGTCACCATAAATCCCAGCCATTGGCTATGTTGTTGTCCGTGTTTACGGCAGCAACAAAGAGACATCTCCTGTCAGGATGCAAAGTTACTCTTTCTTTCCCAAGGTTTACACGCTCGGCTGTGCACCTGATCGTCTCAGTCCTTGGCTGCAGTGGCTGCTAGTAAACAAACATAAATTAAATATTAACTTACAACAAATTGGCTTTGTGTGTGAGGGTGAGTATGGCAGGAAATAACTATTATTAAATATAAAAAGGTTACAGCAGCTGGGTGGCTTTTGGGATTGAGATGAGTTCAAACGGGTCGAAAAATTACAGGGCTTTCCAGTAAACACACGACTACAGCAGGTCAGTCAGTAGGAGCAACTTACTTTGTGCTGTGGCTGGAAGAAGAGGCTGCACACGTATGAAAGAGGCTTAGGGACTGTACGAAAAGTAGGGCATGGGGGCTGAACCTTATCTTTCACCTGAAAAAACTCTCCAATATTATTATCATATTAGCATAAATATGTATATTACATGAGTTATTTTTTCCTGTATGATATAGAATAAAGCTAAACTATGAATGACTGCAGGTGGAAATAACAATTAAGGAGCGTCCTGAGCCGTCAACTACTGCTGCCTGGTCAGTGGTGCTCAGTGTCAAATACTGACCCACAGAGGCACCCTTTAGTGGTGGTATGAGATGCAATGGGTGGTGCCATTTTTTGACGTTCCGAGCAACTGCCATCGTATAAAGACTGAGAATGCATAAGCCGCGCTGCAATAATACAGCCAATCAGAGGCAGGGTAAGGTGGGTCATGCATCTCCTATCCTCGGAAAAATGTGAATTTGCCTCCTGTTCCCCACACGTTAACACTGTTAGCACTGTTAACGTTGTTAGCGCTGTTCACTATGACAACACTATTAGCTGCTATCCACTGGCTCAACCACCTCAATGTTTAGAACTGCGTGGTAAGGGTTAGGGGTTTGGATTAGTAACATCCATTACTATCTTTTCTGTGGTCCCATGAGAGTGACAACAGCTATTTGTTGACTGTGGTGGGGACAGATGAGGTGCACTTTAATGATCCCTTTTATGACCAAAGAATACCATTTTTTTTAAAATGATCTTCAACCATAAGGCTGAAATAACATCTGAAATGAGGAAACACTGTCCCCTGCAGGGGCTCGCCCAGAGAGGTCTGATTGGCCACCGCTGGCTATTGTCTCTCAGTCTATACTTTCTTCAGTTCCTCAATTCTGTCCCCAGTTTACTAAAGAAGTTAGGGATTCATGCTCAGGGATTATGGGCTCAGCTAGTGAGTCCTTCTTCTCTCTCTCGAGAAAAACTGCTTCAAAATATGCAAATCTATCTCATGCCTAACACAGAGAGTATGTATCAGTGCGGGTGTACATTATGGTAACAGTTTTATAGTATGTTTCTAATTCAGTTGGTACAGTTTCAAATCTGAGTTAAAAAACACTTCATATCATACTGTTATTTTGCTTCTTATTTCCCCTATACATCTCAATACTTGCTTAGTTCCTTTATCAGCTTCTTTTGTGCTGTTCTGAGCATGCGACCTTGTGCAATCAGTCCCTGATGACCAATCTCTTTTCATTTTAAATCCTAAGCGATCTGCCGGGTTTGTTGCTGTCGAAGCATATGAGTTGGATTAGAGGGTGAGGAATGAAGCTTGTCCATAAAGGCTCCCTACTGCAGCAAGTGAGAGATAACTGGACATCATATAAGTTCCTATTGATTTGGCAGCACGACATAAAGTATATCTCACTTATTTTACTCTTAGGAGCTGCTTTCACTTAGGAAAATTACCATATAATATGACAGATTTAGGATTAACTAATGCTGTCACTCAGTGTGTGTTACTGAGGGGTAATTGGCCGCAAAAGCATTGGTATTTCTTGTTTTAAAATCAAAATTAGTCAGGAATCAGAGATTTATATTCGTGGCACTGGTACAGAAACCTGTGCAAGGAGACACTTGATTGACAGAGCACTTGACATTTCTCAACATTCAGCATTCAGTCACTTTTCAGCAGCAGCCAGCAGGTATCCCAGCTTCATGCGGCGTGGCTGCAGCTATGATGAGTGCCCAGCAGTGTTTCTGTGAGGTACAGTAGCTTTAATGAGTCGGTTGACATGTAGAAGTTATGTGCATTGTAGAGGCTGAGTGCAAGATGAGTGATGTTCGCGCCCTAAAGAAAAGTGTTTGATATAGAAGAGTCTGTCTCTGGTGTGTGGGCTCAAAAAAACTCCCATACAAACAAACTGTCTAACAAGAAACTGTCTAACAAGAAGTTGCACAAAAATAAGCTTAAAAAAATTCAAGATGCAATGCAAGAAAAGCACAGTTTTTGTTTAATTTATGGCAGAAAATGCAAGAATGGCTAGAGAACACACTCTAATAATAGGTCATTTTGTTGTAATTAATGTGTAAACCACATGATATAAATCTAATGTATATCGGATCACTTTTGTCGCAGTGGGTCGACTCCCTGTCATCTGCAACTGGCGCTATGAGTGTATGAGTGCACTTAAGTTTCAACAACTTCCTGTTCAATAGCGAATAATGCGTCAGCATGGCAACAGCATTCATGGAAAACAACTTCAGAAAAAAACATCATAAAGGTTTTTAGGCTTTTCTGACCACATAACTTCGAAGAGGTGTGTGGCGCTGACTAAAAATCAAAGTTGTAGTTGCTTGTAGATGTGGTGAGGCCAGGACTATTATTAAGCATGGAAAATTTATGGTAGATTGGACAACAGACTCAAGATAAATCTATTTCCTGGGGCACCTGGTGACTCATTTGGTAGAGCAAGTGTCCCTTGTACAGAGGCTATGTCCTCGCCGCAGCTGATGCTGGTTTGATTCCAGCCTCAGCCCTTTGCTGCATGTCATCCCCTCTCTCTCCCCCTTCATACTGTCACTGTCCTATCATCAATAAAGGCAAAAAAAGCACAAAAAAATCTTTAAAAAAAAAAAAAGATTAAACAACTTCCTGATTTATGCTGATGTGCGCAAAATGGCTACCTTGCTATAGCAACGCAGTTTGATGAAAATTCACAAAATTTACAATAAAGCATCATCAATCTCTACGGGCTCTCTAAACTTTATTTTCAACAAGCTAGGAGAGTACATCAAAGTATAAAACATGTATTTTCCTGTTGCCAGAAGGTGGACACGGAGTATAAAAAATACTGGCATCTAAATGTCTTCAAGCCGTGACTCTCAAACGTGAAGTTTGGGGTAGATTGGACCACATACTGTGGAATTACAAAGTACTTCCTGTTTAATGAAAATATGAAAAGTTGACGCCCCACCACGGCCACACACAAGCTTTTAACCCTGTACTGCACAGCGTTGCCCTCAGGCAACGTAAAGTTTTTTTAAGCCCCATGAGCAATGTTTGTCTCTTTAAATAATTGCAGCCAGCTAGAATGACATAAAAAGTATCAAATAATAGTCCAGTAAAGTTTGGGATTCTCTATCGAGCATCATTTGAAGGCGGGACTTCCTTTTCTGACACACGGCCACAGGCGCACATGGTGTGAGAAGAAGGTAAGATTATTTGCTTTTGTAATCTTATTTAAAATGACAAAAACTGTAAATAAAAAATATGTGTGTGTGCATGAAGGTGTAGAGAAGCCTTTTGTCGGGTTTTATGAAGTTTTTTTAATTTAGCTTCTTCAGAATATCAGTTTTTACTAACGTTGCCTCAGGGCAACGTTGTGCGATAAGGGGTACTTTTCAATGGATGTCTTTGCTAACTATGTGTTTGGATGTAATTACATACCACATGCATAATTCACAGTATGACATCTAAATATCTTTGTATGTCTTATTAAATTTTACTTCTTTTAACACATTTTGACAGAAAATGGACACAGTATATTTCTATGGAAGAAAAGCACAGGATCGGCATGTTAGGCAAATCCCATCTGACAGTGAGGACAGTGATGTAGACAGCAATGACAGTGAGGAGGAGTGGAGTGGAATGCAAGGTTTGAGCAGAAGTGAAAAAATAGAGTTCTGAATAGAAAAAATAGAGTTCTAAACATTGTTCCTTTGGTTGTTATTGATCTCCAACTTTAGTTATTCCTGTTTTTTGCTGCGTTTTCTTAATTTTTTTTTTATACGTTTATAGACAATCAAGATACCAGTGAGGATGAAGATGAAGACGATGGTGAAAATCCCTCTGAGGATGAGAGCAGTTCTTCCAAGACACCTCGATGGAAAACATGTCACACCACTGCTTCTACAGCACAGCCTGAATGGTCACACACCCTTCCTTCTGCCAATGAAATTCTGTCTCCATACCAATATTTCAAAAATCTTCTCTCTGATGACCTCTTGGAAGTTATTGTTGACGAGTCAAACTTGTACAGCATCCAATGCAATCCTGCCAAGCCACTCAACCTTACTGTTCAAGAACTTGAACAGTTCTTTGGCACTGTGCTCCATATGTCATTATTTGGTCTTCCAGCCACCCGCATGTTTTGGAGCAACAGTAGCCGCATTTCACATGTTGCTGATGTGATGCCTCTTGCACGCTGGGAAGCCATCAAAAAATTTCTCCACTTCAGCGACAACAATCTTCAGCCCACGAGAGACATGGCTGACTATGATGAGCTGTACAAGATCCGGCCTTTTCTGAATCACCTCCTCACCAAGCTGAAACAACTTCCGATGCGTGAGACATTGAGTGTGGATGAACAAATGGTGCCATTTAAGGGCAAGAGCAGAATCAAGCAGTACCTACCCAGTAAACCAAGAAAGTGGGGTTACAAAATACTGGTCCTAGCTGGATCAGATGGCCTTCCTCACAACTTTGAAGTTTATACTGGGAAAGCTTTCCATCCACCTGAGCTTCCAGATGTAGGGGCAAGTGGCAATGTGGTACTGCGCCTGGCAGAGCCAATACCAAAGAATAGGAATTTCAAGCTATTCTTTGACAACTGGTTTAGCTCAGTCCCACTGATGCTTGTGTTGTCTCAGCAAGGCATCCACTGTCTGGGTACGGTGCGCTCTAATCGCTTGCCAGGCAGTTCCATGACTCCAGACGCTGATCTCAAAAAACGTGGCCGTGGGTCCTTCCAAGAAAAAACAGCGTGCCTCGGAAATACCCAGCTGCATGCAGTCAAGTGGTACGACAACAGACCAGTCACCCTCCTCAGCAGCTACATCAGTGCTCACCCTGTTTCCCATGTTGACAGATGGGACAGATCCCAAAAGAAGAAAATCAAGGTCCCATGCCCTGCAGCAGTGTCCACATACAATCAGCACATGGGAGGTGTTGACTTGTTGGATTCACTGATTGCTTTGTATCGCACCAACATCAGGTCAAAGAAGTGGTACCACCGTCTTGTCTTTCACTTCATAGATATGGCAGTGGTGACCTCTTGGCTCCTCTACAGACGGGATTGCACTGACAATGGAATGACAAGAAGTGACCACATGCGCCTCTATGCTTTCAAGGCCCAAATTGCACACAGTCTGTGCAAATCCAAGAAAGATGTCAGGAAGAGAGGGCGAATCAGTGGTGGGATTTCCCAACGGTATGAGGAGAAGAGAAAGAAGCAGGGCCATACAGCTCCCATCCCAAACCAGGATGTCCGCTTGGACAGTACCGCACACTGGCCAGTCATGTGTGACAAAAAGGGGAGATGCAGGGTTCCTGGTTGCCCAGGAACACCCAAAGTCATGTGCAGAAAGTGCAGCACACACCTCTGCTTCACAGCAGACAAGAATTGTTTTTTAAAGTTCCACACTGAATAAAATCTGATCACATGGAGAATTTGACGTGGCACAATGCATACATGAAATGATGATACATGAAACCTACGGCTGTATCAAATGAAATATGTAAATATGTTTCAGTTGGGTTTTTTGCTTTTTGTTTAGTTATTTGTTGACTTTTCTAAAAGATTTTTTGGCGTTGTATTGTTCTCTGAGTATTGTTTTATAACAAATGAGTTCAGAGTTTTCTCTTTGATTTTGTACCATTGTTGCACGATGTTGCCCTCAGGCAACGAAAAAATATTTTGGAATGAGGGGGTCACAAAAAATAAAAAATGAGTTTTATCAATAAAGTGTCCCAAAATGAACCAAGAAATAATGTGGAATCATTTTTATCATGTACCATCAAATTGTGTGCAGTAGAGGGTTAATAACTTCATCTAAAAGGTGTTTAGATGGCACAGACAAAATTTAAAGTCAATTAGGTAAAATCTCTGGGATTTTGTTAACCTTGCAAACATGGCAAAATATGCCCTCATATTGCAGAGTAAATTCAAAATGGCTGACTTCCTGTTGGGTTTAGGGTATGGCTACAGGAGACTTTTTTAAAAAGACCGGACATGATACATGTGCATTCCGAATTTTATTCCAGTACATACCAGTGACTCAAGGGGGGTGCAAGAGAGACAATATCCCACGCCCAAGCATGAGACCGATATCGGATATCAATTTTCGCCACGTCTGATGTTTGTGCCCAGTTTCATGACTTTTTGAGCATCCCTTTCCCCCCAAAAATGTGCTTAAGTTAAAAAAAAATAAAAAGCGTAACAATAATTCCTTAAGTTTCATCAGTGTCCTTGCACTGATTTCAGTGGCAAGGCCCTAAAAGTAGTGCAGAGCAAAAGATATCTGAGGAAGACTGACATCCCTCAGATGGCCTCTTATGGAGTCAAGGACATGATTTATTAAATTTAACAAGTGTAGTATTCGAAGATGCTGTGCAAATATTTACCTCTGTGGTCAAAAAGTCTGAAACAAAACTGTTGGATAAACGCAGTTCTTAGTGCAAACAAAAAGCCTGGTCATTTTCGGTTTCAGTGTGCTTGCAATCCATCTGCTGTGCCCTGGAATGGCTTCAGCCCCAACTGACCAGTATCACAATAAGGTGACACACAGGCATTACCTGCTCTTGCTGACAGACCGTGACAGTGGCCATTATCTGCTCCCCTAGCGCTGTCTGAATAGCCGGTCCAGGTTATTATCTGGTGGAGTAGTTGGCTTTAGGCTGGAAGGAAAAAAAGACATTCAGACAGCTGGGGGAAAGACACACGGTTTTACGCTTTCAACAGATCTGTAGCCAAGGGAGAAATTGTTGCAGTCAAAGCTACATGAGGCATGCAGTTAGTCTCATTTTCTGCAGGGTACTTACAGATTTACCTGTCTTTACTAGGAAAAAGCTTCAATATGGGCTGTTTAAAATACTCGCACAAGCTCAGTTTAAGTTTTCCAGTGAAGGACGTTGAGTAATTTGCACTTCTATAAAAAGAAAATAAAGGACTGAAATGCTTAGATGTCATTTGAATTATGCTAATTTTACTTCAAAACAAAAGTATGATTCAAGACAAAATAACTTTTGCTAATGGACAATGAAGCCCCATATGATAATTATGTGACACCAGTAAATGATTGATGAAGGGGACCTATAATGCTTTTTCTTATTTTCTGTCATAATTTTACAATGGCCAATGTATATATTAGACATGACCAAAGTTTCAAACAATAAGGTAAACGCCTGTCTTCTACTTTTGTAAAAGCTGACTTGATTTCTTTATATGACAATCTGCTCCAGGCATGCCACTGTTATTGTTTACATTACGTAGCCTACATGACTACATGTAGCTATATGCTAACGTCCGGAAAACCTGTAATCTTGATTATGGTTGTTGTTAATTTCTTGCAGATTTGAGTTCAAATTCCTGCTGAAACATGTCATGTTTGGATACTTTTACTGTCAACCCCAGACTGCAGTGGCAGTGCAGAGACATCAAAATATGGAAGACTTGGAAAAGCAGACCAATCAGAGCAGACTGGACCTTTTCTAGAAAGAGTATCTGAAGAATGTGTCTGCATGAGAGAAAAAAAACTCCCCATAGCAGCAGATGCCGGTCATTTCTATTCATCATTCAAACAGGAAAACTGGAAATAGATCATGATGCTATTAGCCAGTTAGCACATTTACAACACAATCAACACAATGATAAAAGAACAACGCATATTTGCCGTCTGCCAATGAGCAACAACATAAATCAGGAGATGTTTCTTCTAAAGAGCTCTGCAAAAAACAAGAATCTTACCTTACATAATAAGTTAGTTTCGATCTCACTCCGTATTGACTACAGCCCTTTGCTTACATGCATCTTGTGCGCTGAGCTGAACTCTGTCTGTGAGGATGTTTTAACATGCTAAATTGGCTGAAAAAAATCAACAAGGGCCGACAAGGGCAAACAGTGCGGGACACACTGTAGCAACTAGCTTGCTTACAGCCCGACATTGACCGATGGCTGTCCATCATCTTGGTGTGTCAGGGCAATGAAGGAGACAGGCAGTAAAATGGAACATTTCAGAAAATGGCTTAATACAGATGTCCAGTGTAGGCAGTATGAGGAAAATCAACCATTTTTGAATGATAAAGCATTCAAATGTGTTCTAGTAGAAACCCAAAATACGAGTATAGATTTGAAAATGAGGATAATAGGTCCTCTTTAATAAGAAACAACAGACTGACTGAGTATATACTGTTTACCAAATTTTGCATCATGCACATAAGCCAGTTTAAGATACTGGTCACACCAGACCATGTTAATCTGTAGCTGCATGTATTCAATTGAGAAATTCCTATGAAGTCATCTCTAAGTTTCTTAAAGGATGAAGGAGGTTTTTTTCATTTTTAAAAAGTTAAAAAGTCTCACTTTATGGCTGTACTTTTATACTGTGAACGTCTCTTTGATATGTTCTCTAAATGAACATGTCAAGTTCTGTCATCATCATTTATTCAATATGAAGACATAAAAGTCTTTGAGCAACAACCTACAAGGACAAGGCAGTAAACAAGTCAGTTATTGTGCTGCCCACATTCCCTTCTCACATCTTACCAGAGGCTAGCTCTACCAGCTTTCTATTAAGCAGTCTTAGATGGTGTAGACCTGGATCAAAGATAAGACCACTTTATCAACCACTTTTATCTCTATAAAAGACCTCTGACAGTCTCCACAGGAATTCAAGCACAATGCTCAGACTGCCTTTCCTTTCCGTCCACTGAGAAAACATACTGCACATTTGCTGTTTGTTTTTCAAATGTCTACTTTTCTGCTTTTAAGACACTGTCGTTTGTCAGGCTTGCTCTCCCAAACTGGAATTTTAACAGCACTATCGTCATGACCTGCATCACAATGAACCTTTATCTCAGTCTGACATTTATGTCTTTTCATTTTGCAATCTTTTCATGATCACATGTACAGTACTTTTCTGATCGACTGCATATAATCTGATTAATGGAATGTCTTAATGACCAGACTTAAAGTACTTGCAACACTTATCCTAATGCTTAGCATTTTTTGTACATTCATATGCATATTTACCATTCTCATATTCAGGAAAAAAGAGCATTTTGAAGTTTTAATCGGACAAAAGCATTTCTCATTTTTGCACCTTTGCATTTGGTAAACAACAGTAAGGATTATTACAGGATTCATGGCTTGACATTATCCCATGTTTGCTTGTGACCACAACAATCTTAAATGTTTCTATTTTCCGTGATTGCTGATTACATCAATTCAAAAACCCAAAATAGTGTGACAAGAAATGATTTCGAGGGCCTTATATTACAGGTGCTTAAATTGCCTCTGGCTCTGGCTATTTCCTGGTAATGAGTATAAATGAATTGAAAAATGTAGATGGACCTGAACCGCCAGTGGAGAAATTGATTCCACAGTGGCTGACATCTCCATGCTAAAAACAGAGATGGAGTAAAAGAGGCCGAGACTGCGGGGACTCTGGGGGGAAGGACGCCTGCTCTGCCTGCTCCGCCCTCCACGACCCCATAGTCCAGTTGCTAGACGCTCGTTGTGTTATGGTTTGACTGAGCACTCTCCTCTTGATCTTGCCTTTCTGCTATGCCTATGGTTGATATTTTTATTCAGTGTTTTTACCTCACCTCTACAGCTCTTTTTTGAAAATATGCAATTGTTGAATTAGAATGATCAATATGCATTTGGGTCATGCTGATCTAAATGACTGCTTGATTAATTACCCTTTACTTAGACATATTGCTGATGTTTGTGTTTTATGTTTTCGTCTAATTGCTTATGTCAGACGTGCAGTAAATTGTTTCCATATTTCTAAAGTGCAGATTCTATTCAATGAGACACACTGAACAATAATCTATGTGGCATAAATCAAAATAAGTAATTTTCCATTATTTGTTGCCAGTGTGGAAAGGAGGGCTGCTTCAGACGTGCACCCTGCAATACCCCACAAGTTCCGCCAAATTGGATGCACTCCCATGAACTACTTACCTCCTTACATTTATTGTCAGTGAACAGAGTCAATTTTCACCCCCATCTGCGGAGATTTGTCTGGCCTTAATCTGACTCTGCATTTATAGTCTTGTAAAAGCGAGGATTAATTCTGGCAGGCCACTCACATAAATGCTGCATAATTACTGTCATTCAAATACTTCATGTCTGACTTCTGAAGGGGAACCACTAGCTTAATCACACTGTCTGATCCTCCAGAGACAGAAGGAGACATTTTAATGGAACAAGAGTGAGGAGTATTAGCATTAGTTTTAATCTCACTATTAGCAGCTGGAAAGCGCATTTGTTTTTATTGAAAAACAGTTTGCCTCTACATAAACATTAGAAGAAATGATTACACTAGTATAACAGATAATATTGAGCTTTATGGAAATGAGAAGACAGGAAAGGCCAAGGAGTGAGACTGTCATCAGAAGATGCAGCCGGATCTGTCTGATTCAGCTCTGCAGGTGATTGATTGATCACATGCTATACGCTCACTTTGCCGTCATTATTCGGAGCAGAAGGTCACAATGTCAGGGAAAAAGAAAACTCTCTGATTTTGTGGAGAATGGCCCAATCAGTCATATTCAGAGGGAAATATGTGAGGAAGAACTGTCAGTGAGACACCAGGGTTTGACAACCACCAGCTTTTGGACACGTTAATGTGCATTCAGTTAAAGCTAATTTGAAGTTTGTGCTGACCAGCTGGACAACTATAACGTCCTTCACCTATGCAAACCATCTTCCCGACAAACTCTGCATTAACATGTTTTTTAAAGCAGGAAACAGTTGTTTGCTAATAATATTGTACCCTTAAAGGATAACTCTCCAAATTATTTTTTGTATTTAAGTTACTCACCCTGTTATGCTGACTTCGGAAGGAAAAACTTTGTTTTTCTCGGCTGCCTCCGTACTGAACCAAGAATCCAAAAAAGGCAAACATTCTCAATGAATTGAAGTCAACACTGAAACTATATCAAAACATCCATTCACAAAGTCTCACACAACCTGTGCAGTGTAATGCCAGCCTCATTTATTCAGTCATATGCTCAGTACTTCCCAAACACATGCAATTTTGCTATAACTTCACTTGCAAGTAGTGCGCCTGGGCTGCTGCAGAGGTTTTTAATAGTAACATTTTTGCAAAATTGCATGAGTTTGGGAAGTACTGAGCATACAACTAGATAACTGAGAATTTGTGAAACACTGCATGACCTTTCTGAAAGTTTGTTAACGGATGGTTTGTAATTTCCCTGTTTTTAAATGTCCACTCTTATGACTTCAGTTCATCACAAATTTTCTCGTTTTTGGATTCTTCGTTCACCCATGACACATGCAAGAAAAACTGAGGGGTTTTTTTTTTTGAAATCAACATATCACTAGTTGAGTAATACACATACAAATGATCATTTGAGGGATGACGTATTCCATTAACATACACCATCTACTGCTCCAACACCTCTCTTTTTTTTAAAGCAAGATGTAATACTGTTCATTTGTGAGTATTAAACAGCACCCTTACATGAATGTGACATAAAATCATTGTGGGTGTAATTTCCTAAGCAAGAAAACATAGTTTTGTGCCATTAGATAGCAGTTTAAAGTGTCACAGAGAAGTAGTTTCACAAAAGGATTTTGTATTATTCTACTGATAAGGCTTATGTTAATCTTTAGCAGCACTCCTCCAAAACACTAGCAGCAGACCCTATTATGTAAATACTGTGATATCCTGATTGTGGGCCATGGTTGGTAACCTGACGAAGGTAGCATATAATTTTGTCTGATGGTGGTCAAAGAACTGTGGAGGCTAATATGAAGAAATGAATGAATCTGAGCTTGTTGAACTGCGCCCGGGCTGCTTATAATGAACTGAAGAGGTAACAGGGAGGAGGCAGGGCACTGAGATGTCAGCTGGCGAGAAAGGAACATTTTTAACTTTTTGCTCGAAACCTCGTCTCATTTAAAAATCCCAAAACACAAAGCCCAAGAGTATCAAGAGATGTGAGTGGATATGTCGAGTCACAATCAGTTTGGTGTTTAATTGGGTGAAATAAAGCCCTATTACATTACATACACCAGTTTTAATGGCGTCGGTTCCCTCATCCAACACTTAGAGAATTAGCAGATGGTGAGAAAGTGCTAAAAGCCACTTTGAAAGTTGTGTGATTTAGATACGCTTAATGCACATTTACTCTTGGCAAGAGGAGTTCTTCAGAGCAGAGGTGGGCCCATTATAGATCATGCATAACAAGAAGGCCTCTCTCAAGTTTTTGACTCCTAAATTTCACTCACTTTATCACTCTTCTCTCACTCCAGGGACCATGAGGATGTTAGTCTTCATGCGACACGAGTGCCAAACTAATTGAGGTGGCAGCTCACACAAGGAGCTGTTTTTAAATTTGTAACATAAGTGCTGAAGTGGATGTCAAACTGCATATATTTTATAATCCACCTGAAATAACTGGCTGTGGATTTTAAGGCAAATGTGCGTCTCAAGTCCTTGCACACACATCCAAAGTCAAGTCTCGAGTCAAGACAGCCAAGTCCCAAGTGAAGACAGGTATGTCCCAACTATAGTCTCTAGTCAAGACAAGAAATGTCTTGAGTCAAGACCCAAGCCACAACAGGCAAGTCCTGAGTCATGTCCTGAGTCAAGATAGGCAAGTCCTGAGTCATGTCCCAAAAAAAGTCATAGTGTGCTCTTTACCAAAAGCAATGCCATTTTAAAAACATAGTATTGTTTTTAGCTATACATTAGCTCGCTATGTTAATATTAGCCTCAACTTACTAATCTTCAAATTCTGAATGGAGTTTTACATTTTTATGTCTCAATCTGTAATTTTAAACCTGCACATTCAATTGCACTGCAATTCATTTTTTGTTGATCACTGAATAGTTTTTAAAGGCAAACAACCTTATTTTTGGCAGAATTTTTTACCAACTGGCGCTCAGTAACATTATGTTAGTTCTTGGTTCTATCCTGCAATTTGGCAGGATGCTGTCAGACTGGTTTAAACAAACTGGATGTGGAAAAGTAAGTCTCTACTTGCTGGTAATGAATAAGTTTTAAGAAGTGAAGGGAAATAACTTTTTTTTAAATTTATGGCACACTTTTTGAATACAATACTTTTTATTCTTTGGGCTTGGGGAACGGTGTAAGTCTCAAAGTTCAAGTTAAATTACGAGTCACTGGTGTTGAAGTCTTCTGGATTTTGTCAAGTTAAGCCTAAAGTCAACCAATTTGTGAGTCGAATATGACTTGAGTCCAAGTCATGTAACTCGAGTCCCAACCTCTGATAAGAGACAAACTTTAATCTAAAGCACACAGCGTCTCAAAGATATTTCCGACTCTTTGCTGTGTAAAGGGAAGCAAACGCTCTGAATAAATGTATTCAGTTCTCTCTCTCTGACTGCCTGAGCAGTAAACACACACCTCTCACTGCTCTCTTTCTAAGAGCCAGGATGATGGCAGAGGAAAGGGCTTTTCATGCTGACTTTTCTCTAACAACTCAGTCATTGGAAACAATATTTGAAAGCTGTGGAGTCCAGCCAGTCAAAAAGCCGCCGTGTGCACTGTGGGGCGAAAGGATCCTTCCCTTCAGGCCAGTTGATGCAACAAAAAAAAGCCCCCACAAAGTGTCAGCAAGGGGAAACAGTATCCTGGGGAGACTTGGATTGAGGACACACTCAGACAGCTCTATTTCTGGGTAAAATACTGAAGCAAACTCATGATATGATATCTCATGAAGCTTTTTTTTTGCCTCCAATAAAATGAGACTAAAATGAGGTTCTTTTTTGGAGCTGGAGGGATCATGAAAAAAGGAAATGGTTTGTGTATTAACTGCAGGGCACACTAGCCTGTGCTCCCCCTTGGCATCATGTTGAGCATTAGAAACTCAAAAATGTAGGGCAGACCTCCTTTACAATTCCACCCTCCCTCCCTCCTGCATCTTTTGGGCTAAAACGAGGTGTTTGAATACAGCTCTGATGACTGTTTTTTCCTGCGTTTCTCCTCCACCTCCCCTCTTGTGAAGCAGGACTAAATGCCTCTTGCAAAAAACAAAAAAAGCTGAAACAATAGCACCCTTCTCCTGCAAAAAACAGCTTAAATTGTATAAGTGAATTGTCAGTCAGCGCATGTAGTTTAAACACACCTTCCTCAACGCAGGTTCCCCCTAACAGAGTATCTCCCAATCCAACTGCTCCTTCCTCTTTTGTATATCTATCTCATTCCCCCCTTATCTAGCCAGCACCAAATGCCTCTGGCACAAGACAATGGAAATTGCGATGGGTGGTCGAAAATCACTGCACTGGCCCAGCTTCCGTCTCATTTTCAATTCATTTAAATAAACGCTGGCGTCGCATTGTAGCCAAAAAACACAGTGGTTGTGTTTATGGAAGCCTCAGAGTGCTCATGCCTTTGGGTGGCGTCCCTCTGCCTCTCACAGGACTGCAAGTGCTGACTGACCCAAATACATTGTTTTGAGTAGCGGTGGCACATTTTCACTGAGAAAGTGATTTATGCATTATGAGCCAGTCATTGCCAAATTAAATGGTTTACTTGTGAATCTCCATTGGGACAACACTCATGTTTGTCTTGTTGTGATCGTATTCTGCTGGCTGTGAGGTAAAAGTGTGCCTTTTAAATTCGCTGTCCTTTAAAGGTGCATCAGGTGCGATTTTTACATCTCATAGCACACAGTAGACCATAATATACCTACATGGGTCTCCAAAGGTTGTTAATTAGCATCAGTAACTCTGCGGTAACCTGACCAGCTGCTGCGACCTGCTGATTGTAGCTGCTAAAGCTCTCAATTCTCACTCCATTTTGGAACAAACTCCCTCTCCCCAATTCCCTCTGTCCCTCCTCCCTCGCTGGAATTACACAACACAAATTTCTGGCTTTCTGGAAACTCACTGACTACTCTGTTTTGGAACCAAATCTCCCTGCCCATTGGAATTTCAAAGCACTCCCAATCTCTCTGCTCCCACCTCCCCCCCTCCACCATCTTGCATCTTCCCCTGCTTAACGATGAGGATGGTGCTACAGTAGGAGCCAGGGAGCACATTTCGTTCTCGAGCCAAAAAAGCACATGAAAGAGAGATATTTTGACAGTATTTTGCATGGTGATATAGTATCTCCTCGCTGTGTTTCTGTTGCATTTCTGCCCTAGTTAGCTAGTGTACTTTCTATTGTGAAAGTATGACTTTGTTGTTTTTAAAAGTCAAAGCCCCGTCGATATTAGTAACCATTTTACCTAATGCCCCTTTACACTAAATGATGTGTACTGATAATTATATGAAACTTGTTGCATGGATTCAATATCCAAACAGCAAACTCTCTCATGTGCTGGTGAGGATTGATCTCAGCTTCAGAGACAATGACTATTCAGCCCAATGAGCTTGTCAATTGTTCATCTGAGGGGATACATCAAAAAAGTTTCTAGCTTCTGCGGCCCAGTGAAAATGCACAGTGCTTTTTCTCCAGGGGCTTTTCTGCCATGATTGACAGCTGTGACAGCAAATTCATGCGCTCACATTTAATTGAGCTGCTCATGATTGGTCGGACGGGTGCTTTGGCCACCACGGATATCTCTACTGCGCAGACTCCGGCTCTCAATGACAAAACCAGTGCAAGATGGCACCACCCGTATGTCGGATATTTTAGCCTTACTTAAGCACAGCGAGGGTAAGTGGGGGCGAATCATCAATCTTTATATACAGTCTATAATGTACCCTGTCAACAGTTTCACAGACGTATCTTTTATAATGGCGGTAGGTTGGAAAAATACTTTTGGACTGAAGGTGACTTTTTTTTTGCTGCAATAGTGGCCACTGGGAATAATTGTAAAAAAAAAAAAAGAAAAAAAAAGGTTAGCAGTGTTGCTGGGGGCCAATTTGCAAAAACTGTGGGCCAAAAACTGGGCCATTCCTCCACTATCCCTGGAAACGCAAATTTGCTTCCTGGGGTCCTGGTTTAAACAGTTTGCTACGGGCTTTAGTAAAGACAAATACTCAGCATATAGAGTTTGGAGAGTGGTGTCAATTTTCTTAGCCTTCCACAACTAAAACCTCAACAGAAATAGTTTTAGGACTGGACTGAACATTTTGCTTAACTGCTCTAATATAAGTTACAAACACTGATTTGTCCAGATTACTCCCACCTCGTCCAAAGAGCAGTAATACCAACACTATAACTTCAGGGTTTAACAGTACATAAAAGTCACAGATTGGTTCACACCCCAGTTCAGCAGTCACAGTTTGTGTGATTTCTGTTTAGCAGAAAAATCCCTGAATGATGTTTTTCTTTTCATTTACTGTTTTTTTGTTCATTTGAACACATTTGTCCATTCAGAGTTCCCACACAGGCCTAAACTGTGAGTCGCTGGCCAAAATGACACATTTTGCTTCCAAAATGTTCTAACACTCACAAAATATTAAAAACATCCAACAAATATTTCCATCAAACAACACAACTTGTTTATCAAATTCAAATATTATGTCAATCAATCATAACAGAACTGACAACAAAACAGAGGTGCTGCTGTAATCTTAGATCATTTGTACTCTATAACTATGCCGATTGTTGATACTGCATGTAGTTATGGTATGTGGCAAAAAGGCAAGCAAATGTATTCATTAAGAGGCCCTTTTAAAGGTGGTCCTGTCATAAATAAATGAATGAGATGAGATGAAGCTAAGACATCATGTAAACAATAAGCAATTCAACAGACACACTACAACTAATAAAATCGGCACAAAATCATCAGTTAATAGGGTAAATGAACACAGCCAGCTGATGGCTGCAGCGAGGCCATGAATGTTGTTTTGTATTCTTTTCTGCAGTATTGTTTTACTAGATTACAAACCTACTTGCTGCACCTGGACTTTTTGAGATTCCCTGAAAAAAGAGATTTTCTAAGAAACATTCCTCATTCATTACATTCTTATGTGCAGATCTCTCCATGCCCATCAACTTTTGATGACATTCAAGACCGTGTAAGCCCCTAACTAGACATTTATTATGGCACAGCTTTTGTACTGCATTTTTTTCTTCACCAAAGAACTAATAAAGAATGCCATCCTGACTCAGAAATACAACTCAGACATAAAAAGATGTTATTGTATTGCATCAGAATTTTCCATGTCATTCTTAAGGGCTTGACTGCAACAACCATATACACAAGTTTTTTTTTAGTCTTGTTTCTGTACTTTTCAGACTCAGAAACACTGACTACTGTAAACAAAAATAAAAGCAACATAAAGGCAACCAAAGGAAACTTAGCTCTATTCTCTCCTCTGGCTGTGGCCCTGCTAAAACGCATGCAAACAATTTTAATTTCTATCAGCTGTGAATAGATGTTTTCCTTTTGTTTAACACCAATACAGTTTTGGGTGTCTCTATGAGGTGTGTGTTAATTGTTTTGAAAGAGTGTGTGAATGATGTGTAAAACCAATAAAAACGTGTTAATACATTTGCAACAGAGGACCACTGCTGTGCTCAAGTGGATCCCAGGTGCATTAAAGGGGACTTATTATGCTTTTTCTTATTTTCAGTCAAATATTGACAAAACAAAAGAAATATATATATACATAAAAGTAATCCCTGTGAGCCAACTTCAGGCTTCAGATCGCTCTTAATGCAGTTTCCAATGTTTCTTTTTCTTTGGCTACAAGCTGACCTCAGCTTGTAACAAGAGTTCTTTATAGTCATGCTCCAGGCACGCTACTCCAAGTGTTTACATTACTTAGCCTACACTGCTACATGTAGCTACATGCTGACTTTAGGAAAACATGAAATGTTTTATTGCCAAGGTTGTTAATTTCTCCATAATTTTGCATCATTGTCCTGCTAGTACATAGCCAGTTGCGAAGATTTTGGTTTAGAAACTTTAATTGGTGGTTTTTCACAATAGACAGTGCCACTATAGTCAGTCACAGTCATTCTGCAATGAGCAGTGCTACAATGAGACGCTGAGATATGGAAGACCCAGAAGCACTGACCAATAAAAGTCAACTTTCAGGAGGGGTCTTAAAGAGACAGGTGCTGAAACAGAGCGTTACAAACAGAGAATAAAGGTATATTCAGGCAGAAAGGAATTAGAAAAAGTGGTGTTTTTTTAAGCATCTAAGCATGTTCTAGTAGAAACACAAAATACAAGTATGAACCTCGAATGAACATAATAGGATTAAGCGTGCCTAGAAACTGAGAAAAACTGTATTTTGAACAGTGCAAGGTTCAAAGAGAAAATCCTCTTGGTGGGAAGTGAGGTACCAATTTTTGGTAAACAATTTTCATTACAAAAAATAAGGAACATCTCAAACACACTGCATTACACCACTAAACAAACACTTTCCCAAAAGGAAATATTGTTCCAAGGAAACTGAAAAACATGACAGAGATTTCTGTTTTGAGGGCAAAGCAAATGGTACTGCTTTTAATATAATGTGACTTTAAACACGAGCATATTTCCAATGGTGGAGTCTGAATTATTTGCAAGCACCCCTTAAATGCCCAACACTCTACCTGGCACCCCTACGGGTCCCAGTGCAACTGCACTGCCTGCACCATCTATATTTACACTCCTGCTTCTGGCTCCCAAAACGCAAACAAGCAACAACAAAAAACAAGATAGCCAAATTTAAGGCTTCAGAATGGCAATCCATACACCAATGGCTGATGTCACGATGGCTTCGTCCACTTCAGACTATAGTTTTATGGTTTTTTAAAAACTCATGGGGCTAGTGTGGCTTAATTAGCTAGCTAGCTTCACCTTACACAACCTGCAACGAACAGTTGTCATTTCATCTAGTTGCCAGCCAGGACTGAGAAGTCTGATCGCTCTGTCTGAAATCAAGGACGCAATGTTTAAAAAAGATATAATAAATAAATAAATAAATAAAAACAATATCATCAATTTAAACTTCCTATGTGCCATAGCCCACAAGAATGGCTTGGCAGGTGTAGCACCAATAAGCAGGGCAGGACTTAGTAAGCGTTCAGTGTGTCCTGGGTAAGATTGGTGGTTTACAGTATGGTTTAATTATAATCACATTTCTATGACAGATAATTCATCAAACTAATTTTCCATGTGAACTGCAGAGTAAACAGCTGCATCCTCTTAAAATCTTCTCCTAGCTGCTCCTGCAGAATTTAACTCCATAAAACCTGATAACCTTGTCGATTTACAAATTTCAGTATCTCCAGTCAGTCACAGGTGATTTATGACCTCACTAATGGTCCTCATCTACCTCATTACTACTGTGCATGGATTTTAGAATACATGTACAATGGTAAAAAGCTACAATGATTATAAAACAAACCCATCCTCCACACACTGAGTGATTAATGGCCACTGTCAGTCATGGCGCAACATTAGTGCAGCCATTTACCAAGAGCTGGGTCTTGTAAGAGCTCTGGAGACAGGATGCCACATACTGCTAACGTGTTTTGCTCCCAGATAGGGTGAGTTATTGTCAAGGACTTATATATCAGAAATATCTTGTATTCTAGTCAGCCAGAGTTGTTTAAACGGCTATTGTACACGCACTACACAGACGTGGTGAGTATACCTGCCACATGATAGCAGATAATACTTTCATAACAAAAACAGCATGCAAGATAAAGTTTCCCCAGTGGACTCCGCAAAGTTTATCTCATCAAGTTTAACCTCTCCATTCTCAGCAAACAAAAAAAACAACCACAAAACAAAAAAAAAACAGACGCATCCACACAACCCTGCCTCATTAAGCTAACTAAGCAGTCGTCCTCAGGAAGAAAGGTGAGCCGGGGCTGTACAGTTTCTGCCATTTATAAACTACTTCCCCAAATTAGCCTGCTCCCCTGTGAGGAGAGTTGGGAAACTTGCCACTGAAAATGCACATGTGGATCGGGAGGCAACCCAGCACAGTGCTTTGAAAAGGAAGAAACACATAGCACGGATGTTTTGTGGAGCAGCTTTCCGTGAAGATAACATCACAATTGACTCTTGTTCACAGTTGCACTGAAAACACATAATGATGCAAGCCGGTGCTCATTATTTGCTTGCATGAAGCTTATATTTTAGTTTTCATTAGTCATTTCTTAAAGGGAAAGTTCAACCCCAAATCAAAACGACATATGGTTTAGCTACCGTGCTATTGATCAATCTAGTATTGGTGTATGTTGCAGAGTGCTGAAGATATCAGCTGTAGAGATGTCTGCCTTCTCTCCCATATAATGGAACTAGATGGCACTTGGCTTGTGGTGCTCAAAGCACCAAAAAATATATTTAAAAAAAACTCAGCAATGTCTCTTTTTAGAAGTCATGCCCTGGTTATTCAAGATATTTCATAGACCTTGTTATGAGCAATTTCATGTAGGAACTATTTTCTTTCTACCCAACTACACCCACCAGCTGCATCACCACGCAGACAGCTTGCATCTACTGCTTGCTCCAGTAGCACCAGTGAGCAAGTTAGCATTACAGCTCAGCAAAGGAGGACACAGTAACTGTTAACATCTTGCAAGCAGGAGCCTCTCATCAAAGGGTGCATGCTTCCGTCTGCTTGGTGATATGGTTGGCAGGTGTAATTTGGTAGACAGAAAATAGTTGCACAAACAGGCTGTTCTCATTAACAGTTCATACGGTTTTCTACAAAAAGCATTTGTATATATCCCACATAATCATGAGCCAATAATTTATAATCCATGTATTTTGAAAGGCTGTGATCACATGACCAATGCATAAATAGGAGTAAAAAATGAAGCAGTTAAGAGCTGTCCGCTTAGGAGGCAGATTGAGGAAGTGAATGGGTCACAAAATGAAGAACTTTCCCCAGGAGCCGAGTGTTCTAAACCGTGTGAACTTCGAAAGTGCATCGCCACAATGATTGTGTTCCTAAACCTAGCCCTTTATAACTTAATTATGTAGCTTACAGAGAATAAATCATCAGGCTCATCGGCCCTGTGGTAAAAGTCTATTTGAATTAGTACTATAAGCAGGTGAGGCATGTGTTTTTTATCTGCAGAGCTGTGATCATAACTATTAAGTCACATTTTGCCACCATGGAGCAACAGTGCGACTTGCAAAACGTTGCAATATATGAAGTGAAGAGCTGTTAGTTTTTTTCCAGCTTTCTCTCACCATGATTACAGTTTAACTTTCTGCTAACGCTAGCATCCAACTGATCAAGTCCACAGCAAAAGTTGGGCGCTTCAAAATATGCACAATGGGTTCTGCTATCTAATTATAACAATACCTTATTTAACCTTACTATAACAGTACTTTATTTAACTCTGTATTTCACTTTATCTTGCATTAAGAGTTTTTTAAAAAACTTAATTATTACAGTAGTTTATGTGACTATTTTATGGCAGTAGCTACTTTATTTGTAACTGTAGTTCATTTAATAATTTTGTATTTTAGTAGTTTAGTTTAGAGATTTCAAAATATTGATACTGATATATTGATCATGTATCATGATATAGCCTAAACATATTATGATATTATTTTAATGCCATATCGCCCAGACCTACTTTAAGTGTCAAAAGCTGAGTGCCATTTAGTTCTATTGTATTTTTACCATCTCAAGACATCTCTAGGCCAATATCTTCACAACCTGCAATTCACAGCAAAACAATCTAGACTGAAAATTAGCACTACAGGTAAGAGAATGTATGTAAATGTATTTCTGATTTGGGGCTGAAATGTCCCGTTAAAGCTCTGATCCTTTTTTGTTGACAGATTTTTTTTGTCTTTATCAGGGCTTGTGCTGGATTTAATGGTAATCACCTGAGTGTTCATGCATAAAAAATAACATTTAGCCAACATGCTACGCAGCAGTGTGAAAAGAAAGCAACTTATAAGTAAAGAGCTGTATGCAATGACCTTGACAAAGAGGCAATGCTCATGGACGCTTTTCATCTTCTCTTTTAGTTATGATTGTGGATAGTTTAATTAATGCCATGCATTTCTGTGTACACAAGCAACCTCGAGGGAGCATGCAAATATCATTATGGGTAAATGGCCGCATCACAGTTGCTCTGTATTCAATTAATCAGAGTACGGAAACCACAGAGGGGCTTGCATAAACAGAGAATTCATCAATGATTTCAGGTCTAATAAGGCTGTAGAAAAATCACTGTCCAACACACCACCCTTGGTGTGCACTGCAGTGTGTTGTTTATCTTTACATTTATGATAACGCAGTAATTTTTTCCTTCTCAGCTCCATTAAAAAATAACGAGCATACGAACATTTTGAAAGAAAGCCCATAACCTTGTCAAAAGGGGTCATGGTCGTTAATACTGACTGACAACCTCCGCAGTTTTATTTTCCGTTTCTTCAATTCATTTTTTACTCTCTCAACATCATTCTGTGTGTGGCTGCACAGTCCATCAAAATGTAATCCACGTATTGGTGGCGAGTAGGCAGGTTAACAAAAAGCCTTTTAGGAAAATATGCTGCTAATTAGCTCATCAAAACACAGCATCCCTGAGTGACACTAACTCCACTGCCACTATCATCTCAGTATTTACTGTAAATAAAACAAATTGCCACTGGGAGAAGAGTGAAGGTCTCTCAATTTAAAAGCACCAACAATATTTACAATAACAAATTCATGTTTTGCCGAAGGTTGTAAAATGACGTATGTTTACTAAAATATGTAGTGTGGTGCTGAAGGCTGTTAACTACAAACAATTATTGCAGCAGGTGCAGAGTTTTCTGGCTTTGGAAACCCACTTTCTGCTCTGTTCTGACCCAAATCTCATCATCCATTGGGATTTCCCTATACCCCTCTCATCCTCCCTAACTCGCCTCTTTGCATTTTCAGCTGCTCAGTGGTGGAGTGTGTTGCTATGATTGTCTGAATGGCAGCACTTAGTTCTCAAGACAAAAATTACAGAGCACTATTATAACAATATTAGTTTGAATAATGATATCTCAGCTCTCTACTTGAAAATTTTGTTGGACCTCGCCTCTAATGAGCTCACTCACTGACTGTGATAGTGAGGATGTGACTGATTATTGTGTCACTTACAGGCCACCACAAGCTTTGTCATTAATAAGGATGGATAAAACTTAATGCTGCTCTTACTTACTGTCAGTACTAAAATCTTAAAGGGACAGTTCACTCCCAGATCAAAATTAGGATGATAGGCAGGATAATACATGGATGATCAGCATCAGTTGAGAATGGAACTGGATGGAAGTTGTTGCTTCGACATGTTACACCGCTGGATGGCGTCAGGTTGAAACGCTGCCTGGAATCCCGGCATGTGCTTGTGTTGACATCATAGTAGTGGCATCTTGTAACTTAAATAGCAAGTGCCAAAGGACACCTGGAGCGCTTGCTATTTTAGATGCAGAAGTCCCTTGCAAAGCGGCAATATGCAACGACTTGGGATGAGACAGGTTGATACTTCTCTCTCTGAATGATGAATTTGCAGATTTACTTTGATAGAAAGAAAATAGTACTTACACGAAACTGCTCACAACAAGATCTATGGCTGATATCTCCAACACTTCACAACTCAAGTCAAAACAATCTTTATTGATGAATAGCACTACAGATAAGAGGGAAAATATGTCTTTTTCTGATTTTGGGGTTGCCTATCCCTTTAAGCACTACTCTCAAACAGATAAAACAAACATTCCAGGAAGGTATTTATTATTTTCCCTTTTTAATAGAAATTGCTGATACAAACTGTAAAGGGAATCAACTTGTTCAGCGAACCTGACATAAATCTGCTAATACCTGATTCATTAATGGTGTCAAGGGAATTTATCTCTTGTTTTATTTGTCCGTGGGTTCTTTGTGCTGGAAAGGCTGTAGCAGGAAATATTATTTACATGTGTTTCATCTTGCATGTCTAAAGCTGCGTTTCAGACAAAAAGGTATTATGAGCCCTGAATGACAATGCTCCACCCCCAACTGTTCTCACACTGGGGGAGGCTTATATAAAAACAAATCTGTGCTCATGAGCAGTGATCATAAGCTCTGTCGCTCGCTGTGTTTCCAGGTAGCATTTGGAGAGATGCAAGAACCACCTCCTTATATTATATAACAACACTTGAACTTTAAATGTTTTTGCAGAAAATTCTTAGTGTTTGCTTTGCTCTGAGTGGAGTGTGTTTGTGAGGTCAGAAGGTTTTTCAATGAATAAATGCATGTCAAAATGTCTCCGCTGATATCCGGATTGTGGTAATAATGTGGCAATCATTCTCTTCCTCTGCGCTGCGCAGCCCACCCACATGGGACACTGAACGAGATCAATCAAATGCAAATACTGTTAGATCCAGGTCTGCTTTGTAGTCATCAATCCTCTCTAAGAGCTGTTGATGAGCCTTTGTCTCACATTTGACCAGATGTCATGTCAAATAAAGAAAAGATTTGAACATAAACTCATTTTCCTTTCTTAAATATAACTACAGGGGCTAAAATGAAACACATCTCCTCCAGCAGGGGTGTCTGGTAGGCGGTGAGGGGTTGGAGGGTCATCGCCCCTTGCCCCCTCCCATCTCTGATCTAATAGCCCCATTGGGAGCAGCTCAGCCAGTTCACTTCATGTCTCCCGTTTGGTGGTTATAACCCTGATGGGGATGTTTAAGGATGGGAAGCCTTAACGCCCCCATTTGTTTTCCTGTAGGTAATCGATGGCAGACTCAGGGTTACAGCTAATGTGATTTATGTGTTCTATTTCCACTGTTATGCTTCATGTACAAATTGTCTTTGGTGATGTAAATTCCCCCAATCTTTTCACAACTTGCTGACACTGAATCCCCGGCTGCCAAACCCAAGCAATTAATCCATGTTTGTGTCCATCGCCTTTGTTTTGTTTTCTCCACTAACAACACCTGCAAATCACGAATGCTGTGACACAGAAACTTGATTCTTTGTTCAACGCCCATCTCTCCGTTTAATGACGACAGAGACAAAGATAGAAACATTTCACCTACATTCCATGTCAAAACACAAGGCTTGTGATAATTCTGATTGGCAGGTATTTCTATTGGGTGTCATGTGGCATGGCACGGCAAAATTAATCGTGCTTCACTCTTGACTCTTAAGTAAATCATGTGCAGTCTAAACACAAAGGAAATCAAAACAGCTTATTAATTCAGTGATGCATACGCTTGTAATTATGCCACGACCTGCAGCACTTAGGTGCACATTAATATTTCCCCTCAGCTCGCTCCGGGGGAACATCAATGCAGTAAACATGGATTGTGTTAAAAAAAAACAAACTGCGAGTATAAAAAGTTGCAAAGGGAAAAACCTTCATCAAATTGACATACTGTATCCTTTTAATAGACAGACTTAGTCCTATAATAAAAGCCTTGTAGACATTTACACAAAGGGAAAAGGAAGAATAGGCAACTGATTGAAGCAGCAATTGCAATCTACCAAAGGAAGAAACCGCACTTGAAAGCTCAATTCTCTTACTACGACAGTAAGGTGTAATTTGTTTTTACTCCTGCGGCAATGTTTACAAAACATATTTTATGCCTTATTTAAGCTTAGTTCAAGGTGCAGCACGCTGGTGAATTTCCCCCATGATATCTTTTCTGACAAGATGAGAAAACACGTTTCTCAAGCTGCTGCACTCGGTTGTCAAGGGAACGTTTGCTGAAAATGGAGTGCGTTATGCTCTGAGAAAGCGTGCTCAAATATTTGCATAAAGGCAAACACCACATTTAAAGGCGAAGAGATCGAATTGAACACTTTTAGTTTGAAATCAACTTTCTCTGTGACTCTAAAAGCCCGAATGAGACAGCTGCAGCGCAGCCACTCCTCGGCTTCCTTACTCTGAGTGCTCTGACTGTCTTCTGTAGGTGCTTCATGTTATAGAGAATGTGGTGTTTTATCATCTGCTATCTTTTGCTGTGTGTATTAGCCTCCCCGGTGCGGAGCAGTGATGATGCAGTGTCCCTGTCCAGGAGCCAAGGACAGTCCTTTGGAGGAGGCTGAGCAGAGTCTGACGGACGAAGGACAGAGGGCAGAAGAGGACAGACAAGACGCCTGGATGTACTTTTCTTGGCTGAAATATCGTAAATCATAAAAATATAGCCTTGTGTTGGTCTACCAGCATAATTACATTAATCAGGACTGAGAACTTTGACACACACGAGCGGTAATAAACCATGTGCATAAATCAGCTCCATCTAAAATAGACAATACCCTTAAGAGACAGTGATGTGATTTCCTCCACGCTCATGAATTATAAACACAGACTGAAGGAAGACGAAATGCTGAGCATGTAGGAATGAAGATATCAAGCAGATGCGAATCAAAGTCCGAGCTCAGGTTAACTGCCCTTTTTAATGGAGAGGTTATCATAGTCTTGGACGCCATTGTGTATTACAAAAGCCATGTAAATGAAGATATAAATTATAGATTAGTGGATGGGATGTGGGAGGAATAACAAAGCGGATGATTGAGGTGCTGTATCATTCTCCCATACTGATTTTAGGGAGGTGAATGAAACTATTAAGATCACAGGGCTGCTCCCTTGTGAAACAGACACGCCATCCACTCATTTACATACACAGTTCATGCAGAGTGACTTTGAACAAATGAGCAAGCAGGTAGCAGTTTAGTGTCTGGCTCAAGGACACATAGCTGTTAATAGGTGTGCTGCTGCCTGTCATGGGGATCAGACCTGTGACCTTTCGTTACACAATGGGTTTCTAACAACCAAGGCCACTTTCTCTAACATTCTGTTAAATGTGTTGCAGTCAGCTGTGGAAGTATTCAGATCTTACTTACTTGAGTAAAAGTTGCCATACTCAGACTGTTCTCATGCCCTGTTTGTATGTTTACACATGAAAGGTAATACACCAAAATTTGTACCGATCTCATGTAATGATGAGCCAGTTATTTGTGCATTACCCACATACTATGGAAGACTGCATGCACATGACCAACGCCCTAATGGGAGTGAAGAAGAAAGGTGTCCCAAGCAGTCCAGTTAGGAGGGAGGTTGGGGTGGTGGATGGATCAAAAAACAGGACTTTTGGAATTGTGTGAACTTTGAGTCATTTTAAGCCATGATTCTTCTCCTAAACCTAAACACAGTAACTTTTCTTGCCTAATCCTGACCTCCACAATAAGTACGCAATGTCTTTCGTGAGCTGATATTTCGTAGCATCTCATACAAACAGTAGTGTATGCATTTCTGTGTGATATCATACAAGCTCTTGTATGAGAAAATGGTGTAATTCTACAGTGTAATAATTATCTGTAAAAAAGTAAAAGTACAAAACTATTTTTGTGTCAAAACATTCTTTAAGTACCAAAAGTAAAAGTACTCTTCATTGACACTGACGTAGGTGCGGATTTGTCCAGTTGTCTCTATGTCAGCTTCACTACAATTGTTTATTTCACTGGTCTCTGTGATGCTTTTTGTAGTTGGTGTTGGACGGTGGTGGCGTGTGGCTGCAGGTCACTTACTGGGATGAGGAAATAAACTCACTAGGATGTTTACATATGTAAACATCAGTACAGGAAAAGATGGAGAAGATGGCTGAACTAGCATTCTTCTAGCTATTGTACAGTTTCCAGTGGGATATCAGGAACCATAAGGTCCTTTGATTCACTTAAAAACACATCCTAAATCCTGGACAGAGCCATTCAACCAGGTGGCTCTTTTTTTATTTGCCAATGCAATGGAGAAGACGACTCTGGTGAGGGAAGGGGAGGAGGAGTGTTTTACAATGACTAAGGACTGAAGTGTCAGTGGGAATGTGAGGTATTGTCATGTTTCTGCTGTGGATCACTGCTGTATGCTGTGCGGAGGCAGCTGCAGAGTCGCTGCCCGAGTTCGGGATTAGCGATTAAGCATTTTGTTAAGGTCAGGATGTGTGGAAAGTTAAATCATTCACCAAACCAAAAACCATGGATTACAAAAACCATCCAGAAACATGGGAGAATTTCAAAGCAGCAGCCAACAATGTAAGATGACAAAAAAAGGCCGAAATCACAGTGCACAGGTTAAAGGACCTGATCACATTTCACTATAATTTTTGCTACCTTGTATAATTCCATATGACAAATGAATGATGATTAATTTATACAGAATGGCCAATCTCAGAATAAATTGCTAGTATTGAACTGTAATTAGTCATGCATTCATATGTGCATCACTTTAATGTTGCAGCTGGTGAATGCAGAACTAATCTTAATAAATCTAAACTATAAGAATATATTATAACCAATTAGTTGATTTATATTTTGCACTTGTAACCAAAGCTTTAAAATAAATGTTGTTAAGTAAAAAGTACTTTTTTTACTTCTGAAATGTACTTTGTTACATTCCACCACTGGCTGCAGTAACATTTCTGCTCCAGTTGGTGTTAAACTGAAGCCAGCCATGTGTTTTATAACAAAAAAGAAATGTGGACTTTTTGCAAAGGAGGATCCAACTCATCACTCCACTTGTCATGGCTCAATTATGGTTGATAAATCCAGAGGAAATAGTCAATAAGAGAGCAGCTTGGGAAAAAGCAAGCGGCTGCGTCGCTTGACTGGTTTTTCAGACATGAATCCTCCATATGCTCCCATGATAAAGGCATGATAGAAGTCATAAACAGCCATGATGGCGACTGTCAGCTGATCTGCAGCTGGTAGATCTGCAACCATTCAGGACTGCAAAAAATCTGCATGATTGATTGCAATTACGTTTAGTTTTCATTACACAGTGGGATGAAAAGTGAAGCTACATGGCATAGAAAGCCAATACTTTTGACTCCTCAATAACCGCAATTCATGAAGTGAGCAGTAAATGGCTTCATACTGTAGTAATGAAAGCAGTTTGGTTCCTCTGAGGAAGGATTATCGCTAATTGGCCCAGCTGGATAAACAGAGCTAGTAGTGTTAGCATACTGCACGGCAGAGCAAACACACCAACCTTTCCCCCCCACCTTTATACATTTTTGCATACGTATTATCTGCCAGCTCAGGCATTATTACATCTCAGGGGATAAAAATGTTCCCTTGACATTTAGTCCCACCCCGCACATCTCCCAGTCTCTTTTTTTCTCTTCTCATCATGTCACTCGGCCTCCTCATCTCAGTTTTTTTCCGTCTTTCTTATTCGCTCTCCCTACATCTGTACCTCCCCATCTCCCCCTTACCCCTCATCTCTTTTGGTCTCCGGCCCCATCTCAGGCTCCTAATTCACTGCTCTGTCAGTAGATCAATAGAAAGGCTCTCTGTCAGGAGGAGCCACTGCACGCCTCACCCCCCCCCCTCCCTCCCCCATGTCTCCCCAGACTGCAGACACACAGCCTGCTGGGAAGCTGGCTTTTTTTACATCCCATACTGGAGAGCATCCTCTCTCTCCTCTTTGGATCACTTTTCATCTCTGCACCTCAAACCCGATGGAGAGAAAAAAATGCACGGTGCCTTAATGGGCTTCTCAGAGAAGGAAGGAAACCAGGGCTCTTTCTGGGAGCCAAAAAAGAAACAGCCCGAGAAAATAGGATATCAGCACAAGACACAATGTTAAAAGAAGAGAGGGATGCAAGAGGGAGGAAAAAAACACAGGGTGAGAGAGAAGTTGTGCATTCAGCTAAGCTGCAAAAGGCTGGCTCCTCTTCCCTCCCTCCCCCCCCCCACCCCTCCCCGCCTTCCTCCACCCCCCTGGAAAAGTGTTCTGTCTCTCTCTCTCTCTCTCTCTCTCTACCTCTTTTCTCTCTCCCTCGCTCTGCAGCTGTGGTCTGCTGAGCGTCACCTCCACACAGCAAGTGCCTTTACTTGAACAGAAGAGGGAGAAGGAAGAGGAGCTGCGAGAGAGAGAGAGAGCTCATCCCAGGAGTGTGTGGTGGTGAACGCACCAGAGGAGCATCTCTGTGACTTCGCAGAGAGAGGGGCTGAGAAGTGCACAGAGGCAGACGGGCACAGGCAGGCGCCTCTGGAGTATCACAGCGCTGGTGGTGTTGGCAGAGCACACTGAGTGGAGACAGGGGAATCCACTGGCGCTGTTGATCCTGGTGTCTCTGGCAAAAGCTGCTTGAGCAGAAGACAGAAAACGGCGCAGCAGCCAGGATCTCGCCAAGGGGGCAGCATTTTACAGCGACAACGAAGCGTGGAGACAGCTGAAACCTGCGCGCACACACGGGAAAACACGTTGCATTTAAAAGAATCTTCTGAAACACACAAACTTACACAGGAAAACATACAAAATGTTACATTTTCCTGGATGCTGGATGATGGAGAGGAAAACTTCTGGAGAGGAAATTCTCTTTTAAGCAGGACTTGCTGCAGAGATTTTTCCACTAAGAATAACTTTCTTTTTTTGGTGGGGGGAGTTGGAGGTTTACACTCTCTATCTAAGCACAACACAAGATAACCTCTATTCTTAGTTGCAGAAATTGAGAGCGGTCTTTGTGACCATTAAGATGCCTCCTCCTGATTCAGTCTGAGCAAGTAAGTGGATTATGGCGGCAATATTTGGGGATTTCTCTTTCGCTTGAGAAAAAAGAAAAAAAGAAGGGAGAAATATATCCATGACTGGTGGATTTACGTCTGTCAGAGAAGAGGAGAGGATCCCGTGCGTTTTCTCCTCTCTTCTCCTGTGGATTACAGATGGGCTTTGTGATCTCCCAGTGCAGTCTCATGGATGATCGCTCGCTGCCAGTCATTAGGATAAAGTACAAAGAGGGACACAAGTGAGTATTCAGCTGAATTTTTATCTCTGAAGGCTTAAGCTTGTATGAAAATGAGGGTGTCGGAATGAGAACATATCGCAGCAGCTCTTTTTCTATGTCAATATGAGAAAATGCAACTCGTTGATTAAACTGCTGTGTTGTGATTGATGAATAATTATCAGGGTGTTAAAGGTAGACGCTCATCCTGAGATTTATTGATTTTTACAATAGCTAACCTGTATGTTTACAGACCATTTGCCAATGAACATAATTTACTAAATGAGGGGTACTGTCTACCCGGCAGGTGGCTTGGGCACAAGCGGAGATTGATTGAAGTGATCTGTGTGAATCCTATTAATGCATCCTGGACTCTGGCCAAGGCAGAAGCAATGGAGGGGAACACCGCTGTCTAGCAGCACTATCTGATCTGCCTCCTCACTGGACAAACTGAGCACCCTCTGCACTCCCTCTTCAACAACACTCCCTCTCTTCTCGCCCAGGCAAGGATGGTACCTCCACCTCCCACCAACAAGCCCCACGTGTGCCTGTCCACCATCCTGATCATGAGCAGCATGGCGCTAATTGATGCCTACCTGGTGGAGCAGAACCACGGGCCACGCAAGATTGGCATCTGCATCATGGTGATGGTGGGAGACATCTGCTTCCTCATCGTCTTGCGTTACGTGGCGGTGTGGGTGGGCGCTGAGGTGCGCACTGCAAAGCGAGGCTACGCCATGATCCTCTGGTTCCTTTACATCTTTGTGCTGGAGATCAAGGTCTACTTTGTGTATCAAAACTACAAAGCAGACAGGAAGAGCCTGGACGCTCTTGCAAGAAAAGCATTGACACTGCTTTTATCCATTTGCATCCCGGTGCTGTTTGTGGTGCTGGTTGCGATTGACCATATGGAGTATGTTCGAGCCTTCAAGAAACGCGAAGAGATCCGTAACCGTCTCTTCTGGGTCGTTGTGGACTTGCTGGACATACTGGACATCCAAGCCAACCTGTGGGAGCCTCAAAAGAAGGGTCTTCCTTTGTGGGCGGAGGGCTTGATGTTCTTCTACTGCTACATCCTGCTGCTCGTGCTGCCCTGCGTGTCCTTGAGCGAGATCAGCATGCAGGGCATTAACATCGTGCCCCACAAGATGCTCCTGTACCCCATTCTGAGCTTGGTGACCATCAATGTCATCACCCTCTTCATCCGTGGGGGGAACATGATTCTGTACAGGGACGCCAGGGTGTCCGGGATCCTGATAGGAAAGAACATCCTGGCCATCATCCTAAAGACCTGCAGCTTTGTGCAGTACAGGAGACAGTTGCAGAATGCTTCTCCTGCCTTTGGGGTGGAGCTGCAGAAAAACTCGGTGGCCCATGCTCGCCCTGCCCCCACCCCTCCTCAAGTGGTCATGCAGGATCAGACGCCCCTCCCCGAGGTGACGACGTGTGAGCACACATGACAGAATGGCGAGGGGAATCTTGGAGATGTCAATATGAATATATATATGACCCTCAGGACGCTGGCAGGGCACAACAGTCCACACCTTTCAGTTCATGTGAACACTCATGTGAATGCACACTGATGGCACACGGGACACTGCAGACTCTTAGCGAGGATAGAGCGGTGCTGTATCCAAAGCTGTCATGGTGCAAAATATCTCTTGTGACTTTGTTGAAGCGTTTCCTCCAAAATCCAGTTAATTGTGTATTTTTTCTAAACGTACAAAAGACAAAAAAGGCAACTACTGCAAGATTAGAGGATATATTTTTGAATTGTGTGTGTTGCATTCTAATCTTAAACCTAAGGGTCTGTGTGCTGTGGTGTGTGTATTTCTGTTGCTCGAATGTTCTTAGTAGTCGAGGGCTTTAACACGTCAAAGTCAGGAGGAGCAACCAACGGGGAATCAAAGAAATGAAAATAACAGTTAAAGCTTTCTCTTGAAAGAAGTGTGTTTTTATATGTGATTCTTTGATAAAGTATTGTGTACAAGATAAAGGCTTTCCTGCTCTTTCACTGGCTGCAGAAGGTTGTTTTTTTTCATGAAATCATTCAAAAGTTACTGGACCAATCGAGTCAATATTTAATTAAAATTCAGCAAATATCCTTTAATTAATCTGAGTTACAAAACAAAACAGACAATTATTCTTTTTTGCTCTTTTTCTAATCTACAATTAGAGGATACTTAATTGCTGAACTGGTGCCTTTGCAATGTCGTTCATCTTGAGTGTGATCGTTATATTTCAGGCTGCTTATTTTGAGCGAGGAGGGAAACTTTAAAAATAAATTCTCTGTGCAGTTATGAACAGTTTGATCACTGCAAATGGGTGACTGTGGTGCTGTAGCCATAGGACAGAATACACAGCCAAGGGGCAACACTGCAGATGGATAAATGATTCCCAAATAAGGAAACCTGTTTAATATCCTCCTCAGGCGCTCAGTGACTATCTGTGCTTGTGCTTAGTGGCAGCGGCAGATCTTTGTGAGCACTGTCATTTTGTTCTTCACACAAAAGGACAAAATGGATACTTTGGTCCAGTGATGTGAATCCAAACAACAGCCAAGAAAACATCATGCCTTGTAATATGACAAATCTCTTTCTGTCCCGAGCAATCTTTTTTCTTTCAATCAGACACCAGTTGAGTCAGAGGTGGACTTTTTATTTTTTGCTTTACAGTAATAGAGACATTTTAGTACTTTCTTCAACATCTCAATGATTTTCGGTGGATAAAATTCTTTGAGAAATGGAAGAAAGACTTTTACTGGGGTGAGCCTTTGCTAGCAGAGCCAGAGTTAAAAAGACAAATTGATCAACAAGGTCAGATGGTATCATATTACACTGTGCAAACAAGCCAGGCTGCTTTCATGCACAGTTCCTATGCATGCTTATAAAACATAATGCACAATAATTTGTACAAAACTCGCATAATTATGAACCAGTGTTATGTGTATAACCCAAATAATTGCAAACACTGTAATCATGTGACCAATGTGCTGACGGGAGTAAAGACGGAAGTAGTTCACATAACAAGGCAGGTGGGGTGATGGATGGGTCACAACACACAGGGCCCCCCCCCCAGCTGACACTGAGGCCCACTGACCAAGCACTGGCATTTGATGAGTTGGGAGTAAGAATGAGTTGCACCACCATGTTTCTTTTCCTAAACTTAACCTATGCGACGTTACAATAAGCACATAACGTCATTCGCATGGCGATAATTCATAAGATATCGCACAAACCCTGGTGTGAGGGTATGTTGAAAAAAGAAACAATTATCGTGGCACAGGTGCCACACAAAAATAAATAAATACATTTTTACAATAGCATTCGTCTCTTGTACTCAGGTTAAAATTCCATTGCATAATTTCTCTCTCTCTCAATGACTGCTTGCATAATTTGAACCAGACTGGCTGTCCATGTTTGTTATAACCCAAAGATGCCCTGAGAGCAACTTTCTGTGCCCCAAACCACACTATCACATTAGGACTGCTGCAGCCAGCAATATTTGTCTGTTGATGGTCTGTAAAGTTGCAACATCGGCAATTTAGCCCCTATAATAATATAGTATTGGATTGTATTGTTTTTACAGAACTGCAGCAATGAAAGAAAACATTCATCCTTTGGAGTTATACTGAAAGTGCTGAATGATGAATTCAGTTAGCCTGATGAACAATGAGAAAATGTTTCTGCCAGAATTGGCTGCAGTGCAGCTTTGATTGTGAGGATGACAATGTAAAAAATTCTGATAGAAACGTCATTCTTTTGCGCTCTACCATCAGTCAAAAAGGTTTACATAATTTTCACACAATGCTGTTACTGCTCTTACAAAAGATGGCATTCAAGTCAGAACACACCAACTTCAGTCTCGATTATCATTCAATCTTAACCCTGCATGTGTCTCTGTTTTAAAAGAATGTCTTCAACAGCTGCTATTCAACCACCATGACTTGGTTCAAACACATCTTTCCCAGCATGTAATGTATGGACACAGCGCATAGAAACACCACAACGGGGCTAACATACAGACTCTTTCACATAATTTAAGTCTCTGGTTCATGTGCCTGCATGTATCTTGACTTTGACAGGATAAAAAGAGCATCCATGGAAACATAGGGAGCACATTATGCGAATCTGATGCAAACCCCAGTCCCCCTTGCTGTGATGTGACATCTGAACCACTGTGATGGCCTGCAAAGCACATTCTCATTCGTTCCAACTCTCCTGTGCAGTTTTAATGTTACATGTGGTATTTTACATAAGTACATTGTGAAAACAGGTGTAAACAAAACAGTACATTTGTATTTGAAGTTGTGCAATGGCCGGATGCTGGGTGGGCTGCCATGAGTGCGACCAGATGATGCACTACTGTCAAACACCACAACCAGATGGCTGAGAAACAGATAATGTACTTGTTTTGGCTCAATGCAAAAGCCTTTATTTGCTGTACAATATGTAGACTATTTAGTAGTAAACCAAACATAAGCAGAATGTTTCTATTACTCCACGATTACTATATCTGAAGATTTCAAAATAATATAAATATTACAGTTCATAATTTGTTTAATCTACAGCTGCTTTTAAGCACTTGTCATTACTATGAGCGTTTATTTCAGTGTGTTTCTACATTGTACAAATGGTTGCAAAGGGCCAGTGTGCAGGGTTTGGGGGGATATATTGGCAGGAATTAAATATGATGTAGTGTATTTTATTTAGAGTAAAATCACTTGAAAATAGAACTCTTGTGTTTTGTCTGCGTTAAAATGAGCCGTATATATCTATATATGTAGCGGGTCCTCGTTCATGGAGATCGCCATGCACCCCCATGTTTCTACAGAAGCCCAGAAGGGCAAAACAGAACACTGGCTCCAGATAGGGCCATCCATGTAGTTGCCTTTTTTGTGTTTACCGTGTCAGCCACCATTGTAAGAAGTTCATCTGCAGTGAGTAGCACCGGAGTTACATTACGTTGCGACATAAAACTGCTTTATTCAGTGTTTGTACCAGTTTAAATAACCAAGTTTCTTTGTTTTGAAGAGGTAGAGACCCTGCAGGTAATTCTGGTGAGAACCCCCTTAACATCTGGATCTTATATCATTGGAGAAAAATGGTGACCACACAATAGCATGTGTTGGACTAGCTGCCACAGCAACATGCCAAACAGCATCCAAATACATGATTTGTAATGTGGAACTGCTGCTGGGTCCATTTGTTTCAGCAAGGAAGAGACCACTGCAGATAATTTGGCACATTATAAAAAAAACCCTGACCGTCTCAATCAAACAAAGGTGAACAAACATTAGAGAAAAAGGGTTAGCATACAATAGCCAGTCTCATCCCAAACACCATTGGAGATGGGCTGATTTGTACCATGAAACTTCTTTATTGAGTGTTTTTTCCATTAGTTTTGGAGAGGGAGAGAAAATGTGGCTCCTGATAAAACCTCCTGAACACTGCAGGGATTCTAACCAGGAGTAGTTTTAGCTGGTTGCAATCTACAATTCATCGCTAAATGCCAACAAATCCCCCTAAATCTCACACACTTCACCTTTAAGAACAAAATGAATATCCACTCCTCTAGAGGCCACAAAGTGTGCGTTTGGGCAGCCACCCAACCCAATCTATCCTTACCCTCCCGCCACACCTCGCATCACCCTTCCCACACTGCCAGACCCTGAATGAATGTTGCATTCATCCAGATGACCATGTTCTTTTGCTTTGCACTCTCGAATGTTAATAAACTGGGAAGGCTGTTGGATGCACCTCCGCACTTACCACATTAACACTGACAAAGCGGCCTTTGCCAAGCCAGCAAGACAAACGGCTGCAGTAAATTCACAGCTCGACCTTCGGCGGTCTTGGATGGCAACAGAGCCCAGGAAACAAATGTATTTTTCATGGGAGGCATGTTAGAGCACGGGGAGAACAAACCAGTACAGAAAATTAATGCTCATCAACTATTGATTCTCTTGTCTGGAGGGTAACTGATATTAGATTTAAAAGGACCACTCTCTAAAAACAAATAACGACAGGGCTTTTTTTAGGCGAAGCACAGGGAAGTGTGCGATGCCGCTACACTGAGTGTATTTAATGCTCCTCTGTGAACTTAAAGCACTGCGCATCTTTCAAACAGTGGAATGGTCAGTTCACATGATAATGAATGCCTAAATCTCAAATTACGATGCTGTGCACATGAGCACAGAAATGTCATGTTCTTCTGCAGAATTTGGGACTCATCCATTCCTACTAAATATATTATACGTACACTAATTTTCCAAGGATGTGCACATTAGCTCTGGGCAACATTTGACATCCTTGAACTATTTTGCTGAGCCTTTGCAATTATCTAGTTCTCAGTCTAAATGAGCGACTGATTTTTCTGTGCACTGAATCACCAAATTACAGCCAGTGTAATTATAAAACTGTTTCCTCACATATACCCCTCAGACACACATGTATGCATTTTATGGGAACAGATCTGAGAGCAGAGTGCAGGCACCCCTGCAACATCGAAGGTTTTACTATCTTGCTCATGCACAGCACAGTTCAGCGAGGATTAACAGCATCTGTGAAGTGTGAACTCAACGGAGGATCAAGCTTGTGACTTGCAGCTACATTATGATCTTTCTAATAATCAGGTCACTCTGCTGGACTGCTGGCAACTTTCGGTCGACCCAACAGGGAACCCAGGTGTCGGAGATGAGAGCGCGTCGCTTGGAGCTCTGTGAAGTGTTGAATGTAAAATGTGAATTATGGAGAGGTGTTTCAATATTTAAACTTGTTAGCAGTTTCTTGAGATTTAGCATTTCAATCCGAGCAATTCTGCAAGTTTTCTGTCAGGCGCTGTTGACCTATAAAAGATTCAGATGGTTTAGGATTCTCTCCGTTGCTTACAGTGCTTTTTCTCAGGCACCCATTTACATGTAAATGCATTACTCAAGTCCCTAAAGACCTTAAGAACATTTGCTCTGTGTCATCCTGTCGTTAAATGAAACACTGATCACTGTCTGCGGCTGGTTTCATTTATTTTTTAAAGCATTTATTCTTCACTTAGACTTAAAAGGGAATATATTGTATAAAAAGATGATAAACTGTGAGAGATTTTTCATTCCATTTCCCTTGGTTTATTGTTAAAGCTACAGAATTTAACATTTCACCTCGTTGTCAGTTCCACCTCTTCCTGCAGTTGGTCAAGACGCTTCACAACACCTGCCACTCATTTTGATTAGCTGTCTACCTTGAAACAGCATCTTGCCCAAGGCTGAGAGAACTGCCATCAAAAAAGCCACCACAGGCATTAATGAAACAGATGGTGAGTGCAGGCAAATTTTACGAGAAACAGCAATGATTTCTTACCTCTGTCCACTATTGTTGCCGTGACCTTCATGTGCTACATGCCCACAATAAAGCCCATGGCAAGAGGATCTACGCCCAAAATGTCCCTGGATTTCATTGAAAAACCAGGCGAACAGAGACGGAGCATCCGAGTTCGCTGAGTACGTCAGTGAGTTTTAATAGAGGTTATCGGTTTATTATTATGTTGGTAGCTCTTATTTGATTATATTTTTGTATTGGAGAGGGCCAGTGTTGGAGTAACTGCACTATTTTTTATTCTAATGAGGCAAATTTGGCATTATCATTTTTCCACAGCATGCCGCTGGCATGACAGTGGCTACAGCCAGACAATTATGACTAAGCCTTCATTGTTGGTTGGGGGCGCTTCTCAGCTGGTTCCTGAAAAATTGAATGGAGCTTCACAGAGGAGGTGGGATATCCCTTACAGTGAATACTGGAGCATTCTGGGTAAAGGATCTCATACTGTGCAATAGTTATCAGTTGGTTAAACTGTATATTAATGTGCTCAGTTGGGGTTACATTTTTACTGTTAGGAAATGCAGTGGCTTTAGGAATGTTAGTCATTGAGCATCTGGCCGAGAGGGGGTTAAATCTTACAGTCACGTCATATGTCAATCACTTTTGGATCTTGAATGTTTGAGTCAGCATGCCTGTTTTAGAGAAGCTGGGGCTTTTTTTACATGATAAATTTTATAGAGAAGGCTGCAACATTATGTTTTAAAATGTTGTATTCTCTCAGGATGGGGAAAAGGGGTTTTATTTTGGTTTAAAGTGTTATTTATTTGTATCTGACAGACCATCAGCTTGTTGAAATATCTAAGTCCAAATGATACCTTGACTATAGAGCCTATGCATGAATATGGCCAGTAAGAAAGTACCTTATGTCAAATATAACTATTCCTTTGAGACTGAAGGAAAACTTGCTGTCATTTTTTTAAAGTAGCAGCAAATATTTTACTTACAGATGTGTTTGTCATTCCAAGTACATGATCTATCCCTGTGTCTTCATATGAGCATGCTGTGTACTGTAATTTCATGGACATACTGTATATTTATCAGTGACTTTAAAAGCTATATGATGGGACTGTAAATGGCCAAAAGACAAATAGATAAGAAAGAAGAGCAACAAGTGCATTTTATCCTTATGTCCTATTGAACAACTCTACATAATCTGAAAACTAGAGTGCTAAAATTCATATCTGTGACGTCATAGTGTAAAAAGTCCAGAGCTGCTATAAAGACAATGAAAGATGAAAGATTTTCTCTATGACACTGAGAGCAGCCAGAGAAATGTTCTGAGCAATGAGAACACTTCCTGTTTCAGTACTCAGAACACGACAGTAAAATAAAGCTGATTTAGTTATAAGAAAAAAAAAAAAACAAACACTTTGTGGCTCAACAAAATCAGGCTCCTATCCATTGTCTTTAAAGCAGCTCCAGACTTTATACTTGAGAGTTTGAGACCAACCTCTCTGGTTTTTGGCTTTGAGAGAGAGTAGTAGATGTTCACAAATATTGATTGAACTTTCCTAATCCATAAATAAAACAAATTGGAATTCCTTATTTAGAACAAAACCATTGTTAACATGAGCAATAACACTAAGTGTTATTACTGTCGCACTGTACTGTACTGTCGCCAAGCTTTAATTAGGCCTTACATTCCTTCAAGTCTGGGGAAAAAAAGGTTGCCATTGTGTTTTCAACAAACTCATCAACTAACATGAGTGTAATTAGCTCTCTGGCTAAAGATAATAAAAGTCATTTCACCCAGAATAATCTATAGTCTCTCACAAGAAATGAGCAGCTTGTTATTGTCTGTAAACAAAGAACCATCATGTCTAAAGGTTTAGTATTTTAAATGGTTAATCTGCCACTGCTGTCACTTTAGACGGCACATTAGCGTGAGCAGAGACAGCTTAGCTTGCTATTAACTGTCAGATGAGTTTAGGCACAGTATTTGGTCAACTGTGTTTGGGCATTGCTCAGATTCCAACACACAATCACTGAAAATATGCATGTGAAAGAAAATAGACTTTTAAGGTAAAAATGTGATTGCCGCTATATGTGAATAACTGGAGTGTAAACAGCTGTAACTGTTCCATGAGGCACATGTGAAAAACATGGCTGAAACACTTTTTATGTGGATCTGCAGGCAGTAAATGGTCAGTTATACCTCAGCTTTTCATGCTGTCACAAGTCAAAAGGTCTCCTGTGAATAAGGCCCACAGCCACCCACAGTGCAGCTCTATGCAGCTTTGAGACGATCACAGTTTGTTCCCGTATTTTGTAATTCTGTAAAAAAAAAAAAAAAAAAACCCTACAAGCTGTTTCCACAAAACAGCTGAAGCAAACTGGTGGCTGGTGAAGCACGTCCACCATTTAAAGACACAGATATTTCTGTCATGAGCTGGTGAAGACCAAAACAGACCTAAAAGGTCAGTGAATATTGGACAGCACCTCAGTCTTCCTGCCCTTAATTTCCACTGCACTATTAGAACTGTGAAAAGACCATTTTTCATTTTTAAGACGTCTGAAGGACTTTTTCTTACAAAGGGTTAGTAAGCCACATGAAATCATAGAATTAGAGAAAATGAAAATGAGGCAGGAATCAATGGAGAAGTAATTCAGACCGTTTGAGCCTGGTGCTTCTGTTTAACCGATAATTGTTAAAAACTGGTTTCCAACCCTCACCGGGCCGCATTCCTCTCCACCAATTAATCCACAATTATATAGCGATTCCTCTTCCACCCAGGAGCCGGTGATTTGTAGAGGGGATTTAGCAAAATAATAAAGCACATGAAAATGGGTGTTTTGTTGAATTTTGTTTAAACCCCTTGTGTTGAGTATTTAAATATTTCACTTTCAAATTAATTTTAATAGCATATAATAGCTGTAGTATAACAAGACAATCACAGCGAGAATTGGTTTGCCGTTTGTCCCTGAATGTGTTTTTTTCTCTTTCTCTCGGGGAAGGATTTTGGTGTGAAATGCTTCCGACTACAGCACAGATACAGAGAACCTCATCCAAAGCAGAAGCAGGACTGACTCACTCACTGTGTTCACATGTGAGCAAACAGACTGGTCCAGATGCTCCACAGTCCTACAGCTGCTGCTGCTTAATAGTCAGGAAAACCACATCACTGTAGACCAAATGTGAACACATCAAATCTGCTTTGTCGCTATGGTGGTTTCAGTAGGTTAGGTAAGGTTTAGTCTGCACTTTTCCAAACTCAGCTTAAAGGTCCAGTGTGTGCAATTTAGGGGGACTTGGTGGCAGCTAGCAGTACTGCAGATTGCAACTAACTGAAACTTCTCCTGGGTAGAATTCTTTCAGTGTCTAATTAAGGGTGGGCAGTATATCCAATATAGTCAGTGTTTTGCGGCTTGTTCCCTATGCAAAATGACCATATCGTGAACAGCGAATATAAATTGTCATTTCATTTTTATAAGAAACCAGGATTTTAGTTCTCCCGCCCTCCTCTATGGCTCTCTGCCTCTCACAGACACACACACACAAACACATGCACAGACACACACAAGCAGGGCTTTAGCAGGGCTCCAGACTGCTACCATAGAGCACTACTGGTATTTGCAATACTATTGATATATGAGCTGGAGAGCTTTTAGTTTGTTTCTAGATTACAGTGAATAAAACATCGTGTTTAATGGTGCTGCAGTAACAGTCTAACTCAATGAGTGGTAGTGGTGGTAGTGTGAGCAGGTGAGGCGTGTGTTTGTATTTGTAGAGCTCCCATTGTGACTATTTAGTCACATTTTGTGACCACAGAGCACCAGTGTGACTTGCAAATATTAGAAAGATTTAAACCGGAGAGCTGTTAGTTTGTTCTCAAAGTGAATGAATCTTCACTCTTAAAAACGCCACGGTAACATCCAACTGTTAAGCGGACGCTTCAAGTCCACAGCAAAAACAGCGACACTTGTGGCTTGAGACAAGCCAGGTCCCTCAAAATAAAAGCACCACAGATCCCACCTTCATTTATTTTACTGTAACAATACTTTTTTAAATTTAAAACAATAAAAATACTTTATATAAATTCATAATAACTATATTTTATTGAATTTTATTATAACAGTAGTGTATTAAATGTAATACAATAATTATGTATCTTAGTAGTTAACATAAGTTTAGATGACTTTTTAAAAATATCCACATATATATAACGTACATTGCACTATATCCAAAAAAATATCACAATATTATTTTAAAGCCATATCACCCAGCCCTAGTGTTTATTGTTCAGGAGTTTCTTACCTGGAGCTTAATCATCCTTTGAGGTCTCCTCCTCTCCAAAATAAACAGATCTGCTGATTTAAAGTGATTAAAAAAAGCACTTTCAAGTTAAGAATCAATGATTCTTCTATGCTGATCTGCATGTCAGAGATCTGCACCTGCTAATGTGTGCTCACCTTATTTCTCTAATAAAATGAGATCCAGACGTTCAAGAGGTTTTTAGCGGGACATAAATAATCTGCAGAGATCTCTTCCTGTCCAAAATAAATGGACCTGGTGATTTATCCAGTAAAAACATTACATAAAGCAGTTTCACCTTAAAATTTCATTTTTCCAGTGCTCTCATTGAGGGCATGAGGATTTCTGCAGCAAACTCAAACCTCCATCATTGCCTCTTTGTTTTGCAACTTTCAACACCTCCACAGCACACCCGACACACCTCTGTGCATGGCTTTCATCACTTTGCTGATCTATACACTCCATTGTTTAGATAATTAAGTTACAAGTTAAGTTATATTAAGTTATATAATTAAGTTTATTGAATAGATTATGGGGTTATTTCACCAAATCCTTTGTGCCCTTCTTGTCACATTCACTGAGTCAGTTTGAGACACTTTCGCCAGTGAGCGTGTTTTCAAACAGTCACCGAAAATCCTGCGTTGTATACCAACATTTTCCTGCAAATGTAGAGTATGGGTGATCCTTATTCTTTATCTATCCTTGGCTTTTAAGCCGCAGTTTCCAACACAAGTTTGTTTTCTTCGCCTGTAGTCCTCAACACACCCACTCAGACACTTGAAAGAAAGGAGCATTTCTGAAACATACCCAAATACCTTTTTTTTTTTAAACCTTTCAAAATGTAACAATACTTAAAAATGATCACCTTGACACTGCTTTTGACAGCAAAAGAGAAGATTGTGATGTGATTTGATTTCATTTGAACTGTAATTAAACGCAAACTTAACAAAACAGCCTCTTACCTCAGTCTCATTGTAACTAAAATATTTTTCACTCTGAAAGATTAGCTACTGCAGTTGCAAAGTGTGGGGACACTGCATCAGTCACTGTGTGAGACAAGAACTTTGTTTGACGAATGGACTGGCTGACCTTGGCTCCTGATGAATCTTGTCATGTGACAAACTTGCAAATGTTCCATCTTTTTACTATTGCAGTAACACACCTGCTCTTTTTATAAACGTCATGAATAAACAGCAAGAGAAGAGGCCCACAAATTGTAAGAAATCACGACTAAGTTATTCCAATTTATTCATCCATCCATTCATGAATATCCCAGAAAACAGCCAAGCATGTCGGAGAACGTCAGTGGCTGATGAAAAACACAAACGCGAAGAGTCTGAAAATGAGTTGTATTTGTCCATTCATAAGTAGAATAACATGGCAGCAATAGCTTATTTTTAGGTGATTATCGTAATTTTTCAAATGAAAAGAAACTGGGATTTTTTTATTTTTATTTTTTTAATAAAAACACCTCACATCAGGATCATGCACCACTCAGCAACAAAGATCTCAATAAAGTCGCCCTTGCAGCTGACTTCATACAATGACTATAATGTGGCACATAGCCTATGCTAGACAGTAAAGTTGTTTAGAGTATTGGAAACATCTGTCAACTTTAAACAGACTCAGAGGACGAACCATTTTGATGACGCTCACAGTTTTTGACCCTCGTTAAAGAGATGTGGTCGCAGGCTGCTGATCATTAGAGCAACTTTATTAATGTGAAGTGAAAAGTCAAAGGTGTATCAGCTGGTTGTAAATGGCTATAATATATACTGCCAGACTGCCAGGGTGGTATAGATAAAGTGGCCTCAGGAGAGAGCTGGGACGGCCTGGGGAGAGATAGGGGAAGACGGAGCAGCTTGCAGCTCAGTGAGAGATGTGAGGAGAGGGGATGGCGGGGTCGGTGGTGTCCACAGAAGGCAGACCAAAGAATTTGCATAGATGGAAGCAGTGAGCTGAGCTTTACTGCGGCCACCAGGGTGGCAGGAGCAGAAGGATGATGAGTCATAAGCCCAGTGCACAGGAATGACCCCTCTCTAAGAGGTGTCTCCTGGGAAATTGTTTAGCCACGATAGCGAAAGGGCAGGAGACATTTGCCCGCCTTCACTGAACCCGCCTCTCTATCGATGGCCATGTAGTGACATTCCCTAACCTTCTTTGTATCTGTGCACACAAGGGGGATTATTTATAAGCGTATTAAACCGTAAATTCTGAAACCGTTGGACAATGAGTAGGAGGCATATATTAAGCTGCCAAGTTGCCAAGCTGATAAAATAGTGTAGATAAAGGAGGCAATCATGCACCTCATGCTTTGATGAGCAATATATTCTCAGCTCACATCCAGCTGTGTAGGTGAAGTCTTAACATACAGTCTAATGTTGAGTTCTCTCCACAAACACTTCACTTCCAGATTTGACACCAAATCGACCTTGTGGATTTAATCGTTCCATTTGAGCTCCTCCATGAAGCAGCACTCATGTAACCTAATTAGCGACAGGAAAGTAGGGAATCAAGATGAAGCAGGGTTGGCTGAAGAGTGGGGGATGGACATCGTTACGTGATGGGGAAAAGGTCAGACACCAGAACTTTGGAGCTGATATGTAAAGAGAAAGAGACAGATGAGAAAATAAATGAGGAGATTTTATGCAGATGATTTCTGAGTTTCCATTAATGACGTTCCTCTATTTAAATGTGTCCGTAGAGGGATGTTTATTGGTTGATCATGGATTTATGAGGTAAGAGGTAGCAATTACACACTCATCCTCAGGTTGTAGTTTTCCATGCATGCATGTATTTAGAGTAGTAGTTCAGCACTTTGGGGAGTATTTTTATTCGATTTCTGATGATCAATATCCCTCTTGCATCTATCCTTTAAATACAAGGTTAAAGCCAGAATCCAGTTAGCTTAGCATTGAGAGACTGGAAACAGTTACCCTGGTTCTGTAGTAAGAAAATAGTAAGAAAATCTTCCTACCAGCACCTTCAAAATTTACTGATATTCACGCTACACATTGGTGTTTAATCCATTAAAAAAAAAGACCCCTAACAATCACAATTTACTGTTTAGATTACTTCTTGGTTTTGTGCAGTAGCCAGGTAACCAGCAGAGACTCAAGATTCAATGTTTCTTTGTGCAGGTTACACAAAGAAATGCAGTTATAGTCTCTTTTTGCTGCACGAGAAAAACAAATCATGAACAGTAGTGCATTTCTTTAGTGCATTTTTGAACTGGCATCCGAAGGTATATAAACAGCTACAACTAAAACACTAGTGAATTCTCTGGGCAGATAATATTGCCGGCATCTTAACATGAAAAATTCAACATCGGGGAAACATTGTTTATCAACTTGACTATGTTTTGGCACCAAGTATCACTGATGCAAATTAAGAGTCCTCCTGTCCTTGTTTCATTGGAGTGCTGTAGAGCTTTGATGGGACCCAATAAATCAGGTCAGACCTTACATGAACCTGCATACTTTCTGTCCAAGCCTGACTCCATCTCAAACCACAGCAGCAGTTTTGGGCCTGATTCTGATTAAAAACCCAAATTGCTATTGTTACAAAAAAATGTTTTTTAATTATTAAAACATTGATTACAAGGTAAGGGCTGACATGTTTCCTTGTACCACTTCTTCTTCTTCTCTTCCTTGTGTTGCTTCAACTGTCAGTCATCAGCTGTGCATCTTGTGCACATCAGTGTACACAGCGGTCAATGGCAATGCGCCACGCAGAAGATGATCACTGCTCTTGGCTGCATGTTATGCAAGTTTTCTCACTGCTTGGAAAGCAGAAGCCACCAAGTTGTTTTGCAGCATCTCTGTGTCTCTCTGTCTGTCTTAAATCCCACTCTTGCACACGCTCTCTCTCTCTTACCCAGTTCTTCTTCAACTATCAGTCTATTAAATAAAAAAAACAAAAAAAACCCACACAGGTAGACTGATAAGAACCCAATTCAAGCCCAGGCTACTATTGAGAAATTACAGCCAACCCCAGTCTGGCCTTAACCTAGTGGGTCTTGTCGGCCCAGCTGCGGTTCAGGCAGGGAATCAAAGCTCTACATCAGAGTCCTGCCCTTTGTTGGCGTGAAAAACACGCTCCGTCCGACAAGTGCAACAGGCCAATCTGGGATGCCTTGAAGGAGCCAGGTCTGTGCAAAGATGTAGGCACAGCTATCTCTGATCTCCCGCTATTCCGCTACTAGGCAAGCCGGTTGTTGGTCCTGCTGGTCTGGCAGGGTGGTTAGAAGATGCCATGGACAATGATCGTCTCAGGGTCCGCTGCACTTAATCCAATGAGGTATAATCGTTAAACGACAAATAATGTGTTAATTAATGGGCTTCAGGATATCTTTGGACAGAGCCAGGCTAGCTGGTTCCCCATTCCCAGTTTTTATGCTAAGCAAGCTGCTGGCTGCAGCTTCATGCTGAGCATATAGACAAGAGAATGGCATCAATATTCTCATCTAACCCTCTGCCAGAAAGCAAATGAGCACTCCCAAAATGTTTTACTACTTCTTTAAGTTTGTGATAAACAAGTCAAGCTGCTTAAACATGTATTTTAAGAAACGTCCACCTACAATCACCGTAATTAAGATTTACACATTAATACCTGGTGAATGTCATTTTCTGTACTCCTGCAGCTCCCTGACACTGTAAGTAAATCTATTAAATATTACACTGTCACTCAAGGGTGACACAGAATTACTTGGGAAACATATAGTAGCCTCAAGAAAAGAGGCCTTTTGCACTAATAAGATTAAGCACAGAAAAGTCCCCAGCAGCAGCCTCAGTTCAGCTGCCAGCAGGTACTTCATGCCAACCATGCAGCACATAAGGTAATAAGCCACCATGACACTAAGCCTGTATTAAAAAAGGGTTGGCTGCAATGTTTCTCGATACGAGAAATGAGCCTCGATGTGACAGATCATTGTCCAGATTAGGTCTCATGTCATATATAATTTTTCAGTCGATGTCAAAGGCCAATACTTTGGATAAACTACTGCATGATTATGTTGGCAGATGAGATGCAATGCTATGTTTGGATGTAAATTCTGGATCTATAGCTGAGGAACTTATTTCCTGCTCGGTGCGTCGGGCTCTGCTGATGATTATGTGTGTAAAGCCAGCTCTGAGTGATCTCAATATGGTATCTGGTAAATAAGGGTTTTTCACAGCTGTGTAATGTGGAAGGGTGGCTTTGTTGTTACAGTGATGACAGCCTCAGCAGCAACGCTGGCATGAAAACAAGCATGCATTACTGTTGGGAATGTCAATAAGAGGTTGAGCTCCTTTGCTGTCAAAATTGCTTCCCTATAGATGACCTATTTCCCCATGAGGTGCAATTCTTGATCATGCAACATGTTTTAATGATGAAACCTGGATTCGACATTCAAGAACGGCAAAAAGTTTGGGCTTGCTTAAGAGAGTTTCTGTTAATTACCTCACGTACAATTAAGATAGATGCTATTTGCACCCTGGTTGGAGAAGCCAATGTGGCTATTTAAGCAGTGTTGAAATACGTTATGTAATTGGCTCTATTCAGCTATTCTAGTAAGGTTAATATGCACAGTGTGTACTCAGCAGCTTTATGTACCTTAAATACTGAAAATTATGAGTCAACTAAGTCTAAAAATAATTAGGGCTGCACCTAACGATTATTTTTTTATCGATTAATCTTTCAATTCTTTTTTCGATTAATCGATTAATCTATCGATTCTTTTTTTAATTGATCAAACTATTATTTTTTTATTACTCAATAAATATAAGGAATTTACTGAAAACATTTTAATACTTGTCATACACTGCAGGGCATTATTCCCTAATAAAACATAGCCCAGTCTTAACTGGTAATCTTTGTTTTACAGTCTGCTATAAAGTCTCTCCAAAATAAAATTAATGCAAGAGCTTGTTCCACTCCACAGAAATGTAGTGCAATCTACACTTAGCAAAAAATAAAACAATGTAAAACTCAAGTCACTTAACAAAACAGTTACTCTTTTTTACAGTAACAAACGTCAAATCTAGCAGTCCAACAAAAAATCTTAGTTAGTGCAATTTGATTAACAGTATAACTCTTCTCTAACAGAAATAATTATAACTGTTACATTCTTTCTGCATCAAAATAGTCCAGCATTAACTGGGCCTTAAGGCATACCGCTACCTGCTGATATGAGTGCTGTATTTTCATATTTATAAGCACATAGTCTACTCATTTATGAAGTTATACAAGCTACTGCACAACTGACAACCCCATCCTGTAAATGTTTCAAAGTAAAATGCACTGTATCAGCAACTGATGGCATTCTGTCCAGAGACACAGTCAAAGGGTTTTTGTTTTGAAAGGGAAGCAAGGAAGTTGAGGTAAAACAAACATCTTTGTATTTCCTTATCTCTGTGACAGAGAGGGACTTTAAACTACAGTATAAAGTGGTATAGAGTCAACAAACGTGAGCGGCACGCATAAAAAACGGTGATCCACCGTTTCTCTAGATGTGCTGCAGCTGACACGCAGCTCAGGTGGGCAGTGTGCACGCTCTCACTTGATACACGAGTGCCGAAATAAAAAACAACATGCTTGGCGCTGCTCATGCTCTCATTAGGCACGCTGTGTGAAATGATGCGACACGTCAATGCACGTTACATGAATTGACGTATTAACGTAATCCATTACGTTGATTACGTCGACAGGCTGCCCCAGCCCTAAAATAATAAGTAAAGCCTCTGCTTTACTATTACCCGACCACTTTCTTGTCACTTTCTGGCAGTAAATTTATGATGTCTTTTCTCATAAATGTACCACTTCAATCTCAGAGAATATCAGAGATTGGTTAGTTCTGGCCCTAACCATGACCTCTTTGCCCTGATCCAGATGCCCGGGGCCAAACTACCTGTGTGAGTAGCACTGCTCAGCTGTGGAACATCCAGATAATCAGTCTCGCCTATTTTTTTCTTGTGCCGCACACAGTTTAAGTAGAATTAATAGTGGAAATAGCCTGCTGCTATATATATTCATAAGGACAGAATCCCTTCATGTGTTAACACAAGATTTTTTTAATGTGAAATGTGTTTTTGACCATTAAGAGGTTTTCACAGCTCCATAAATTAGTGGAGGGCTGGCTTTTAACTGTGAGAATACAGAACTCATAGCAGCGGCGGTGCTGTCTGTGTGAACACCGTACACGTGAGAGCCACAGCAGTGGAGTGAGGTAACTGTCACAGCAGTGGGGTCCGCGCGGAGCTGCTTCAGACCTCCATTCATCAATGTGACAAGTACTAGCCAATCACAGCACGCAATGGGATTCATAATGTGCTGTAGGGATGCGTGTAATAGCTGCAATGTCACTATTCTCATCCCACTGCAAACAGACACTCCATAAAAATTCAATGACAACACGAGGAACTAAGATCCAAATAAAATAACATAGTTTTGAATAAGACAGCATAATTATTGTTATATGTAATTATTCATTCTTTTCCATTTTAGATTGAAACACATATCTCGTTTAAAAAAATGTCAGATTTTTAAGCGTTACAGTGAGAGCTCAATGACTAAACAATTACACTGTTATAAATAAGGGTACATTATAAAGCAATCATAGATTAAATGCTGTGAAAATATTACAAATGCAACTTAACAATTTTGTCATGAAGACTTGATGATGATTGTGACGGTAATGGTCCATTTAATGTGAAAAAGCCAAGAAAGTTCTTCACTCAGCACAACTCACTGAAACTACACTTTTAAAAAATTCAATGGGCAAGATTAGTCATAATGAATTCAGTCTGAAAATCTCTAGCCAAGCTACAACATGTTCCCTCCTGAAGTCTGAGAACTGTTTTGTAAGTTTGCAATGTTTTCGGAATAATAAAAACAGGTCTCCGCATTTGAATAGAATAAAACAATAAGTGAAAACCTAATCTTGTGTTCTTTGGCTGTGTAGAAATTGAATTAATGGGTCGTGTGCTCTATGCCAAATTGCAATTTAATGAGTTGAGTCACCCTTACTGTTTTGTGTGTACAAGTCATTATCGCTGACATTGATGTGCTTGTTAAATACTCCTGTACTGTCTCATGCAGCATCCCAATTATTTAAAGTGTGACCAAAGTCTCTCATTTGTGTATTTAATAATTGATCTGCATCCTGGCTTAGTATGAGAAACTTACTGAACAATCTGAATAAATGCCTGTTAAAATTATCTCTGTAGCGCCCACACAATGAAGACACACTGCCAGATAAGTAAACACTATCTGCGAGTTTGCAATATAACGGGATTTAAAGGAGAGTCTTTGTGATTTTATGTGAAAATCGGCAGTCTTGAAGTTTTCTAGCGGGACCAGGCTGCATTCTCCATCCAAACACACACACACATGCGCAAGCAGACACAAAGAACAGATTCATTCAAACAAATAATTGTTTCCCCACACTGTAAGAAAAGCATCCATATTCCTGTGGGAGACAGGACTGCAGAGAGTCTTTGTACTTTCAGTCATGGATATTTTTCCATGCCAACACAAACAATGGCCACCTGACCAGCAAGTCCTTCTGAACCTCTCTGTTTTCTCTGTCACCAATTCTCCCTCTCTTTCTCAGGTTTCGGTCCAATATCCTCTTGAGCAATCCTGAGCCAGAAATCATTTACTGGCAGTTGTTGCACAGCATCCAACATTGTCAACAGCAGGCTGGAGTTGGGACTCGGCGCTGGGCCGTGTGTTATAGCTGCCATAAGGCTCTGAATCTGGAGGGGCTCCTGCACGGAGATAGATCTGTGTCTGAGGCGGGGCGGTGGGCAGCGGCAGCAGCCAGCTGTCTGTGTGATTTAACAGTGTGTGTAAATCAAGAGCGAGTCTCTGCTCGACCAGCCAGCCTCATTTCAATCTCTCTACAAATCACACCACGCAGGCAGCGTGAAGGGGGAGAGCTATAAAGGCGCCCCAAAATAATCATCCTCCGCAACTCTCTTTCTTTTGCTTTCATTTATTAAGTAGATGAGCAGAAATCTGACATCCATCATAAAAGGCAGCAAAAATATTGTTTGGTCTTGCCAGATAACATTAAGGTTTGGCTTGGTTGGGCATGTGTGGTTTTGCGGGGTGTCAAACGCTGCAAAACCTGCTGCGTCCTTCTCATTCAGTGCAAAAGTGGTGGCGCAATATTCGAGGTGGATGTTTGAAAAATCTGAGAAACTATCTCACAGAACAGCAGCAGAGTTTCCACAAATCCAAGCTTGAAAAAGAATTTTATTTATGATGTGTAAAAAAGGGGTATTGAATTAGCATATCTCTTGCCGTCAGCCAACCTATGTTGAACTAGATATTAGAGTGAACCAATGCCAGGGAGCGGGCTACATGATGATTCACTACCAGCAGATTAATTCACTGCTCCGGTGAGGGAGTCGCACGAGCACCCAGGGAGGAAACAGACTATGAAGGCCACACACACTCCTCTGACAGCTCTTGCAGAGCTATAAAAGATGTTTTGAAGACAATTAACTCCACTCGAGCCGCCACACAGAGCTGGTGGTCAATACCAATAGTGTCAGGTTTAAAAAATAATACGAGTTGTATTTCAAAAGCTCCTTGTGTCCCTCGTGTCCCACATCACAGGTGACAAAGTTCCACAACACTGCGAACTGTTTCACTGCAGTTTATCTACAAACAAAACAAGCACATTATTCAGAACGCCACATTTGTTAGGAATAAACAAATTTTCAGTGGGCTGTTGGGGATATTTTTCTAATAACTAACATAAAATATAACAGTGGTTTTCTTTGGCTACTGGCAAAGTCCAAACATCAAGTCACAGTTCATCAGTATTCTTAAGGAACAGCCGCTGGCATTAATGAATTCAGGCAAGCATCCACTTTGTCAAATGGCTTTAATAGAGGGCTTCCCATTTTCATGAATGGCCCGTTATAGATTTATTCAGATGGAATTGAGATGGAGTTACTATAGTACTGCAAATCATCTGCACTGAGATGCTAAGATTGCTCTCTGCTTGTCTTCTAAATTGTTTTTGGGGGCACTTAAGCTGCGCCTGATCTGATGGTATTTACTTGTGTAAGATCATTGTATCATATCCATCTACGGTTTCATGGGCACTTTGACCAAACAAGTGCGCAAAGCAATTAAATCTATGTAGAAAATAAAATTTGCTTCTCAAGTGCATAGACGCGGTGCACTTCTTTTACAATCTCATTTTGTTAAGCAGTTATCCGAATGAAACGAAAAGCATAAAGCAAAGACAACATGACAGCTATTAACAGCAAGCGGAGCAGTCGTTATCCACACGAGCGTGTCAAAGAATCAATTACAAATTGAATTAACAATGCATCTATAGGTGAAGTTTTGACAAGAACAGGATGCTCAATCATTTTAGACCCTGAGAGGTAATTCAAAAGCACAGGCACCTGGAAATAATCCAAGACCATTTTTCATTCAGTGGTGCTCATACATGGCCATACATGGCCAAACCTAAGAGCAATATACATTAGCAAAGTCTCTGCCAATGACGGGGACAACACAATGACCTTTGGGAAAACTGCTGAGTAGCTGCTTCTGTATAACAACTTCATCATATCGACGAATCAGATGTCAGCTACTAACACAGTGTCACCAATCAGTCATGGTTCTTGCTAATTAAATTAAGATGCATTACCCTGCAAATTGAAGATAATGGTTCAAGTGTCTCGCAGTTAGTATGTAAAAATGGTTACATGATCTTGTTAAATTATTCCCTTAATCTTTTGGATGAACAAATGCCTTACATGGAACATTTGGTGGAAACAAAGGAACCAAAACATTGACATTTTCTCAACTTTTATGTTGACATGGCTAACTTTTTAGCAAACAGTTGCTTATTGTTTTTACAAATGAACCTGACAAACTGTAAGTTCAACATTCATTCTCAGCTGTTTTTTTGTGTCCTCCAACTCATGTAAATACCTGACTCTTTAAAAATTCGGAAGCCCAGTTGGTCTAAAAAAATGCCCTTTTGGACCGGAAGCCCATTTGTCTGACAGCCCATTATCTCCATAAGAAACACCCACTGCTCTAAATTCCTATTTCTCCAAAAACATACACTCTTTGCAGTTGGTCTCAGTTTACCGGCAACGTTTGAGATACCAACTCCAGGCGTATTTCACTGACTCCCTCCTGCTTTTCCAGGTACTTTTGTGTTACAGATGTTTTCTTAACAATAACCAAGTGGTTTTCATGCCTTGACCAGACCACACATCCACAACTGCCTTCTTGGGAAAGGTTAATTAATTTTTAACATATCTGCTATAAAGCAATCTACAAATGTAATCTATCTGTGGCCTGGGTTGTCTAAATAAAGGGAGTGTGTCTTTTCGGAGAAACAGGACTTCGGAGCAATGAGCATTTGTTTTTGGGATAACAGGCTGTCCAAGAATGGGCTTTCGTTCCAATGGGGCATTTTTCAGACGTGGGCTTCTGAATTTTGGGCTGTCAAAACAAGGACAGTGCCTGGAAATAACCTTTGAGTAGCGAGAGTGAATAAAATAGTAAAGTTGCTTGCTACAATACAATGAGTCAAAAGAGGCTCTGAGGAGTTTAGGTGATAATACTCTGTATCTTCACAGGGAACCATTGTTAACGTAGCTGTGTACTACATTCAAAGCAATAAAACAGCAGCAAACCACTAGACTACCTGTTATGAATAGGGGAGTTGCTGTGTCTTGAGCAGAGAATGAAGTTGTTGTTCCCTCGTGTGTGTTTTCATCCAGGTTTCTCTGTTCATTGTTGTGGAAGCAGGTACAGCGGCGTGAGTTAAAGTAGCTGGCTAATCACCACAGAGTGGTTACTGCTAATAATGCCACCCTAACCCATGGTGGTGGAACGGTATTGTTGCGGATCGCCCACCCTCCATTCCCCCCTACGTAAACGCAGCTGGCTCTGTCAGCACTGTTGATGCTGTCAGAAACATGGTTGTATTATAGAGAACTAGATGGTTTATATCTAGATAGTGATAGGAGTCGTTTCACGGGGGTTCCACTTTTGGCCATTATGTTAAATTTGCATCAGCGCCTGGCGTACCTCCTGGGGGCTTGGTTAGACCTGTTAGCTCACCTCCATGTTAAGAGCCATGTGAAGACTGTCCCAGCTCAAAATCCGAATCATAGATACGCTCTAAATGTCACATGCAGCTCCATTAACCATACACAGCACCATCATTTGAAAGAAATACATTTTGCCTGCAGTCTCAAAAAAGGCATGCAGTGTGTTGCTTTTGACGATGTGAAGACCTTTGTGACATAAGGGTGCTTTTCACAAATCCTCAAGTGCTGTTAATAATGTGCTATCAAAATGCAGATGATTTTCCCGGTACTTGATGCTGTGGTTCTCAGAAAGAAGCCGTTACAAAACATTACATCTGAATGGTTCCAGTAGAAACAGAGTCTCAGTTTTCCCAGGAGCTCTGTCATAATTAATTTATTCTGTAACATCCAAACAACAACATTAATTAGAGGATTCCAACGCAGTAGTGTTTAGGAAAAAAAGGTTTAAGCACCAGTTTAGCTTAAATACTATAATATAATGTTTTATTCATTTGCATACACACCAAATTGGCAGCAAGGGTAAAAGTGCCAGCCACGAGGAGAGTATGATTACAGCCACTTAAGAACAAACTCACCATTATCATACAGAGAATCATAATAACTGGCCAACTTGCTTCCCTCTTCTCAGGCACTTTCTAAAGTAAAAGCTCACCTGCTGCACAGACACAATATAAGCCTACAAACTGAGAATTTGGAAATTGTTATGAATGGCCACTTTTGCAAAGCAAATGTCAGAATAATGGTGTGCTTGAGTACAGAGTAAACATGCCAACTCTGAAGTGTTTGGGAGCAGAAATTGAACCCTGACTGCCCAAATAGCTCCGTCTTTTCCGTTTTACATAATATGCCTGAAAAAAAAAAAGTTTTCCTATGATGTGCTGTAATTGAGATGCTGTTGGTGGAGATGGAAAAAGCAGAAGGTCTGAGATGGTTGAGTTTGGTTAAATTATCTTAATTATTGTTCATCACATAACTAATTATGCACCTAATTATGAAAGCAACCCCCCCCCCCACCCACCCCACGTTCAAACACACTGGAAGTTAACAATACAGGGTTCCCACAAATTTTTCAGCAATGAATTGCAAAACTTTCCCATCACTTTTCCGTAATAGTTTGCCCAATTTCCATGACTTAAAGTAGTTTAGAAGTTGACCTATGTAGCAATCATAGGGCACATTATCAAGGCTCTTACTCCAGTGACCAGTGAGTGATAGGCATTGTTTAAAAGCCATTCATTAAACACGCCTTTCCTAGCCATATGCAGATAAGCAAACTGTTAGAGGTTTATAACTTTTTAACACTCTAATGTTCAGTTTGTTAAAAAAAAGAATAGATTTTCCTTTCATTCCTTCAATCCAAAAAGCAATTTGGTATATTTTAGCAGTATACTGAGAGCAACAGAAAAATCAGTAGAGTTTGATATCTGCTTATTTATCACAAGAGGTATCGTTATCGTGACATTCATAACTGCATATCACTTGCAGCAATCCTACTGCATACGCCAATGTGAATCACATGATATATATGAACTTGTCTTTCAAGGGTAATGTAGTGCAGTGCTAGATTTTTAAAAAAATTTTGCAATGTTTTTTGCATAATGTTAGACATGATTTGGGCTTTTTCTGAACATATGTTTAAAAATATCCTTAATAAAGAATAGTTCCAGGCCTGGAAAAAAAAGTTTTTTCTATTTTCATAACATTTTCAGGAATTTCATGACTGTGGGAACTCTGACAATAACCACGTTAATTATTTCAGTTTTCATGCTGCCTTTCTGGTCAATAGTTTTTTGAACAAGACATCTCACTCTGGACTTTTACATGGTTGAATCAAGGTTAAATAAATAAAGAAATCATCGCAGAATTGATTTTGATTAATGCCGCAGCATCAGCTGAGGTAGCCAGCCTGACACTTAGGAGTACATCAGTTTATGGCCTCCAGTTGATATAAATCAGAACATTTGCATGACACCAGAACATATTTTTTCGGGGCGAGAACAGTGGAATCCCTTCAAGCAACGCGCCAGCACAGTTGCACACAAATCTGTCTGAAGGAGGTGAACTCTGGCTGACAAGTGACAGCCATATCATGAATAAAACATAATGTGTGAATAGAAAATAAATTCTGAGAAATCTGAGAGGACATATTATCTGTTTTGAGTGTGTGATGCAACATGAAGGAATTCTTGGTGGTGTCCTAATCTTTCATTCCCAGATCCTGCGGCAATTCTGCGAAAGACAAACAAGTTCTGCCACGGCTGCCCCTCAGTGTCCACTGTTTCTGGGCTGTGTATGGAAATATGACACTGATAACAAATTCTGTTTATTTATCCCATATAGTTAATCCTCTGTGTCCGCAGTCAAAATCCACTAATTGGTCAGACATAGGAAGAGTCAACAGAGTCTAAGCCCCTCCAGAGCTTTAACGGAGGCCCTGTGATGTAAGGCAGCATCTGACTGGAGGTAAATGAGCCTGTTCTCACCCTGCTGACATGGCTGGATCCTCTCCAGATCACACAGCCTTGCACACAACTCCCTCTAACCAAGCTCTGACAGAGACTAATGTCCCAACATTAAGCACCCTGCACCACTTTACATCTGACCATAACCTTGCTTTGTTTTCTCCCTTCAGTGATACAGTTTTACATTACAGCAAGTCTTTACAACACGGAGGAGAGAGGAGAGAGATGGACGCGTCTCCTGCTTTCATATTCATTGGCTGTAAATATTTTAGGAGTGGGACCAAAGTAAACACTGGTCAATTCAACAAGGCATAGTCACATATTTGTCAGTGCTTCCTGTGTAATTATAGTTGAGGCTTTGCGGCCAAATTGAGCATTAAGAAAATGCATGAGGCAATGCCGTGTTTGTTGTTGGTAAGCAGTTTTTTTGGTGTGTGCCAAACATTAAAAAAAATTGAATGCGAGTGTTTATTTAGCTTCTTGTGCTTTGTTTAATAATGATGTTTGTCCATAAAGAGGATGGAAGCAAGGCTCAAAGTGAAACTGTAATGGACAGAGAGATTAGAATTCATTGTGGAGAGGACAACCAACCAAGAATCGGATCAGATTTTATTTGATTTTAGGCAAAACAACTTCAGGTTAAAAGATGGTCTGTTTTGAGATTTGAGATTTGATTTTGCTTCAATAACATGTCTTCTTTAAGAGACATTTCTTTAAGTGGAAAGACACATTTAACTGTAATTTAGTTCAGATTTCTGTTCTGGGAATGAATGCAAAAAGCACATATGTAATTGATGAATCATTTGCAAATTTAAACATAACATTTCAGAAAACTTTCATGGGGATATCCATTTGTTAGAATTATTATTATATTATTAGTATTATATTTCTTTGTCTAAAATATGATTGGAATTTAGTAAAAATATATTTAAAGGTCGTTTTCACAAAATTAGTTTTTATTCAAACTCTGAGGTAGAAATTTCAATTTCAGTAGAACTTGTATAAACCAGACTTTACAGTTTTATTCCAGTCTATTAAGGTTTTTACAGGGGGGTCTGTTCATGTATCATTCACAGCTTGATTTATATCATTTTATTCCAAAAAACATAGCAAAAACACATTTTTCATGGCCGCTGACGAGATATGCAAATCCCATCAGCACATATTTAATTAGATAATGCTTTAGTTTCATTTAATATCTATTTGATTTCTTTTCACCTGCAGTAGCTCCTTTTTCTTTTAAAAATATCACTGGAATTTTAAAATAAAAATCTTTATGGGCCATTTTCTCAAAATGAGTTTCTTTTTTTTGTCTTACTCTGAGCCAAATAATCTTAACATCAGTAGCATTTACACACACTAAACTTTCCAGTTGTATTACAATCTATTTTCTGCAGTTTAGATTGATTTATATGACATTTTATTCCTAAAAACATGGCAAACATGCATTTTTAATGAAGCGATACAGAAAGAGATATCAAAACAGCTCTAATATGACAACAAATTGAAACAAGAACTTTGAACCTAACTTTATCAAATGTTCAGATTTTTGTTCTGGAAACTATCTGCAAATCAGTGCATATTTTAGTAGATAATGCATCGGTTGCATGTTTGAACATCACAGAAAACTTTTCATATAACAAAATAACTGCATTAGTGTAAGTGACCAACTGGGGAAGTTTCATGGTGATATCTTTTGGGTAAAACCAAATGACCCTATTTACCCGGTGTCTCCCTTTCATACAAAAATAAAGCAATATAGAGTAACAGAGCAGCAACGGTCATCCTAAAGTATAACAAATGGCAATAGCTAAATATCAACTGCACTGCCAGTTAAAAAAGCATCAAGCAAGACCATGTCGTATTATAATAAAACTCCTTTAAGCTTTCATGAGGAGAAAAAGTCTTATCTGTTGTTTCCCAAGGGAAATTAATTAATCAACAGTATAACAAGAAATATATCTCTCTGCTTTGTCACAATTTTTGTATCATTTCTGTGACAAATTCAATTGTAAGTAGGTTACTGTGGTAAAACACATCGTCAGGATGATAACTCCACATTACCAGCTGAAAGAGAAAAACAGCCTCCATCATGTTCTGCAGGGCGAGGCAATTATACAGGAAACTTACAAAATAAAAGTAGTCACGCTATTGCTCAGTGTGCTTTGTGTCAGTCAAGAAACTGTTACTGCAGTTCAAAGGCATATAATTTCACTGCGCTGGCTGTAGATGTATTTGCTCCAAGGTTACTTTCGAAATCAAATTACTATAGACCATGATCTGCCAGTGAGAAAGGAGTGCCAATCAGACAACTAGTTAATCACATTTCTCTCTGTTGAGAGTATATCCATATCTTTCACATATCGGTTTGTTGCTAACTCTCATTTATACATTTCCATGGGTCTTTGAAAGCCAGTGGATGGCATTTCAGTTGCTGCTCCTGCTGTGGATCAGTGTGATGTTCTATGTTTCTGCATAGTGAATAAATTAAGTTGACAGTTTGATGGGTCTCAGGGGGTTAACATAAACATGTTTTCGGAGGTTTAAAATATGAGCCCTTTGGTGTGTAGATAAGTCTTCAGAAGCTCGTTACCATCAGCTATGTGGCCACGGTAGGTCATTAATGTTTGAGGTTAAACTGACATTAAAAACAGGATTGGATACAGTCATTTCACTGTAAAGTAAAATGTATTTTTTCATTTATATATCTAGAATATTCTGGCAAGTGAGGAATTCTAATAAGGAGGTTTCCAAGGTTTGTTTTTGCTCTTTCGTAAAAACACACAGTCAATACAAGGTTTGTTTTTGCTCTTTCATAAGAACACATAGTCAATGCCACAAGCTGATCTTTACTCACAAACAAACGCTGGCTTGTTGATTTACAGAAGAACAATAGGTTTCAGACCTCAAGTGTCAAACTCATAATATTACAGCGTCATTCTCGAAGTCTCAAAGAAAATGCTTTTCCTCAATGTGGCCCCAAAACTCCATCATAATATAGACACATACACAATAAACTAAATGAAAAATGTGGAAAAATCATCTGTGAATATCTCTCATCAAAACTATTCATAGCGGCAGGGACGCAAATTTGCGACAGTTGCACACAGGGATAACATGGTGCGGGGAAAAGTAGGACTGATTACCCAGGGCCACAGTGGGAGGGCAGCCCTTGAAAGCAACAGTTTAGGGGTTTTTTTTTTCTTTTTTTGATGTATGTATGTATGGATGGATAAATGGATGGACGGATGTATGTTTGGACTGATGTACTTTCCATTCGGTCACAGTTGAGGCATTTCAAAGTGGTGAACCAAGCAACCAACAGACTGACATTACCATCACTGGAGCCGTGCTACTCGAGTGGCTTACAAATACAAACTTGATGCACAGCCAAGGTTAAACAACACAACTTCACAATATGTAAGGCTTTGCTGCTCAAACATGAGAGAAAATATGAGCAAATTCTCCACTTCATCTGGAGACTACAACACTAATCTGTATTGTAGAGTTATCAAGTGATAGATGCCACAGCAACTCCAATGAGAAAGAAAAGGGAGGCCCACTTAATGAACTAAATATTTCTTTGAATTTTCATGTTTTTAACTTCACAAAGATAAGAGCTCTGAAGAAAAACGTGTGGTTATCTGCAGACATTGAGCCTGGGTGCTACCCGAGGTCACCTATTATCTGTTGAAGAGCAGCAAAGTCTCTTTTGATGGTGTTGCAGACTGTCTGGTCTGGGCTCTATTGTCCGAGAGGACTGGTCTTTCACGCAAGTTGTTTCACTTAAAAAAAAAACCAAATCATTTTAGGAGTGAGAAACATTGTATTCTCACGTAAGGTCTAAAGAGATGACGCATGCACACAGCTAACAGGTAGCACAGGCACATTTGTATTGGTCTGTTCCTCCCACCTTCCTTTACCCTCTACCCACTGGCACTGAAGGGGTTAAAGCCCTGCTCCTTTTTTGATAACAAGTACCTTTTTCATTATATGATGTTATTGACCAATAAATAATTGAAAATGGTCTACAGCTATACCGTACCCCTCCATTCCAGTTATTTATTGCCACACACTCGGCGTCTCTCCCTCAGTTACCTTTGAACTGAGCCTCAGAAACGAAGCCAAGTCTTGCATTCAAAGGTGCTCCTCGCAGTAGACATTCGAGCCCAGTCTGTGAGGTTACCTTGACAATTATGCATCCTCATAAATATTCATAACTGGTGGCTGGACCTCAGTGTTGACACTGCAATCATGCAAATTGCTCTCGTATCATGAATTTCTATCAGATATATGGATCACTTACAGGCTTTAATGAGTGAATTTGCAGCAAATAAATAGATTAGGGACCTTGAGTAGCATTTAAATGACAAGCAACAAGTGCTAGAACGCTGTTAGATCTCTGTGATAATTTTGTGGTTGCTCTTTATTAATCTAATTTGTGAAACACACTCTTACTCAACCGTAAGCCGCAAAGGGAAGAGGAAGAAGTAAATAGTTCATGTCTTTGAAATTTGCTAGAATTTCTGTATTTTCTCGATGACACTTCATTTAGAAACACATTAGGAGCATTTCTCTACTTTTCTCTTTTTTCCTTTCAAATCCTGTATGTAAATACACCATACAAATGACAGGTGCATCCCAGGATATCAAACATGTCTGACTAATTCAGAATAATTTCCTGAGCTGGGTGACAAATTCTGCCTTCCTCCTGCACTATGCATAGCCACAGCGAGCGTAGGCATGCATACAAAGTAGGGTGGAGATTTAGCTTGGCTTGCCGTAGCGTGGCTCCCCGCCTCCCTGCAAAACCGCCCCACACTTCCTTCCATGCCTTCCTCTCTCTCCAGCTCCAGCTCCCACTGACATGAAAGGGCATGTCCTCTGAGGATCATGTCTGCCCCTCTGTGCCTGTCAAGGCTATGTGTCCCTCAGAGACACAGCACTTTAAAAAATGATGCAAGTGTGTGTTGGTATGGGAGAGACATTTTGGGATTACTAATCCTACCACAGTTCTATGAACATCCAAGCCAGCAAACTTTTTACAAAACAGTGAGATTGGAAAGAAAATTAAGCCGCACTGCTCATGGTCAAGGCAAAATAAGTAATAATAGAGTTGGTAGCTTAGGAGAGCCTAGCTCCTTACTCATTATCCCACATGGCCTTTCCTTGAATTCAGCTGCCAGACATTTAGGGGGAATCGCAAGCCATACCTGAATAATTGAGATAAAAACTCAGCTGGGAAGGAAAGCTCTGAGCTGGCAATCTGCAGCCTCTTATTGATAAGTTTGTGCACAGGTCTTGTGCCAAATTCTGAATCAGTGCTGTGGGCCACACTGAGGCCATGACTCACGCTGTAGTTCAGCACTCATTCTCTCTACCCAGAGTGCTCAGAGTTTGCTCCGAGGCCTCCAAACACTAAAAAAAACTGTTATGATAACGTAACGTAACGTAACGTAATGCACTGTAAAAACACGAACAGAAGCAGTGCAGGGGCCGTCTCAGGGTTTAAAGGTATACTCCAACCACAAAATGACCATTTGTTAACCAATCAGTCATGACATAAACCTTAAATTCAAGAAGAATTTGTTTTTCTCACATGCCTCCCTGGAAAATGACTAAAATTGATTTATTAATTGATTGGGGACACATTTTAAAGGTCCCATATTGCAAAAAGCCAGATTTCCCTGTCTTTGTTGTTTATGTATGGGTGCTACATAAAAACTGTAAAAGTATCAAAACTTTCAATTCAGAGATCAATGCACACAGTACGTATTCATAAACTGTGCCTTTAAACAAGCCACCAGGACTTTGTGAAGTTGCGATGTTACAATTTTACTAAATAAAAGGCAAAAACTGCCACTAAAATGCCCTTGCAGTCATTATCCAGCTGCAATGACGGTGCAGAGACACAGAGAACGCAGATGTGAAAGACCAAGAAACACGGAAAAATCAGAGCAGACTGGGCTTTTTCAGGAGCGGGGCTTAAAGAGACAGGCGTTAAAACGGTGCACCTCAGACAGAGGGTGAATATGGGTATATTCAGGCTGACAGCATGAGATAATAAGTTTATAAAAATAAACTGTATTTGAATATTAATGCATATAAACATGTTCTAGCAGAAACCCAAAATACAAGTATGAACCTACAGTATAATCTAAAGCCTCATTCCCACTGCACAAAAAAACCACTAAGACCCACTAACATCTGTTTTTTTAATGCAATGGGAATGCATACGATTGGCGTTCTCACTCGGGTCAAATGACAGTAGACACGGGTTTTTATCGCCACCGCCTCCAATCGGCTTTGATGGGAGCACAACACTAAGGTGAACACGTTTAGGTGAATGCTCTAATTTTAGCTCCTTTACCGGCGAGATGCAATGAAGCCGTCACTAATTACTGTCCATGTCCTCCGAAGCAGCATTAAAACATTGTTCCAAATACATCTGCACCAAGTTTGAAAGGGGGACTTAAAAAGTAAGAGATATGGATACACCAACAAGACAACACACACATTATTGTTGTCACAATACCAAAATTCTGACTTCGATACGATACCTACCCAAAATATCTCGATACCAATACTGAGACGATACCACTGCAAAAACACCAGGAAAAGAAATGAAATAATTTATAAGATGAGAGACCTGACATGACGGAAATGAAGGGCTTTAAAAGGGGAAGGCAGACAGTAGGTATTTACACTACCTTTGAACTGCGTTATAGTCAGTTTATTCAAATTATCATTGTACAAATTAACTTTTAATTGAAAATCAGGCATAAGCCATCAGTTTTTTCTTGTCTTGTCAAGTCAACAAAGTGATATATTTAAACTGCACACAAGAGAGTGCTATTATGTAGTTACTGAGGGGATTTATTGAATGAATTATGGGCACCAGATCAAAAAGATTAACTCAGCTACTGCTCTGTTCAATAATTTGCATTTTTTAAAAGTATTTTTCACTCTTTGTGTTGTTTTCAAACACAGCTGGAAGGTAACGCTGCCTCAGCTGGGTTGTTGCAGATTTTGCTGGCATGTGTTTGTGTGCTTTGTGGGTTGCAAGAGATATATAAATGATCCTAGTGTTAGTTTCAATAGTTTAATGATTCAGTTTAATAGTCTATAAAAGCCATACACACAAATGACAGTAACTGTAAGTCTGTCACTTCGTGATCAGGCTCTAACAGCTCAAACCCAGGATCATTAGCCTGCACACCACAGCGGTGCACTAAAGTAGACTCAACACAAACTACAAAATACACCTCCTTATTAACGGAGCTCTCCACTCTGTAATCATGTTATTTATCACACTCGCTAACCAACCTGTCGCTCTTTGAATTCATTAATCAAGTCAGCGTTTCTTGCGGCGAGATGCTTTGAGTGCTTTGATCTTTAAAGACACGTGCTTTGCGGTGTTCATGGGGTTACCCTGATTGTCGGCAGTGTAAGCAAATATTATTATTTTCGCTCTGAGCGTCTGCTTTGTCAACAAGCTGTGGACGGTCTGCAAGACAAGTATCTGAAACTTTAGCAGCCACGACTCTCACTCTCGCATCTCACCATGACAGCAAACACATGTTTGGCACGGCCACAACGGTGGGAGTAAAAAACACAGCTTGGAACAGCACACACCCACACAACCTCCTACTGCAGGGAATGAAAGCAGAGCCTGAACACGATCACACACACGCGCACACACACACACACATACACACACAGGCCAGCAGAGGCAGACTCGCTCTCCCGCGATGAGTTCTGTGGCAGTGAGAATACAGCCAATCATTCAAGTTTAGCAGGTCTAAAAAAAAACGCTTGCACACGCTTATTTTGGTGGGAAAGCGATACAAGTCTCAAGTTAAACTTTCAATTAAATTTTCAATACTAAGATTTTTTTAGCAAAAAATCATGTGACTGGGAAGGACTGAGTTTACCACTGGATAAAAAAGGACTTGGATTATACTGCACAAGTAGTGTGAGTGTTTATAAATGCATGTTTTACTTTAGTTTTGCTGTGCTTAAATGTGGTCCCCAATAAATCAACCAATATGTTTGTTGTTTTCCTTGGAGGCATGCAAGAAAAACAAGTCTTCTTCACAAATTCATGGTGACACAGCATGACTGGTATAAAAATGATCATTTTGTGGGGGAGGTATTATGGTGATGAATGGTGACCTCTGCATTTCTGCAACAAATATAACAAACAAAAGTTCCTACATATGTGCTGTATAGAAATGAGGTAATTAGTTTGCCTTGTAACAAATAACAAACAAACCATTCAAAAACTCAAACTGCTCTTAATACCTTCTAAACAAATCATTTCCCTAGAAAACTAGTACAGATGAGAAACCACATTCAATGAGCACAAAGAATGCACAACTTATTAACCTAATAAAATACAATAAGTATCTAACAGAGGATTATAAGCCATACTGACAGTAATTATGGTTTGTGTGTGACTGTGTGAGAGATTGTTTTTATTTCAGTGGTCCCTGGCGCTAAATGCATTTCTTCTGGGATGCTTTTGTGTTTGTGATGCCTGTCCTGACTTTGTACTTAGGCTTATTTAAATTATTAAAGGTAACTAACTTATGAAGACAAATGCATTTCATAATGGATTCAGCCATTATGCAAAAATACTGTAAAATCCAGACTGCTCCTGCAGGAGACATTAAAAAAACCCAGACACAATTGGTTGTCTAGTAGCACATGAAGCAAAAGGCCCAAAGCACTATCAGCTTAATAGACAATTCAAAATGACAAAGGTTAAAAACAAATGTTTTTTCCCCACATTTTATGTAATGTTTTTAGCAATGACTACATGTTCAAACCTGCTGCTCGGATCATTGGTGCTTTTGTTTTAAAATGTTTGAGTGTGATATTTGTGGGCTGAATCTATTCCTCCTGAATGTGACTCAAACTGCATTTACTCCTGGATGCTGTGAACTGTGAAGAGCAAACCCCAACAGGAGCTCACGGCTCAGGAAAACAAAGCGAGTCCTCAGCTGCCTGCAGTCAGACTACTCAAAACCTTCTTACCTCAGATCCTCTGCAGAGGCCGACAGATGGCCTGACGTGGCCAAAGATACCACAGCAAATAGGATATATATATGGTGAAAGGATCATCATATGTGTATGGAGTTTCAGGTGCCCTGGGTCCAATTCTGATGCAGGCTGTGAAAATACCGTAATTAGCCTCCTCTGAAAGCCTACAGCATAACTAAAACCACAATGTGGTGATGATTTTTATATTGATTTTTTTGTGTGATTTTTACCAGTTCACACACCAGAGAGCACATGCATCCATCATGCTTAGCTGGAAGCCAATTTTGTTTAAATTCTCCACAGATCTCTAACCTGGCAGGACAACAGGTAACCAAAAATCTGTCCAACAAACAAACAAAATGTTAATTGTTCTGTGTGAATCTCAAAGACAAAAAGAACTGCAACAAAGTAAACTTCCACCACAAAAATATTATATATAAGAATCAGTGCACCTAAAGACCTAATTTCTGTATCCTGGTTTACTGCATCTCATCACTCTTAATGTTCCCTTAAATAATTAATTTAAGTAATGATTTAAAAATTACATTTTTTTTTAATTGCATCCCCATTTGATTAAAATTCATCATTGGCATTCTTTTCATGCCTTTAAAAACAAGAATTACACATCTTTAATCTATTACCATGCTGCAGTAAGAGAATATTGAAAAGACAGATCATATTTTATGTTCTTTTTCTTTTGCTCATCACAAATCCATTTCCTGTCTGCTTCCTCTTGATTAGAATTTCATTCCTTGATCACAAACTTCATTACAACTCAACTGGTGGCTATGCATGTTGAATTCTGCATTAAACTAGAACAGAATGAATAAATAGACCCGATGCTAAACACAGATGTAAAATTGTCTCGATAAAAAGATGCATTAGTGTTACACTGTATCTCAGTTCTGAGTGCAATTTTCTTTCAGCACAAAGGTTTGACACTTGCTGTGTGATAGACAGCATGTGGGGATGAGAAAACACATTGGCTTCACTCCTGAGAAATACAGGAAAACAGGCAATGTGGGAAATTGAACAAATATGAGATTCAGAGGACGGTGATGGCAGGGAGAGACCGTAAGATGTATTTGACCCGAGCAGTGAAAGATTGAAGAAGATCTCATGCTGGCAACTTTACTCTGAGTTTGTTGCGACCTACAGAGATTCATCAAATGCTCTGCCATGTTTCGGCTGCAGCAGACAGTGATGCTGTCTAGACACATTTTATTCCCTCAGATCTAATTGACTTTAAATATATACATAATAATATAAAAATATACATATTGTGTTGACATATGCAATTATTTGGTAAAAATGCAATTACCAAAAGGAGGATTAATTTTTGTGTTTCTGCAACTGACAATTTATGTTCTGTCATTTGAATGACGCATATCTGTGTGAGTTAGCGCTAGAAATAGTTTGTAATATCATTTCAGTTCCAGTGGCCACACAGGCATTGAAGCAGCTGGAGGGCTGAGTTTGTCAGCTGCTGCATCTGTGATGAGCACTGCCTGCGATACTCCATAAAAGACAGTGAGCTAATGCTAGCTAGCCCCCCTCCTTTGAATAATGCAGGACAAAAGCAACTCTCTCGCTGTGCTCCAAAAGTCGTTCAACATGCCCCTCGGTGACTTCCCCTTTGGCTCTTGCCCTCAGGGGAGTCCCTGCCACCTTCTTAAGTGCTCTTGCAATTGTCTGAAGGCAAAAGTGAACTTGGTGAGATCGACCCTCGGAGGGCTGAGGGAGCGAGTACACATTGAAGAGGTGTGTATCCCCCAAAAGGCACTGCAGTTATACATGTGATGCAAGAGTATACATCCATGGTTAGGGGGCAGTAATAAATAAAACTCCAGTTGCACCACAGAAGAAAGAGAAGATGAACAAACAGATAAATAAAAAAAGAAAGAAATTCACTGTCTGACGTGCTTTTCAGTTTCACTTTTTCTAATATATCTTGTAGGTCTGCTCAGGTAGGCTAACGTGTATAGATTTATTCGTCTCTTAGCGGATAGCTGCTCATTGTGAACTGCCATATAATTAATTGCAGTTAATATTTAGCCGACGTGAAAATTGCTGTTTTGCAAAGAACAATAAACCTGTAAAAATAAGCTATAATAATGATGATATAGATAACAATCAGAATTTATTAAATCAGAAACTGACGCAGCTAATTACCAAGACACCATCAATGAACTATAATTACCTGCAGATGCCTTCAGCTCAAATAAAGGAGTCTGCAGTTATTTACTTAATTTATTTATATGTATTTCTGATGGTTTGTAAAAAGAAGTACAGTGCTAATCCTGCAACTGGCAGTCGATCCGTGATAGTCGGGCTGAAAGTGAACAAGGGTAGGTGTGTTTCTTGGATGGTCCCCCTGATACAACATGTGTGTAGTGATGTTAAAACAGGAATCTCTGAGCGGCAGGAGCAGAGGTTTGTATTTGTTTTGCAGTGTTTTCAACAACGTCACCTAGGGGGACTTCTCTCCAAGAAAATTACCCCAAACGTAACCACTTAGAAGACTCAAAACCACACAAGTACAAAATCACTTTCACAGAAAATGGAAGTCCCAAATACAAAATTCTTTTAAGCATTTCTTTTAAATGACAGACGGTCTTTAAAATATGGTCCACTATGGTCCACTACACGCACAATCAACTAAACAGAAAAAAAACAAGCGATACATCAACAATGCTGACACACAAGAGCTCAAAAAAGAAAATATAAATCTTGCAAATAAACAAACCAACAAACTGAAAAGAAAACTCACTGTAACCAATTAAACCAACCTCGACAAAAAGAAACACAACACACTGCTTGCTTTCTCACAGGGGAACCCAAAACATTCCCAGAGTCCAATATGGACAGCTTCACCATTCTCTGCTGAAGGGAGGCGGACAAAGCCACAGAGCTAATTGTAAAAACAAGGACGGTAGCGTAGACTGTGGACATAGAGAAAAAACATGTGGATATGTGGAGGCTCATAGAGACAAAACAGTAGTTGTTCCAGGAAGCGGACCACCTCCACAATGCAAAGCATGACATAAAAGTGCCTGTAAAATGCATGGAAAATCTAAAATTACCAACTGGGAGTTTCACTTGAATTAAAAGTATGCTAATGCAGCTTCATAAACAGTACTAGACAGCAGGAGAGTGGGAGCCATCAGGCCAAAACCCGCTCACTATTAACAGGAAAGAGACCAAGGAAAGAGTTACACTTAGCTGCAGGGCAAAAAGAAGCCACCTGAATGTATCATCATAATATACACCATTTAATGTCCACCAAAAGTGAAGATGCTTTAAGCAAAGGCTCAAAGCGAGGAGTATCACTCCGAATCTACAAGGACCACTGTAAAACAAGGAGTGTACGCAGATACAATACCATAACACACACACACACACACACATACACACTATGAACATTCAGCACAGTTGAACCGCAGGAAAGTATTCTTAACAATCGCCTGGAAACTCAACCATGTGGGAGACACGGCATCAGTCACACCCAACAGCGCCACCAACATCAAAACTAAGTAGGAAATGCCAAATACAGTGTTTAGCAGTGCCCCCCCCACACACACACACACACAAAAAAGCGCAACTCTGCTACATTCTTTGCATATGCATATGTTAGAGCCCCTCGGCTTTTTAACGGCCTGCCTGAAGAGATGTGGCCTGAAGAATCAGTGACTTCTTTTAAATCTCTTCTTAAAACCCATTTTTATACACTTGTATAACCAGTATTTGTTTGAGATCAAAACGTCTTCAATAAACTTGTGTGGCATGGAGTAAATGTGCAGGCATTAACTTTTTTCTCATGTGCGCTGTTTTTTGGTAGCTTTGCACCTACCTGATGTGCGTACAACTACTCTTTTTTAACCAGTATGTTTTACCACAAAGTACAGAAAAGGGATTTTACAATTACATGCAAAGACTGGGTCAGACTCAAATTCAAGAAACAATGGAAGCCAAGAGGATGAAAGACGATAGAGGACAGAAACACAGGACTCCAATATAGATATTGCTTGCATATACTGAATGCTTAAAAAAGTGATAAACAGGTGGAATTCTTACGGTAAGTTCAACAAGAAAGTACAAATTACAACATACATTCACAGATTCACTTAAAAATAAACTAAACAAATAAACTGCTTTATCTGACTCAGAATTATGCCAGTCCAATCAGATTTGTCAGTTCAATACCAATATCTGACTATTCATTTTTTGTTTTCTTATAAAGTTTTAAAGTTTGAGCGGAAATCAGCAGGACATTCAGTGTGACAGCGACGTTCATGAAATATGGTAAACAAGCTAATGGCGCTAACAACAAATTGCAAATGCCTAACAACATTTTTGCAGACACTAGATATTTAACAAAAGCCAGAGATTGTGTGGTATTAATTTATTGTGAGCTGAAAATTCACCACACCTTCACCTCAAGGTACAGCCTCTCTGTCACTCTGTGCCACTGCCTGCACTTCTAAAGCAGCTTGAATCAAAGAGTAGCTTGAAAGTCAAGAGCACTCACCCCACAACAAAATCTGGAGACCAAAACATCCCCTGAAGTACACTGCACTGCAAACTGACTAGCAAAAAAAGCACAAAAAACAACTGCTCGATTTGAATCAATCTCAGGGGATTGAGGGGTCTGACTGATCATACAAATCAACCACTCTCAGGGGTAGGCCTTATTTAGGATCCTAAAATATGGCTCTATGTCCCTTTAAGAATCACATTTCTCAATCTACCAAGGCATGTATGTTCTCTTTTCTCTGAGCTGCATGTGTGTGTACAGTGTAATCCTACCATGTTTGACGTAGGTGTTCAGTTCACAGCCTCCTCAATGCAATAGCAGATTCGGGCTCTCGTGGGCTGGTCTCGCCGTCCAGTTCTGGAAAATGGGTCTCTCTGAAATCATCTCCAAATTTCTGAAATCTCCTCTGATGGTCCTGAGATTTCTTCCAAAGTCTTGGCTTGTCGTGGAGGGACTCCAAAAAAAAGAAACCCTGACCTGTAAATGGAGTCAGATTGTTACTTTTATGCTTCTTCTGTGAGAATACAGTTAATGACATAAACTCAGTGCTTCAATTCACAACTCCTGTTGTACATTTGTCATTCAACTCTGTTTAAAAAAATCACAATTTCACTCATATCCAAACTAAATGACTAGAGAGCTGTTTGTAGTAAATACCCTAATGCCATTGAGGTGCATAACATAAAACACAAACAGCTTACATTTTGGAAATTTAAATTAATTTACCTTTAAAATATTAATAAATTTCCTGTAGGTACTAAAAAGAAATACACATGCTAATGATTAAATTCACTTGCGAAGTACATCTTAACTAGCAGCTTGGCTGCAGCAATTTACTCAAGAGTACATAAAAATATGCATGAAAACAAAATAAATTACAGTATTTTCTTTATAGAACAACAAAATATAACACACCACTCATTGGCAGTGTGTTTTTACATCTCTGTATTAAATGTTAAAGTTTTCGACTCTCCAACAGCTCTAGCATAATCTACTCGGATTTTACACGGCGCTAATTTAGCAGTGACGCTAGTGGACACTGGAGGCTAATGTTTTTAGCACATGTAAACGGAGTTTAATGTAGCGAAAATTAGCATTGCAGCTAGCGGATGATTCAACTCACCACTGAGCAAATTCGCTTTGGTCAAGGCGTCAGGTCTCGTGCACGCGTTACGACAGGCGGCTTACTCTCTTTTTCTATCCAAACTGTGCTTTATATTGTCAAAACAAAACATATATTAACACACTGAAACACACCATTAACTTTAACAGAGTTTTCTACTGTTTTTTTTTTTTCGTCGTTTCTTTCCACTTCAGTGACCTTCCACTTTTCTTTTTCCTCAGACTCAACCAGTCTCTGCCCTTTCACCTCAGCAGCGTAATCTAACCTGACACATGGGGGGCGGGATGAACAATCTCATTGGACAAAGAGGACGATGCCGGATATAATTGGTTGCTCATCAAACTCAATGATGCACAATCAATATAAAATAATAGCCAATTAAAACCTTCCCATTAATACATTCATGATTAAAACACAGTTAGTTTTACTCTGTTGTTGTTTTTTATCTATTACATTTTAAGTATTTAATCACATGTTATCATTACAAAGGTTAAATTAAGGCTTTATTTAGTCAGGCATCCTTTTTTTCTTTTTCTATTTCTTTCTTTCTTTTTTTTTTTTTTTTTTTTACCGTGGGTTACATTTGCTTATATGCAAAGTTGTTTAATTTAACTTGTCTTTAATTTATCTTTGTATTCTGTTTTGACCCTGCTTATTAATATTGTTTTTAATAGCTATAACCTATTTTTCATTTTTTCATTACCTAGCAATCACTTTGTTTTCCACTCAGGAAGTAGAAGCTAGTAAGTCTACCTTAAACTTCCGAAGTAATTTGATTTTCTTTTATTGGTATGAGTTTTATTTTTGTTTGGGTGTTTTTTTAAATCATTTTTATTTCTGTTTCTCATTATCATATCATAATGTCAAACCTTAGTTTGACATTATTGTGTGGCTTCTATGGCAATATTGCTGCTGCAAGAACACCATGTTCACCATGTTAACCCTAACCCTAACCCTATTTTTCATTTTTTCATTACCTAGCAATCACTTTGTTTTCCACTCAGGAAGTCGCACGAAGAAGCACTACCTAAAATTTCCGAAGTGGTGAATACAAACTCATACCATAAAATGTTGGATGTTGTAAAGAGATAGACAGCATAAATTACTAGCTGGTTAATAAAAAAATAGGAGAAAAATTGTACCTCCATATAACATGATTATGACATGCTCTAGGTCGTAGTACGGCACTGATATTAATAGCACCACCAGCCACTGCCGTGGAAACTGCCCACCCAGTCTCTGCAAATATGTCAGCTCTATACTTTATTGAAAAACAGACAAACATGCACAATAGTCATAGAATCTTATTACTATTCATTACTGATCAACATTTATTTCCTTACACAACGTGAAGAGATTTGAAACATTTTAATAAATAGTGGAGGTTGATGAAATCACTGCAGTGTCATGGTGTAATATTCTCTTGAAAAAAAGTGTCTGTATTTATCTTCATTTCCCATTAAATCTCAGACTGAAGATCAGATGCATCGTTTCGTGTTCAGAAGAGAAGAGAAGGAATAAGAAAACAGGGTATTACTTGTACTACAAGTATCATTTCAAAGCAGACTGGCGAGATGAACTCATCAGAGGGTGAAAATAGAACATCTTAAATGTTAATCGATGTTACAACAAAGGCTTCCTCTGCTTCATTCGTGGACCGCAGAGACATGTGCAGGATCAAACCACTGTAACCATGGTAATGCACATTACCTGACAAGGTTAGTTGTGTTTGACAGGGCGGTGGGTGTTGCATTATGCACACAAGAGGTTTCAGCATTCTGCTGACAGTCACGTTGAGGGCAGTGACAGTGACTGGTTGTGGCTGCCCGGACATCTTTATACAGGAATGGTGTCTGTGCACACTGCTCAGGCGCATTTTTGCAGCATGCACAGATTCGAGAATACTATGAAGTGCAAATGCTACAGCACATAAAGTGAGAAACAGATGTGTGACTTAGAATTTGACCATTTCTTTTAATGATTTGATGCTGTGTGTGTGCTGTATGTGATTACAGTGGATCAGCAGCACTGGGAGACAACTTTCCCCGGGGGACGATAAAGTATCACATCGCATCAATGAGCAAAACACAAATTGAGTCAGTAATTTCAAATGGAAATATAGAAGCAGTACAACGATAAAACTTTGTGATTCAATTTGGAAGATTTGTGTAACCCTAACAGCCAATTGCTGTTAAGTTATCAGGCTGGATCTCAAACCCAGACTAATTTTAAGTGAGTATTTCTCTCAATTTTCTGTGTTTCCTGTTGAAGCCCGCTGTCTGCTTTAAAACTATTGTAATGTCAGGCGCTCAGATATATGGTTTAATGGGGTTGTACGGGAGTTAAAGAAAGAGATGGACTTGATTAGTTGATGTATTGTGGTATAAAAACGGATGATTAAGAGAAAAACAAAGAAAACAACCAGCCTTAAGTGTCATTTGGGTGGCAGAGACTGAATTATTTCAGTGAAAGGACAATTTGAGGCTTTTTCACAGATAAGGTGTTACCTTTGATATTACTGCACTGATTTTCATTCAAGCTTCACTTCCTTTATTAAGCCTTTCAATAAGCAGTTATAAAGAACCTGCCTGGCCTTTTCTTCCTTAATGGATGTTAAAAGATTTTTAGCATCAATGTTGCCTTGACAGCAAACTGAGGGAGCCTTTTCAACCCAATGGCAAGAAAAAAGATCTCATTTGACATTTCTACAAACCATGTACATGCTACATTTGTACATTATTTTGTAGTGGATATAGTGAAACTTTTTTTTCTCAGCAAAGCTGAAATGAAGGTGAGGTTTAGGCATAAAAAAAACACTTGGTTATGGTTAGGAAAAGATCATGAATGGCTTAAAACACCCATGTTTGGTGGCACAAAAGCTGCTGAAAAAGCAGGTACGGGTCAGTGAAAAATACCCAGGTTCGGTGACTCAAACACAGCTGGGAAATGTCATGATCTGTTTTTGAGAAACACCCAGGTGTTGTGGCTGAAACTCCACTGGGAAACCCCTTGATGTGCCAGCAGGAAATACTCAGATTCAGTGTGGAGAACGTTGCTAAAAAAGACCCGGCCTTGACAAAACATACCCAGGTTTGGTGGCACAAATACCCCTAGGATCTGTCAGTGAAAAAGACATTTTTTCCAAGGTTCAAACACCGCTGGGAAATGTCACAATGTATTAGTAAAAAACTCCCCATTGGTGCTACAAATGCTACTGGAGAACGCTGTGATGTGCCCGGTTTGATGGAAAATACCCGAGTTTGCTGTCACAAACCCCACTGGGAAATGCTGCAATCTGCCCCTAAATCACCCAGGTTCCACAAAATAGACTCCGATTTGGTGCCACCAACACTATTGTTGTCTGTTGGTTTTGAACAGTCAATCAACCATCCCCTCCACCACTTGATGACCAAGTCAACTTCTATATTATGCCACTTTAAAAATGTTGATTTGATACATATGAAACATGCGTGTTCATGATTTTCAGAAATGTACAATGCCAACATTTTTTCTTTTGGTGACCCAACTGGGCTTTTTACAATGTTAAAAATGAATCATTCTTCCAAAGCCATTTACTTACTAATTATATATTAACCAAGCAGTGAAAGTGATTTTTTTTTGTACATTTTCAAACTTTTATGAATGTTGTGACATGTTGCACATTACTTTTCAATCTGTCATGTGTTCCCTACATTAAGAGATAAATAAATAAACCTGGCAATGTTATTTCCTCTTCTACTGGGGTAATCCAAACATCGAGATTACATGTCAGAATGGGATCAGATATGTCCGTGTCACAGATATTCTAAATCCAGACGACACGTGCAATCTTGTAAACACACAAGGCCGCAGCCAGCAATATTGTACACCATGACTTATGGCTACACGATAAACCATCCTTTAAAAAGAGGAATTTCAAGCAGACAGGCAGGGGATGTATGATAGATTAGTTGTGTCAGGTTTTATATCAGCCATTTAAGTTGTCACCCTCCACAGCAAACAGCCCCGGAGGCAGACAAACCTCAGTAGATTTCTGCACAGTGAGCACTCTTCTTCTTCTTCTTATGCAATGAAGCTGGTGAATATGATTGAGAGATTATAGATGTGTTACAAAAGCAAAATCTAGAGAATGGACTGCACATTGTAGCTGACACATCATCAGCCTTTACAAACATCATGTCCATTCCAGTGCACTCTTATGTATTTGACATTTTCCCACTAGATATTCATCAATATCAGCCATTCTTAATAAACTCATTCTGGATTTCTCATTGTCTCTCATTTAAGCCTTCCCTCTGGCGGCCCACCCAGCTGCATCCCCCTGCCACTCTAATGGTATTTTCTCCTATCAACCAGCTTATCAAATCCAAATTCCAATGATGGATAAATCTGCCTGAGCTGATGCGCTGGAGTGCTGCCTGCTGCTATCAATCAACGTGTTGCCAGGTGATTGTGTCCTGCTGGGATGTATGACATTATGAGGTCCATTTGGAGGCCCAGCTGAGTTACATTGGCTGCAATCGCTCAAAGTCAATTTCCACCATTGGTCGCATTCTCGTAATCTATGCTCTTCTGGAAAAGCAGTTTAGCCCTCCTCCTTGCATCTCTTATACATGTTGCGCTCTCCATGAAAATTGAAGCAATTTCAGACTCTTATCCCCTCGGATGTATGGGCCATTATCCCTGGGTGTTAAGTGCAGAATGCATGGCTGTATGTTTAAAACAGCACTTCTGCACACATGGGTATGCTTTTAAAGTGACTCATGAAGAAAGGTAATCTGAATAAAAATAACCATTGAATTTCTGTGGGAGGACCATGAGCTTTACATTATGTACGCTATTTGCAACCTGCTGGCAGCATGACAGTGGCCATATTTGCAAAGATGAAGCAAGGTAAAGCTATAAAGAACCCCAGTTATGAGTCCTAAAACCTAGAAATGCGTGTCAGGTTGTTTTTAAGGGGTATTCGGTTAGAAGACTTAAATACGGTTTGTGGTTAACACAAACTTAACTTAACTTTTGTTCTATGACATAAAAAACATCAGTAAATATCCCTCTTGTTAACTTTGAAGCACTTAAGTGTCCTAACAAAGGCGGTTGCTAACAAGTGGCTAAATGTAACTTATGTTTATTACGGGATATTTGCACAATGAAGCCAAAATAGAACTAAAACCGAGCTTTAACATCTGCACCATGGGATGGATATGAAAAGGTAATTTAATAAAATCAACAAACTGTCACCTACATGCAAAACATTAATATTGGAGACACTGGGAAATACTGTTAAGAAAGCCAGAGCAATAACATATTAGGACTAAAACATAATAAGAGCTGTTCTTTACAGAGAATCCTGTGGAAGAAAAGTCAACAAGTTTTAAAGAAATTCATTCAAGTGCATCAGTGAGATTCACCTTCACAGGCCCCCGGTGTATTTCAGGAATCTAATCTTTTCATGAGGAAGCTTCTGACTGCAATTGTGAATTTGAAATGCCAATATTGAACTGTTTGTGATAGCATTGCTTTTCACAAACCCATATGGCCATTCAGAGTGCTGGTGCCTGACCAGAATCTCCAGTAGCTCTTTGGACATCATAAATTAAGGATACAAAATTGATATTTCTTAATCGAAGCTTAAAGCAGAGTTGGCAGGCAACACTCAATTACACACCACTCACATCACAGCCACTAAGACCTAATATAAATTCATTATGGTCTCCTTTACTATTTACGAGTATCAAAACGTGGGGGGATTTTTAAGTATTAATTTCATTTTGGGTTAATTAGTCAATTTGTGCTGATCATATCATTTATTATTTTTTTCTGCAATCCAATTGTTGGGAAAGTAGCACCTTGGGATGTTGATGTTAATCACGTAATTTATTTATGTTCTTCTTTCAAAATCATTCCTCCACACAACACAGTGCATGCAGCAATGCACGTCTAATCCAAGACGATAAAGAAAGCTTAACAATTAATATTTATTTCTTTGCTGATATTTTAAATCAGCACGCACTGGAAGGTCCATTAACCGATTAAACACGGGAGATGTTGGCAAGTTGGAGAGACACTAGGTGATCGCTCAGACCGTGAATAAGTTTGGAATGTAATTCATGACTGAGAAACTTAAATTAAATTATTTGTTCCTGAATGATGCATCTCCAAGACTAATGCGATTATTAAATGAACTGAATAGCACACATGGCTTCACATTTAATTGCATTTAACCTCCGACACCACAAGCATTAACAGTCTGAAACAAAAGTTAGGAATATACGCACGGCCTTGACTAAATATCATCTGAATTCCCTCTTCTAATGTTTTCCTTTCTACCTGCTATAGTAGATGAAACCTCTGAAATGACTCTGAAACTGACAAGGTAAGTCTTAAAGGTCATAGCTGAAATTGCTTGGGTGCCAGCACTTAATACTAACATTCAGGAATATAGACACAAAAGAAAATGGGTTATTTATGACCCCTGCTCCCAGCACAGTGAGCACAGCACACACTGTAAGCCCATGAATATTTCAGGGCAGATAAACCACGGCATTTCACGCATAACGTAATCACGCTGTCGGTTGATTAAATTAAGGACCTTAAGTCGTGTGAGGGAGCTGTGGCTGAGAGAGATTCTGAGTCACACGATCGATTCCCTTTGGCTTCTGAGGAAGAGAAAATGAAGCCATTTTGCTGCTGTGAGGAGCATGGAGAGGGATATTGAGGGGGTTTGAAGACGGATGTAAATAAACACAGAGGAAAAAATACAGATAGAGAGAAAAGGGGAGAGTATCTGAATGTTTTCTCCAATAAGAAAGATAAGAAAAGCACATTGTTTACTGTTGCAGTCACTGGTGTCACTGAATTGCTATTTATTACTGAAAATACACTTTTTTCAGCAAGGTCTTTTTTTCCAAACACTCTACTTATATATCAAAAGCATCTCAAATATACATTTAAGCAATTAACTATATAATCAGCATCTGTGGCAGCAATCGGCTATACACATGGTACAATTTTTGGGGGAATACATTTATTTGCTTTCTTTCTGAGAGTTATGACCAAAATATATGATGCAACCTTCACGCTGGATGCACAGAGCAGAGTTTTTGGTTGGTTTTTTTTTTTCTGAAGTTATACGTTTACACAGACACCATCTTTGTAGGGTGTGGTTGCTGCCAACATCACTATGTGCATACTGAGTTTTGCCAAGTGATAACACAGGTGTTTAGGCCAGTTTTGAAGCATATAGTCTATGTTAACTGGTACAAAATTAATTAACTCTTTCTCTTCTCACCTTTTAAGAATTTCTTTCAATTTGGAGGACATTCATGCTAAGTTGATAATTGCCTCTTTTTTTTTTTTAAATGCTTTTGACAGAAATCAATCAGTTTGCTCAGGTTTCAAAATGTTTAATTGCTTGTAAAAGGTGTATGAATGCAGCTCAAGAAAACTAAAGTCATTCAAGGTTCTGAAGGGTTAATGTCCTATAATTTCCTGTCACCACCAGTGCCCAGGAGAAAAAGAAGAGGAAGAACTGTGTCCAATGCTTCCTCTCTTGGATTAGAAAGACCTTTTCTGGCAGCACCGTCATCGACAAGAATTAAATGACAGCTGAAGCTCTGTGAAGGTTTTATTTCTTATTAGCATAATTTTTAGGAGTTGTGCTATGAAAACCCTCACAGCTCTTCAGAGGACAGCACGGTGGCCGCATTCACTAATTAGATTAAAAAATCAAATTAGTGAATAAATGTCTATACTGTATACACAGATGTAGTAGTAGCTGGTGAGTTGGGCGTACTTCACTGTAAAAAGAATCTATTTGTTTTAACTTTTTTTTTTTTTTTTAAGTTATGTGTCCAGGCTGCCTTATATTTCTAAGTTGACTGAATTTGAGAAGACAAGTTGAATCTTTATAAACTTACTTATCTCAAGTTCAATCAACTTAAAATTTTAAGGCAGCCCAGACACTAACTTTTTCAAGTTAAAACAATTAATTTCTTTTGCAGCGTACTAGGTTGATGACTCGGTTACCAAGGAGAAAGTGGTTACACTCTCCTTTATGTTTCTATGTTTTTTTGGCGTGGGTATACAATAAACAGTTAGAAAAAGAGGTGGGTATTTAAACATGTCGATACACTCTACTATACCACTGACTGTATGTATCTGACCAATAGGGTATTTATATTTATACTACTTTCCATACGGCATATATCTCATTGTGCATTAAGATTTATAATACTGTCTATATCTGATCTACAGTGTATAGTTCACCAGCTAAATCTCCTCTGAACATCTGTTAAGTTACTGCTCCTTTTAAGAACTAAAAGAGTCAGACACATTTAAAATGTATGAAGACATATCTGCATAAACAAAGCCTTTTAACCATAATATAACATAACAGAGAAAAATTGGACTGAGACATTAAAGCTTAGTGTTACCATGTTAACCTCAGGATTCATGCTGGGCTTCTTTAGATTTAAATAATAATTTCAACATGATAACTGCAAAACAATGATATATGAATATGAAATTAAATGTTGTACATCAGGAAAGAGAGCGTAGAGTTGTCCGAAACTATTTACATTCAGGACCAAGGATAATATTATCTTTTGACTGTCAAGGCCACCAAAAAGCAAAAGAAAAAGATGGTTCACATTTTTATAACTCATCGTAATCCACTGAAGCAGGAGGTAACTGAGGTCATTGTGTTTACATTTACCATGACAGACAATACATCTCACTGAGTATGAAATAAAACCTAGAGCCCAAGCTTCATATTTAACATGATGGTGGCATCTCACATTAAATTTGATAGGCCAACCACTTTAAAAAAAAAAAAAAAATTCTTATGGACTTTGGAAGACGATAAACAAATCTAAGGATGAAACTCTCAAAGAGTTACAGTTTCTGATGTTATCAAATTAACAAAACAGAAAGCAAACTAACAGACAGCAAATTAGAAAATTTACCAAACTGTTGAACTATTCATTCAAAAGCTTTGGAAAACAGACAATTGTTTTTTTTTATTCAGCTACATTATGCTGATAAATGTCCAAGATCATAAACTGTCTTCTTTTTGTTTTTAATTATTCCATCTTGAGCAATATTGTGATAATCTGTTATGGTGAAGCTTAGTCCAAGTTGTTAATCACATTGGTTCAAAGCTGCACAGCATCGAACTGAAAATTCAGTTGGAACCAATACCACTAACAGAAGTCTTAAGGGAGTTTTATCACCTTCTGTTCAGCGTTCATTAGTCTGTCGTTCATTGTTGCTTCGACTGAAACCATGGTCTCTGCTTTGAGGCTGGAGCCCTGCGATATCAGAGGAAGACCTGCTGGAGTGCGAATAACAGCTTCAACCGCCGCGCTCTCTTTGTTACATGAATCTCTTTGTTTGCCTCACGAAAGCTTTCACACAGTCTCACTCGGAAACAATCATTCACTCGAATTTCATCACTCGACTGTGAACAGTGTTGTGAGTGCGGAAGCCTCAAGTGATAATCTTCCCAATTTCCAAAGTCTATTTATTCTTCCCTAGACAGATATATCATCCATTAAAAATACGCAATTATTCCTCCCCTTCTCTGCAGCTCAGGTTAGCTGCAAGTGGAAGATCATGAGATTTTTTGTTTCGCACAACAGTGACCAAGCCTGTTACAGTAATGAGATAACCGTCAGGATTATACTTTAAAATAACAGTTACAAATTCAAGAATCGCACCATTATGGATACTTTGGTGTTCAGAAGCAGTTGGAGGGAGTGTGAACCCGTGGCTAAGCCAGCTGTTGCTGGTCAATAAACATTTTTTTTGCGAATTAAATATTGTGCATTTCAAATATGTAGGATTTGCTGATATCATTTGGGTTTTAGGAGCAGTCTTTGGACATGTATACAGCGTATTCAGAATATGCTTCTCCCTTGGTTTTTTGTTGTTGTTTTTTTACCAAAGTTTGCGACCCATCGCCTCTTGCATGTTAATGGTCAGCTCATTACGTTGTCATGGATACGCTGTACATAAAACAACTAGCCAACAGTTTGTGAGGCTGTAGTAGAGATACATTCCCAAAATAAAAGCCCACATTTCTGGTCAAAAGGAGAAACCCTCCTACTTTTAAAGATGGCAGGCTTGGATGCCAACGTGATTTTGGTTTGCGCAAATATGAGGGAGGCTGTGTCCACATGATCCAACAAGTATGCCACCATCAGAAAACTGAAAAAATCCTGAACATGATGTTAGGATCGATGTTAAGAAGCAAATTGGCACAAGCAGCTTCAGCCATTCCAACCTTTCCATATTTTGAGGTGGTAAATGACATGTTAGGGTACAGTAATCAGAGCTGTACGACTGCATGTAAACAACAATATTAAAGTAATATTTAATTTCACTGGCCCTGTAAACAGCTTAGTAGGAATATTGTCTTTTTCAATATATATAATATATATATATATATATATATATATATATATACTTTATTTTTTATCATATCATTTCATACAGCTTTTCATTTTGCTATATTTCCCAAACAAAACATATATATTCAAAAGATAAGTAGCCAAGGTATCAGCCAAATAAATAAATAAATGAGTAAGTAAAGACACTGAATAAGAGAAAAAAAAGAGAAGCTGGAGATATGCAGACAGTTCAATTTTTCAAAATAAGGGCAAAAACTGGAATATTTTGTGCATGTAAATGTAGTCAATGTATCATAAATTTCCTAATTTTTTTATACAAATGTAAAGTTAATAAAAAACACTTTTTTTAGATTTTTTGAGGGGCATTTTTTTTTTCATTAGATAGTAGAGATGGACATGAAAGGGTGGGTGGAGAGAGGAAATTACGTGCAGTTGTTGGAATCACACCCATGTCGCTGTTAAGGACTCACGCTTTACCAGGTGAGCACCTCTGAAGGGCACTTTTGATACATCTGGGCTGAGTAACAAACAAAGATAACAAAGTACTGCATGCGCTGAGCTGCAAATACAATGACGAACTCGTGGTAAAATGGTCAGAATTTTGCAAGATTTTCTAAACTGCAATGTTGGGTTGTACAACCAAAAGTGAGTACACTGAAATGTCAGGATAAACTATGGTTTGATTTATCAAAGTTAAACCACAAAGTCAGGAGGAATAATGTGACAGATGATCACAGTTGGGGTAAAAACTGAAGAATTTCCTTTCGTTTTCTGACCCAAACATGTTTTGCTTACCGAGGGGTTTTTCTTACAACCTTGCGGATTGTCGGACTGCTTGCAGTTTCTGCCCTGCTGGACTTCTTTTTTATCAATGTGGCTGTGTTCCCAGATTTTAGCTATTAACTTTGTGAGTGCAATGTCATTATTGCTGGTATAAATGGTAGCCAAAACTTCAAAGAAAGACTTGTGTTTTAAGAAACTAGAGTTTCACTTTGAGAAATGTAGTTGGAAAATCTTTTAGAAATAATGAGTAAAGGGAAAGCTGCAGCATGGTTTTATGCTGTTTTAGATGCAGAGCGCCTCATTAATTCAGTTCACACTCTTACTTAGTCACTCACTCATTCATTTATTCATCCATTTATTAAATATCTCTCAATATTTTCTTAAATGAGAAGACTTTGGTCAGGTTGGTACGGCCTCAGGGGACAGTAAGCTGAGCTTTTAGGTTTTTCACCTTTAACAAAGGTTCCTCTGTTTGAGGAGAGGGCGCAGCCTAATTCAAAGATCTTTTAAATGAGAAATTACATACATGGTGTGAGTAGTTCTGCTGTATTACGTCCTGACAGTTAGTGACACTGTGTTGGCTCGATCCACATGCCACGCCTAATCAGGGAAGGTTTCAAAGACTTAATTTGTTATAAAGTTTTTTAAGTTACCGATCAGTTTCTCTCAGTCTGGCAGACTTTCTACTACTCGTTAGTGGTTTCTTACTGCCTTTCACTTTTCACTGCTCTGAGAACAGCTGGAGCTCACAGCATGCAGCTGTGGGTTATGTGAGCAGGTGGGCAATTGTTCTTGTCATCATTTTAGATTTGATCCATATCCTTTTTTATTTTTTTTTTTTAAATGACATGATTCTCATGTGCCAATTATTTTAGTCCTTGCAGTACACGAGTAAAATAATTACAGTATCAACTGCATAGTGATTGAAACATTTGACATTAATAATTTCTCATAAATTCACATCCATGAAGGTAGCATCGTCCTATAGCAGCATGAAGTATCGTCAGAACGTTGTTTTTTTTCTGCTTAACAGTCATTTAAAATTCACAAATATTCACTAACACTGTAAATGGATTAAGTTCACTTCTATTCCCTGTAGCTTTTTCAGAGGCATGATGGGAAAGAAAATCAGTAATTGAATTGAAACGAACGAGGCGGGTTGAGGCAAAGCACATTCATCGAGAAATGTTTTTTAACAAGTCATCACAAAATGACTCCCGGGATGCATTAAACATTACAAATTGATAATACATTGCATTGTTAGAGTACATCCGGGGAGAGTTTTAACTATTTTTTTTTGCATTTTAGATGCTTACATGTGGATTGTGGGAAACTGCAGCACACCATGCAGACAGGAGAAGTCTGGGAGTGTCTTTGTTTCTGTGTTTGGCTCTATAATAAGGTTCTAAAACCTTTGTGATATGACTTATCATTTTGAAATTTTCTTTTTAATCAGTGTGCCTTAGCAATATAATCTCAACCCATCGCTCCTCAAGATGCATGTTTGAGGCAGCTCCTCCATTACAGTCAAATCACAGTTTCTTTCTATGACCGTCAAACAAAGGATGTAATCCACGCTCTCATTAAGTGCAATGCTAAAGTTGCAAAATATGCAGGTTTTGTTTCTGTGTGTTTATGTGTCATTCTGAGTCCCCTCTCTAAATTCTGACTTTTTGCATTTCTGTAAAATGCAGGCGGAGCTTTTCATGAATTCTTTTTTTCCTCAGCAGCAGTTTGTGGTTTTTTAATAACGGGATGAATAATTGATTCATCAATCTAATCAGAGCTGATCAGAAAAGACTGATAGATGAGACGAGCAGCTTCTTCAGAGGAAGTGAAAACAAACTTTTAGATCCAGCACAATCAATGTTTTACTTTCACTGTGCCTGGCGTTCTGCTGCTCCATCTGTGCAGTACACGTACAATGAGCAACTGAACAGCAGACCGAAACCCTGCATTGAACATTTCAAAACCTTTCTTGCATACTAATTGTTGTGCCATTAATTGTTTGTGTGCCCAAGGTTGCCTGCTCCTGCTCTACAGTCATCTCAGTGACTTTAACCATCAAGTGTGGTTAATTTTTCTTTAATTTCTTCTTTCACAAGCCAGTCTGCAGCACCAGAGCAAAGAAAAGTAAAAGTTGTGCCAATTGTAACTTTTTATTCTCAGTTTGTATTTCACACATATAATAAGACACTTTAAACAGACTCCCAGTGGCTTGAAGACAGTGGCTAATTTGTTTGTCTGGCTCTTCACGTTTTCTTTTCTGATAACGAATACAGACTACAGGACAGTTATTTTCCTCAGGCACAGAACGCACATGCACATTACAATATTGGCTTTGAAAATGAAAATGCGTCTTCAAAATGAAAATATTAAAGTTAAGCCCTGTGGAAGCATGACTGGGAGAGTTTGCTTTGGTTGAAATATTATGACATGCCTCCCTGTTTCATTTTAGCTCACATTTTAATTCTCTCTTTTTGGTACCTGGCTTTAAGGCCAACTGCATCTTTTCTGGGTACCAGTCAGTCATTAGCAAATCAGTGGCGTAGATTAAAGGGCTCGTGCCCTTGACTCCCTAAACCCCCACACATGCAGCTCTGAATAATGCAATACTGCATTTTTACTGTTTAATTCAACTAATACTTAAATACAGTAATCTTGTATTTTAAAACATTTATTCATCAATGATCCATTATTGGGCGCACTCCCAGTTTGGAGAAGCAGACACAAGTAGGGCACAGAAAGCTAAGCAGTGAACTGCTGTCGATGCCACATTGGTTGCCATGCCACAATGAAAGTGACACAACAACACAAACTAACAAAGCAATCAAGGCAGCAGTAGTCCAATAACTCTCTATGTTTTGCAAGGCTGAATTTCTGTTTCTGTCAAAAGACTGGTAGCTGTGAACAGAGGCAGTAACATGATGTATTTCAGCCTCTTAAAAAGGACTACCTTCCATTCGTCTATCCAATTTCATCCATTTATCCAGGGCCAGCTTGCAGGGACAGCAGGCTGAGCAAAGTACTCCAGATGTCCCTCTCACTGGCAACATGCTCAAGCTCCTATTTGGGGATCCTTAAGTGTCCCCATGCCATGTGAAATACATGATCCCTCCAGCAGGTTCTGGGTCCATCCCAAGGCCTCCTACCAGTTGGACAAGCCCAGAACACCTCTAATGGGAGGCACCCAGAGGGCATTTTAATCAGATGCCCGAACCACCTCAGCTGGCCCCTTTCAACACAAAGGAGCACCGGCTCCACTCTGAGCTCCCTGCAGATGTCAGAGCTCCTCAATAGAGTTCTCAAACTAAACCCAAAACCATCTTTCAAGCCAACAGACTCAATTAACAAAAACACTATTCTACCTTACAGAACACTGGGAGTTGCTGGTCTACCGCTACCTCAATCATTAGTTAGTTTGTTAATGTGTGACTTTTGAAACTGGACCAACGTGGTGTCCACTAGTTAGGGGATTAGTGGAATAAAGGAATATATCTAATTTGGAAGATTGATAAAACAAAATACTAAAAGAAGGCTAGGGGATGGGGTGGGAGGGTCCTTGAAAGACGTGTATTTTGAACATCATCTGAATTTTTAGATTTGAGTACATAAGGAACACTGTGAAGCTACAGAATGTTATAAAAACCCGAAAAGAAGACGCCCTTTAATGAACAGCATAAACCCCAGCTCAGATAATGTTGACATTAGCAGGAGTTGCAGCAGTCTAAATACCTTTTGACAAATGTCTCTACAAGCCAGAATAAGAACATCATTTTCAAATCTATATATTTGAAACTCTAGATAAAACCCAATCAAGAGGAACGGTTAATGGACATCATAGACAGTTTGTTTGTTTTGGTTTGGTTTTTTGTTTGAAACAAATCATATTATTAAACCCAGGGGGGTAACTTTAGTGGACTTGTCTGGTAGGTGAGTCAATTTTACTTTTAAGGAACCATATTTTAATAGTTTGCAAGATCCTGTCATGTGAAAGCAGCAGCTGAATATGCAGGCAGTGCCCTCTGCACACATCATCTATGATTCAAAATCTATGACCACACATCAGATTAAAGCTGGCAATACATAATTGATATGCAAGTTAATTTTAGAAATGTTTTGATTTATTTTAAAGAGATGATCGTCACATTAATTCATCTCCCTCGAGCTAATTCTGGGATGAAAGATTTATTTTGAATTGTAGATGAATTCCTTTTAATGGCAAACATGTCAGATGTGCAGCAAGTGTCAAACAAGATATTCCTAGTGTGATATCGTGTTAACATTTACCGTGTATACTCTGACTGTGCTCTGAAATATACAAGATTTGCATCAGTTTTTGCAACAAAGGTGACATTTAAACATAGAATAGAAATAGATTTTTAAGATAAACTTCAAAATTTCACAGATGCAGATGACATTTTGCATATAAAGAGAAATTTATCCAACACGCACTGGCTTGTTCATGTGGATGTAAAGAGATGTGTGAAGGTATGGTAAATCAGCACAGATGTGATTCTTCAGCATGTGCACATCAGGCCACAGCAGTGCATGTTCAGCGGTTGATGCGGTGCAAGCTGGGACCAGCTGTCCTCTGTCTGACTGTGACTGTGGCCGATGTGGCAGGACGCATTATGTGGCCACATGGCAGCTGGCACAAATGACCATCTGCGTCAGCTCAGGCTGGACAAAGGGAGGTGGAGTTTAGACCTTTTCTTTGCTTCAATCAACCGGCAATCCCCTAATTGCTACTTTCCCAGCACACACCTGAACTTGTTCGGTATAATTTGGTAGTAAAAAAACAGTTTTAACATACTAATCAGAAAAGTTAATCAGTGGTGTTGCTGAATGTGACCTTTCCTTAATTCTTTTTCATATTTCCATTGAAAACCCATTGTTGCTGGGAGTTCACTGTGACCTTTTGGAGTGCCACAGAAATATGTTAACTAGTTTAGAGCCAGGCTCTGCAGAACCAGAAAAACAGAATTATACTGACTGGGAGTTTCATTCACATGAGAAATAATAGGAAAGTATTGAATTTTCACTAATAATGAGAATAAAATCAAATTTATGTATCCAAAATGTTTTCCTTACTCAACAGACAAAACAATAAAACATCAGTTGCTAAGTTTTGGGAAAATAACCTATAACTTAATGTCATATTTGCTGAAATTGTCACTACGTACACAAGGTATTATGAGAAAGATAGTCTGTGAAAAAAATCATGTCACTTCTTGCCTGCCTACTGCCCAAATGACATTTGGAAGATAAGATCTACCACGCCATAATGAAAACAGCCAATCAGAACAGAGGGGGTCTCTAACGCAGCTGTCAGTCATATCAATCACTGCTCGTGAACTGCATTCAGAGTAAGCAGCGCTGATAAAATATGAATCAAGATTCTGTTACTGGATTGTCTATTTGTCTTCTCAAATGTTATCATAAAAATATTTCAGTGGACTTTTAGCTGGAAAAGTTTTTGACCTGGCCGCCATGTTGGAAACAGTCGACTAAAAGAAGCCCCGCCCAGTGGCTGCACCAGCTTTCTCATTTTAGAGCTAAACAGTACACTAAATGATATTTCTGCAAACATTCAAGATGAGAAATAGACAATCCAGTAACAGGTTCATATTTTATTTGTGCTGCCAAGTTTGACAGTTTGCTGTCTCTTCCACAAAGCGCAGAGTCTGATCCAAACAGCTGACCGGAGGTGAAACAGTGCTGTTGGGCTTCTGCATTTACAGTTGAAAGAATAAAGCGCCAAGGGAAAGAGCTGAATGAAAGTGAGGTAAAGTGACTAAAATATGTTTTGATGTCGCCTCTACTCCACAGTGGTGTAATGCTGAGCTTTGCTAGTCCCTTTGATTTCTGCAAACAGGGAGCGCACCGACAGCAGGCTACTGTATGTAATACACTGACTATAGATAAGTATCTCATAAAACCCCACTTCAAAAATCCCCAACTATCCCTATAAGTAAAGCAAAATAATTTTTAAAAAAGTGTTAAAGAACATACTGTAGTAAACATTAAATAGAGTGCCTGAACTGAAAATACTTCAGAAAATTCCTAAAAGCTAATTTGGATAGTGACAGAAGAAGTGCACGATAACACCAAACCTCCAGAACTGCAACATATTTTGGCAGGATGTGACAACTCCTCTCCTTTTTTATGCTGCACATTATTATTTAGGAGTTTTGTAAGCTGTGATTTTATTTCTGCAGTCTAGGTTATTTCTTGTGCAGTTTGTTGTTGACCTTGTGGAATAAAACATACCAGTCCAATTTCAAATTTTTGATACAGATGCAGCCCTCCAAAATTACCATGTTGCAGCCTTTGCTTTCTGTTAACTGACCCTGTGCAGTGTTAAAACTTTGGAATGATGGATTCAGAGCTGAACTTACACCACCGAACCACTCCAATATAATCATCAATTATACATCCCCTCTTCACACCAAAACCCCACAGATCAGGCTATGTGGCCATGTACTCTAGTGTATAACATCAAGTATTTCTGAGCCTTTCGAAACTCTCAGTCACTACATTAAAACCATTTAATTCAGATGGAACAGAGATTTCTTAAGAAGCTTTTTCAACTGTCTCTGCCCACCTCAATTGAGAGATTTACTTTTCTCTCTCTGCAGTGAAGACTGACCTTTAATCTGAGTAAACAGATGGTGCACTGGTCCTGTGGGTGACTATTAGCCATTTAACCTCTGCTGATGCTTAGACTGGTAGGATGGCATTTTGGGCAACAGTAGCAAGTCTTTCAGTTGCATAGGTGCGTGTATTAACACAGTATATCATAAATAAACAATGGTGCAATGTGGTGTCCACAAGTTGAAGTGTCCTTGGTGTGTGGGTGAATGAGAGGAAAATTGTAAAGCACTATATAAAATACCTAAAGAAACTTGATAAGACTTTTTGCCCTCCTTCGAGGCAGCTGCCAACAACCCAACTCATGAAATACCCACTGTAACTGTCTCAGACAGTTTTATTGATGTGTTTATTTTGTATGTTTCAGTTATAAATTCATAATGGTTTACGTTCATATGGTCATTACAAGTGATTAAAAATGTGATAAATAAGGTGTTAAAACTTTTAAAGATGTAATTAAATGTGACTTAAAGGTGCCTTAAAAAATGTATTGCCTTTAATGTAAGGTATATATTTAATGCAGAGAGTAACACCACCCCAGTGTAGTAGACGGCATTGTGGGAAATGTGATGTCATGTGGTGAAGTCATAGGTCAGTGGCATTATGAGGAAGAGCAACACGGCTGCAGATGGCCAACGAACAACTTCAGAGTAACGATATTCTACACGTGGTCCAGAGGCGCACACAGTAATTGTTCCTTTATTTACATATAATGTTAATGTGCCTTACAAAGACACTGGTGGTGCATTTTTTAGTCATTTTGTTTTAGCAGATTTCTGTCGTGCTAATTGGACTGCTTAACGATGGACACGAGATTGAGAGTGAGTGTTTTTTTAACTTTTTTGTCCTTTATGTTTGTTGTAGTATTCATGGCATTTTACAGTGTTGTAAGGAGTCTGTGGTAGAGGAAACAAAGAAGGAATGTAAAATAAATCTTTAGAAAAAGCAGGCGCCCTTATAACAAAGGCTATATCCCTGCTGCAGCAGCAAGAACATAGCGGGTTCAATACCTCCCTTTGCTACATTTTAATCGCCTCTCTTTTCCCCCTTTCACGCAATAGCTGTCCTGTTGTTGTTGCCCCCCCCCCCCCCTCCAGTTTCAGGCTGGAAGCCTCCACAGTATGGAGTACGGCCATTAATTCTTTGGACTGGTGCAGCTACACCTACAGTATAATAACATAATATAATAGAAAGTCCATATTAGAAGGGCAGAAGAGATGGTGGATGAGTTGAGACAAACTCAAGACTCAAGACAAACTCAAGACTTCCAGCCAGGAGCCACCGTTCACTTCTGTAACGGTTGGTGTGTGGACCCAAATGTGGCAGGAATTGGTAATGACTTATTTTCAGTCTTTGCAGGAACCAGTGTAAACAGGTAAGTGGCACAGTTCAGTTCCAGTTTCAGGCTGGAAGCCTCCAGAGTCTTTGGGCTGGTTCGTGGAATAGACCTGGACAGAATACAGTCCAAATGTGAGGCACACACTCACACAGCAGTTCAAAGGGAGCCACCACATAAGTTTTTACACACGAAGACGAGTGTGGCGAAACTGTCAGAGTCTCTGATCCACAGGACACCACAGGTAAGTAGATGGAGAAACTCACACTGTTAAACTGTCAGCAGAGGACACTAAACAGCCCAGGGAAGAGGCAGAGGAAGATCAGTCCAAAGGTGCCGGAGAGTCTTGCACGAGAGAAGGAAGAACAATCTGGCGATAAGTGGGTTGACAGGCGAGGCTCATAGAACGGCTTGATTGGTGATGAGATGCAGATGAGAGCCCAGGTGAGAGTAAAGAGCTGATTAGGTGGGTTTTTTTCTAAAAAAAAAAAAAAACCCAACCACCTGCTTCTGTTAGCCAAACCTACAGAAATTAACTTCAAAAACTGTTTTATCTACTTAGTAGTACAAATTTAAGTACATGTAAGTGTATTTTGGGGGAAAAAACGTCTTATAAAAATGAAAGGCTATTTTGAAAAGACACAATGCATAGAAAAAGTGTAAATGACATGCCGGAACGATGCAGGAGGGTACGTAACGCAGTTATAAGTGACTTATTAAGCAGTGAAGGTTCCTCTTAAATGATTGTTGTCATTTTTATAGAAGTATGTGTCTCTTTTCGGCTACTTCAGTCATTCGTTTTTAAAAGTTTTGGTATTCATGCACTCTCCCTTTTTCACAGCTTTCTCTTGGTGTGACCTTGGCTTTCCTTCCTCTCATGATTGAGTGTTGGCTTAGAATAATGTATTATAATATAGAAGCTGTCTTGGCTTTCTTTAAAATTACTTGATGTGACCTGCAGATAAATGGAGGCCATCTCATCATACAGCCTTCCTTGATGAATAATGAAAACATACTTATCTTACTTCATTACGTTATCACATAACCAGTGCTTTATCCAATAATTCTTTCATCTCCAAGAGTATTTTCTGATGATTTGCACCCCATGGAAACACCTGATGGCCAGCTGGGAGGAGGAGAGGACTGCAGCTCATCTATGTACTCCTCAGTAAGCAGGAGGCAGCTGGTGCAGGTGAGCTCCACTGAACCTCCGTTCCTATCTCTCTGCCCTGCCTCTCATCATCCATCTGTGGTAAAATCTAACAGGAAGTGTGTGAGGGAGAAAGAAGAGAGTATCTCTGCACCCAGAAAAAGGGTCAGATTGAACCAGCAGCATCACACAACTAAGCCCTAAAAAACAAGCAATCCAGTGATGTCAGCTCCAGAGGAAGTCGTATCTGCTGGAGAGAGGGCAGAAAGAGACCAGACACTAGGGGTCCAACTGTCAGATGTTGTTACAAAAAAACACACAGAAGTAAAAAAGAAAAAAGAAAAATCAACAAAAAATGTCTGTCTTGCTCATATATGTGTGAATGTACTGCATGAATTTTCAATGAGTAGCATTTCTTACCTAGCTCTGGAAAGATAAACCTTTATTCCTCAAAACTGATCTTCCCTGATTTTAGCAACTATGTCTGTACATTTTCTGACACTTTATTTTAGGTCTTTGCTTTTACAATTTCATACAATAATAGTTTCTTCGTTTGATATCAATCCATATACTGAGTTTCTGTGTGGAGAATAAATGATGGCAGTATGTGAAAAATTAAACCTAACAATCATTTTTATTATCACACTGAAAAATACATTAACTTCTGTGCAGTAATGACAGTCAATGGGATTATGAGGTTGATAGAAATTTGCAGACACTTGAGTTTTATGAAAACAGAATGGCATCGTAGCTGGTTGGTGAGGAACAATAAGGACAGGGAACAACTGTTTGATAATACTGTGTCTCTTTACAATAACTGGAGGTTAGAACACACAGTCATTGACCTTACAGAGAGTCAAAAGAAGCTTTTTTTACAGCAGTTTGTATCCTGGAGTCATTGTTTGTACAACCCTCATCGCAATGAGGGTTGTACCAAATATTAATCGTGATTTTTACCCTCTAACCTTGTATTGAGGTTTTTGAATGAAGCTCTCTGGAGAAAGATAGTTAATTGCTGCTTCTGTTGAGACGCCCAGCCCAAAGCATCTCTATGTGATGACCATGTGATGAAATGAGACTCTTTCTGCAGAGTTTGCATGCAGCACCTTTAATGATTAAATGTATTTAATGGTGCTGTTAGATTGTTATGACAATCCCAGATTGGTGCAGGTCAGTGCCACTCTTTGTGTTCCAAAAGCAGGAGAGCAAACTGTTTTTTGACTGTAGAGTAAATGGTTTTTTAAGGCTGAATATGAACAAATATGGATTGATCTATCTTTTTTAAATAAATGTTGACTTTACTTTACATTGGAAATGTTTGGATGTCACGAATCTGAAGCAATATTATGCAGCCACCACTGGAATCTAATTCTACAAATAGTATAATACTAATAATAGAATAAAATAAATGTTCTCATTAGGTTGTCGAATACAGATACTCCTAGGTTGTCCAATAACGTCACTGAAGGCACCCGCACTCTTTTGGGGTCTCTATAGCCGCATTCCTACTGCACAAAAAAAATGCTAACACCTGCTAATATCTGGCTTTTTAATGCAATGTGAATGCATACGATCGGCACTGACATCTGGGTCAAGTGACTCTGCAGTAGACACAGGTTTTTATCGCTTCTGGCTCCGATCCCCATTGATGGTAATACAACACCTGGGTGACCGCGATAATTTCAGCTCCCCAGCCAGTGAGATGCAATGATGTGCCGTTACTAATTACTGTCCATCTCCTCCTAAACAGCGCTAAAACACCGATCCAAATTCATATGCACCGAGTTTGAAAGAGAGACTGAATAAGTAAGAGCTATACAAAAAGAGGAAACCACTGAAATGTTTTCAAAGATCTCTGTTCCTGCTGCTGTCTACTGTGTACCTGTTCTCCTGCCTTTCTCTGATGTTGCACGGACACACCAACAACACAACGCATACACACACAGAGCAGCTGACAGAAAGGCAGACCCAGTGTACTGGTAGTGGGAATGCAAAATGAAAAAAAAAAAAAAAACACGTTTTGGATTAAAATAAGTATTTACTGGGATGTAAACACATTATGTAAGTGTTGTCAGTATGTGACAGACAAACGTATGTTACATAAAGTTGCATTAAAACAACAATGACCTCAGGTTGAAACAGCATTGACTTTGTTTCACTCGGGACACAAACAGCAGTGTCCCAGCTGATAGTCTGCGTTTGTTTGACCTATAAACTACAACTCCTACCTGCCCTGCGGACTTCCCCACTCTTTTCGTAAGTTCCTCTGGGCATCAAATATTGATGTGGGTGGTTTAAACTGAATCAATAGACATGCAAAAAAAAAAAAAGAATTTAAAGAAGCTTCAAGGCTTCCTAAGGCAGTCCTAAATACAACCTTTTGCAGTGCTTTATATTATTGTTACAGCTAACACCCTTTCATTTTTTCTTTAAAAGCCTGTATACATGACGAGCAAAGGGCCAAGGGAGGGCCAAGAATAAGACGCAGAGAAGTTAACCTCAAAGCAACAGAAAAGTTTTACTGCAAAACTTTCAAGGCTTTTCAGTTTTTTTCATTTTACTGTATTTCCCACAGTCTGATTATAGCCTGTAGGCAGGTGAATGAAATGAGGGAGAGAAGAAACAACATTTCTAAAAGGTATTTTAACACTTAGAGAAGGATGCTTTAAATGTCTGGTGATAAATGGTTTAAAGGCGGGAATTTCATATTAACATGAACATGACAGATGTCTTTCAGGACTATGTACGACCAGAAAAATCCCATTTCTGAAAGATTGATTTATTAACTAGGTTTGCAGATTATGAATCCTTCTGCAAATGTGAGATGCCCCCTTCTGAATGCAAATCGGGGCGGGAAAAAAACAGCTGAAGACAATTGAAGGAATTCAAAGAGATCCACCTGAGGGCTTTCAAACACGGCGAGGCGGTGTGAAGATTCTGCAGACAGAAAATTGTGTTTTTCATGTTGGAGGCAAAGACTGCATTTGATTGGGTTATCTCCTTCCCACAGGGCATGACAACCCAGAAATCAATAGGAGTACATTGTAGACAATTTTAGTGAGTGACAGGGGCCAACAGCCGACAGCTGGACGGGAATGAATCATTTAATCAAGGCTGGAGCTGTACATTACAAGATAATGTCCATCCTGTATGCTACTCCACTGTTATCTGTAAACATCTGCCGCAAAGATGCCTCTGGCCCAAAGGAACTCCATGAATCTTGTATGGAAGTTAAACACAAAAAGTACATGACTGGTGACAGCTGTAGTCACTGAAGCCAGTTAATTTAACCTTACAAACAAGAGACCAAAGAAACACCTGGAGACAATCAATGAATATAAACTGCACTCCGTCTCTAGTGTCTTTGCACCTGCGGTTGGATATATTGACTAGTGTCCACGTTCATTTCGTCTATCTTGATATGGCTGGCAGGTGTACGGAGTGAAGGTGTGCATCTAGTCCACAGGAAACAAGCTTTGTTGCCTCACACTTGAGAGCTTTTGGGCTCTGAACATTATTGCCAAATAGTGATGATTCAATCTGAACAGAGGCTGCAGGCAGAAGAACCCAAAATTATTCAACTTGTGTACTCGATATTTGACACCAATTCTAATTGTTGCTTCTTACACTGCTCGGATTATGTTTTTTATGTTTATGCTTGCAAAAAATTTTATGAATCGACAGTTTTACATTTCATCTATTAAATTTCTGCCTACACCTTGAAATACTGATTTACAAAAACAGACAGTCCCAATTGTTTTGTTCTGTACTAGGTGCCAAATCAGATGTGAGTTTAGTCTGATGTTTATACTAACTCAGAACTGATAATTGCAGTAACATGGGTTTTGCAGACTTTGTGGTTATAATTATTAATTAATGCAACAGAGTTTAAAGCATGAGGAACGGTGAGGCAGATTTTATTTTCTCAGGCTTGACAAACTCCTCCAGAGCCACAGAAGACATTTTACAATTGCTTTTGTAGGCTGAGTAGAACTCTCAAATATGAAACTAAATTTAATGTGTAAAATTAATGAACTGCCCCTTTAATAGTCAAATATTTTACCATTATATATAAAGCATATTTATCATTATGAGCTTAATCATTTTCAGCATGTCTTTTTGACATTATTTCAACAGCAACTCGTGGTTCAGGTATAGCACGACAACACCAGCACTGTTTTTTACTGTCACTCAAATTAGTTTACTGCCAGACAACAAACTTGTTTAATTCCTGAATTCTTTGTGTTTGAGAAATGTCTTTTCCCAAATTTGTGTGCACAAAGCATTTGCATTTCAAGACACTGTGCTCATTTCACTAAATTGCAGGAATGCATACTCATGCCTTCATGCTGGTTTCTTTGAATCTTTAATAAAATGCAAAAAGAAAAGCACAAGTTCACGCAGGTCCTATAAATCCCAATCTATTTAACCTGCACACTAAAACAACCCATTATTCTTTTCCATTTTACACATTATTTCATGGTAACCTTGGCTGGTAACCACCTACTTCTATATGCTGGTGCATTTTATATATGACTGTCGAGGCTGTGATATGGAGCACTGCATCGCGTTTGCTAAATCAGGTAGGAAGGAAAGTAACACAAAGCCTCAGGGAAGAACAAGTTATATCAGTCAAGACCAATATGATACAGCTGCTCCAATTAGCATTCATACTGATGTGTTTCATGGAGCATGATTACTCTAAGAAAATGTGTTACAACAAGTGCTAATCTTGTTAAGGTATGGCAAGGTCCAAGTGACAGAAAAGACACTTTAAGACAAGTGTTACAGGTTATTTGTGTTTTCTCACTTCTGTGACACAGTCCTGAACAAAAATAACTTCCTCACAACACAGTAAAAGTAGCATAGAGTAAGCGTTGCATAAAAGTTAAATATAAAAACAATAATTGCCCAGTTAGGAAATTCTCAATGTTAAAAGTATCATTATATAACGGTTCGTGTAATATCTTGCAAATTAGCGTCACATGAATAAAGTTACGTACTCAACATTAAGTCTCATAAGTAACGTAAAGTTACAAAGTTACTGTGGTTAGTTTGGGAAAAGAAAGTAAAATTAAATGTTGAATTACTGGGTGATGATTACAGAGTTCATGTCTACAGACAGTGCATGACAACACCCTGTAATGTTAAGATATCTGCCTACAGGAGAAACCACCTGATGTTTTTTTAGGTTTATTTATTGTACCTTTCTAACAAAATGGAATTTAGAACTGGGGTGATGTGGAAAAAATCAAACATCACAATATTTTTGACCCAATTCATGGATTTCGATATTGCAACGATATTGACGGCTCGACTGAAGGCGCTTTAGTATTTATACAATGAGATTTTTGACAAATAATCACCGGTAATGTGAGATTAATGACTAAGTAGTTACAGACAAATAATAGAACAGTTAGAAAAGTCAGAAAAATGTTCAGAAAATAACACCACTTTACTATAATGCAGTCTTTAAAAACAGGGAAAGACACATTGTGATCTAAAACAATATTTTGTATAATATCAATCTATTGCTCAGCCATACTCAAAACTGCTTTACCTAAACTTCACCAGCATGTCCTCACTTCCACCAGAGGAAACAATACCCTGAACCATGTTTACGCAAACATTCCTGGCAGCTACAAAGCCCTCCCCGCCCCCACTCTCACATTTCTCTGCTTCTCCTGCCAACGTACTCCCTGCTGATACAAAGGATCAAACCCTCAGAAAAAAAACAAAAAACATTTAAAGTACAGACAGATGAAGCTACAGCAGTTCCATGGGACTGTTTCAATGCACAGACTGGCACATGTTCAGAGATGCCGTCACCCACAAGAGTCACAGCAACCTAAAGGAATATGCATCACTGAAGACAATAAATGCCCCAATCATGAAAGGAGGGCCACCAAAAGCTGTGTTTCAGTTGGGTGACAAGAAAGCATCCAGAGCCACCAGAGCGAGACTGAAAGCTGGCACCAAGGAGGCGGAGCAGAGGGATTAGAGGACTGGAGGATGACCTTAACACCAACAACACAAAGGACATCTGCCCTCCACTCTCACACATATTGAAAATAACAACACCTACATATGAAAGCTGTTTGTTGATTTCAGCTCAGCATTTAACACATCACCCCCATGAAGCTGGCTGACAAGCTCAGCACTGTGGATATACACGCCATACTCTGCAACTGGACACTTGACTCCCACACTAACACAGACTCAGACAGTTCAGCTGAGCAGCCACACCTCCTCCACTCTCTAGAGCTAAACACCGGAGAACCCCAGGGCTTTGTACTCAGCCCCCTCTTGTTCACTCTTCACACCTATGACTGCACCCTGTGTCTAGACTGCAAACATCACATCAGTGTTGTGATCGTGTAACAACAGTGTTTACACAACACTGCGGGGGTTGTCTATAGCAGTTCCACCTTGTCCGCCATTTCAAAGCATCAAGCAGCAACAGCCTGTCAAAGTCAAAGTCAAATTTATTGTCAATTCTGCCATATGAATAGGACACAGACAGGATTGAAATGCTGGTTCTCCCAGACCCCCAGTGAAAACATGCAAGTACGCAGACAAAAGAATAGAAAAAGTACAAAAATAAATAAAGTACAAAAGTAATAAAAATCACTGTTAGAGCCATTTGTAACCAGCCTTTATGATTTCCCATATTTTGGAGGATCACTTCAATGCATACCTGACCTGGCACCTCAGGATTCTCTCATTAAAGGCAGGTGTGTGAAATTAGTCAACAGGGTAGAGAACGAAGGGGATACAGTATAACTGCCATGTTTTGGGAAAAATTTCACTTTTATTGTATGACAAATAATTTTTTTCCCATTGATTTTAAGTTGTTTTTTTAAAGGCTTGTTTATTTTAGGGTATTTTGATTTCGTTTGAATGTGACAAAACAGTTCAGCATCACACAGCAACATCCTGCAGTCAAGACACCCGATGAACCCAAGATGATCAAACAAAATCAGTGAGTAATCAAATACAGTAAGTTGGTCATATCCCATGGCGTCTGTGGGCAGCTATTTTTCATTGATTTGGAAGCCACAATATTGCAGTTAAAACTAAAAAGTATAGACAAGCAACTTCAAGTATAAATGGGAAATGAAATGAGCAACTATTTCCATTATACAGTCAATGATAATTGTACAAATCCCATGAATTATGCAAATATAAGAAAAAGTCCAGATGTAATAAATAGTACAATGCAGCTTGTGTGTATGTGTGAGTAATGTAAAAAGAGAGATTTGCACTGAAACGTTACCTGTGTCAGGGACACAATCAGAGCTAAACAAATATTCAAGTAAATGTTTCAACCACAGGATGAGTAATTAGCAGATGAAGTGAAAGCCACAGAAAAAAATAGTTATTTGGAGGTGGAGGGGAGAGAGGTCAGCATTCTGACAGCCTGGTGTATTAAGTGTGCCAGTGAATAAACATCACAGCCCATCAATACCAATGAGAAGTCCCCATGTCTTCCAAGCTGCTGGGAAAAAGTAAAGGGAGAGTCTGTGGGAAAACAGAGCAGAGTGTGGTGCTCTCTGGCTCTGTCCACGGTGCCAATTCACACAGCTGCATATATTAAATTAAGTGCAAATTTGTTGTGTGAGACGTGGGAGTGAAAACGTGTCTGCTACATTAGACATGGGGTTAGCTGTACGATTTGGAGAGAACTCTATTGGGAAGTTTGCTGGACACAAATATCAAGGCATAAAAGGTGAGATTTCTTATTGAGAGGAAATTAACAATCCTGCAGAAAAGTACAGACAGAGCAACCTACTGCTCAAAATCAGCAAAACCAAAGAGCTGATTCAAGTCCAGGAGAAATAAGGGGAAGACACACGCCCCTGTCTATATAAGAGGAGTTTAGGTGGAGCGGCTGAACAGGTTGCTGAAAATCAGCATCACAGAGAACCTGACTTGGACATCACACAATATTACATATATATGTAATATTTGAATATTTCTTTGACTTTTTCTCTGAATGTACCATAGAGGGAGACATGACTGCATTTTATTGTGCACTCTTGGATTGTATAAAGACAATAAAGGTGAGCCTTGAAAGATCAGAGTCCTTGGTCTTTTTGTTTCTAATCTTTTCTGTTTTATTGTAGTTTTGATGCAAGGCCTGGCAGTGTAAAGAGCTGCAAACACATGAAGCACCTCAATCAGTTCAACCTCAGTCATTCAGCATGAAAAGCAATCCCTTGAATTATCTGGCCTTGTGGTAGCTATCTTTTATGTTAATCTGCCTGTAGCAATTTACAAGCCTTTTCCAATTATATCCGGAAAAAAACAGACCATTAAGTCTTACATAAGCTAGTACAATTTTGGAAAATCTTTTCTTTTTGTTCAATCACAGATGTAAAAAATTTGGTGAAACAATGTGACGCAACAATTGCAGTGATGATCAGTAATGAAACAAACCATTTGTTGGGTAATAGAGTTCAGTTCAGCTCTACAAATGCTGTAGCCATAGCTGGCACAGAGGTTGTATTGTTATCTTCCTATGAATGCTTTTAGATAGTCCACGTTACTTTTATGTTTTTTACCTCATGACAGTAATAACTAACATAATTAGACCATGTTATCAGCTGCGGCCATGAAGCTGATGTAGATATGATATGAACTGATGTTTGATATTCAATATCAAATATGTAATGTTTTTGACTTAAAAAGGGCCATAGAGGCATTCCTTATAGTAGGCTTAATAACTGATGGCTGTTATGTGTTGAAAGATGAGGCTATTACAAGAAAGTCATTGCTCTTCTGCTGTTTTTAGCAGTTGTCTGTAATTCCTGCTTCCAGACAACTTGGAAGTCCAAAATTTCCAACCTCCTACTACAAAATATAAAATGTAACGCCACTCAAAGTCAGAGTACCTATTTGTAAACTCGCAACTTAATCTAACCCAACTTTATACAGATGCAGTAGTCTCATGCAGTGGAGGGGGACTTGAGTCACGTGATTTGACCTGAGTCAGGTGTAAGTTGTAAATTTGAGGACTTGAGACTTGCTTGATGAGCATTGATAACAGACATGACTGACTTCAATGTTACATTTTGTTTTTGAAGTGATTTGGGTGGTTTCTAGTATAATGCATGCAAACCTGATAAAACCTACTAGGGCACAGCAGTGCAGCAGCTGCCAAGGCACAAGACAGCTAGAGGGGTAATCCAAAATTAATACAATGTGGATTCAAGGATTATGTTGTCAGTGACGATGTAAACTGAGAACAGTAGTATGCAAGGTCTGCAGCTCAAAAACCGGTGATGAGACCGCCACAACATCCAACTTCATCTGTCACTACAAAAGCTACAAAGAAAGGTACATGAAAGGGACTTCTAAGCTAACTTATTGGCTGGTCGAATGTTAGCAGAAAAGCTAACAAGATCATCAGAATTTCAGATGACTTTGCTTGAAACTTGCTTGATTCTCACCACCAAGCTGCTTAATTAAGACTTGAAGGTTAAGACTTGAGTCTTGCTTGTAACTTGCACATGTGTGACTTACACCCACCCTTGGTCTGATGTCACACAAACGCACACTTCAATCAACAGGGGTAGGATGTAGGCTATTGAACTAGAGTCTACAGTGCATGTACATTTCCAAGTATGAAATTCCATGAAATTAAATGTATAATGAAGTCTGATACCTCATGTGTTGTTTCTGTGATTCATTTACAAATGCAAGGAGGCTGCACTGCTGCTCACAGTTCACACTTGCCAAAGAAAAGACACATCAGTTTGTCACAGTCAGTCATATTTTTGTTTACGTCTGGCATTGTGCACCTGGAAGGCTCTCTAGTCCAAAGTTGGAAATTTCAACCGGAAAATTCTGGACTGGAATGCAGCATCAGTGTAAGCCATGACAGTGAGCTAGCATATACAATACCAGGACCTGAAACTGAAGCAGTGAAGTAGAATTGAGCCATGACTCATAATATCATTTACACCTGTGATTTTCCCACTCAATTATTTTCCCGTGGCTGGCAGAGAGAGTAGCCATTTGGCTGGTGGATCTCATCAGGCTTTGGACAGCGCTCTCTTCTCTTGATAGTACAGGTTTTATTTTATGCGTAAAAGGTTGATGGAAGAGTCCCAAACTGTTACACAGTCCAAGACAACAAATCAAATATTTCACCCCTCCGGGGTCATCTTAGCATGGCACAACTCCACACTTCCATCAATACTTTCTTGGTGTCTCTCAGCTGTGTTGCATCAGTAGCTAATTGTATGACATCAGTGCCGACTCTCGAAATGCTTCCGATAGTTGTCTAATTGCTACTTGCTGTTATTGCAAGGAAATGAGAAAGGAACTGATTTCTGCTTTTTTTATACTGTTGGATGAACACTGAGAAAACACCTTGCTACAAACACTGTTACCCTGGCACATCTCATTCTACACTCATCTTAAAGCTAATTGAGACATCAGCAGTGTGTCCATGTGCTACACCCCTTTACTGTTTGTACAGCGTTGTGATCCCGCTCTTCAGCTTGTGCTGCTGCTGTGCTCGATGTTGCACCCCACAGGTTCCCACAAAATAAAGTAAAGTAAATGAGTAAGAACCACGTCCCCTTAAAAATTATTTGTAATATTTCAGAGTTACAATTTTCTGCAGAATTGAAAAAGAACTCTTAAACTCTGTGGAGGTTTTTATTTTTGCCCCTAGCTGCTGAGCTCCAGCATATAATAGTGAAGTTGTTGCTTACAGTGGAAGCTGCAGCTGCCTGCAAGGTCTAAATGCACCCTGACAGTCCTGGATAAATTATTCTTGCGTGCACCACCTATGGGATTCTGCTGGGGACACTGGGAACCTGAATACTACAGTGAGGAATCTTGTGATTCATCATAAGGCAAACTGCCTGGCCGAATAGTAGCATCGCACTCAATTTCAGGTTTTAGGTTTGTTATTCACATCCTGCAGCACCTAAGAGTGTTAGGGATGAGGGAGGATGTTCGACATGAGGCCCAAGGTGTTTCAGAGTGCAGCCACTCGCCTGTCTCGAGTTGTTTAGTTCTGAGATTGCCATACTTGTCAGAGCTGCTGCTCGAACTGAGAGAGCACTTCAGCAAGCAGAGGCAGATCCGGAGTCACACATTACAAAATGTGCTTCTGTGGCAGATTCATCATTGAAGAGTACGTGTACGTTGAGCTGGCAACTGTTGATGCTACCTCCTGGACTCAATCACATGTTCATTCAGCGTATGGTCTGATGGACTGAGGGACTAACTTGTGGTGTGGTGCTGAATAACTAAGAGCTGCGGTGAATGCTCAGGAGAATGGGGTGAGGCCTTGAGCAATGCTGTAACAGTCCATTATATACACATACACTCTAACATACACTCACTGCACCATAACTACCTCCCATTACCTACCGTGGCTCTTGCTAACCTGTGATTACAACATGAGCACAGCAAAACGCCTGTCAGGTGGGTGATATGAGGCTTTTTGTTTGGGAACTGAAAATGGAGATAAAATGAGAAATGGAAATAGGCAGATTTCAGTAATTAGTACGTCTGGTTGCTAATTACATATTACCTATGCACAGAAATTATCAGAGAGGATCTGTTTTTTCCTGGGAGTGTAGGTGGAGTGGAACATGTTGCCAAGAGGAGCTGCCACTCAACTGAAGATAAAAAATGCATTTCAGTTTGAGTTTTCCCAAGTAAGCCTTCTCTCAGACACTGTTTCTTTCCCAAAAATAGTTGAAATACTTTCTATGGGAAACAATGGTGTAAACTCCACCTCTGACTGCTCAAAGCGAGGCCAAAGCCGTGACTCAGCACAATTTTGATGAGTCATCCACACATTAGGTATAGTGCTGCCTCTCCAAGAGAGGTAAAAAACACATCCACAGTTCATGTACATTCATGTACATTTTTTTAAGTGATTGAGGACTCAATCAGCATGTCACGCAAAAGAGCCAGCCAATCTTAGCTGACATTGGGCGAGAGGTGGGGTACACCCAAGACAGATCCCCAGACTATAATGGGCTGACAAAAAGAGAATTTAGAGTCACTGATTAACCTAACCCACTTAAAACTAACCTCTCTGGATTGTGGGAAGAACACAAAGAAAACTCACACTGACATGAGAAGGACATGCAAATGTGCACGCAGAAGGGCCCCACGCCCAGGCTGGAACCCCACAAGCATCTTGCTGAGAGGCGACACTTCAGCTCCTATACTGCCACATTAATGACAATCCTCTCGTCATGTTATCGCCTCATGCTACTTAACTTAATGTTTAGCTAATATTTAGTAATATTCTCGACATGATGAAACTATTCATTAAGTCCATCCAATTTTTGATCATGTGGTCGGTTTTGGTTAACTAGTGCATGTAAATTTGTCATAGGAACAGGGGGCTGAGTAACCTCTGAAACAAGACGAAACTTAACCGTGTGTGCACACTTGCATGCTTGTCATAGGTGTGCTCCATTATTTAAACAAACAGTGCTACACCCCTGGCTGTAAAATAACATTAAATAGCCTTTAAAATCATGTTAATGTGACAATCAACACACACTTATCTCAGGTTAGTAAAGGCTCTACAATAGCAACCTAAAGAGTACACTTTGATACATAGCTGAAATTACAGATTCATAATATGTCACAATGAATGCATTTAAGGTGAAGTGTGTAATATTTAGGGGGATTTGGAGGCAATTAGCAGTGAGGATGGCAGATTTCAACCAGCTAAAATTCTCATGGTTGGAATTGTTCAGGTTTTTACTGAAAGCCAAATTTTCTGCAGAGGTCTCTTTCACTCCATAACAAAAAAAAAAAAACGGGTGATTTAAACCGGTAAAAACACAGAATAAAGCAGTTTGTGCAACAAATATGTGTATCTCCGACACTGTTTGGCATGCAGGAGACAGGCAGCTCGCTGCTAATGTGTGCTCAGCTCTTTCCTGATCCAGACATTCAGGAGGTTTGCACCAGTGAAAAAACAGCTCTCCAGTTCAAATATTACTAATATTTCCAAATCGCATCAGTGTTCTGTGGTTTCAAAATGTGACCAGTCGCAATTGGAGCTCTGCCAATACAAACACACGCCTCACCTGCGCACAGTACTACCACTCATTAAGTTAGACTGTTGTCGTAGCGTCGATAAACGTGATGATTTATTCACTGTAAGCTGGAAACTAACTAACACCTCTCCAGTTCATATATTAATCATATTGTGTGTGTGTGTGTGTGTGTGTGAGAGAGAGAGAGAGAGAGGCAGAGAGCCATAGAAAAGAGTGAAAGAACTGAAACACCGTTGGCTTAATAAAATTACATGACAATTTCTGCTTGATGTTCACAATATAGTCATTTTATATATAGTACGTGAAACGAGCCACGATACCTCCAGTATATTTGACATATCGCCCGTCCCTACCTTTGAAGTTAACTAATCTTAAAAATTTAGGACTAGTTGCCACCCCTTGAAAATCTCGGTAGGCCTAGTATTTGGTCTGTATGAGCTGGTCGATGTTTTTTATTACCAGATGTGCAACGTCAGGAGAGGCAAACCAGGCAATGTTTGTTGCCCCCCCAAAGAATTTGCGAAAAAAGGGGTCCCTGATTGCCACATTTTGTGAGACAAACTATAAACCCCTTAAACCTTGTATAAGGTTTCTGCCCCAGAATACGCCCCTTCTTGCATTAGTACGACCTCAATGGGCCTTGATGGGCTTCTACGCCTCCGCCCCCCCAATAGTCTAGGATCGCCACTGTTTTGTTATCTGCGGACAGAGCCAGGCAAAAGTGTTTTTCCTGGTCTTTAGTCTTTGTGCTAATCTAACCGACTGCTGGCTACATTTATTTATCATACAACATGAAAGCAGTATCAATATTCTCACCTATCACTGCAGGAGAGAAAATGAGTGCATTTCCCAAAATGTCAAAGTATTCCTTTCACTTAAATATGATTACCTCAGCGGTCTTTGAAATAAGAAAAAACACAGAATATGAAAAGCATAATTACTCTCTCGGCCTTTACCTGCACGGATGAGATTAAACAACACCCTGCAAATACGCCGGTTTGCGACTCTAAATTCTCCAGTCTTAGTTTGACAAAAGAATAATCCGAGCATATTTATCATACAGTGATGCACAGAATATGTCTGGGAGCACAGTGAAGTCAGTGATGCTCCTGTCAACACCTGCGCTTCTCAAATGGTGCTGCAAATAATTGAGTCATGTTACTGATGCTTCAGACACCAGGGAGTTTAAGTGATGCTGTGACCTTAGCATCACTCACACACCCACATCCACATTACAAGCAGACATCTGAAGATCCAGCAGTGAAAACACCTCCTTGTACAAAAAATAACACACTGATTGAATTACTTAATGGTTCACTGCATGTACTGTAGCTTTTGTGGGAGCTGCATCTGAGTGTATTTAATGCTTAAAAACACTATAATAATAATAATGATTGTGGTAATGTTACTTTTAGATTTAACACAATTTAAGATTTTTGTTATAGTTTGGCATTGGAATCTACTTTACTGCACTTTTGCTTACATTACTGTAGAGCAGCCCTCTTTAAGCTGAGTGCTCATGGGTTGTTTGTTTTTTATTGCTAGCCTTATAAATGGATAAGTGAAGCAGGAAGCAGTGTTTACATTTAAATGCTCACCAGCCATTTAGCTACACAATGCACCTCATTTTAATCAATTTATTATTTATGATCAGACAAAATGGGCAGACCTTGCAAGATAAGCAAGGTCTTGCTTTTTAATGTAGAAGTTTTCTGAAAGGCAAAACAGATTTACATATGCCATTGCTGTCACATACAGTACAATAAGCCACCAGGCCCGAGCTGTAGACAGCAGTCTTCCTCAGTCTGTGAATCTTGGATAACTCGTGTGCAGAGGTCACATCCAATGCATGGAGAAACAGTGATTCAGATGGTGACAACATTTCATCAGAGGGCAATATTTTATACAGCTGGTGGCGTGATATTTCACAAAGCCTGTCAACATTTCCCAGGGAAGCTTCAAAGCCAGAGTAAGCCATGCTTGCCTTTGAGTTATTGATGAAGAGCAACTTTAGAGAGATGGATTATCATAAATAAAATGAAACTGTTGGCTGCCCGCATGACCCTGATGCACGCCATGCTGACTGGTTATTTCTCAATCGCAATGTTGGGTCAGAAAATGTCACAGCCCAGATTCAAAACACCTGTTTGAGATAATGAAATACATCTACTTCTTATCAGTAAAAGATTATATCTATGATGCGTAGGATGTTACTCTGCAATGACTAGATGTAAAACAGGCACTCATGCGTTTCTAAAGAACGTAAGAGACACTTCTGTGTGTGAAGTCCAACTTGATGCCTGCTGCATTTTATTGATATCTTCACTGCACAGAGTGTGGTGCTGCAGGATACATACTGTATAATCCCCCAACAAAGTCACATCATCTGCTTTATAATGGAGCTGCCAGAACATGTCAACAGACAGTGGCCCAATTTTTATCTCAGCGTTGCCAGTGGATCATTAGCTTCTATCACTTTGCAAAAAAACTCAGCTGAAGTTAGACGGCAGTTTAAATGGCTGAAGGAATATGGCTGGCGCTCCTCTCACTCAAGACGTTTGTCAGACTGAAGGAAAAGATTCCAATTTTGTGTTTCACCTTCCTGAGAATGGCATTTCTCATCGAAAACCAGGGGCACACTGAGGTGCATTTACACTATATTTCCATGAAATATGTCAACTGACTGGTGCAGAAAAAACAAAGCAATTGTGTAAGTGCTGCATTGTTTTTAGGGTAAAGCTAGGCACCAAAGCACTAGAAGAATTAGCAATAACATAGGAGAATAAATTTAAAGCTGCTATAGAGCAAATCACTGAGACATCGTTCTAACAACAATCACTTCTGGGTAGATATGGATTTCAATTGTGGATATATAGGAAATTGGCAAACTTGCTTATTATTGTTGTCACTTTTAGCCATAATTGTAACATTTAAAGGTATAAAGTTAAACACTGTGGTTCGACTTATCTGATGTTTCTGCTGTGCTTATTTTATGTTATTTTGTGGCACTGTTAGTATCTTCAAAAAAAGCAAACCTACCGGCACGAAAACTAAGCAATGTCCTGCTGTGGACAGAGCCACAGTAGGACATATTTTAGCCACTTAAAAAAAACACCTAAAAATAGTGTACTATATTTGAATATTTGCTTCGCTATACTTCAAACACTAAGCAATCAAGGCGGCAGTAAACCAGCAAACTTTACTAAATTAAATTACTGTTTCTGTCAATGGAGTCTGGTTGCTCTGATATAATGCCTTCAGTTTCCCATTTGCAAAGATTGTCTGACAGCAAGGTCAAGTAGTTAAAATATTCTAACCATATAAATACTATAGTTGATTGGGTTTTTTTCAGTGGGCCTTTTTTTTTTAGGTGGCTAAAAACTAATCAATAGGTAATAAAATTCAAACTAACAAAACGGGACAAATGCACATATTCTAAATATTAAGCCCCTGATACCCCTCAAAACAAGTGGTTTTTGTGTCTAAACATAACCACATATTAACCACCACCAACATTGTTGAAATGTAGAGAAACATAAAGTGTCAACATAAAGTGCTACATAAAACATTCAAATATCACATATCCATGATTTGCAGAAATGTACAATCTCAACATTTTATTGAATAGTTTTTACATCAACGATGGATCAATTGACTACTTGTATGTGAAAGGTGTTGCTCATAGTGAAGAACCCACCAATCATTATCCAGCTCTGCAATTTTCCCACAGGTTTGTGTTATTGTAGTGTCTCATAACTTACTGTTTTGGTTTTACAGCCAAAAACTTGTTTTGGTTCACTGTCAGCACTGTCATTGGAAACATTTCCAGACAGCAAATACGCTCTGATAAACCCACCCAGCATGAGACAAGACAGAGACAAAGTTATCATCTAGCTAGTGAACTAAAGAGCCAAATACTCTCCTATGGAGTTGGTGGAGACAAAACAAGAGTAATTATTGGACTTACATAAAGACAACTCTAAATGAATGACAATATCACCACATAATCAATTCTATGTTATAGTTAGCTTGTTCCAGTGCTCCTAAGTGGCCAAAAAACAACAAATGCAGGTTTGAAATTAAACTGAGCAGCGTATTGTATTCTTTTATAGCATACTTTAGCATCATCTGCTGGCATCTAGATGCATAATATGTGCAAGAAAAAAAAAGTTGGTTGGCTAAAGACATTCAGGAGACAAGTTTCTTAGCTAATTAGCTTCACCACTGACAGTTGCAGCCATGAATGTTTTGTATGTGTGTGTGTGTGTGTGTGTGTGTGTGTGTGTGTGTGTGTGTGTGTGTGTGTCATAAGGGCACCCTCAGGTTGTCAGGAAATAGCCTTGAGATGCAAACTAGTGTATATGCAGACGTAGCTGTTGGGTTTATTATTAACAGTGCTGCACATAGTGTCAGCGTGAGTGTGTGATGTTACAAAAAAAAAAGATCACAAACATCAGACAGTAACCCTTCCATAATGATCCACATGTGGATGGAGATGTGGACAACATTTGCCTAATTGAATAGTGCAGCTTTACAGATTGTGAAGTTTGTCATTCCAGGTGAGATTGCTTTTTCTGTATCCAGAACAAAAGGCTTAGGTTGGACAGTATTAACTTCAAAGGAAATGTGTCGCTTAGTCAAGACTAGATTGCAGCTACAAAAAGGTGCTTTACCAATCTTGGACGTTGTCAAGAACCAATTAACAAGCCACGTCCTCACTAAAATTTATCGTTGATTTTCTGCAGTGTCAAAGCAGTCATCTAACATCATTAGATAAAAATCTAATGCATCCATTATCACAGCAATTACAGTTTTACCAAATGTTTCAGTGCTCCATTCAATATGGCAAAATATCTCAGTCATACTGTATGTGGTGGAGTTTTCTGTGAGGCAATGTGAGGGAAGAGAAAAGCCACAGTGCCTATTAAGGGAGCTTCGGCAGCTTTATAAAACGGCATCTCAAATGCACCAAGCTTACAGCATGTGACAGCCAGAGTTTTTGTGGCAGAGAGCCACACATATAAATTGATACTTTAGGTCTTTTTTAAGTATATTCATAACCCCTGGAGCCTGCTGTTGTTCAAGTTTTACAGTATGTGCATGTGCTAATAAACATTTATCATATTCATTGCTGTTCCTTACTTCTTTTTCACTTTAGGTGTGTATGTGAGACCGATGTCACTGTCTTTATGCCTCTGTGTTGGCAATAGCTGTGGCCGGAGGCATTACGTTTTCGGGTTATCTGTCTGTACATCCATCCATCTGTCTCATTCTTGTGAAAGCGATATCTCAGCAGCACCTTGAGTGAATTTCTTCAAATGTAGCACGAATCTCAAATTGGACTGATCAGGGGGACTCCGGTGGCTGAGTGGGTAAAGCAGGTGTCTAATGAATGAAGGCAGTTCTGCAAAAACACTTTTCTAGCCATTATTCAATGTCATAAGTCAGAAACAGAAGGGGAGACATTTGGTCAGATGAGGAATTGGTGACTCCAATCTTGGGTGGACACCTTGAAACTGTGCTGATTGTACAGATCTTCTGTGCTGCCAGGGGAAAATTTGCATAAAGAATCCATGTTTTTATAGACATGGATTTAAACTGTAAGTGTAATTTGACTGGTTTGCAGAGACATACACAGCCATGAGGCAGTAATTTAACTAAAAGGTTTTTACAGTAGTGAAAGCTGGTGGTATCTTGTGAAACACGACAACCAGAGACATCTATTAGTACCCACCATGTCAGAATAGCTTGTTGGGTTAAGGGCTAAATAATGCTTCAAAGTTTGGTGAAATTTTGGCGAGGGAACAACTGGTTTGGCCATTTACAAAGGGGTCGCTTGAACTCTCACCTCAAGATTTCTGAATGAAATTTAGTTCCATGTGTACCCATGAGTTTCCCCTTAATTTAAAGCTTGTTCCAAATAAATGTTTTGTTCCTTACAATCAATGCGCTTCTTCAAATTATAGCTGTTTGTCATTAAAAGGAAAATGACAACCAGCCTATTTAAAGAACATGAATCTCTTAACATGTTTTAATACAAACACACTAAAATAGTGTTGTTGTTGAAGTTGCACCACTTTATAGTATATGAAAAGTATCTGACAGTCCTCAGGACTGATTCTTAATTTAATTCATCAGGGAGCCAGTAACTGGTATTCTGCAAATTTATAATGAAATGTATATGATTTATATCGATAAAAGCTTCAGATGAGCTTGTTTAGTGATTTGCCATTTATTAGCATATATTTTGGTGCGCATTTTAGTGTTGCATTATTTATTAGCCTCCTCATTGTCATTCACTCATCATTCAACTGCAGAACTTAAATTCTGCAAACCCTATGTACATCTCCCACGGTTCATCTATAAACCATGTTTTCATTTACTTATTTATTCATTCATGGAGAATGTGGTCGTATGCAGCACTTTTCTCTGCACTTTTAATGCATCGGATGGCGCCTGTATTTTTCAGAGTGAATATAACAAACCACAAAGTGGCGGCTGCTCCGCTGTTTGCTGGGTTCATTTCAGTTTCAGCCCAAAAAATGCTGCCAGAGGGGGTCCAATTTGGGATGGCTGGAGCTTCAAAATCCATATTCTGTATGACCTTAAAAGCCTCAATTTTGTTTTCTTTCTTGCCATTTCGGTTTAGAGGGACGAAAATGTTTTTTGTATTTTAGTGATATTTAATGCAGCAGAAATGTTTTTGTCCAGAGGGGGAATTCAAACAATGTAGACAGAGAGGCTTTACAGCTGTTAAGTAGATTTAGAATACATGATTAGCTGTCACACATTCAGTTGTTGAATTAAAAGGTCTGTCAGTCAATTCGACAGTGAAAAATGCCTTTGCTCCCGTAATTTGTGTGACTGTTGACAGGATGTTAGGATTGGATGTAAGATTAAAGCATCTCCCTTTAGGATTTTATTCGGGGAGGGGAGTAAAGAGACAAAAGCCTTGTCGGTGATTACTTTTTTGTACCTCATTAGATGCAAACATATGTGTCTTTAAATGTATACTTTATCACTGGGAAAAGTGTCACAACATCAACAAAGTCAGTGTGAGATTAACGGATAAGAAACTTGGCTCCTGTGCTTCCTTTTCTGTCAAAACTGGCCAAGTTTTGTCTCTAGCTAATTCATTATAATCTTGAACTTGACTAACAATCCATCTTTCTTGTCAAACAGAAGTTCTCTCATTCAGGGCTTTAGAGCATTGTTTTCCAGGGTTGCATGCCCGAAAAGCCCTGCAGCTTTTAGGGTGAAGTGTCCTTATTCAAATTTTTGTCCTTGCCCTTGAGATGCATGCATGTCACCAGCAGTAACGCTTTATATTTGGTAAGGCTGACAGCACAGTGGGAGGAGGGGGGGGGCTGTTTTGAGAATTGCACAGCAACATTTGTTTGTAGAGGGGATGATTGGATAAGGCAAAGAATCCTCGAACGGTTTAAATGTCAACTGGTCAATAAAAGCCTGGCATCCTGTCACTTCTCATTTGTACTGAGACAGAGGATGCTATTAAAAATTGAAACTAAAATTACCAACCTGACATTTGCTCACTGTTGTTTCTCATGTCAATTCTCCGCTCTGTCCTCGAGTAACCGTAAATCAGCTCCTTTCAGATTCCGCAAAACAGTTTGCCTATAAATTCGGAGCTTGACAATTACATATATTATATCCACAAGAAGCCAAGGACGGTATTTAATCTACATGTCAGACTGCACGTCTTATATCCTTGTTGATCATGTGGTGAGGAGGCAAGGAAAGTAAACAACAACATCATTTGGATTAATCCTTGCTTTCCACTGACGACACAGTTCACCATGCCTGTCTCAACACACTGAGCATGACATCCTGGCATGAATCCACATCAGGTTAGTACACACACGTGTGTCGTAAAAGTCTGTGAGCAAATTGGACACCTCACCCGAAAGGTTCAGGCCCTAAAAAAATGTTGACATTTTACATTTATTTTCTTTCTTGCTGAGAGATGAGACAGTTCTCGCAAGAGAAACATCAGTTGTTTGATGATTTGTTGTTTAATTTGCAGCACTTAGGACTTGGGGTTAGATGAGAAGAGCAATACCACTCTCATGTCTGTATGCTAGATATGAAGCTAGATCCAGCTATGGATTAGTTTAGCTTAGCATAATTTGTCATATCTGTTTTTTAAATGAACTAACTTAACTAGTTAATTGGTGAAATTATGCGGTACTGTTGGTGTTTGCATACTTTTTAAAACTTTTGTCAGAGCCAGGCTAGCTTGCCACAGCTGCCAGTCTATACACCAAGTTAAGCTAAAATAAGCTAAGCTAATCATCTGTTTTGGGACATATGTTAATCAAATATTTCTCTCTTCATGTATCATTTTGTCATATGGATTACTGTTATTTTATTAGGTTGATCTGTTCTGTACATACAACATCTATTGCACGTCCGTCCGTCCTGGAATGGGGATCCCTCCTCAGTTGCTCCTCCTGAGGTTTCTACTGTTTTTCCCCCATTAAAGGCTTTTTTGGGGGTGGGATTTTATCCGCTGTGAGGGTCCAAGGACAGGAGGATGTCGTATACTGTAAATCCTTCTGAGGCAAAATGTGACTTGTGATATTGGGCTTTATAGAGAAAATTGAATTGAATTAAATTCTTGTCAGGGCTCATTAAATATTAAGCTATAGCCAGCAGCAAGTAGCTTAACTTAGCATGAAGACTTATAGCAGAGGTTAAACAGCTAACATGCTCTGTCCAAAATTAAAAAATATAGTTGAATGGATCTAATCAAGTTTCTAAGCACAAATTGTGCTAAGACAAGGTCATCTTCTGCTGACTCTGGCTTTAGTTACAGACATGAGAACACTATCAGTCTTCTCATCCAACTCTGAAAACAGGTCTAACGTTAAAGGTCCAGTGTGTAGAATTTATGGGAATGTCATGCCAAGTTAAGGTAGCTGTAGCTTCATATTTAGTATACAAAAGTGGTGCTGGTAGTAGTATATTTACCTCTCTGCAAGACAGTGAATGCATAAAAATGTTTTCCCAACATGTCAAATTATTCCTTTAAAGCAATACTCAGCTAATGCTAATGGAAAAGTTCATGTGAGCTGTAGTTGCATGCAAACTTTTCAGAACATACAAGCAGTTTTAATCTTAATCATTAGACAAAACAAAAGGTGGTATTCAAAATATTCAGTAGCTTACATTTTCTGGTGGATTTGCAATTAAACCGCTACTATTATGAGATTTTCAGGTGTTTTTTTTTTTTATTGCAGTCATATTTTTGAATCTGGGTGCAATCTGCAATCAAAGCACCGCCTGTAGGTATACAGTAAATAAACTGCTTCCCATTTTCAGGATGAAGATCCTGTAAATGAGGCGTGATAGACATCAGGCCGTCCTCTGCAACAAAGAAAAGCATGTATGCAGAATTCATAAAAATCTTATGGGATTCCTTAACAGACGCCGCCACACATACAAGATTAAAACTGCCATTCATCTGATAAGAAGAGCAAAGAGTCTTTCATTCCCAGTCTTCCCTCCGAGGAGTTTGGGTTTTCTGTGCAGCGCTCAAAATGGTAACAATGAATATGTTAGAGAGTTCAAATCAGGAAAATAATCCAGGCCGTGAACATTCACGCAGGCTCTCTGCTATCTACTCTCAGGATTAAATCAATGAATACAAATAAACAAACAAACCACAGAGCCAAGATAAAGATTTCTGCTCAGGCAAAAAAAAAAAAAAAAAACAGCGTGTGTCTTCTGTTAATGAGCCAACCCAAGACAAGCTGCAGATAAAACTGCTCTGCTGTCTGGTTACAGTCAACAGACCCAATTTCCTCCGTGAATTTAGAGACAATGGCTTTTTGTTTAAAAAGAGACAGAAATACAGTCTCACCACAACCTCACCAAGAATTTAACAATCCTTCCTGCTCGCACCTTTGCAGACTTTTTCACTGTTTGGCTTTCAACTTTATTTCACAGCATCATTGAAGAAAATGTTGTGACTGAATTATTTTCTCCCTGAGACATTGTTTTCAGTTGGCCTGTACGTTTGTACGTCCCATTCCTGTGGTCAAGGTTACTGGAGGTCATCCCTCTCATTCTTGTGAATGCAATATCTCACAAACGCCTTGAAAGAATTCCCTTAAATTTTACCCAAACATCCACTTGGACGCAAGATTGAAGTGATTACAATTTGTTAGTGAAAGGTCACTGTGACCTCGAAAGACATGTTTTTGGAAATAACTTTCATTCATAAGCTAATCATCACAAAATTTCACCCAAGTATCGTAAAAAATAAGATGATGAATAGATGAAAATGTATCCCCAAGGTCAAAGGTCACAGTGACCTCATAGTTTACCAAGCAGCAACCCAGGAGCTGAACATTTTAGCCAGCACAGATGCTGTCATGTACAACTGTTATGAAAAGCACTGTCACATAATCAGTTAAAGCACAAAACACCAAACAAGTTCAAGTAAAATTATTGTGATTAAAAGGAGACAAATACAGACCTTCTTACGTGGAAATCGTCACAATGTCTCAAAGAGGGTATTTTTATCAAATTTAATAGTATTTGAGAAACAACATATTTATTTTAGCTGTCCACTAAAATAAAACAACTTTCCACCAATTCCAAGAAAACATGTAACATCATATCAAACTCATATTACAGTCATCATATCTGAACATCTGATTGAAGTTTTGGGGCTCCCATGGTTGAATCTGAGGACCCACTTCCTGAAGGTTAAAATGTCCAACTTAAGATTTTAATTTTTTGGTTTCTATAGCTACTTTGAACATTCATGACAACTTTAAGGGGGGTTAATTTTTATGTAACTTGTACTATAAAACTATTTTCACTGCATTTTATTAAGGCTTAAAGTTGTCAGCCTCTTGTCTAATACGGTCACCTCTGGCTCTAAAAAAACAAGATGGCAAAAGCCGAAATGCTAAGCTTGAGGCTTCAAAATGGCAGTCCTCAAACCAGAGGGTGATAAACAAAGTAGTACTTACTACAATATTTCGATCCTCTCAATCACACTCTTTTAAAACTTTCCCTAATATCTGTTTCTTGACTTTACAAATTCAGAAAGGATTAGAATATTAATAAAGTGGCAGAGGGCAGTGACGATACCAATTGATCATCTTCTCTTATGAATTAATTACATTGATCCATTAGTGCATCTAAGTGACCTGTTGCCAATTTTCCTCATCTGTTCAGACTAATCTGAGCTGATGTCCCCTGAGTACTGATTAAACATCTGCTCCTCCAGCTCGCTAAACAGCAAAGTCTTCTGAGGTGTATTTCTGCCTGTAAGTATTGGGGGTATTAGTTTGAACTGCAATAATATTAATGTTTGTCAGAGTATACAAGCGCAGCTGTACACTATATTCCAGAAAATTGGCAGCAAAAGAGCACGCCACAGTTCACTGCAGCCGTCCTATTTATCTGTTTGGAAAATGTCTTGGCATGCAATCCTCACATATTTTTTCAGCTTGATGTGACAGTGTAACTAGCTTGAAAAGAAGCACCAAAAACAGCATGTTTAAACAAATTATCTATTGTGGCTATTCAAGTAATTATTTTTTAGAATTTTTGGAATTCATTTCTAATTTCTGTTTTTAAAATGAATAATCATCATTAACTACATCCCTAAAACTGAATCCTCCAATTCAGACCAGGCAAACTTTGCCCAATTAGTTGCTGAATCACACAGCAACAACCGGCCTGTGTAATGTCACAGGATCTGCTTGTTCGGCCATGTGTTACCTGTCAAAACGAAATATCTTGGGGTACGCTGGAGATAAATGACTATATTGCACTGGTTGATGGTGTTCAGTCTGTCTCTCTCTTTTTCCCTTTAAAACTTTATGCAACAAAGAGGCTTCATTACACTCTGAGTGGATAAGGATTAGTCTGTCTTCAGGCATATTTTATATAAAGAGAAATATCATGTCAAATTGAAAATGGCATGGTGCGGAAGCATAATGTTATCACTTGAGAAAAAAGCTACTTGTCTTTCTGAATTAACAATTATTATCTGATAATTATGAGAAAAAGTTTTTATAGGGAGAAAAATTGCCCTGTTTTTCTGAATTAACATTTGGGGGTAAGGGACATAATCATCATGATTATTTGCCTTTTTTTCCCAGATTATTATCTCTTTCATTCTGAAAACCAAGAACAACTTTTTTCCATTAAAAAAATTTATTTCAGAAATATTTTTTGTTTTGATTTCAAATATATTTTTTCTCGAGTGAATGCAGTCCCTTGCCATAGTACGCTATGCTAGTTGTGTACCAAAGGTGGGAGGCTAAAGTTACATGACTTTTTGAGGACTTTAATTGCTTGACTGACAATGATAAAAGCCTTGTCTTTGACTTGGTATTTATAACTTGAGACTTGACTTAGACTTGAGACAGATGACTCAAGTTGGCTTCTTTTTTCATAAAATATCTGCATTTTACTAGATATTGAAAAGGTTTGTTTTTGAAACATGAGTAGGTCATTTTTTGCAGAGGCCAATGCATGAGACAGCTAATGAGGCGACTAATCAAAAAATAATTCATTTGGATTTAAGGAAAATATTGTCAGCGGCATCGGAAGAAGACAACAGTGCGCAAGGTCTGCACCTTAAAAAATGATGCCACCACCACAACAACCAACTTCATCTGTCACCACAAAACCTACAGAGAAAGGTAAATGTGTCCATTTAGCTAAATTATTAGCTTATTGACTGGTCAAATGCTAAAAAAGCAAACATTTGACCAGATCACCAGAATTTCATATGACTTGACTTATGACTTGACCTGAGCAATGCCTTGTCTCACTCGACTTGATAACAGGGACTCTACTTCACATGCTTGAATCTCACGACAGTTACTCTGGACTTGCTGGAGACTTGAAAGTTAAAATTTGAGACTCCCTTTTAACTCTCACCTCTGCCATGTAGTATTTGAAGAGCAAGAGTGGGTTTATTTGGCTCGTGAAAACTGCATAGAGGATGCAGGCTTACAAGTAAATTGTGTACTGTGATCAGACCACCATATTTTCACTTCTTAATGTAATTTATTTTATTTGTCATAACAGAACAGTAATCCAATGCTGCTAGCCATTAAAGAGACTGTAAATGATCATTACATTATTCTATCATACTGCAGGTCAACTAGGCAATTTGATTGGCCAGCCAACTATAATAATAATTGCAATAATAATGATCTAATCATAACTATTAGTTGGTTTTATATGTGATAAGCAGGTCTGGTTGTGGGTTTGTAAGTTAACAATAATATCAGGATGGTACAGCTGCTTGTATGTGTATAAGCCTATAATACACATATATAATAAAAAAAATAGTAAAATCAGGAATTAGAGGTAGTCTAAGGAAAAAATGTCTGAATTCTTCATTGAAATGATATTTGGTGTCAAGTATTCAGGTCACTATTGCTTTTGGTGTCTAATCCTATTCTGTTCTGCTCACTGCTTTTGCTGGTAAATGACTTATTTTTCCGTAACAGAAAAGGGAAATAATTAGCAGGCTGAAAACGATGACAAGATAAATTCTCCCCTCTCAAATCATCTCCAAGTGTGAAATCTGTTCACTGTTGGGTGAAAACAAGGCACAATCATAAAGTTTTTTTTAAAAAAAAAAAAACTACTTTAAAATCTGTGCGTCCCTTGATTCCTCAATCCAGAAGCAGAGAGTGACAGTTTGCAGAACCATATTTTATAATTAATGGCCTGTCATATCAAGCGAACGTGCACATCTAATGCTAAAAAATGAGACAACTTTACAGATGGTTTACGCACACAGTCCTCTCTGCCTGCCTTTCTCATCAGGGCTATAACTGAGGGAATGTAAAATGACAGCGAAAATTGCTGCCAATAATTCAATTCAGGTGCAATCTCAATATTCACTGCTTTAGCTTAATATGCCGAAGCTGTCAATTCAGGCCTGACAATAGCCTTTTTTTTTGTTTTAAATCAGAGAAGCCGACTGAAGCTGAATCCCCAGAATTGCCTCTCCTTCCAGCTGAGGACCTTGACCTATAGCAAAGTCAGACGCGGTAAGATGAATGGATTAAAATCAAGAGAATTCCATTTGCAAATCAACAACATTCATCAGAGGAGAGCAAGTGGAAAAAAACATTCCACTAAAAAGCTTAGAGAGAAAAGATTTAACCCCCTTTGTGCTAAGGGCCACAAGTACGTGTCAAGAGCAACACTTTTCTTCACAAGGAAAATTCTTTGTCGCTGCAGGGGTTTCTGACCCCAGAAGGTAGAATGAGGGAGGAGATATGTCATTGTCAGGAGCACAAGTCTCGAACATTTTACCTACACGAGCTGTCTAAAAAACAAGAGCACTCTAAAAGCTTCCACAGTCATTCATGTTTTTAAAAAAAAAAGGAAAAAAAGACATCTGGTTTTCATTTGAGGGAAACAGCAAATCAAAGCTTCATGAATTCAATTTTTAATGGACGCTCTTCTTTGTTGCAGTGGCTGTTATGCATATCTTCTACGTGAGAATTCAAAAACAAAAGCGCAGCACATTGCTAATAGGCAGAAAGAGACCGAGCGGTTTTCTGGGTTACATTGTGCCCTCTGTGTTCTCTGCAAACTGAAACGGAGACTTCTGAACCTTGTATTGTGCTTTATTAACTGGAAATTCCTGCATTATGCTGTTTCATTAAAATGTTGTGACCCAAGAATTGAGCTGAGAGAATTATTAAGATTCAAAAGACTTTATACATTGCAACAAAAGATTGCTGTAAAATTCATCAATGCATGCAGTTCAAATCAAATGTAGTGGTGAATTAAATTTAAAGGGGCAGTTCACCACAAATTCCATAAGATATCTTTTTCCTCTTACCTGCTATTTATCAATCTAAGTTGATTTGGTTTGAGTTGCAGAGTGTTGGAGGTATTGGCCCTTGAGAAAAAGAAGAAGGAAAGAAGAGTAAAAAAGAACGTGATGGCACTCGTCTTGTAGTGCTCAAAGGGCCGAAAACGTAAATTTCAAAATCTCAACAGCAATGCTACTTACCCAAGATAATCCACAGGCCTTGTTGCAAGCAGTTTTATATAGGAACTATTTTCTCTTCACTGAACCACACCCGCCAACTGTATAACCACGCAGACAAAAGCATAGACCAGAGGTAAGTGTGGGCTGTAAACCTTAATGGCGCCCTCCCCGGCGGAGCTGTAATCTTCGCTAGCTCAGTGGTGCAGTCGATGCACGCTTCCTTCTGTAGGGTGATACTGTTGTTGGATGTCTGTCGGTAAAGATAAAGTTAAAAAGATCCATCTAAGCTAGTTTATCTACATTACTGAGCTAGCTTACATTAGCGCTCAGCCAAGGAGACAGACAATAACGTTTACATTTCAATGCACTCTTCCTTCTGCATAGTGATACGGTTGGTGGGTGTAAGGTGATAGAAAGAAAATAGTTCCTACATGAAGCTGCTAACAGCAAGGGCTATGAATTGTCTTGAGTAACCGAGTCATGATTTCTAGCAAGAGACACTACTGTTGAGTTTTTCAAATGTACTTTTTTGGTGCTTGGAGCACCACAAGCCGAATGTCATCTAGTTCCATTATATGGTGGAGAAGGCAGACATCTCTATGGCCGATATCGCCAACACTCACCAACTCACATCAAAACAATCTAGAGTGATAAACAGCACCACAAGTACGAGGACAAATATGTAATATTTTGATAATTAATTACACACAGAATATCATATAAAAGAATCAACATCAGTGGCAACAGAATCATAATCTATGTGCACTGAGACAACACTCTGCCCTATATGTCTTCATGCAGAGACTGCAGGGATGTTACACAAGCCTCTTGAGTGTAATCCACAATTTCACGAGTACCACGATGACTCACACAGGCCAATTCAATTCAGAGATCACTGTGCTTCATGGCACAGCATATGCCAGCAGATTAGTATACCTGCACTTTGTATTGGGAAGCTTATGGAGCTGTCTTTGTATTAATTCCCTGCTGCAATCATCATATTAGGTTCCATGTTAATCCCCTCAGGAAACGCCAAGCGGCACACAGAGGCTGTCCTCAGAGGGTGTGGAGAGAAAAGGAGCGTGGCCGACATGAGAAGTATCATGACTGCCGAGGGTTTGAGACATTCAGTGAGAGTGAAAGATTCATTTTCACACGAGTCCCACTTGATTTGAACATGTGGGCTTTATTTCCTCAAGTCATTGTAGCGCATTTGTGGATTCATGTGCTGTGAAGTTGAGTCTGGAAGCAACTCTGATGTGCTTTCCGCTGACTAGATGGAAAGAGAGGTGCCCGCCTTAGGAGGATTCACTGCAATGCTGCTGAAATTAGCGCCGGTGTTAATTAATTTATGCGACCGAAGAAACCTAATACACAGCCTTCAGAAGAATCTCCTCCGGCGCAAGAAAAGGTGGTATGCCTCTTTATTTTGAAAAACCTCATGAATTAAACATAATTTTCTTGGAATAAAGAGGTTAAATCAAAGTTCAGTGAGTCAGTCTTGTACAAGAGCTCTGGTCATAGTCAGAGTGATGCACGGAGGGTGAGAATTTTTACTCAAATGCTTCCACAGAAGAGGAGCCCTGCAATAGTAGAAGAAATATTCTTCTCTTCTGAGAATAAAAAATATGTCATGTAACGGTTATATTCCTCCTTATGAAACGAGAAACTACAAATGAAACTTGCATATTTATCTAAGTGCAGTTCTGCAGAGTTCTCAAACAGCAAAGGGACATTACGAAGGGTGTTATACTCTGAATATTGAAAGAGGGAAAAGGGAACATTTGTATGAAACATGGCCTGCCTATCTTAAACACTGCACGAAATGTAATAGGATGGATGAGCATGTCATGCTGGTATTAAGGTAGTCCGTGTCATCTGGTATAATGCTAACAGTGTTCAGCTGAGAGCCCCGGTTCACTCCCTCTGGCTGCAGCTAAAATGCTAGAGGTGATTCCCTGCCGTTCTCCTGTGGTCAATTAGGAAAGCCATCATGGTTTGTCTTCATCTCTGGTCGACTCAATATTTCCTCTTACCTTGCAATTCCCGGGATAGGAATTTTATCATATGGCTGTTCTGCATATTTATCGAGCTTCTCAAATACAGGTAGCATAAAATTAATAGAGAGCATGGGGCTAGAAATATGCAATGCACAGCAAAGGTGATGACTAGGACACCTCTCTCTGTGTCTTTCATCTAAATCCTGTCTGTGCTTTCCCAGTCAGCCACATTTCTTTAACGCATTCATGCATGCACTCTCTAACAGTGGGTCCATCTTAAAGGAATACGTCTAGGGCTGTGCCCGTCTCAGAAGGATGTAAGTCGAATCAGATTTGGCTGTTCAATACAAATTTTTGATGATTTGTTTTGTTTTACATACAAAGTTTTAAAGTCTGAATGGGCTCAGAGGGACATTAAGTGTTACAGCAGCATCCACGTCTATAAGCTAACGTCATTAGCAATGGATTGCAAACGCACAACATTTTTTTAAATGAAGAAAAGCAAGAGACTGTATACTATCAATTTGCTGTGAGCTGTAAATTCACCACTCCTTCACCCGACGGCAAGGTCTGTCTCTCACTCTGTGACGCTGCCTGCATGTCTTCAACTGCAAAGAGTAGCGTGAAAGTCAAGAGCACTCACTCCGCAGCAAAATCTGGGGACCAAAACATCCCTGAAGTACACTGCACAGAAAAAAACCACTGCTTGACTTGACAATCTCGACTGAGAGTCTCCGACTAATGATTCAAGTCTCAGACTTTCAAAGGGCTGCCCTACATATTCATTTGATCACATGACCATTTATGTTTAAATTCTACACCCTGTGTTACCTTGAAATCATAAAATCATAAACTTTTTTTGCATGCCTCCACAGTGAAGGACAAATCGAAACATTCTTGTTAAATTGACATAAATGTGGAAAGCATTTAACAACAGCATATATCAAAATATAACTATATCAAAACTTTATTTAGTCTCACATAACTTGGCAGTATAATCCAATTCTCATTTATCCAGTTGTATGCTCAATGTTTCACTTTTCATTCATTTCTGCTAAAACTTTTGTATTTAAAACTGAACTGAAAGTACTCTCTTCAAAGCCAGACACCATTGACAAAAAACAGTAATTTTACACTGCTGAACACGGGAGTTGCTGGTCTATCGCTGCCTTAGTTTAGTTTCATTTGTGTTTTTGAGAAAATATGGTGAATCTGAATTAACCCTTTAAAACACCAAAGTCACGCAAGTCAAACAAGCAAACTGTCTGATGTGGGCAGCGGCAGACCAGCAGCTCCAGTATTCAGCAAAGTAAAATGACTGTTTTTGTCTATAATGTCTGGCTCTGAAAAGAGCACAGATAAGTTTCACTTTCATCTAATTTTTAAATAGCAGTTTTGGCAAAATGCAAGCATTTGGGAAGTACTGAGCCTTGGATCATACTGCACGAGTTGTGTGAGTTTGTAAACAAAAGTTTTGATTTTTGCTGTTGTTAAATGTGGCCACCATTTACTGCAATTCCTTAAAACTTTTCACTGTTTGGGGGTTCTTTGTTCACAGTGGAGGCATGCAAGAAAGAAAGAAATTTTATCACAAATTCAGAGTAACTTGAGGTGAGTAATTGATACTCAAAATATCATTTTAAAGGTGAAGTATTCCTTTAAAGGAGCTCCACAGACAGATGCATTGTAGACGCACACCACTCATCTCCAGAGGCCCACTCTGCCTCTAAACAGCACAACTCTGAAGAGCACAGATCCCCAAAACAACCTGCAGCAGCTCCATTTCTGTTGGCAGCACTCCAGCAGAGGAAGGTAGGAACCTCACACAGGATAATGATACAGCCTTGTTTGAGGGCTTATCATAGGGAGTCAGTCTTGACAGCCAGACTGACCCTCTCTACTAATTAAAAGTTGGGCTCAAAAGAACAGGCCTTGTTAAAATTGATTTAGACTTGATCTCCCAGGAAAAAAAGGGAAATAATCCCTTAGAGATTTCCTGTTTCGCACCATGACCCATTCGACAAGAACAAAAAGATGTTTTATGGTGCATTTAACTGGCAACAAATCTTTATTGAGCTCACAATAAATCAGACTAAAGAAAAACCTTCCATTCAGTCCGTTGTTAAAGTATTTGTCATTGCAGCACATTCAAAACTCAAATAAATTTGATTATTTGACATGTCACTGTGTAAAAAGAAAAAGAGCTCCATACAAACTGGATAGTAATGCCTGGCTTCGACATGGACTACCTCAGTTTTAAATGATCTTTTGTCTGAGTAACAAATTCCAGCCCCTACCAGCTGCACGGTTAACTTCTTTTAATTCAGGATTTATTGTTTGCTTTAAACGTTGTAAGAGTTCACCAGATGAAGATACAGAATATGCTTATAATTGGTTTTGCTTCGGGCCGTGACTCTCCGCTGAGAGAGCAAGCTTGGCTTTAGAAGTACAGTAAACTGTGGCTGACCCCAATAATAACGTGAATGATTTACCCAGCGACTCATATATCTCAAAATCTTTGATCATCCTGTAGATCTGTCTCTGTGTTCACTGTCTGGATCGCACTGTGGAATATCGTCTGGATCTTGGCGCGTTATTTTTCAATGACACTGGGGATATCGAAAATCAGTGCAGTTAGCGGTGCTTAAAGGGATACTTTGCTGATTTTCAAACAGCTTTGTATCATAACAATGTGGACAGTATATGTAAATGAACCCCTCAATCTTACCAGTGACTAGATATTGCCCCCCCCCCAGTAAAACTTCACCGGATGACGTACAATGTGTCATTCATGGTTATTGGGATGTTGGTCAAATTACAGGTAGTACAGAGACAAACCGGCCCCTCTTCCCCTCTCTCTCAGACCAAACTCTGATCAAACGGCAAAACTAGGTAGTGCTGATCAAATATGAACCAAGACTCTGTTACTGCATTGGATATTTGTCACCTCAAATATTTTCAAAAATATGTTTTAGCAAACTGTTTAACTCTTACACAAGATCAACTGTTACCAGCCAGACGCCATTGTGTCAAATGAAGTTCCTGTTATGTTGCTTGCCAGCAAGAGAGATACTTGATCTGGTGCAGCACAGTGCTTTCTGGTAATTGTAGGTTTTCCACCTCTTAAGCAAAAGCAAATGTCACAGCCCTTGTACGCTGTTTTCTTTGGTCATGTAGCAACCAATTTCAAAAGTATTTGCATCTTTCTACTGCAGAGACAGCCTAGTTTTATGAAATAACCATCTTTCCAGCAGTACAGTTTGTAGCCCACCCACTCAGTTCCAATTTTGTCACAGAACGTTACTACTGTGCAACTGATAAAATCTTTGCACGGAAAGTGAATTGAAGAGAGTCTCCTAAAATAAAAAAAACTAAAAGGTAACCACTGTAACTAACAAATTACAGCATTTGACTCTGACTGGGGTGCAGAGAGGCCTGGTTAGTTTATAGTATAGCTATACTGTTGTTGCGAGCTCAAAACATGCATTCACACTTAACCAAAGCATAACCCTTATTTTGCCACTTTAAGCACATTTTAATACATGAGAATTTAACTAAATAAACCTGAAAATATTTATGACATGCCTGTTGAAATACACCTTTAAACCTCACTACACTAGCGAACAAAATACAATAAAGTAGGCATAAAAATAAAATAACACTCCAGAGTTTTATGGTTAAGTTTGTAGAATAACACCATTAACCCACTTGTTAGAGCACACTCTAATCCACAAATGAAGTATTGTCTGTACTCACTGTTCCTTTAACTCAGAGAGTTGCTGGTCCTCTGTCCAGCGCTGATCAGTGCGGTGGAGAAACTCCCCCTGAGTCTCTGACGGTGTGGAAACAACATGGCCTCCTCCAGCATGCAGCGGCCCGTCCTGAGCAGCTCTACTGCAGCAGCATGAGGCAGCCTCCAACGCACACTACCCAAAAATTCATCAAAGTAATGAACCTCCTAGCTTTTAGCCGTACATGTCCATATGCTTACAGTTTCAACTGTCCATACTCACTCAGAAACTCGTTGACAAAAGGTGTTTTTCTGCAGTGTCTCTCCTCAAAGACAGCCAAGAGGGCCTATTAGTTCACACCTGGCTGAGCCGTTTGCAGCAGATTAACAGAATTAGTCACTGAAAACAGCTGCACAACACGCTCTTTCTTCCTCTTATAGGTTACACACTGATATAGGAACACATTGGGTCTTTTCTTGATAACAAACAGTGATAACACACTGAACTGCACTTACAATTAGGACTTAATATCTCCGAACTTCCGCCCGATTTCTTCACTCTTCGTTTGTTTTTCCGCTTTCTTAGTCCCGCCTTCTCAAATATGTTAACTCTGATTGGCTGATGATTCCAGAAGGTAAAGAGGCATTCAAGGGCTTCTCAAAACATAGGATATTTCAATATCTTACCAAAACTGTACATCTCTCAATATTAAAGTTAGGACACACCAGCAAAAAATGAGCCAGTCCATATTTCAAGATACTCTGTGTTATATGAGGATTTATTTATTTATTCATTCATTCATTCATTTCTCTGTCTCTTACATATGAACAAAGAATACACAGAATGTGTACAATGCATTAAAACGCCAAAAAAAAGTTTTCTTAAATAATATTCTTGGATATCATGCCAAGCCTGCTTCAGCACATCCCTGGGCTTTTCTTTAGATGTGGGCTGTTTTTATTCCTTTCTCTGTTCAAGGGATACTTGCAACTTCAGCCTGATAAAGCCTGACTTTTTCCAGCAATATACATATTTCCTGTAGGTTCTGGTTGTATTTTAGTAAAGAGACTACTGAGAAAATAAATATGTATGATCATTATAACCTTGCTAAAATAACAAAGTCTAAAGAGGCCTCATACTTTGCACAATTATTTACATATGAAAGAACAAAATGTAAACTAAATCAACAGGGTGCTACAAGCACAATGCTAGTTTTATCTGCCAGAGAACTTCCCCTGATCTATTTTTTGCCTTGACAGCAGCGTGACTGTAGGGATTATTATGTTGGTCTGTCAGTCCACCACTGGGGTCCAGACTGAAATATCTCAATCAGTACCAAACATCTTTTTATCAACTGCTTCATTGGATCTTGTAATTTTGCAGTTGAAGCCACATGCCACTCGTGGGAATATTTTTGTCATGTGTTCAAGCGCGCCACTCTAAACAATGTGTCATCGGGAATGACTGGGTAGGCCTTTGTGAGCCATACAGCCACTCTTTAGGTTTGCCAAAAGATGAGGAGGACACTGTTAATTTAGGCTGTAATAAAAGGCCGGCGGACACACGCAATGACCCTATTTGTGCTGAAGTAGTTTGTGTCATGTTTCCAATTTTCACATTTATTTGTAATAGCCATTGAAAGGTAACAAAACAATCAGCATCTCAGCATGTCATGTAGCTAATCATAATGAGTATGGCACAAGAGCTGTGCAAACACAATGAGAATATAAATCTGTGGCTTTTTTTTTTTTTTGCTGAGAGGCACCACAATCAAGTCAGAAAAAAAAGGAATTATAACTAAATACTCACACTGTTGAGCTACAATACTGAAGATTAAGAGACAATTGTGATAATTTACATGGGAGTGTGGATGTTGAGTGAATATTAAGTATATAAATGACCGGCTGTGAGGCTGACTCAAGTCTGCGACCACAGACGTATGAGCCAGACTAAGCCCACAGCAGTGGAATACATCACCAGCGATCACTTCCACTGTATCCTGCATCAGACTCGGGGTACAGGAGGTCGATTCACGCATGGGAAATCTACAGTGAATCTTAAATAGTTATTGACAGCCCTCCAGTTGGTAAACCTCTCTCGGAGCGCAGAATTGATTGTAGGCCTTGTGCTGATGCAAATAGCTTCGCAGAGCTATGAATGTTTGATAAATGTTGGGTCAGGCCTGAATGCCGGGTGAAGAGTTCAGAGGTTTAATTTGCAGTGATCTTCAGGGATCTTGTTGATATGACAGCCGCGGCCAAAAGGTTCATCTGTCTGCGCTCATCGATCTGCAACAACATACTAATGTGTTTATTGACAAAGTAGGTATAAAGATTAGATATAACCAGGTGATAAAATAGCTGTCAGAGATTAATCCCTGCTTCCTTTTGATTACAAAGAAGGTGCCCTTTCTTCTCCTGCTCTTAAACTGGTAAAACCATATTGAAAGCTTTGACTTAACCATATTTTTTAAAATAATATGTCCATCCACTTTCTCCAGGTATATGATGTATATCACACTATCCATCCTGTGCTTCAATATTGGCAAGGCTTCAAAGCTGATGCTATTTGATCAAGGAGATAGCCTTTTTAATATTCAAAAAGAGCTTCTGGCACCATGACCGATTGAGAGTAGCCCTCCTAAATCCTTTGCTGTCCAGTTCACTACATGAAGATAGATGCTGTGTGCATGACACTGTTGAGAGGTAAAGAGGAAAAGACAACTCGGATCCACCCGGGGGTTTGGTTTTTAGTCCCCTGGCTGGAGTTGGCTGGTTAAGTGGCCTGTCAAATAAGGCTGAAAAATGCTACAGTTTGCTACAGACACTTAATTACAGGAAGCATCGTTTATTTATTTATTTTTTATTAAATCTTTCCTTAAACAAACTTGCAAATGAGCCAGTTATGACTTGCTTTATGTCATCTGTTATAGGTGAAGATAATAGTGGGATGTTTCAGATGCTAAGTGCAATCAGTCAGCACTGACACATTTTATAACCTGAAGACATGCAAATTACAAGGTTATAGTCTCTCTCATTATTCATTTCGGTATTCATTGAAGCTCAATTTTCACACTCTTGTACCAAAGCTGATGTGAAGACACTTTCAAATGCTATCATTAATTAACATTTTTCCTGACTTTGATGGGATGATTAATTTGATAGGAAGGAGAACAGAGGTCAACTTAAGCACACTCCCTAACTGTCATAGCCTTTTTTTTTTGTAGAAACCTTGCCTAAAAATGTGCAACACACAGCGTGCCTTTCCTGCTCTTCTCTTGCAGCTCATCCGAGGACGCCATGGAAATCAATTAGAGACACATCAGCGCTGTCTGAGCCACCGGAGGGAGCCAGTCGAAGCAAATTAGAATGCTCTCCCTTCTGTTTCACACTTTCTTTCTCGTGCTAAGAGGGGAAATTACAAGCCAATCTACCGATTGATCAGCGGGTGAAATGTGCTGTTAACACCAGGACAGACCGCCATTATCGCTTTATCTACTTTTGGAAAATTCAGAGAGATGCCATATTAAAGTCGAGAAGGAAACACTGAGCAACACAATTGTCTTGAGATAAGTTTCTCTTCACAGCTACCCTAGAGAAAGAAACTCTCTTTGTCCAGAGCTGCTAAGTGGGGAATCATGTTTGCTGTGGGATGAAATCCCCCCTGAAGAGATTAGTGCCAGATGAGAAACTGTGGAAAGATTGATATGGACACAAGAAGTCTGAGAATGTCTCTGTGCTTATAACTCACTGCTGGTTCTCAATCAGGAGATGGGATTACCTCGAAGATTACCCATCTGATAACAAAAAATAAAAAAAAAACAGTGTTCATGTGTTCAACTTGTCCATACTCTTTCCAAGGCCTGTACAATGTTCTTTAGACACCACAGAGCCCTGAAGAGAAAATATTCTAGCATCCTTAACAAATGGATGTCAGAGCTTAAGGTCACTTACACAACATCAGAATATCAGAAAAGCAATGTATTGCTCAAAGTATAACTGCAGTCCATATAAGGATCTGACACACACAATACGTTGCCTCCAAGAAAGAATTTATCCTTATTTACTGTAGGGTTTTTTTGTGGGCAACATGATTGCTGTTGGTTGGGATGGATGGTGGGCGTTTAAGGTACATACTTTTGTTGCACTGTTGAAAAAAAGGCTGATGCTGTATTTACACTACGAGCAACACAGAAACAAGCCATTTTTAACTGAAGACGGTAACATGAAACAACAAAATGAAGCCCAACACTTGTGCTGCATAACAGGCATGACTATGGCCTCGACCTTTTTCAGGACTCCGATGACACGAGGAAGCATCAACCAATTATTTGTTATTGTTTTGCCATTGCTGGTCCCTTAAATTCACAATGGCTGACTATGTTACTGTGTTATTTACTTACTTTACTTACCACAGAAGGAGCATTTGTAAAATAATTAGTGTCACAGCGTGTTACCTGGAATTTGCAAAGAAATGTGTGTTGTTGTTTTTTTTCCATGCCTCAATGAAAAATGGGTAAAATATTGATTTATTAATTGACTGGGGACCATGTTTAACAAAAGCAAAACTTTATCAAAACGTCCATTTACAATCTCTAACACAAGTCCTGCAGTATATTCTAAGTTTGTTTATGCAGTCGTCATTGAGGCATGCAAGAAACGAACAAACACTTCAACAGCATGTGTACAACAAGTTGTTTCTCTTTTTTTTTCATTCTAAACTTGTAAAATACCGTCGCTTTGACAGTGCTTTTGATGTAAGATGGTGACATCAAGCCACATTACACGTCCACATGAAATGCAGCTGGACAGCATGTAAAAGTCATAAGAGTCTACAGCCATGCTAGCAGCTCTGTGAGGCGGTATGAAGACACAGTGGTACCTCGAGCTAAAACCACTGTCAGCATATGCTAACATGCTGATATTTACCATCCTTGTTTAGTTTATTAGCATGCCAGTTCTCGCAGCTTACGTTAGATAGGCTACTGCCACAAAGTACAACTGAGGCTGATAGGAGTGTTTTGCAGGTACTTAAGTAAGTTTCACTTCCTGAAGAAGTCCTTGGGAAACAGTCAAAATCTCAGAAAAAAGCTAGGTAAGTGGACCTTGCATTGAGATTATTTACCACAGACAAGTGCCCCTATGGTCGAGAATCAATCTCCAGTCTCTAACCACATTCTATTTTTTAAAATGTTAATTTGTAGTGCTAATATTTTAAAAATGTGAATGGAATTATGAATAAGACTACTGGAATTTGATGTTATGGGTAAAATTCTCATGTCTTGGATCTTGAACATGTTCCGCTATATAGACCTGAAAGAACTTCAGTCAAGCACCAAACCATATATACCATGTAAACTGTATATGTAATATTAAAACATTTTGTATAACTTCCACAACTGTGGAGATGAGAAAATTTTGAGAGGTCTGCAACCCCCTGGCACAGTTTGTCCCAGCATGCCTATGAGACCTGATTAGTTACCTATCAGTACTATTCCGAACAGTTTGAACAGGCCGTGCTCCTGCTCATATACTGTGAGAGAAACAGTCCCAGCGGCAGTTAAAGAGAGAGTGAACAGACAGTTTGGTGTCATGTGGGTTGAAGGTTCAGCTGAAGGTGAGGACACAGAGATCATCCACTGATCCAGTGGAAATGTATGTCTGAAAGTGTGTTAAACTTCCTCTGCAGTCGCTTGACATCAGAATCTTTGAAGCTTTTTGCCTGTTCATTGGCTTTTTTTGTCTTTTTTTTTTTACTCTTGATTTTAACAGGAGAAGCTCATTGTGGGAAGACTTATTCTACCAAAGCAGGAAAATAAAAGGTAAAAACGTGCGTGGTACATTCTAGCCAATGTATTGTGTTTGAGCGTGCTGGTTGTTTGAAAGGTCACTGATTCTAATGACATTTCTGAGAGGTTTCATAATGGGGCCAAGTGATGCATGGCGAGCACTCCACCACACGCTACAAAAACACGGCAACACGCAGAGTGGAACATGTCTGCTAATTGATGCCACCCCCCTTTCCATCTGTACTGCGCGTCTGTTTGTGTGTGTGTGTGTGTGTGTGTGTTTGTTGTGTTCCTCACTCACTTTGTTCTTGTCACACACCTCATTTCCCTAACATTTGATGCAGAATGTAAAAGAGACACTTATTGACACGCCATCGGGTCTGAACAATGTGTTTTACTCCAGTTAATTACTGTCTCTGCTTTTCTCTGCTGTGCAGCCAAATTTGGTGAGATTGCAATCGTGGCTTTAATTGCGTAATTGATTTAGCTCAGTGTCGTGAATTTCTGATTGTTTTCAACATAACAAGGTCACAGTGTGGGATAGTGTACTGTAATCCAGTGCTTCCACGTTTGTCATCAGCTTTGTGTCATGTAGGAGATAACAAGCATGGCTAAATACAGCAATTGAGTTTATTTAAGAAAGTTCACTCATCTATCAATAAACAATATTTATCGAGCCATAGAATTCACCCTGAGACATGTCAGTGTCTCAAGGAAACAAGAGTCAATATTTTAGCGGCTCTGAAAAAACATCAGACGCTAACATGGTGATGTTAAAGGGATACTACTGGATGTTTCAATCTGGCCCCTTTTTTTCCATTTTTTTTCGTTGTGACTAATGGAGACGACAATTTTTGGAATTGGCCCAGTATTGAGACTGCTGCAGCCACAGCAGCAAAACAGGCTGAAATGTAACCCTTGCAGGCAATTGTGCACCATCAATTTTTGTTCACTAAAAGTGTTTGTTTATCCCACTGACAAGCTTGGATTGTTATTATAAATATCAGACAACATTATGGAGAGACCTTACTGAAATATAAAAACCTTTTTCTTTCCCTTTTGCTTTATTTGGTTGCGTTGTTAGTGTGTGTAACCAAGTTCCGCTGAAGGATTATGTCTTGTTCTGAATTCCTGTCTAAATCATCTAAAAAATGTAATGTTATGTATGTTTTTTAGACAGAGACAGTGTACAATAAAACATTAACCTTATATAAAACAAGGAGAGATGCATTGTACCAGATTCTAACAAAGCTGCTATTTTCCGCCCGTAGTGGACAGGAAGGTGGAATAAATAAATAAATGACTATATATGATTAAATAAAACACAAATATCAGTTCATGAAATTTTACGAACATTGTTATCCCCATATCCCACCCCACCTAATCAAGAAAAATCTCAATTTTTTTTCAGCTCTAATATTATAGAATTATAAGGGCATAGTCATTCCCACATCCTAAAACCAGTTAGCAGTCAGTGGCAAAAACAAGCATATTTAAGAGTCATGACTATAAACGCATATATTTGAAATACTAATATTAAAATGAAAAATATATATATACTGTATATAAGCCTGTGCTCTGGCATGAGGCATACAGAGAAATACAGTCTTTCTCAGTATGATTTTATTTGTGCAAAATATTTTAAGAACCATGACCATGACATAAGGTTTTGATTTATTATCCAAAATATCTAGCCGAGCCATAATAGTTAAGTTTCCATTATTTTATGTAGAGTAAAGTGATTTATGCACCTGACGCTGCATGTTTTCACAATTACAAAATCATCCCTGTAAAATCAATAAAGACATGAATAAAGATGACCCAACCCTGATGAGCCAGCAATGATCATTAAATGGCCATTTTCATCAAGGGAACTTTGCATTACAGCCGCAAACGGGAATCCCACTGTGGTTTTCCTATAAATAAGTCTTTATGACCCGTGGCATTCAATTTCATGACTAGACACTTAAAGAAAACTCTGGATAGACTTTTGACATGTACTTGTTAGACTGGTGCTTAAGGACACGGGGGCCGTTTCACCCCGTGCATGAATGAACACATCATTATTATCCCATGAGCGGCTGAGCGATGCTCTCATTGTCACCTAACTGCTCTCTCACCTCGTTTGCATTCCAAGAGCAGGATTTTCCTATTAGGGGAAGTTAATAACTCGCTAATACTCTGAAATTTCAACCTCAGCAAAAGGGCGCTCAGCACTTTAAACGCACCAACATGCCTTGAATGAAGCCAGAGAGCGCTTAGAGTGCACCCGTCCAATGTTTGACCCTTTCCACATTCTTTCTATAATCTGCAAAGTTTGATTAACTGTAATTAATACTTGATTCTTGCTGCCAAGTGAAGGGGGCAGAGTAATTTCATCAACTTTAGCACAAGGCAAGGAAAAAATGAGCTCTGTATTCCCTCCCTCAATGGAGCCATTTGCTTTTTATAAGTCACTATTGGTGTGAGACAATTTCAAAGTCCTTCCACTCACCCCCTGAGGTGGCCTATAAAGTGCTATAGTTGAACATCCAGAGCATTACACGCCTCCCCACAGGCTGTTATCTAAGTAAGCAGTGACTAGTGTCCACGGTGTCACCAGAGACATAAAAAGAGCCTATGACCTTTCATATGGACAGACATGGTCTAACTGCTGATCGATAGGAAAGAAAAAGACACATAGCAGTGAGGAATGCTGCACTTCTTGCTCCAGGGGAACACACTTGTCTTTGCCACCCACTAAACCTGTCAGTCACAGCCCGCTCTCCTCCAGTAATGGCACTGTGACTGAAAGGCCACACACCACAGGAGACCGCAGCCCAGTTTAGATACAGTATGTGATGTCTAAATTTGGATTAACTCATGTACAGTACAAAAACCTGCATTCACAAAAATGTTGGGACAATCTTGCTGAACATACTAAAAGGCTTTTTATATTGGTTTCCCTTGAGCATGAATTTCAAAGTTAAATACTTCTATTCACAGTGATTTATTGCTTTATTGTCTAATAAATATAATAAGGTAATTGGCCAATACTGCTAAGAAGTTTCCAAATATGTTCCTGCCTTTGGTGTTTTTTGCTCAAAGAGAAATCCACAAAACAAATTATTTCCCCTTGTGAAGAATGACCTGAGGATCACAACTAAAGTGGATATGAGAAGGGAATTATTCAAATGACGCCGCACATTGTTATTACACTCGTAAATTTCAATTTACGCACTCATTTTGACTTCACAAAGGTTTCATAGCAGGGAGCTGGTTTATTATTAGGACAGGATTTATTAGGCAGAAAGAAGAATGAAGGAGGGTGGTGGTGAGAAGACCACAAAAAAGGTTTGAATGATTAAATCTCAAGCTGCTTCTCTGTCACCACCAACTAGAGAAAGTAGTCCTGGAGAGGTCCGCTTTACTCCAGCTTGTTACTTGCATGATGTATGAAAGATAAACAATCAGCCCAAATACTCACAGAAGTGCAGCCTTCCTGTGAACCGTCGTCTTTCCCTCCACCTGCAACTGATGCAACAAAAGAAAGGAAAATTTAAAATAAGATCTCTTCTTTGTCCAGTCTATTTCTCCTAGACATAACTGAGCTCAATATAACATCGATGTGAGATTTTGATCATTTTCTCATACCATTAAAATTCAGCTCCTGAGAAATAGCCTCCCTCTTGTCTCAGTCCGATTTCAATTTAAAATCTTCAAATGCTCATTTTTTCTCTCTCGCTGCACAATTCTTTATATGTATGAAATAATCAGCTCTGGAGATAACACTAAAATCCAAAAGAAAGCTTTGGTTTAGCCTACTCAGTTTTAGAAATTTGGCTCTGTAATCAAGTCTCAACTCTGTATTTTATCTGTTCTCAGATTTGGGAAACCTTTGAGAAGCTTATGAGCACAGTAAAATAACTTAAGCTTCTCATTTCTCCCAAGGGGAGGTGAGGACAAACAGATCAGAATTCAGTTGTCTCCAAATAAGAAGTTGGTCTGATGAGACAAAGAAAAGACTATTGTGAGCAGCAAAATTTTCCTCTGGGAATCCATCCAGCAGTTGTTTAGATACTGTGCATCGCTCTGGACCAGAGCAGGTAAAGCAAAGCCAGAAACAGACTCCAACATCCAACCTGACATTAAGAAAGACTGCTCCCAAGAGTGCAGACCCACTGAAAGAGAAACACACAGTCATTGCAACCCACTAACACTAACTTAAGCAAAAGGCCATCAAAAATATTTGATTTAATATTTGACTAATATTTTGGCAATTTGAAAAACCAATCTCAGATTATGTTAATAACCTTTATGTAACTTGGCTAAATGATTGTTATAGACAGTTAACTTAACTGTGGATGTTATATATTTTTATCTGTTAACATTACAAGTTAACATTACAAGAAAAAAGTAACCCAAGTCTAGGTGAACAAGTGACTGCACTTGAAAAATGTCTCTGTATTACATGAAATAATAACAGAAATAATATACTTACATTACTTTATTAAAGTAGGTTGACATAATGTATTGCTATTTTTTTCCTCTTTTCTTTTACTGCTGCTTCTCCATCAGTATATTTTCACATCAGGCATTTTGTGTGTTGGAAAAGCACAGGTGAAACTGATAACATTAATTATGGCTGAGTTCTATTAAGATTTCCATTAAGCTATTCCAGTGAGCCAGCATGGACAACATCAGGGCCTCCTCTAAATGGAATGCAGCCAGCATTAATGTTATAGAGCACACCTGTGCTTCTCCTACAGTGACATGTCGAAACGTCTGCTGTGAAAAAGGTCTAATTGGTCAGTTTGTCGTGGGCATACATGCTACTGTAAGCTGATTTAAAGTTGCTTTGCAATTTATAGTAGTATACTCTAATGCATCATTCTCAATATCTTCAGTGTCTGGGCGACAGTGCAGTTGGAGGTCTGCCCCTGAGCCACAAGAGCTCAAAATAAAAAAATAAGTAAATCATTATCTTTGAAACAATAGTATATATGACTTCATAGTAGGTAAAATACACATGCCTTAAAATATGATGATACAATTTATATAACATTCACATAAAGACTGAAGAGTGAATCAGTATTAAGATGTCTTAGTATTCTGTGTAGCTATGAAATGCAAAACTCACTGTTGGAAATATTTTCTTTCATTTCTGGGGAAAAAAAGGTTACAGGCTTGTCTGAATGAAAAGCCTGTACTGTTATTAAAAGATTTCTCCACCGCTGGTGTGGCAACAATATTGCATTTCATGTAGTTATCTCTCAGTCCGTCATGTCCGCAGCTCACTGACTCCACTGAACTTACCTCAGACAGTGCAGTGTTTGATTCTCTGCTGCTTGTACTAAAGAAACTGCTTTCCTAAAGTAAAAAAAGAAATCTATTCAAATAAACCAAACACTTGAGTGTCACAGCTTTCTATACATCAGCTTACGCATAATGACATAACACATTTATGGGCCAACCATCCATGCAATCAAATCTATTCATGTTGGGGGATTCAGGCATGCAAATGTTTGTGTTTTGCACACTGACTGCAAAGTGTGCACATTCAGGCTGTTCTCATGCACTGTTTGTACTTAAATACCAACAAAAAGTTATGCACCAGAATTCATATATAACACCCGTAATCATGAGCCATTAATGCATATAGCCCACATGAAGGCCACAACCATGTGCGCTGATGGGAGTAAAGACGGAAGTAGTATAATGAGCAAAAGTACATGTAAGGAAGGGGATTGGGGATGTGTATTAAACAATACAGGACTTTCCTCAAGGAGATTGGTGTTTGTGTCTGGTGTGAAAACAAGTTTTTATTAAGTTATTTTAAGGTACATTGTCACATTATTATGCTACATAGTAAGTGCAAAACTTTTTGTTTAGTATGCATGTGTCAGTACATGACAACTGCCAACCATGATCCTTTCCCTAAACTTAACCAAAGTGGTATGGACACTAATTTGTGGGGTCCTAATTTGTTAGATATCATCCAAATAATTGCATGAGGATACACTGGCATGTTACCCATCATGTGAACAAAGCTTTTGATAATGACATCATCAATCAATGTATGTAAGTACATCCGTCTATTAGAAGATGTCTTTGTAAGTTTTAGTATTTCACTAACTATTACAACTTTTAGAGCCATCAGGAATCTGAACTTTCATATTGATTGAAATGTGTCAAGGTTAAATTGTTATAAATTGTCATGGATGTAGTGTCGTGTAGACATGATGAAATAGCACATAAAAATTTTGTCAACTGTATGAGTTCATGTAAAAAAATAAAACAACTAAAAAATGTTAGAGTCAGAACATCTTGAACAGCCTGAGTTAAAACTACTGTGTGGTGTTATACTGAACTGTTATGCCATGTATGTTCAGACTGTGGTGAGGAGCTCACAGTGAAGGATAAAACTCTAGTGTAACTGTGAGCTGAACGCTCCACTGTCCTGTGGGTGCCTCATTAGTGGTGTGAGTCATCGTCGGCACAGAAATCGAGTGAAAGCAAATGAGATGTGATGGAAGGCGTCTCCCTGGGTGGCACAGCCTGAGCACACCTCCAGTGACTACAGTACTATAAATCATCCCTGTGTCAATGCCTCAGTGTTCATCATCAGAACTCCCATTAGACACCCAAATGTTCGCAGCTCAAGCATAAGTGTCTTTCACACTGGGGATGCTGGGGACATGTCTCTACCACTTTTTGAAATGGCCTACTTTGTCCCCATAACTTTTAAAAAACTAAATTTCTTAAAAAATGCTCTGAAAAATAGCTTGCCCTAAGAAATGTTAACTAAAATAAGATTACTTTGAGAATGGTTTATTTTCACATTAAGAAAACATACAGTGTAAATACAGAAGAAAGAAATGTGCATGTTCAAAAACAGTAGCATAAATTTTTTTTAAAAAATCCCTTCCCAGCCTACTGATTTTAGATTGACACAAAATGTGCATGTACAGATCAGGAACTTAAAAAAAATCTTTAAAAAGTTTGTGCAAGTTTTCCATTCTCTTTCTAGTAATATGACAACACATCAAAATATCCTCAATACAATGGTTATATATATATATATATATATATATATATATATACATATATATATATTAAAAAGCACAATGGTTTTGAATCATAAAAGTGTTGTTGTTAGATTTAGGCAATAAAAGTTACTTAAGTTATGTTTTAGGATAGTAAAGTAACGTTGGTTAGGTTTAGTATGTTACACTATGTTGGTCAGGTTAAGGAAAAGAAACATGGAGACAATGTTCCCTTAAATTAACTCAAAGTTCATTTGGTATCACACAGGACACAAACAACGATCTCCTGGGGGAAAGTCCTACGTTTGTTTGCTCTTTATCCTACCTCCTTCTTTACTCCCGTCAGCGCATTGGTCGTGTGATCCTACATCCATGCTGTGGTCACTCCCTTCTTGATTACATGGCTTGTATATGAGTAAGTGGCTCATCATTATGTGGATTATAAGAATTATGGGATGCATATAAACAGTGCACGAGAACAGCCTGTAACACATATACAGGTTTATAAATTATTTAGAATTAATTAATTTATCACTGATATGAGCAGGTGAACATTTGATGGTTACATCTCAACAATGGAGGATAGAAAAGTAAATCATATCTACGTGTGTGCTGACTCAACAGAGCTAACATTAAATGAGGGGAATAAATATTTGAAAATCAAACAAAATGCCAGAGCACCTTAATGTATTCCATCATTATTTTATATTTTAAATTGTCACCTTCCACATGGATTTCTGTGTGTTCCTTCACATTTCCACCATAAATTGGTGCATAAAATTTCACCAGTATGCAAAAATTAAGCGTTTGACGCTCAGACTTGGCCCAGGGACAATCCTCTGTGTCCCCCCTGTAGGCTCTGCCCTTTTGATGTAACATTTTTTTCTGAAAAATAATGATCTACTCTGACCTTATACCGATTGCCTGATTACATGGCCTGAAATCACACATATTGAAGACTGTGCGAAAAATGTTTTTTCATCTAAACCCCTTATGTCCCCACCACTTTTTAATAAAAGTGAAGCCCTTGAGCCTGAGTCACAAATGTGAGATGGGGGGGGGGGGGGGGGGGGGGGGGGGGGGGGGGGGGGGGTGGGGGGGGGGGGGGGGGGGGGGCGAGTGCGTCAAGAGGCAACAGTACACACTGTGACTCACAGAGACGTGAAAAAGTGAGCACAGTATGAAAGTGTTTTAAGGCTCTGTTGTTCTGGCTCTTTGAGTATTTTAAGGTCCCCATAAGGAGCTGAGATCTGTTCTGTAAAACTAGGCATACTGAGAGGACAAAGGGACTGTTTAACACTGAATAGGGTTTATTTAGTTCAAATCAACTGGTTTCCTGTCCAAAATCCAAAGAGCTCATGTTTGATTAGCTGTGTGAAATCATTATTGATTTTTCTTTGTTGTTGCACAAAGCCATTTGTGTGTCTGTATGTGGGGCTGTGTGTGCTCTGGAAATGCACAATAAAATATGTGTACAGTGGCAAATCTATGTTCATTTGACTTTCTAATTACATCTTTATTTTCCATTTGGCAGTCTGCCCGAGCTGCATTATCAGTCATTTTATTCCACACAGCCTAGATTCTTGTGCAGTTGTCCCAGCAGTGTGGTCTGCAGGAGGAGGTGTGCATGACCTGAGCACGTGACCACGTGAGGTCCCTGCAGACCAGAGGTCACCAGGATCGCAGTCAGCACATTAATCTGAGTGTAAAATGGATAGATTAATGAGCGAGTAATGCCAAATTGTCACTAAATTTGCGGCTCTGTCTTCAATTATCATCATTAGAGAGGGGCTTGGATGAGATAAATAGTGATCAGCAGAATAGATAGGTCTTCTCTCCTCTTGTCTTTTATAATGGATTCTGCATGTAACGTGATTGAGTTAGGGTATAAGATGAATAAAAGGTGCCATAAATGGAAAGCAAGACAGGTTTCACAAATTGGAGGACATATCCCAGCTTCAATGATATTTTACTGTGACAGAAACCTCTCAGCACTGAGCTTTTGATTAAGATTGTTCCCTATAATCCATACCGATTCCATGTTAATGAAAGTCAAGAGGTGACCTTGATTGTGCAGAAGCAAGAACAATCATAACCATTTTTTCCCCTCTTTTTTCTTGGCAAGAAAGTCTGCCAGTTTCTGCACTGTATTATGTAGAATATAATGAACAGGTCCATACGTGTACATCTCTTTCAATGTTATTTATACCAAATATTAGATGGTTTGTTTAACCCTCTGAAACCTGAAACAGTACCAGTTTTCCTGTGGTGTGTTCAGACACCTTTCACAAGCATTTAAATGTAAATTGGTATGATTTTTTTATTTTTTTTTAAAAGGCAATCAAAAATAGGGCAAGAAAATTACCTAAACATTTGCTAAAAAAGAAAAAGAAAAGACAAAGAAAGAAAGACAGAGGGGAAAATGTCCAGAAAATTATTGTTATTATTACCAATATTAATAATAATAATACATTTTATATATAAAATCATGGTTGGACATTTTTCAGGTGATTCCTTTCTTGTTTTTTACTGCCTTTTTTGTGTTAATTTTTAAGTTTTTGGGTTTTTTTTACTTTTTACTAATATCTTGCTAATAGTTCTTGTTAAGTTGCTTATTGCCATCTTTCCGTGTTTTTGAAAGAAATCAAGCCAATTTGCTCAGTTTTCAAAGGGTTGATAAACATATCTTGCTCATAACACCACAAATGATCAGGTATATGAGAATATCATCCAGGATGCTGAGGCTCAATCTACTTACCATTAGCTTTAGCGGTCTGTGCACTGTACCATCTCCATGGTGATATTCTTCAATATTCTTTGTGCTTGCGTGCAGGAACACTTGTGACTGCAATATGAAGATGAAACACCTCATCATGAATAAATCTTGTCGTACAATGATCTTTTTATCTGTAATACTTTGTACATTTACAAAGGCACTTAGACTCTGTCACACTCTGCTACCCGGCATGCATTTTTCATACAAACAAACAAACAAAAAAAAACAAAGTTAAAACCCCATGAGATAACATGAATGCATGATGTGTTGTTCCGTGTGGAGAGTAGTTTTCCATGTTGCTTTTTATGCAAAGGTCGAGTGATAAAAAAATATGAAAGTGTCATTGAGGTGTGCGAGGACACTCTGTCGCTACTCATTTTCTCCACATTGTTCGTTTTATTTCTTCATCCTTCAAGCAGCGTCTCAGATCACCCACACGCTGACCCCCGCTAGGCTGAGTATATTTTGCAGAGCTGTGAAACCACATGAGTTTCGTCTTGTCCCCAGCGTTACCCAAAGTTTTCTTCATGGCTGGTTTGAAGTACCTCAGAGAGAGAGAAGTTTCCTCTGTAGTGGAAAGACTTCTGCTCCTGCTGCGTTAACTGTCATCCCACTTCATCAGCACAGTATGACATTATTCAGAAATATTAATATCTACACAACACATATGTTAATAATGAGATCTTCAAAGTATCCAGTGAAGAATGTATTATTCAGAATGCAACTGAAATCTTCTTTACTTGGCTGTGGCTTCAGCAAAAACAAAACTCTGCTGCTGATGGACGTGAAAGACTATACGGCCAAATCGAAAATTTGAATGTATAGATCAAATGTTTTCCTGAGAGTCAAGAGAAAAGACTGAGAGGAATCTTTGATAATGAAAGTTCGAACAATAATGATTTAAAAAAATCCTTTTAAAATAAGAAGAACAGAGTAAAACGTCTGACTTGAATATTGTCCCTATTATGCATGAGCTGAGGCCTCGTGCCCTTTGAGTGAGTTGCATCGTCAGAATTATCAATGAGGGCTAAACCCAAGCTAACTGAGCGTTGAAAGGGTCTGATGATATGTGATGAATTCCAGACAAGCATCTACTCGCCCACACACACAACCACACACAGTGGACAAAAAAAAGGCAATATAATTTTAAACTCCTGTCAGCAGAGTCATATTTAGTAACAATGACTCATAGAGTGTTTTAATACACAAACAACAGAGTGAGGACAGCCAAATGAAATGTGAAGTAAAGTGACCCACAGCATCCCAAAGTGAGCAATACTGATGTCTAAAACTTATCATTGCTCACTTGCAACAGCAACATTAGCTACTGCTTTTATCTTGAATTAATGTATATGGCTGCATATTCTTAGCAAATTCAGGGGAGGCCAGTGGGCACCACTATTTTCATCCCATATTGGATTGGTGAAATTTTGCTGTGATAAAACTGTCTTTATATTAAGAAAGAAAATGGGAAACCAATCAACAATTCCCTAAGTCCCTCAGAACTGACAGCCCAGCTTTGGAGTTCTTTAGAGCAGCTACCTTTGATAGTGAAAAATGAGGCCAATACAAAGGTGCCAAAAACTACAGTTCCTTGAATGTCCACTTGAGGCTGGCTCCAAAAACAGATTTAATCCCCATAGACCCTCATGTTGAAATGCCAAACTTAACTGCAGAAATAAATATGTTTACAGCCAGGTACGCAATACGGTTTTGGTCTCTTTAGCTAATTACCCCTTTCATGTATGAGGGGCGGGATTTTTACATACTAAACCTCTAACATTTCATTAAAGGATAAAGTTACACATATTAAAGGGTGGGGCTGACTAAGTGAAGCAGTCCTCTGGTCGTTGCGACAGTTAGATCCACCTCTCGCTCCTCTAAAGCTCCGCCCTCTTGTCCACATGTCACCTCTGGCTCCAAGAAAATCAAGATGGTAACGGCCAAAATGCCGAACTCAAAGCTTCAGGGGTTAGTCTACAAACGAATGGGTGAAATACTGTACGTATATATTAAAGGCTCATTCTAAGGAAACAAAATAACAATTCATATTTTCGGTAGTTTGTGCATTAATAAAATCATAGTTATAGTAACTACATGCCCACACAGTGGATCTTTAATGTTTCCACCTGATGTGTATTAAGACAGTAATCCTACAAATAAAATTGTGTAACTTAAAACTTAAATAAAATGTAAGCAGGTGAGTTATATAAAAACTATATGTTAGCTATAGAGACCTTTTTTTTGTACCAGGCTGTAAACATGTTACTTTTTGCTGTAAAGTTGGACGTTTTACATGGAAGTTAATGGGTTTAAGGTTTTTTTTGTTTGTTTGCTTTGTTTTTAACACTTATTATTCACAGTTTCGAAAATAGTCTACATTCAGTGGTCTATACAAACATTTACAAATGAAAATAATGAGACAAGTAAGTAGAAACCAGACTAATCTAAACTAAACTAAAATAAAGTAGACATAGGTGCTGTGTGAGAGGAGAAGGGGTTCTGGTTCTGAAACCTAATCACTAATTGCCACTAAAACCTACACACTGGATTTTAATTATGGAGCTACGTTAGTGAGGTGATGATGAAATCTGCCAGTGAGCCGACATTTTAGCGGTCAAAAACTGACCGTCTAGAGATGAGGACTTACTTCCATCTACCTTTTTTCTACCTTGTTGTTTCAAAAATGTCTTACATTTTCGAGTGGTAAGTTTGTCCTCGTTATCGTCATGTACTGCATATGTGCTGAGTGAGAGCAGAAGGCATACAGCAGCATTAAGTGAGGGAAGTGGGGCTTAGCCAGTGGTGAATAAATTAAATGCAGTTTGAAAAAAATATTCAGCTGTTTATTTCCCCCCATTAGAAACTGGGTCATCAAATTGATTTACACATTTAATTAGGTAATAATACCAATTTCTAATTTAGCTCTGCATAAATTATGTCATCATTAATGAATCCTTTATTTATTTAATTCTATTTATTGATGAACTCATTGACAATTGCATCGCACTTAATTGCTTTCTAATTATTTCCAAGCCTCTCTGAGCCCTCCATAAGATACAGTCCTTCATGTTTATCTGTGTCAGCCCCTGGGACTCTGCAGAAGAAAGAGATAAACATGTTTATCACACATATCCTGTATATGAACTGTATGTGAGATGCACTTTAGGCTGTGCAACCACATGAGGATAATCATTAGCAATCATTGCCATTTTTATCAATTACTTTAAATACCCACATTAATACACAAACAACAGCTAGGCTCGAAAAATCAAACTGTATCTTGTTGAGATTCAACCTATGTGCTATTGGAATTCCACCACAGAGCATTGATTTCTGTGAATGCTGGAGGTTGAGCTAAAGTAAAGTAAATACACAATATGCTGAGAGATTTTCCCTCCCTAAAACCAGTATCGCTCCTGCAGAAAAAAAGAAGTTAAACCCATGAAAATCTGTTTGGGATTGCTGTAAAGCACAATACTACATCCCCGCACGTACTCTAAAGCCCCTAATGGTAATTCTCGTATGGGAAAATTTAAAATACATAAGACTTTGCATCAAAAAAAGGATAACGTGTTTATCACATCTTGACACAGTTGGATGCTTATGTCTCATCTGTGGACAGGTGCTTTGCCTTAAGCAGCAAACTCCTCCCTGAGAGCCAACGGTGGAACATAAATCAAACATTCATATGCAAGTAGGCTTAGGTTGCCATTTGTATGCTTCTCCCTGGTTGGCTGGCCTTTCTCTGGTGAATATCAACCGGATGTGTTGCCTCTGCATGACTGGGATTGAGTGTTTAAATAGAGCTGTGGCTTCAGACATGGCAACAGGAGGAACAGGAGAGGTCCTAAAGGAACAGGCTGCAGTCTATTTTGGGTCTTTTTGTTTAACCCAATTACAGTGTGAGTGTGTGTGCCGACTGAACCAACACAAGACAGGTTCCTCCTTTGAAAAGTGGGACAACAATGTTATAGACATGGAAATGTGATGAAGCCAAAACAATCGCGGGCTGTTTTATATGTTGAGACAGGGAGAAAATGAATTACACACCGAGCAGGATCTTCTCGGGGAGTGTGGAGAACGAAAAGGCAGATTCAGGTTAACATACAATAACAGCTCAGGTCTCCCTCATGACAGCTTGCGACACCTCTCTGTGACCTTGGCGGCTATCGTCTGCGTCAGCGCTTCCATCTGCCAAACAATCCCCGAGCAAAATAGACAAATCACATTCTGGCTCTCCACATCTTCATCTATTTCAAAATAAATGTATACCCCGAGATAAGCTTTCAATAGAGCCCTCAAGCCCGGTTGCAGTGACAATAAAAGGATAAAGCCGGTAAATAAACGAAGACACGGCAGCGCCACCTGAGGCCCTGTTGTCTGAAAATCAGTGAGAGTTTCAATTTAGAGAGTTTTTCTTTGCAAGTAAATGAGGTAATCATTCGCGAGAAGCCAGCGGTGAGGCAGGATATGAAAACCTGGCTGCTTGTGGGAGGCACAGCTTTGAAAAGAATCCCATCCATGAGCTGCTCTGTTTAACTGCACTGATGCGCTTTTCCCTCAGCATCCGCCCTCCAGCCATCCACCTGAGAAAGCACTTTAGAAACTACTGAAGTAGGGCAGATGACAGTTTTGCCTGTGTTTCTCTTTTGTCAGTTATACTGTGTGGTATCATCTTCAGCCCCAATGCTGCTTTCAGATCCCAGATATGAATCATAGCAGCATCTGAAGGCATTTCATCACTCCCTTTCACTGGCAGACTTCTACAGTACCTCGCCACTCCTGTGAGGCATAGATTTTGTTAATTTAATCTCACATCATCTTAATTTAATATCAGGGAGGCAGGAGGGGCGCCTATGTAATTAAGTGATACATTAACCCAACTTACAGAGATAAAGTGTGTGTGTGTTTGTGTGTTGCTGCTTTTAAGTGTTTCTTCCTTTGTTGTAAGGGAGTGTTTGTTACATATAAGTGGGGACAGGGGGATGCAAAATGGAGAAGGCTGATATTTAGACTATTATTTCTAACGCAAGGGAAGGAGCTTATGTTTTTTATTGCAGCTTAGGAGGAGGGACATACAACTTAAAAATTGTTTTATTTTGTATTTATTTGTTAACGGATTTTGTAGGGCATGTTTCCATAAAACAAATGACAAAAATCATACAATTTCTTCCTGCCAGAATCTGTAAAAACAGACATTACCTTCAAATTTAAAAAAAAAAAAAAATTCTGATGGTCCTTGACAAATGCTTCCTTGACAAACTGGGTTTGCTAGTGTGTTTGATTTTTTTCAAACTGTGACTTCTTCTTCAATAGGAAATGTGATGACTGAATATTAAACCTTTTATCAGCAGAAGTAATTTTAGATGCTACCTGGTTTCATGGCTAACATAACTGTGAGTACTCTGAAAAGCCGCAGTGTGGAATGTAACTCACTACATTAACTATTGTACTCAAGTTTAATTTTGAGGTCCTTGTACTTATCCTGACTACGTTTATTTAATGTCACTTAATACTTGTACTCCTTGACTTGGCAAGAAATATCACAAAAATTGCAAAAAATCTGTATACTATAAAATTATTCTTAAAATACCATGGACAAGTTTCCAGCAAACTGTAGTTACAATGACCAATGATGATACAATGATCTTGCTAATTTTTGGGTAATTTATTCTTAATTCAAAAGAAAAGATATCCAGCTAATTTGTTCAGGTTTTCAAGGGTTAGGGATAATTACCAGAACAATCTCCAATGTTCCACCCATCTTCTTCACAAACGTTTAAATTTGTTGGGTGGGCCTCTTCAATAAAGAACACTTGCACACTTGCAGGATTTTTCTAATGTTTGTTGACTGCAAGGAAAGAGTCTTACCTGGTCTCTGGGGGACCAGTCTTGGAAGGATCCTTCTTACCAAGGATGCATCCTTGACTTAGAGAAACAGCAAGAGTCTGCCCTGCTCTTCTGTCCCTCACACTTCTCTCTCCTGTTCTCACTCTCCCTTGTAGTTTCTCTGTGTCCTCAGGTCTTCCTGCTTTTGTTTATTACCCAACTCTTTTAGGTGACACCTTTCTTCATCAGCCTTGTTAGTCCTTCACTCAGTCAGCTGCACACCTGTCCTGAATCTGTCCCATTACTCCTTCCTGCTCCTCGGTTTCTCCCAGCCAATCAGCTCCCTGCCTGCTCTTCTGACTCATCACCTTATTCCCCTCACCTGAACTTCTCACTTCATCCTCTTGTCTGTCTATTTTGTATATAAGTCTTTTTCAGTTCAGTCTTTGTTGGACTCTTGTTTTGGTCATGTGATGTTCTGTTTGTGTTTCGCTGTTCTGACCTCAAATTAAAATCTGTTTGAGTTCAAGTTGTCTGCATACTCCTGCATTTGGGTCCACCTGCTCTGCATTACATGACACCCACAGTATTAAAGGCAGTGTACTTGTGTAATACAACCAGGTGTTCAACGCAACAACAGTTCTGTTTAAATAAACGCATTATTATGATTTAATAATCGCTATATTTTGAACGAGAGGGGTTTAAACAGGAGGTGGGTGGGCCTTAGATCAGAAATGGGTTGGGGCTTAACCAAAAGTTGTCATTTTAAGCCTGAAGTTTATATGTTTTGATAAGAAGTGTCCATATTTACTTTTTATTACAGAACTATTTACAGAACAATCTCAGAATTGAGCTTCAGATTGTTTTTGATAACAAGCGTTAAGAGATTCAACACAGCAACCCAAATGAAGATTTTCTCTTATCAGGAGTACGGATACTGGAACATTTTATTTAGAAAGTACTCACACTCATAAAAAGTACCTACCTGAAATGGATACTCGTTATACTCATATTATGTTAGGCTCAACCCTGATACATATCTCATTTAAAATTTCCCCCAGTCACTCAGGAAGGCTCAAAAATATTTGTAACTTTGGGGAGGGATTATAAGAATTTAAAAAAAAAAAGATAGATTTCTTAAAATAAAAAAACAGTTACAACCCAGCCGCCCCCTCATCTAATCAATAAAGACCAGTCCCTAAACCTGTCTCACATTTGCCTTGAAATCTTCAGTGTTACTCTGTTTTCAGCATTAACATCACTGTCACACACAAACACCCACTGCTCTAGCACGACTGCCAACACAGATGACAATAATGTCTAAATGTTTCCTGTTATTTCGAGGTGAAGAATCACCAAACAGCATCACATCAACACACAGCACGCCTGATCTAATAATAATCATGTATCCACAGCTACAGCAAACTGTCTTTACTGTTGTGCTCTGTAATCTGTAGAGACATGAGGTTGTAGGGAGTTTTCACTGTGTGTGCCGCTGAAGTGAAAAGGTGGATTCTCGCTGTCTCCTTGGTGTGGACAAACGCGTCGATGCCATGGACTTGGTGTCACCGTGCCTCGGGGAAATCATTATCATTCCAGGTAACGCTGAGTGATGCAGGGAGACTGGAGCGCAGCAGATGTGGGGACTTGTTAGGAACTTTATTTGCCATTGTACCCTTCAACAGATATCACTCTTAATTAGGTCTCCATGGATAAGATGAGGCATCTGGACTGTTTGCTCATGAACGGACTGAATGGTGTCCTTTTGTGCTCTCATCAGCACACACACACACACACACACACTAATACTATTACACTAATGGCATGGAGATATCTGTGTTACAGGAAGGCTATTGGAGCTTTCACTCCATCTAGTGGCTGTTCTAACGGGCATGAGAAAAACACTGGGGCTCTGCATTGCACAAACTGCACCAGCAGCACGACTGTAGTGCCCCCTGTGAGCTTTTTGTTCCACACATGTGCACCTGGCCCAAGTGCATCTCTGTTTAATCACAAGCATCCATCAGTCACCTCAGTCAGTTCTCTTCTTTGTCTATTCATCTATGCATCGACTCTGCACATCTGTCTAAACACATAATTGATTCCTCTGTATACAGTTTATGTGCTCTCATGGTTTGACCAGCCACAAGATGTAAAAATCAATGAAGCACTGAGGAGCTCACTGGACATTGCACTGGGACCGTTTAGCAGTCCTCAATCTGATTCAATGCAGAGAAAGGGCTCACTAAAAAATACAGTAGACCCATTTGTAGTAAATAAATGTTCCAATAAAAAGGTGAATTTTAGAACTGCACTAATCATTTTTTGTATTTAAACAGTAATAAAGGGATATTTCTCCTATTTCTCAAAGTCCAATAAAAGATTTTTTATTACCAGCCGGCCACTGTTGTGTCAAACAGATGACTTTGCATCATGGCTACCATCACGAGCATTTCTTGGTCTGGTACGGTGCATGAAACACCAATTCCAAAAGTATTTGCTTCTTTCTACCACATAGACATCCAAGTTTTATGTGAGGGCCCTCTTTATATTGGTGAATTATTTGTGTGTTTCTCATCAGCTTTACAGAGCTTTTTGGTGTGTTTTAGGTCATTTTGATGAAAAAGCTCTCAATAACCTACTGTGCACTACATGCTCAGTACAAAACAGATGGCACACAAAGTCATTAACTAGCTGGTGAACATGGTGTAGCGTTTAGCAGCGAAAGAGACAGATTTCACTCAGGAGTCGGTGGAGTCCAAAACAGCTAAACAAGGAGCGAGTATTTGAGTTCAAGTGAGACACAACCATAAGAGACAACAAAGACATTTTAGAAATGGCAGAATGGAGCGAATTTGTTATATAGTGCAAAAAATTCAGCTTCCATATGTCGCCATTTATTTTTTGGCCCTGTGGTTCAATGCTGCCTCCATTTAAAGGTATATTACAACCTCCTCCACTGTTCCCCATTTTTTATTGTCTGAAACAGTTGATTCTGCCCTCTGGTACCATCTCATTGGCTGTATCTATGCCATCATATCTTTACAACATTTTAAACATTCTACTTTCCCACATACAGGGAGTATAAATGAGCCTATAGTGGTAATACTGAATCTTAGAGCTGTGTTTAGAACTTGTTTACTGGCCCTAAGTGGCCAAAAAAAATCAGTAAATCTAGGGTTAAGTTAAATTTTGGTAGAAAGTGTTTTTTCCACCAAATTGACCTTGATGTCTTACTTTATTGAAGGAGATATACCTACCATCTTTGTACTTAAAGCATAAAAGTTAGAAATTCTGGAGGTTGGTGGTGCATTTTGTCTCTAGGATGACCTCACGCTCAGTGCATTTAAGTCTTAGTCTATGCTTGCCGGGCTTATTTCCAGACAGTTTCACCCTGCCGAGAAGAGAAAAAGTGATGGTTGACTGATGTTTGCTACAGGTGGGATGCTTAGTTGCACTCTTGTAAAACTGTGAGTTGCCTCTTTCTTTGCCGGTGTTTGAAAGGTTCATAGGCAAGCCTGGCTATTGAAAAGCTCACCCATAGAGTGAGAAATAATGCCTCTCAATTTGTTAATATTTAGGAGACGTTTTCGTTAAAAATGGTGAGATTGAAGATGCTTTGGAAACCTAAGGTTATGATAATGGACAAAATAACTGTATTGATTTACTTTTACTATTTTATGTTAAGATATTGACATAGTGTTTTGATTTAATCTATATAATCCCATATGTTCTAAGAGGGGGGTTTCTTATATGTATGCATGATAAAATATATCATAGCATATATGTATGCTTGTTAAATGTTTAAAATCAATTAACGTATGTTAACAAAAAAATAGAAGTTAGATGCGGTATTGATTGTGTTTAAAGGAATTAATGAGTCCAGTTACATAGTGGTGGCTTCATTTACTGTGAGAGTCAGAGAAAAGAGTCTTTTAACACCTGCATGAGTCTTTTTGGAAGACAATATGTTGAAAACCCTCATTGTTATTAAATCAACAAAACCCTAATACATTTTACATTTGATTTATTAACATTTCAAACATGTGGAGAAAAATAGAATAACAAAATAACATTGAACATTTAAACATAAAGTAGTAGAGTCACACATAGAGTACCATAGAAATAATGAAATACAAAAAACAAATATGGAATGAATGAACTTACATTTAAGATTCAAATTTCAGTAAAGTAAAAATATGTTAAGACTATGAAGTAAAGGGAAAAAAGGTGATGTTCGAAATAAATATATTTGATTCATAAAATTCAGACTTGGAATGTGTTTAGATGTACATTGAGGTAGGTGTTTAAGTACCAATAATCATTATCTTGCTAAGTGATTTCTTTATTCACAACAACATTAATGGCACACTTAGAAAAATAAGACATAAGAAATGTTATTTTTAAAACAATAAGTGTCTTCCCTTCATGTTTTTAAGGCACTGAAAACCACATGTTTACAAATGTCCCTTTGTTATAAGGAATGATTTATGTGTTAAAGCTCATCTTAAAACTACGTGATACTCCTTTGAATAAGGACGCCTTTTCATTTATAAAATTCTTGTGGCAATGACATTGATAAAGTGCTCAATAGTAAACTGTGGTCACTCAGCATTAGAAGAAAAATATACCTCCATTTCAGTGTGTAAATGTTGTCGCACACATTCTCTAAAAAAGTACCTCTTTCATAAAATACAAGACATCAGCAAAACATAAAACACAGCTGACAGCAGTGTGGAGAAATGAAGACAAAGCTGTAGCCTGAAGAGCACATGATGTACTTTAGATGCTTTTCTACATTTGGAAACAGGTCGTTTAAAGAAACAGTGTCTTAGCAAAGACATTCTTTAAATGTCTCTGCTCACCTTTGTCTTTGAATCCAGTGAAGGCCCTGACAATATGTCATACAAGTGGTAGCACAGTAAGTCACAGACTTATTTTAGTACAGGTTTTCTTCAGCAAGTCCATCTGAAAGGAGACAGAAAGTATTATTAGTGACATTTAAACTTTAAAATCCGAAACCTACTGTATATTAGGCGGGGATGGTATCACGGTATTATGGTATACAAGGGTATTTAGAAATCCCAAAGGTATGTTTTTCATTACTGTCATAAATACAGGCTTCTTCTATTAAAACTCATGGTATGTAGTGCACAGCACGCACCACCAGAGCTCAGTTTGTGGTCTCTACTGGTAGAACAGGCAGCTGAGCTGAAAGACGCTGCGACATCTAGTGGTGGAGGGGTAAATAAGAGGACTGTAAACAGCCGGCGGCAAGTTATGGCAGAGAGAATAGAGAATAATGGCATGTTGTTGTTGTTGTTGTTTTTTTATCTAATGCAATTAATTAATTAAATTATTGCCACCTCTAAAATTGGAGTGCTGTCCCTGATTTTGACTGCACTGATATCCACTTTGAGGATTCAGCACTGAGTCTCAAAAAGTTTAATTGCGAGCGAGCAGGTTGTGTTTGATTTTTTTACATCTAACTTGGTGAGTTAAGGCTTTATTACGACCAAACTGAAGCTGGCACAGTAGACTAACTAGATTACTGGCAAGAGTAACCAAGACATTTTGGGTACGTTTTATTTGTTTCTGTTGAGTTTGAATGAAGTGTGTTTTATAATGAGTAAAAGAGGCAAATACGACTTGTCATTGAATTCAAAAGGTGTACAGTTGTATTTCTATTTTGTATTTATTAATTTGAAAAGCTGAAAGTAAGTAGTGGGGGTGTTAGCACTGTACACTTACACCGTCATATACAATTTCAGGAGGGTATGAAATAATACATAACACCCAAGCCAACTGTTAATATATTAGAAGAAATTGTTGATAGTTTAGTGTAAATTACCTTGCTGGGGGCCACTCTGAATATAGTGGCTGAGTTGATGCAACCCAGTGTTTTGGTCATGGAGTCCCAACTGCAAACTGAAGGAATCCATGGCAGTGAACGGCTCTGCAGGCAGCAGCTCCTCTGAGATGGTTGGGGAGACACCGAGAGGATCCTGCTCTAATTGACTTTGGCAGCACAACAAGTCCTGCTGGTAGCTGTATGGTGCAACACCATGATCAGCTATGCTGCTTTTACTTGTGACCATGTCCAAGTCTTTGAGGATGCTGTCGAACACGCAGTCATCGAGGATCAGCTCGCGCTTGAGAGGAAGGGCTGAGGGGAGACGAAGGTGATGGGGCCATTCGCATTGTGAGGGCAGGGTGGTAGTGGTTGCAGGATGGGGTGCATTTTGAAGCGTGTTCAGGTTGTGATGCTTAGCAAAGCTGCTGGCCAGGGAGGAGATCTGCTGGGCCAGAATGCTGATCTCTGCCTGCTCCCTCTCGCTGTAATGGTTAGACGTCGTTGATGTGGGAGACTGGTTTGGAGTAAGAAGACTTGGGTGCATGGGAACATGATGCACTTGGACAAGGCTGCCCTCATGTGGCTGCTCTATGAGGCTGAATTCATCTGGATGCAGAGCACAGTCGACCGGGCTCTCACACATGTCCGACACAGACAGGCGGTCTGGAACTAATCGTGCATCGGCCGAACAAGCCTGGAAATCATAGGTTGGAGATGAGGAGGCGAGTGGAGAGGGAGCGCTGAAGGCTGCTTGGTCAAAGGTTTGTTCTGCGACTGCAGGGCGGGAGTCGGAGGGTGATTGGTGACAGGTGAGAGCTGCCTCAGGGTAGGAGTAATAGGTGGGAGAGCACTCTGGGGAGGAGAGCAGCTGATCTGTGTATCCATGCACGTCCATCAGGAGGTCATGACTGAGCTCCTCCTGCTGCAGAGGGGAGCTGGAGGAGGCCGGGCTGTAGGGAGGGGTGAAGAGAGCAGGGCTGTCACCCAAGGTAACAGGTGAGCCTTGGGAGGAGGCACACGCCACATAGTAAATGTCCCTCTCTGACTCCCTCCTCAATTTGGCAGCTGGCTCCTCACTTTGGCTGTTAGACGTCCTCGGCCTTTTACAGCATTTAGTGCTGTTGTGGCTCTGAGCGTTGGGCGCCTGTTGACCTGCAAAATTGCAGGAATTTGGGAGAGATGATGGCCTGAAGGCATCACTGCTGATTTTCTCCTGCAGAAATCTGGCTTCTGTCTCACTACAAGAGCAAAACAACGTATTAAGACCACAAACATTTCTTACACTGTCAGCTCAGGTGTGCTGGGAGTTTGTCGTACCTGATGATAAAGTTGGTGCAGCTCACGCCCTGGCAGTCCTTGTTAGCTCGAATGTAGATCCACATCCATGACAGATCCTTACACTGTAGTCTGAGCACCATCTCTACCTGACAGCCCTCATCTGCCTTCACTGGATGAGACAATGAAGACAAATTAATGGTTATCACCATGCACGACTACACACTTATTGACAAGCACACAATGAAATCAGAACCTAAGTCTCTTACTGCAAGTCTGCACAATAAAGTAAATAGAAGTGAAATAAAAATGATCTTTCTTGCGCTCACATTTGTAAATTAACCCAGGCAGAAGGCTGCGTTTTATGAACCAGAGGTTTTAGGGTTCTCCCACTGGGGAATCTTGACTTTCAAACTCTTTATTTCCTGCATTCTGATGATTTTTTATGAACTAATTTCTTTTCTGCATCAATTTATGATGAAAAGATCTTTAATGTTGTCAAAATAAAAGACCTGCGCTATTTTCATGTTTTAATGTAAATGTTCCAAATATTGTGGCAGTTTTCCCCTGTGTCCCCCCCAAAATCAACACCATTGAAATTAACAATGCAATTTTTAAACATCCCTCATCCAAACCTTCTCAGTTTTGGCTTAAGAGAGAAATTTAAAATTGTCCCCATACTGTCACACTGCTTGCTTGCTGTAAAGGAGCCACGTTGGTTGTATTTAATGTTCTAAAAAATAGGGTAAGCCTGCCGAGGGTGCTGAATTTGCTAGATCCGGCACTGGTTTTCAAATTTGTGTTTGGGACCTTGACTTGTTTTTTATTGCATCAGGCTGCTGTATAAGTATTCAGCCAGTGTGAAACAAGTTTCTCTGCAGTGGATCTTAAACTTACTTAAATTTCTATGAGAATCTGCACTCAGACACAGATCTTCAGGGTGGACGAGACTGTACCAAGATCGACCTGTCATCTCTTCTGCCGAATACCCCAAGAAATATAAAACACTGAAAAGAAAAAGACAACAAAATGTTTGTCAGTAAGCAGCAGAACATTTTATTATATCTATTCAAATGAGGATGTATGAACTTACCTGTCTGACAGATGAGCGAAGGTCATATCAAGTCTGTGGACGCTCCTGAAGCTATGACAGAAGTGGGAGTTGGAGCTCTGCAGGCGGTTGACCGTGGGGGTGCAGATGGCCACAAACAGAGACTGGTTGGCAGGACAGGCTGAAGAGGAGGATCGGCAAGGCTGAGGGAAGGACTGGAAGCTCCCTCTGACCAGCATGGAACAGCAGCTGCCGTGTTGGAGCTTGAAGGCCTTGGAGGTTTGCATGCAGCATATAAAGTTCCTCTCTGAAAAAGGTGTCAGTTAAGTCTTTCAGTAGTCCCAACAAAATAGAAAAAGGACACAATATGTTGTAATTACAATATAAAATGCTGCGTTTTAAAGTGATGTCAGTTACCTAATGATGAGTTGTTTTCAATGTCCAGGTGTGATTTAACAACATCAACGTCTGAGCGTTCAACCATGTCATACAAACTGTCTCCTTGAAGCACATCTATCTGGAAAAAAATAGGTTTTTGTCATTAGTTATGATCCACTCAAGCTCAATTTGAAGGAAACTAAACAGTAAAAGATGTTCAACAATTATTAAATCAGACTTACCATGGAAAGGCCGAGATATTCAGCCACATTTTCGGACACATAGACAAGCCTCCCCTGGGCGGTGGTGACCAGGATGAAGCCATGCAGGGCTTGAAGGAAGGCCTCGTATGGCAGACAGCGTTGTGGTCTCTCCCCAGCTGGGAGTCCTGAGGGAGGGAAGAGTGAGTTTAGCAGTGGTTACACTCTGTGCATCTCTGCAAGTTGTCTCAGGTTTTATCTTTGATACAGTCCCAGCGGTGCTGCAAACTTAGTCCCATTTACAATGACGCTGGCTGAATATAGATCAGTAGTTCAAAGATATTCAAGAATGACTGTAGCCAAAAAGTGAAGACTTACCCTGGAAGAGAACAGACTTCCTGATGTAGGCGCAGATGGCGGCCATGGAGTGCAGGTAGGAGAGACGCTCTTGGTCCTCCTGGGTAATGGGCAGCAAGGCGCGCATGTTCCTAATCTCGTGATTGATGTGGTCCCGGCGGGCTTTGGACGCTCCTTTGGTGGATCTGTGAGAAACCATGGTGGTCAGAGCTTGAAGGAAAAGTGAGAAAGCTGGGGAAAGTTTTGTCTAGTTCCACACTTGCATTTCAAAAAAGAAAAAAAAAAATCAGAGGTAATCCTCCTCCAAGAGACAAATGTGGAAAAAAAATAAATCAAAAGGAGACAAAAGGAGTAATTGGCCTGAACTGATCTAGCCTCTTTTTTCTTTTCTTTTTTTTCAAAATTTCAGCCTCTTCCTCAGGGGTTCCTATGGAAACTGCTGATATGAGAGGCTGTCGTGTCTGCGGCAGACACGAGGGCTCTCAATAGACTTCAGTCTGTCTGATCAGTATCTGTCTGGGCCCGTCCACAGAGAGCCGGGGGTTTTTATAGCTGCCAGGGCTTCAGCGTGGGCGTCACACACAAAGAGGGAAGGCTGGGCTTCTGATGCTCCCTTCATTACCTTATAAAGTGGATGTCCTCAGAGCGGGGCGCCCCACGTCACAAGGACACAGAAAAGTGCCACAAAAGGAGAATTTGATCAGGTTGTGACAATAAAGCACCATAACAATGAAGATCCATTAGAATTGTGTAATTAATAGCCTATTTTGGGGATTTTTCAGGGATACTCACAAATACAAGACTGGGATTTTAAGTCGATGGAATAAATGCAACAAAAACATTAAATTCATACACACATAATAAATTTCCCAGAAGCATGAAGTCAGGTAATATGTGACACTTTTTGGTAGATTACCAAGAAAACCACCTAAAATTATGCAGACCACCTTAAGTGTTACTTTTATAACTTGTTACAGTTCTATGCTATATTTTTATGCATAAAATATGTTGTTTAGTACAATAATTCAGACATTTTGGACCTACAGACATGTCAAGAACCCCAACTTCACTCCAGTGACATGTTCAGGTAAAGTGGGACAGCTGGCAAGTAAAACAGGACAATCATGTTTATTTTGCTTTTAATGGTAAAATCAATAAATCAGCTCAGTTATTAAGTCACAAAATCAAACTGTCACCTGTTGCTATTCATTAAAAAAATGTCCATCTTTTCTGCCAAGCTTGTTGCTGACATGGACAGCATTGTGTTTCATATTTCTTAAGTGACAAAAATACTAAAAATGTCTAATGTGACAGAGTGGCACGCAACAGCATAACTCATGACTTTATTGCATCTGGTAGTCTATAAACATGCTGGTTTTACGCTGGAAAAATGTCCCATTTTAGTTCAATTTTTTGTCCCATTTTACCTGAATGCATTAAGTTCTCACCCAAAACCCTTTCTGATAAAAATTAAAGTGTATTGCGAAAATACCTTGATTATAAGACAAACAGTTAATAAAAAGCAACATCCTACAATCATTTTTGATGTTTTAACTACACCCTTATTACCAACATGAGAAAATCAATATGCCACATGGCTTTCCCTGCAAGTCTTGGAGCCAGTGGATTTTTGAGTCTTTACTCTTCCCATAGTAGCTTTCTCAAACCAATAAAAATGATCATGAAAAGCAAAAACATGTTTGGTGACTGGCTGCTTATATATAAAAGAGCCCAAAATGTAAAACCTTATTTGTCTCATTTTACCTGATGTCTCAAATTACACGACTTCACCCTTGGCAAACCCTAGTATTTCAAACTGATTTATTAAGATTGGTGATGCTCTTCCAGTGTTCGTCTGCACGATCCTGCTAATCAGCACCAGCTTGAATTTCTTAACGCAGTAACAGCATCATTGTTTCTGGATTAGTATGTATCACATACAGTGCCAGGCTGCAGACAGGAGAAAACTGGATTAAGTGCTCCCTGTGGTGCACGCACTGCAGGCAGCAGAGTTGGGTCTTAATTTTCTTAACAGCCATGTGTTGATCCCGCCACTAGAGGAGCATGGAGCAGAGAGGAGGAAGGAGGAGGAGAGGAGCGTCACTGACCTGAACCTCCTGCAGAAGGAGCCGCGGTGATTCTGCTGCAGATGATGATGGGAGGTGCACGGAGTAGCAACATGGCATTTGCAGGAGTTGCACCAAAAAGTCATTTTGACGCTGATGTAGCCAGTTAAGGTAAAACCTATACATTCACTCAGGTGGTCTAAGTGTAAAGAGCAAAAACAAAAAAACAATAAAAACGGATCAAATAGGCTAATTTTGACCCAGAAAAGTCCAATGCGAGGAGAAACTATCCCCCAAGTACCTCTACAGGTTCTCCTCTGGATGATGAGTGTTCAGCCCTCGTGCTTGTCCCTCCTTTTATAGCCCCAAACCCGACACCACTCATCCAGCTCAGCCTGGGGAAGAAAAAACCCAAAACAAACCGGGATAATGTTACATGTTGTGACGCGGTGACAGATGATGGAGGCGGGTTATATTTAGTGAAGCGCGCCCTAAAAATAACCCGTTAAATCGGACGCAGGATCCAGCGACGCAGAGTGGCAAAGATGCGACATGTTATTAATATAGAAGTGTTGAAAATGTGATGTTTCACATTGCGTAAATAGCAGTTTTTTGTTTGTTTTTGGTCGTAATGTGTGAAAATATTGTGTTAATTAAATCATAACAAAATATTGTGGCGCTGATGCACAGAAACAGTGTAAAATCTGAAAAGCTGATTTTACTTAAAAAGAAAAATAGCCTATAGGAAACCAATTGCCTTGAAAAAAATGCAAGTAAATACAACTTATCTTTGATTATGTTTAGTTTATTTCTAAATGTTAAGTTAACTTGTAATTTTGTTGTATTTACTTGATTTTGTGAAGTGGTTGGCACTTAAAAATGACAAGTTTAATTAAACCAATCTTTCAGAGTTTAAGCAATTTAAGTAACCCAAGTTGATTGTGCAGTTCAGCTTTATTCTACTGGCTGCAAACTAGTCAGTCATATTTGTATTTTCTTAAACATGTTAAAAAACAGAACTCACAGATCTCCTACCTTCATCATGGGCTAAGTCCTCTTTGTGATGATCAAGTTAACTTAGACTAACTTGGTTTACTTAAGTTGCTAACACTTAGAAAGTAATTACATTTGTCATTTTTGAGCAGACTAACTTTAGTAAATTAAGTAAATACAGATACATTATAAGCAACTTAACAATGAGACATAAAGTAAACATAAAGTAAGATTAATTTTTATATTTACTTTTTCAAGGCAGTTTGTTTCCCAGATTGTTTTAAGTAAGATCAGCTTGTCAGATTTTACAGTGTATTTGTGCTGTGTCGTTTATTGAGGAAAGTTCCAGATAAGCAGTTGTGTGTTGTTGTTTTTTTTTTTTTTTTTTTTTTTTTTTTTTTGTTTTTTTACTTATTTTTCTTGTTTTCTTGTGGTGCTTTACTATTTCTTGCTAGTTTTTGGGCCATGTGTTAAGTTGCTCATTGCCCAAACCTATTTGTTCAGGTATCGGGTTAAGAAAAAAATACTAATTAACTAAAAAAAATAAATAAATAATTAACAAAATGCAAAAGCATCAACATAAAAAATAACCTCTGTGACATTTCGTAATAAATTCCATTATAAAACCTGATGCATCATTGTGTAAACAGTGTTTAGTAGCTGTCCAGGAGGAGCAATTTTAAACCACTTTATTGGCTACAGTTAGGTTTCTTCAGTGGTAGGGGTCAGGCCCCTGCTGAGGGTCATCAGATATATCTTGTGGACCATGAGATGATTAATGAGAGAGAAAAGAAGATTTTGGGGGGCCATTTCCCCAATCTTTGTGTGTGTGTGTGTGTGTGTGTGTGTGTGTGTGTGTGTGTGTGTGTGTGTGTGTGTGTGTGTGTGTGTGTGTGTGTGTGAGTGAGAGAGAGAGAGAAATATTGGATAATGTGAATAGTTATTTAAATGAAACCTTGTTCAGAGGGGCAATCTGTCTTTGGTCTAACCGCACTAACAATGACATATGAAACACAACATACTTTACAAAGCCATACAAACATACTTATTTTTACTTTGTTTCTTAAAAAGCTTATTTCATCACTGCATTAATATTTTCTTTTCTAATAATGAAGTTGCTTTCACAGTGAAACAGCCTGTCTCATGATGCAACCAGCATCAAACAACCCTTTCACTTACTTCTTCAACCAGCCTGACATTGGGTTTGTATGGTCTTAAACTGAAAAGTAAGATTAGGGTTAAGCTCCTTTTTTCTATGTTGTATAGCACAGTATACTGTAGTACAGTGCAGTATAGTAAAGTATAGTATAGGGCAGTGCGTGCCAACCCTCGAGTACCAGTTGTCCTGCATGTTTTAGATCTCTCCCTGCTGCAACACAGCTGAATTAAATAATCAGCTCATTATCAAGCAGCTTCCGGAGTTCATAACGAGTGGATCATTTGAATCAGCTGCGCTGCAGCAGGGAGAGACCTAAAACATGCAGGACTCGTGGTGCTCAGGGAAAGGATGGGAAAACACAATGAATGTTTCTATTTACCCTTAAATTGCGCAAATTGAAATAGTAAAAATAAAATATGTATTATGAAAACAAGTGAATTAAAAAAAAAACTTCATTTATCGCAAAAAATGTTCTTACGCTTGCATGGGGTGGTATTTCAGGCAATTTGAAAAAGCCATATTTCACAAAACTGCAATGGAAACACTTTTTTGGCTTTTATAGGTCACATGATGCTATGGTTATGTGCTTGTCAGTAGGAACTAGCTCCCTCATGATGCAGCAGACGCTACAAAAGGTGTTATTGCATCGCAAAACTCTCCAAAAGTTGAGCAGATCATCCAGAAGTTTTGAATCCATAATTCCTCTGTGAAATCGTGGACCATCAACTCCCAGATATCCCTCATATGTGGTCGCTCTGACACATAAGGGGCTTGCCTTTCCATTGTTACTCCCATAACACACCTACATCGCCTTCAATTGGACAAAATGACAACTAGTGCAGTGATTGCAATAGGAATAAACCTGCTTATGTTTTAAACATCCATCACCATGTTTCTTTGGATGGTTATCACAAGACAAGTCGCGTCACATAACATCGCGAGAGAAGTTGCATAACATCAGTCAGTGGAAACACAGTAAATTTACAATTGTGTTTTGATGACACTTCGAAAATACCGCTTCAGTTTTGTGCAAATCTGTATTGGAAACCCGTCCACACCATCCACAGAAAAAGTGGAGTCTGTGGCGTGTGCATTAGCAGACAAGTCACAACTTGTTAACTCAGAGCTCATGGAAAATCTCTGCTTATGAGGTCATAAATACCACATGGTATACATATGGACTGATGTTGTGAACACGCTAAACATGAACCCAAATGAACGCACCAAATGTAAACATTAATGCCATCCTCCTCAGCTGAGTTGTAACGTTAGCGAGCTCAGTGGTGCTAGGTAAGCTAACAGTAGAGGTATAGGATGTAGGATGGGAGCCAGAGCCTTCAGTTACCACGCTCCTCTTTTATGGTACCATCCTCCTGGTTCGGTCAGAGAGGCAGACACCATCTCCACTTTTAAGGGGAGACTTAAGACCTGGCTCAGGTTGCCTGGACTAGCCCCTAGTAAGTCTGACGGGGGACTTTCTAGGATACACTGAGCTCCTTTTTTTCTTTCTCTTGCCTCTTGCTCCCTCCATCTGCAAACACTGGTCTTTTTTCTGCATTTCACTAACTTGATTGCCTCCCCAGAGCATTCGTGCTCCCTTGCTTCATAGTTTTGCTGGATATTGGCTGCAATCTTGGCTGCGCCTGGATCGTGGTGATGGCTGTGCCAATGCTGTGACCCTGCCTTTGGCCATGCTTGTGCTGTGGCTTCACTCATACTGTGCCTCCGGCTAGCCTTGATCGTGGTCTTGGTTGTGCTGTTGCTGTGGTCCTGTCTGAGGCTGTGCCTGTGTCGTGGGCCTTGGTTGCGCAGATGCCGTGATCCCGCTCGACACGACCTTCTACTGCCATTATTATGCATCATGCCTCCACTATTAATATATGCATGGGACTCTTATCAACACCTACAATATTTGCAGGTAACATCACATGCTATCACTGAGTGTATTTAGTCATTTTACGTCTATGACTATTGTTATATGATATGCTATTGTTACCATTATTGCTGTGAATCTCTCCCCCTCTCTTTCTCTTTCCTCTTTGTCATTACTGTAATTTAATTGTTATTTACAACATCTGTTGTCTGTCCTGGAAAAGGGATCCCTCCTCAGTCGCTCTTCCTGAGGTTTCTACCATTTTTTTTTCCTTAGACGATGTGAGGGTCTAAGGGCAGAGAGATGTCATATGCTGTAATGCCCTCTGAGGCAAACTGTGTTTTGGCAACATGGGCTTTATAAATCAAGTTGAATTGAATTGCTTTGTGCTGTGTGGTAATATTGTTTCACATGAAACTGCTCACAACAAAGTCTATAGATTACCTTGAGTAAGTCAGTTGTGAGTTCTGTAAAGAGACATTGTTGTTAAGCTTTTCAAATGTATTTTTTGTTTTTAATTTTTCAGGGGCAGTTTGAGCATCATAAGCTTGGTGCCATATAGTTCCATTATATTGGAGAAAAAGCCAAGATCTCTAAAGCCAATATCTCCAACATCTAATCAACTCGCAAAACAAAACAATCATAAACAGTCTAGACTGATATATAGCACTAAAGGTACGACTTAAAATATGTACTTTTGATTTTAGGGTGAACTGTCATTTTAAGTCAATAAAAATAATACAGTGGTAATGTATGTGAGAATAGAGGCACATAGTGAGCGAGTTATAAGTCTGAGTTTTTTGTCTTGAGGCACTCTGAAGTTAAACACAACAGCCTGAGCACAGCGTCAGATGTCATTGTCATTCAAATCTCAGCAGTGAAACCAGCTTGATGCATCATTGTTTAATTTCTCAACAGATTTCGGAGGCAGTCATCTATGGCAGTTTGTATTCAAAGGGCTTTAGCTGCGTGTGTGTTAGTCACTCCATTAAACCCCTGTTGGAAGGGAATTAAGCTACAGGTCTGCAAACGTGACGCACTGAGAGGCTGAGAAGCTCGGTCACTCACACAAATTTAGTTCCTTTAACAGATGAACAGATTATGGGCACAAAACATGGCTGCCACTCATCCTGCAGGAGAAAATTTTTCATGGAATACTGCAGATTAAAGTTTCTGTGTTTCTCAGTGTTGAGAAATGGTGAGTTTATTTTTTCTCTCCATTGTTTTTGCATGACTTGTGCAACCACAGGTTCTATCCTCTAAGGGCTCCTGCTCCTTTAATGCCTCTTTTCTCAAATCCCCAATTTGGTGTCCTCAACAATGCTGTGAGCAGAGAACTAGAACTTGAGTGAGGGAATTGCACAGGGACGGCAGGGACAAGACAAAACAAATCACTCCGAACAAATCCTCAGTCTGATTCTCAAGGGCCAGTGGGATCGTCTGAGTCCTGAGGGGAAATTAGAGAGTCATTTGGCCGAGTGTCTCCTTGCATTAGCGCCTGCGTTGCTGGCCGAGGCAAGGCTCCGGGGCCAGACATGGGGACCCAGCGCAGCCCTGTTTCCTGTGTGTGGTGGGGCCAGGCGGGACAGGGTGTCTCTGCTGCCTCACTTTAGGCTGACCCTCCGTCTGTGGCCTGCACTTAACACTGCAGATAACACTGGCTTTATAGCACGGGGCTGCTGACAGACAGGAACAAACTGCCAGGCCGCTACTGGTAGCAAAGCAAAGACTGGAGCTAGGGTTCAGGTTGAGACACTTTCCAATGATGGGACCCCCCAAAGCAGCCGCACGCGTCCCATTAGGTAGTGTGACAGCCAGAGGGGGGGTTGGGTGGCACCATGGCTTCAGAGTACCCACTGAGGGAGACAATGAGGGTTATCAGACAGGCCGGCTGGGGCATATTCAGCTCTCTGGATTTCGGCAGGAAGCAGAAACTGGGGTTCAAAGACCTGCAGACTATTAAGTGCTACATACAGTAGCTCTAAGAGACCGCAATCTGTAGATAAAGAGGTGGCAACCAGAGCGCATCTGGTTTGTTTTCTAACAAATTCACCAAGGTCTTCCACTGACTGGAAACATGTAGTTGGTCATCAGTGTCATTCATGATTTTAGACACAGAAGACCCCAAACACCTCTCCTATATAGGAGCAAAACACACAGACTTTTTCATTGTTCAGCCTCTTTTTGTTGTTATTTTACGTCTCTTTAAAGTCACTGTGTTGTGTTGTGTTTCTCTGTAGTTGCTTTAGGTCTCTTTGAGGTAACTTTGTATCTCACTGTAGTTGCTTCTCACCTCTTTGTGGCCATTTTGAGTCTCTTTGTAGTTGCTTTGCATCTGTGTAGTCACTTTGTGTCTCTGGTCATTTTGTGTCACTTTGTGGTCATTTTGAGCTTCTGTGGTTATTTTAGTATATTTGTGGTCAATCATTGTACTCAGTGAAGTCCCTTTGTGGTCATTTTTAATTGTCTTTGTGGTTCTTTTTGTCTCTTGCTGGTCAGTATGTGTCTATTTGACTTACATTTTGCAGGTGAAGGCGAGGACACTTCCCCTGGCCCTGAAACTTTATGTCCCTGGGCCTGTGCCCAGTAGGTCTGTTCAATAATTCATCCATGATTCAGCATTGACAGAGTTCAGTCTAGAGCAAACACAGGTAGATTTAGAAATCATCATTCTCATTCCCAATCATCAAGCTCAACATGTTCTGATAACATATTTTAAATGGATACAGATGTTAACAACTCAAATTGTCTCAGATTTATTATTGATACAGTAATAAAGCATATTGCACAGGAAGTCCTGACCAACGATGACAGTCCCCTCTGAAAAATGTGTCAAATATAAAATAAAATAAAAACAATAAACATTGGGAGCCTGCACAGTTGTAAAAATGAATCCAAATACACTCCATACTTTGTTCTGTATTTTTTTCCAAGAATTCTTTGTTATTTATGAAGTATCCAACCATTAGTGTAAGCCCTAAAGATAGAACACACTTCTTGGCGTGAAATCAGTCGGTGCCATACGTCTGCTTGGCAAATCATTACTGCTCACACTGAATAACTTAATAATGAGCGTGCGTTATGAGCTAATGATGCACTCTTCTCAACAGAAGCAGCGTTTTGATAAGCAAGAGTCACCCGGCTGCCAAGTTTGATCAACCATTTGCTAAAGCTTCCTCGCAAAGTTAAATGAGAAACAGCAAAGAAGCCTTAGAAACTGTGGTGTTACATTACTGCCATTAAAAATGTAATGCCAATATGCTGAGGCAACAATCACTGACACTTGCCGTTAGCATTAGCTTACTGGAGGTAAGTGAGCAACTATCACTGAGGAAATGTGTTGTGCAGGTATTTTATTTTCAACTGTAGTGTCCACATTGTCATTTACTTGATATTTACTTCGTCATATTCCTGAAAAGTTCTCGACTGAAATACCATCACCCATAATCTTCACACGCAACAAGGACCAAAATCCTGAAATAAAAACGACTTCCATTCCACACATTAGGAAAAAAAAAAGAAATAAACATCATTAGTTATGCCGATGTCCATTTGGTGTCACATAAAGTTTGATTTGTTCACCAGTGTTTGTTTTTTTTTTCTTTTTTTGTGAACACACGATTAGCTTCCCTGTGGTTTTATGGCATCAGCTGTTGTATAGTCCAGGGATACTGAGGAATATCAAGTGTGTGATATGTCCATGTGCAGTGTACAGGGCGTAAGACTGAGTCACATTGGCACCACCGGTCTATAAATAAAATTCAGACTTGTTTTGGGCAGGCAAACGTTTCAAACTCTGGAGCTCTACTCAGGCGAAAAGCAGCATCGACACGTCTCTTCTATGTAAGGCCTGCCGTGCCGCGGTTGGCTTTAGTGCAGTTTTCTGGTGACTTCAACCTGCATTCTTAAGATTGTTTACACTGCTTCACATGAAATTATATAGATTTGTAAACATTTACCATGTAGGTCAGTGTTGTGAAGTCCTGATGTTTGGGATCTAGAGCTCTTCAGGGTTTAATTCTAACCGATAAATCAGAGACTGACTGATACAAATGCATTTTAACTATCTGGCCAGACAGAAAACAGCAGAGCTGAGGTTCCCAAAGATGAGGACTAAAAAGCACTGATGCAGCTCACAAGTGTGTGGTAACACAGTTCCTATTCACATCACAATAAATAGGCAGTATAAATAAAACTATTTTGCCTGTATATTCATCCTCACCAAGATACTGATTTCAGTGTCATGCCACATTACTTATTCATATTTCTAAGATTCAAAGGGTAAGTCTGGTGATATTCTGTATTTTATTTCCCAATCCCACAAAAAAAAAAGATCTTAAAAGTATTGTCCATATAATGAAATTTCTTATTGATCTTGCTCCGCAGATTTCAATTGTAGTCCAAAAACTATTAAAAAAAAAACAAATACGAGCCACGGCACTGTACTGAGATAATTTTTTTTTTCATAATCATGAACATTGCCAATTGAACTTTCTTTGAGTCAATCATAAATACACCGTCCTGCTTGCAAGTGCATCAACTGAAGAAAAGCCCTCAGAAAATGCTTTATTTACTTCTGTTTGAGTTGTGCTGTTAAAAACTACAGCACCCAGCTTTTTTAGCAACTGAATTATCCTTAAGTTGATGTGGCACAGTAGGAAAAACTGAGAGCCACAGACAGGGAAGGAAGTGTTGAGAGACAGACTAACAGATTGTCGGTTTTAGGGCTGACCTGAATGCTTTGAAGCTTGAATTGTTGCCATGGAAATCAATGTCAAAATCAGTATTTGAATGCTTTTTTTGTTTTGTTTCAGGAAACTGAAAGAAGTTGGCAAGTGTCAGACACGGATGAGGCTTGTGTCCTCAGCGCAGTCATCATCCCCAACTTTAAGCAATTTGATTGGCTGTCTGACCACGAACAGGTGAGACAAACTGGATATGATGGAACCCCACCCGCCCCGGGTCGCACCGCATACCGTCAAAACTTTGAATACTTGCAAGTAATTATCACTGAAGTTTTGAAGCCCAAAATATGGTATTTGAGAAAGCCCTATTAGATTTTGGTCTTTTTTATGGACTATGTTGACCTCATCACAATACAGAATATCACCAAATTTATCCTTCAATTGCTGAGTGAAGATAAAAGCTTTTAAAAAAGATCACCACCACAACACCTGTGTTTCCAAATTTTTTGTTCTAAAATTTGTAATCAGAATAAAAACACACAACCTGAATAAACATCCCCAATTCGAGCTTTCCCAAGTCTTTTTCCAGCTGTGTGGCGAGTGTATAATCTATTAACAGCCCTTATGCGTTTTCTGCTCAGGTTCAGCTTTGCTCACAGTCGTACACGAACACACGCGCACACTTTCCTGGTTTTTCACCGTACTGTGAATAAGCACAGAGTCTCTGATCGCTGTAGGATTGTCTATAAGAAGAACAACTACATTATGCATATTAGTGATCATCTCCCTCACAACAACATGCAGGCTGAAGCAGGTGGGCTGGGATTATGTGTAGACGGGACCACGTGCCTAAACACATACACAGTATATGTTTGCATCATGAGTCCCTTCTACATTTGGCACTGAGAAAACAAACGACAAGGTAAGGAGCGGGGTGGCAGGTGAGTCGCACTCTTCCACTGACAACATTTCTTGGAAGAATACAGCCACGAATACAAACTTCCCTGTGAAAAGGCTTTTTTTTCTGGGGGAAAGCAAATGTGTAATGTATGAGAAGTCTTGTTGAAGACTCATTGATACACACTAATTAGGGAGGTAGATGGATTTGATTAATTCTACAAGGCAGACAAACGGCTTGCTTCAGCGTCCTGCAAATCACCTTAAAGACACTTAAGAGGAGACAGGTGCTCGCCGAGTTATGATGAAGTGGGGGAAAATAAGTTTGAGCATTGAAAGCCAGTCAAACAGAATCTTTCACAACCATAACACCCAAAAAATACCCAATACTCTGTCTTCTTGCATTTAACACCAAAGTAATAAATTAGCCTTTCCCACTCCATATCAGCGTACATTACTTCATTTCCCACTAATGGACATGGTCATTTTATGGAGTAGAGCTGCAAGATTTCTAAATTAATGACCATCTCAGTCTCTTTATATCTGGAACAGAAGGTTCACGTGTGTCTCTCAGGGGAGATCTGCTGAGTGTGACATCAGGACGACGTCCTCAACAAAGAGGTTAGCTCTCAAGACCTTTGGCTGAAGTTCTTGTCTCTTCCTGTGCTTAAGATTAGAAGTCTATGATTATCATAGGCTGATTGGATTTCTAGAGAGGCTAGAAAAAAAGACAAAAAAGGTGAACGGGTGTCAACAATTTCTGTCGCACGTAACCAGTGTCTCAAGGGTTAAAATGTCCTTAGACATGAGAGAGCGCTCATGGTGTCCAAGGAAGTCAAACGTGAGATATTTTGGTCAGTAATGAGTTTTCACTTGGAGAATGTGGAAAGTAAATCCCATACAGATCCAAACTCTACAAAAACAGTCAGTCGGAGCTTTACTCAGAAAGATGAAAGCTCAGTGTCCTGAAACAGAGCAAGGAGTCCCGCTTCTGCTTCACCTTTAGCGGCATCAGCCATGGGAGGAGAAGATGGGCCTGCTGATGTTGCTGTTGGTGGTCATGGCTGCCAGTTCCCACCTGAAGTGAACAACAAGAAGAATCAGAGGATAAAATCCTGGGATACAATCACAACTTTGGTCCGGACCAATAAAAAAAAACCAAAATATTGCTGCCTTTCAGTGATGGCCGGGTATGTTTTCATAATTATAAGTCCAGACTGTAACTGGACCATAAGTACAACTTCCATAACAAGTGGCCAACAAATAGAATCAGGTCAAAAACGGGCATTTTCAGCCCCTTCAGGATGCTGCAATGTCAAAATCTCAACAGTAGACACAAATTCAATCAATCTCCATCAAGCACAATCTTGAAATTTTGTCCAATCAACACAACTTTTGAGTAAATTTGACCAATCATTGTAGTTTGTCCTGAGTTGCACCAATCACAACTCATCCTTATTTCTGGTTGTGAAGATGCAAACATGTGTGACACATAAATTACTGCTTAAGACCATGCAAGGCAATTGCCTGATGTTTTGCATGACAGTAAGGGTGAACTGTTATGCAGTGTGTCCAACGTCGTGGTGGAACAGAAATCAAACCGATTGACAAACACTTTTCTACTTCAAAACACACCTGGAAAATGACTGAAATACCTTGACAACCGACAAGACAAATCACCATGACAGCGGCTGTTTCCTCCACATCTAGTGCACATGCTACAAGAATCAAGGTGAGTTAGATTAAATACGCATAGTCATTTCTAACAGTGTGGTGTTATTCTCACTGGAAGAAGTTGCCTTTGGATTTTAATGAATTATACAAAACAAATCCCAACTATTTTTGCAACTGTCACTTGCCCCTGCAAATTCATTGCAAGACCAAAAAAAAAAAAACCCTTAAGACATTGCAACATGCTTTGCACTTGTTTTTTTTTTTTTTAGAAAGGCTGTCATGAAATCAGGCATTTCAGGCTGCAGTAATCCCCAAAAAAAGTCTGTAATATTGTGGAGGGACTGCACTTTGTACCGTAATATTACAGAAGGACTATTACTGAGTGGTTCCTATGTTTCATTGTTTCACTCACTATTTACCGGGGAACAGCAAGGACAACAACACTTCACACCTCGAGTTGAAGTCCTTTTCATTTTCTGAGCGATCAGGGAAAATTATCACACTTGTGACAGTGAATATGGGTTACTATGGTTATCAAACTAAAAAAAAAAGATCAGAGGTTAATTATGTAAGCACTGTATATCCTCAGGGACATTCCGTATACTTTATATTGCTGTCAAATATGGCACTGCGGGCATATATGGACATTTAGATTTTGTTTGGAACGTAACGTAGGTACAGCCGATGTCTTTACCTCACAATCTTTTATTAACTTCAACTAGAAATAACGCTATTATGGTTTGAAATATCCAAGATGCTTAAAATTGACTGCAATGACAGTCAATTAAGCAACTATGTGACATTTGCTCTCACTCTCTGCCTCCCGTTTGTCCGAGCGAAGGGCTACGATGTGGACGTGGATGAGGGAAAACCACTGTAACACGAGAACCAGGAGCAGGGGCTGACGACAGGGTCTCGTGCTGACCCGCTGACAGGTCAGAGGTTGAGCTCCAGATTGTTATCACTGGCTCTGGTTTCACACTCACTCCCTCTCAATTGCTTTGTTCGTTGCACACGTGTGTGTTTAAGAGGGGAGAGTGGCACTGGAGCTGGAGATGCCAGCGAGGGGCAAAGGGAGTTAACCGGAGTCTTGTGACCTCACCGAAAACCCTCTGAGGATTAGAAATACAACTGCAAAGTGGGGAGCGCGCAAGGTGGCGGTGACAGTGTGAGAGAAATGAAAGGGCTGAGAGAAGTAATTAGTATCAAGTTCCACGGGGTCCATGAGTAAAAAAGAAAATCACATTAGTGCAACCCCTTCTTTTCAGATGCACTTGTCTAATGAGCCTGTTCATTAAGGTTGTTTCAGACACGGTTATATGCTTGAAATGGAATCACTGTATGATTATTATTCCTTATGAAGCAAAATACATTTTATGATAGTACTGGCTGTAAACACCGTTTTTGGGTATGTCCTTTGCCTTTATATCTTTGAGTTTTATGCTTTTAGCTTTAAAATAGTCCTACAACGTCCCAACCCTGTGATTACGACATCACAACAAATCAAAGTGGTGCTCTCAAATTTTTGAATCATTTTGTATGTCAAAATAATTTTCAAACTTGTCGGAATGATGTATTATTAATTGATCACACTTGTTTCTTAAAGCAACAAATTTCCCTTTACACTTCCACAGCACCTCCACTTAAGTACCTTTAAAAATCTCAAAAGGTGCAACGTGTTTATTTCCTATCAGTTTGCATCTAAAAAGGTCATTCTTTGCATTAATTTAATTATTCTATTATTTAACTGTATTTTACCGGCTTCAGAGAAAGCAAGTTGTTTTCTGGTCATTATCTGTGTGTATTGCTTTTTGAATAGAAGAAAATAAAGCAGGTGGAACTAAAATTATTATTTTTACAAGACTACAGTGCCAAGAGCTTGAAGCCATAATCTGGTGAATCAAAAATTGAAGAATTTATGTTTTATTTTATATCTATTTATGTTCGTCCCTTTTAAATAAAATCAATAAATAAGCTTTAGTCATATCTAAGATCTCCATGTGAATAATTACCTCAGAATATAAGAACATAGAATATAAGAATGTGTGCATTTCTTGCATGCAAAGCAAAGCCCCTCTGCAGATCAGCTGCTCAAACAGTCAATGAGAGGAAGTGTTGGGTAAAAGATGGTAGAATTGCTGGCAATTTGTAAGAGTAGGCTGCTGAGCCAGTGACTGCAACTGTTACATCCTGTCTGGCTGTGATGTAACACAACCATTAGTGCCAGTATCTTAACTACCAAACATAATTAATAGATAAACGGTTATCTAAATTAGCAGATTGTCCGCGTGATCTTTTTTCCAGCATTTTTTTTTCATGAAACAACAATGATTTGGGGGATCAAGAGGATGTGAAAATGGGAAAGCTGTTAATTCACCAAGTGTGCTACAGCTCGGGGGAAAAGAGGTTTAGAACTTTCACGATTTCGTTCAACCATTTTAACAAAACAGGAGAATTATAAAAACCCAAAGATACTGACTTTGAAACTTTGTGGGGATACAAATATTTTTTCAGTGACACAAAATTAATTAAGAACCAAACCGAGGTTGTACTCCGAGATCAACGCCTGGCTGCTCATGTTGGATTTTGTCAGCTAGACTGTGCTATACAGGTTTTGCCTCTTACATGTGAAGTTTGATCATGATCGTCTGTTTTTCTCTATGCACAAACTTTCATGCTGTGAGTTGGATGGAGATATAATTACATACAAATTCTAGATGTAGGGTTTTAAAGTAAAGACAGACAAAAGCCTGAGTAACACCTACCGCTGGTTAAATGAAGGATAATGAGTCTTAATTTGCGTCTTTGAAAAGCAGCCTCATTATTGAGAGAGACAGTGGTGGCAACAATGACGAGCATAATACAAACAGCACGAACAACAATATGTCGATTCTATGAGCAAATGGCGCTGATGTGAGAGAAGAGGATGCTTTTCTGACCTGATATCATGTGGGAGTCCTGACTGCTCCAGACTGTACTGAATAACAGCTATTTTGCATAACGTCTTCAAATTAGGGCCTGAAAAGAAGAGAACGTGTAATGAGTCATAGACTGATCAGAGACACTAATCATATTCAGAATATCCATTTCAGCTGTGGGAATTCAAAATGGATCCAGGCAGTTCAGATCTAAGAATCTGTAGATGAAAGGGGTTTCATTTCTTCCCCATGATGAAAAAATGATCATGTTCTGTTCACACCATACCCCAGAAAAACAGCTGAAACAAACAACAGTGTTAATGAGGAAATGCAGAACAATATGATGCCAGTGTTAAATCATCTCATGACACAAATGATCTTATTGCAAACGTCCTCTCAGTCATTATCAGTGTCATGACCATATGTTCAGCGATGCACAGTGTGAGGCACACGCGACTGGCACGTGGAGCCGTGTGCCACAGGGGATGCCACGGGGTACTGCCAGTCCCATACGGTCTCTGTGTAAACCCACCTACACAAACCGTGACCTGACAGCATTACAGGCTACCCCAGTGCAGGCAGGAAATGACTATATTTGGTAGTGCATGAGACGGAAGTGGCCCATGTGACAACACAAAGCAGGGCCGAGGCCAGGCACGCTAGACCTGGTGAGAAATGGAGCTGTGGTGTAGCGAGGGTATCGGCTCTAAAACATTTATTGAGAGAGAGCTTGTTCAAACTTATTTAAGAAAGTTGAAAATGCTACTTTCTTAAACTTAACAGTTCACATCTGTAAATTCAAAACATACTTTTCTGCTTACCTGCAGTGCTATATAACAATCTAGATAGTTTTGGTTTGAGTTGCTGATTGTTGGAGATGTCGGCTGTAGAGATGACTGCATTTTCTCTAATATAATGTAACTACAAAGCACTGAGCTTGTGGTACTCAAAAGGTAATAAAAGTAATAAAAAATTATATATATACATATATACACATTTGAAAAACTCAACAGCAATGTCTCTTTCCAGAAAGCATGACATGGTTACTCAAGATAATCCACAGATCTTGTTGTGAGCAGTTTCATGTAGGTACTATTTTCTTTGCACTGTACTTCACCTGCCAACTGTATCACCGCAGAAGGAAGTGAGCATCTATTCATGGACGAGAGGCACGTGTTGATGGCAAACATCGATGGGATTTCTTTTCTTTTCTTTTTTTTGGTTTTAACGTTAGCTAGCTCAATGGTGCTTAGATGGCAGATGTAGTTCGGACAAGACAGAAAATAATTTCTACAAAAAGCTGCTCACAACAAGATCTGTGGATTATCCTGAGTAACCTGGTCAGGATTTCTGATGCTGTTGAGATTTTCAATTGTATTTTTTGGCGCTTTGAGCACCACAAGCAGAGTGCCATCTTGTTTTATTGTATTGGAGAGAAGGCAGACATCTCTACAGCTGATATCTCCAAAACTCAGCAACTCACACCAAAACAAACTGAAACCATAATTAGCACTATAGGTGTTTAGTTTTGATTTGGGGATGAATTGTCACTTCACGCTAACAAGAGAGATATGAATAATGACAAAGATACTTACTGAAGTCTAAGATATACAGGTCTGAATGATCCATGAGGTTAAATTCATCACCCATTCCTTGCTCTGGACAGGGGCTGCAAATACAAAAAAAAAAAAACAGTTTTATGAGAATATAAAAATATAAAGAGCAGTCAACAAAAATACATTGAAAATGACAATTTACAAGTGTTCAAACCGATCCAGGAGGACAATAGTGACTCCGTAAACTTCGAGCCTGTTATCATGAGCCACAAGACTTGCCAAAGTTGTATATGCTACTCAACTGTTTAATGGGAAAATGCTATTATTTTTTCCTCCATAGTCATTCCTAGAATTCCCAAAGATCAGTTACCAAAAACTTCAAATTATTTACCTTTTCATCCACCCTCTTACCACCTTTCATTTATCACTACTGTTCGTAATCAGAGAGCCACAGCTTCTCCTCAAAATACCTGTCCTTTTAACTCAACGCTCTGCTCTCTTTATCACGGGCTGGCATGATTTAAGCCCACAGGAAGTGGAGCACTGCAGTCAGACGGCAGGCTGGGCCGTGCTGATAGTCTCCCAGACCTGTGCAGCCTCTGATATCACTGCACATCTGTTTCCTGCCACAGCTTAGCACACACACCTGTGACACACCTGGTGCACCGCAGCTTAGAAATCTTAACTGTATCACAGCTGACTTCAGTTACCATCTTTATATCAATTATCAATCAAATAAAATGCAAACCATTTCCACTTTAAGGATACTACATAAAAACACATCTTAAGAATCAGCTTGTGGGAGTTCAACTAATAATTTAAAGAAGATTTATTCCCACAAGTCAGTGAGTATATTTCTATAAATGTACTCAACTCACTTCACTGCTTTACATCTATAACAACAGTGCACCAAGAGACCTGTCCAGATCAGTGGATAAAAATGCACTTTACAGTTTTACACTACCCGGAGGACAGTTTCAGCCAGACAGGTGCATTCACCAAGCACTTTACTGCATATAAATATCTATCATGGAGAATAACTGAGGGACTTGGTTGCCAGGTTCGGTCCTTAAGAATAACTTCACAAGATGTTATCTGCTACGGGTGGACTGGCCAGTGACTGGCATGCGTCCAAACAAAGGATCCATAAGACACATCTTCAATACTGCTGAAGCAATCGAGCGGAAACCACTTATTACACTTTTCCTTCAGTCTCTTTCTCACTTTCAGTTTCATTCTTGTCCCAAACCATCCTCTGGCCAAACACACAAAAAACAACTCTCTCCTCAACTGCCTCTCCACCCATCAATCTCCATCCCTCTTTCCCGCTGTCCTCTCCATCGCGTCTCCCTTTGCTGCGTGTTCAGGATGTTGTAAGGGTTTTACGTTGCTAATCTTCCCTAAACAAACATGGTAGTGGCTTAAAGCAGCCAGGAGAGGTGCAGAGCACGAGCGCAGTCGTCCCAGGGGGCCAGCTGGGGAAGTCATTACGCCCCCTGCCCCCCAGGAGGTGATCCACCCGGGCTTATAGCATGGGCCTTTATCAGAATACCCTCAACCAGCCAAGCCCCCACCATCATCATCAGACCTGCTACTCCTGGACCTGCTGTTCATTGCTGGCTGTTACATTACTGTGGTAAATCAAAGAGTAGTCCTCGATCCTGACTCAGTTCAAAACCAAGAGAATGAACACTATCGACTTTGTAATAACATTTTTTCAAGCTATAACCAATTTCCTTGATTGTATTTAAATAGTTTAAATAGGGGAATAAGGCATCATAATGAGGTTCTTGCTCAGGTGTGCTATGTTGCCTAAGACAGGCATTGTAACAAAAATGTAGCATAGAATATGAAATAAAATGCCTTTGTTTCTACACATACAGTGGACACATAGTGGTTCCATTATCTAGCCAGATTACGGCATGTGTGAAATATTTGCCAATGCTGGCAGTCTGTTGAATTTTGGTTTCAAGATGCTTTTTCCCTAGATGACCAGAGGCGCTTCCCCCTGAAATCAACGTCAAAATGTTTTGGGAGAAGAGTCTACTTCAAGTGCAGGTAGGATCTGCCATGCATTGTATTTTTTGTTCAAAACCATACATCATTACACATGCAATTCCCAGGGTTAAATGGATATTCAAACTGCTAGCTCTGGCCAACTTTGCTCACTCATTTGACATTCATATCACCAACTAGTTGCATATGCCAATTTGTATTATGTGATACTTGTGAAGTTTAAATGGTTGCGCAGCACAGCACTGAATTTTAAATTAGTAATACAAGAAACATATTTCGCATTATATTAGACATGGTTTGTTTTTGAAAACAATTCAAAACTTTTCTGTGCCATTCTGTTAATTCCAAATCATCTCCAGGCCTGGAAACTGCTTTTCTTGGATTTTTTCCAGGACTTTCATGATCCAAGTAGGCATCCTGTTAAGTCAATTCATTTTTTTTTTTTTTTAAATAAAACCCATTATCACAAATCACAATTTCCCTCAGAGGGTTTTAAAAATGAACAACATCCCTCTGTCCTTGGACCCTCAGCAGATCAGGCAAAACCTACCCAAAATTCTCACCCAAAAAGGGATACCATTCCCAGGATGGATGTGCATTAAAGGTGTTAATTAAACAATATAACAATAAAACAATCCCAAAAGCATTGTATATAAACTGCTTGAACACAGGTCTGAGACTTTCATGGTGGCAATGGTACATTTGCAAAAGAATATTTATTAGGACTTAAGAGTCTGAAATGTCCTGATACACCAAGCAAACAGTCAGTGGGATGTTGGATGCCAAAGAGCCGTAATTATGCATTTCTGGCCAACAACACCCTGCAGCTTTTGCAATGTGCCTGTCATCATTGGCTCTTGTTGGTCCTTCTCAAATGCTGGTCACAAATTCAGCTTGTTGAATATTATGACCTTCATTATCTTTCATGAATTTGGTTTTACACCTTGTCAGCATACTGATTATTTGCTACCAATGAAATGCCACATTATGAATAGAAAAAAAATCACATTTATCGTTAGCATTAGATACTGTATTGTAAAAATGACACTGACATCACATTGTCTCCGTAAAATAAGTAATGAAAAGAAGCATCTCTATCTAAAGAGCACACTGCAGTAGCTGTCAACTACTGTGCAAGCTCATACAGAGAGAGAGGCTACAGGCCTTGGATGCTGATGTGTGAAAGAGCGCAGATAAGAGGATGCTAAAAGAGCAACAAGAGAGATCAAGATTGCATCCCCTTGGACGAGGCTTTCTCGCAGGCTCTCAGATAATGTCAGTCTTGGTGTGAAATTCAGCAGGACATTAGGGACTGGTAATGCTTTATTGGTCACCGCAAAAAGAAAAAGCCTGAAGGGGATCATAGAGGCAGGGGAAGAAAAAAAAAGAGTGGTAAGAGGTGTCTGTTAGACTGGCAGTAGTTGGAAGCGGGAAAGTCACAGTGTGCGACTTTATGTGGCATCCCGGTGTTTGATGGGCCACTTTGTTACTCGATCAGCAAAGTATCACTATGTGTGAAAGTTCTCCTCCCCCTGCAGCAGCAATGGTTCCCAGTCTGAATGAGGCCTGAGTGATGCTGCTCCCCCACTAAAAAAAACACTGGTTGCTATTTCAAACAACACTCAATAAGGGTGTCTAATCGCCCAATTGCCCGTCCTCTCTGGCAATGCACTGCCTGCTCTACCTCATTATCTTCCAAACCTAGGTCTCAAAACAGCAGAAGAAAGAGCTGAACTACAGTCCTAAAACTAATGAGGGAATGACACAGAGCCTGGGAACACTCCAAATTGTCTCAAGTGTTCACGAATTTAATGGTCAACAAATCTTGTAAAGCACTTTCAGAGACAGCAACGATGCAAATGAAGAGACAAGAAAAAGATTGAGAGTTGCAAAGTCTATCAATAGCACCTCTGCTTTCTAAACACAAACACTGATTTTAGCAACATATCTGGAGACCGTCCTGTCGTAGGCATCTTTTCAGAGGCTTCATTGGCCGTATCCTCATTCTTGGAGTGATATGATCTGCATCCTTTTCCTTTCTCCACTTCCTATTGAACTTTGGTCCTTCAGAACCATCTAGCTAACAGGAACTCATCACACACTACAACTTCCTGTGGAGAACCTTATCAGGATTGCCAGACATGAAATCAAATTATTTCAGGAGCACTTTGGTATTGAGTGAAAACACAGGGGGACAGGAAGTGATAGTACAACAGACAAAAAAAAAAAAAAAAAACCACTACAATTTGTAAATGACTTCTATATTAACCCTATGAAACCTGAGCAAATTAGCTTGATTTCTTTCAAAAACACAGAAAACAAAAAAATTAGAAAAAAAAGATAGATAGAAAGATAGATAGATAGATAGATAGATAGATAGATAGATAGATAGATAGATAGATAGATAGATAGATAGAATAGTTAATAACAATTATAATAAAAATAATTATGACATTTTTACCTATCTTTACCTAATTATTATTCTTTCTTCTTTCTCTCTTTTTTTCAATTAATTTTCAGGTCATTTTTTTGTCACCTTTTCCTAATTTCTTACAATCTGTGAGACATCTCTGCCTTGGCAATTTAGCCAGTTTGCTCAGGCTTAAAAGGTTTAAATGCTTATCTAAGTCATCTGAACAGAGCACAAGAAAACTGATGTTCCAGGTTTCAAAGGGTTAAAAGAAGAGTGTGTAGGGTTTAGTGGCATCTAGCAGTGAGGATTGCAGATTGCAACCAGCTGAAACTTTTCACCTGAACTCCCAATAACAATGTCCTCGGTGTTCAGTGTTCAGGAGGTTTCTATTGGGAGCAGAATTAAGCGCAGACTCTCAAAAACAAACATACCTGGTGATTTAAACCAGTAAAATCAGTGAATAAGGCAGTTTAACGTTTTTAAAAAATTGTGTTTTTCCGATACTGCTTGTTGCAGAGGGGCTGCTAACTACAGTACCCGCCAAAAAATCACTAAATGGCCCCATGTAGAGCCATGTAGAATTTTCCATTCTGGACTACTGTAGAAACATGGTGGTGTAACAGGGAGGACCCGCTCCCTATGTGGATATAAATGTCTCATTCTAAGGTGACAAAACACAACAATTCTTATCTTCAGGCGATTATACACTAAAGAAAAACAAAGTTCTTATATTCCATTTCTCCAAATATATCCCCTTAAATTATACACACTGGACCTTAGAAGCCTGAAACAAAACAATTTTCCTTTAAAGGGATTTTAACATTCATTTTGAGATTTAGCTGCATGCATAATGACACACAGTCAAGCTCTTATCAAAATATATGAAGACGTTTACTGCAAGTTGCCCCAATTATTTGGTAATAACAGGAATTCTTTTGCACACTGCTTTTGCCGTCACTTTAAAGTAAAAGCAGTTCAATTAAATGACAAAGCCTTCAGATAGGATCTGATGGTAGAGGTTTACGAGAATGTTAAGAATCCAGCAAGACTTTCTTTAAGAAATCCAATAGACTTGGTTATCACGGATCGATGGATTCCCGTCCATTTCTTTTGCCTTAATCTCGACTGCCTCACCTCATCTTACCAAGCTATCTGTGCCCCCTCCTGGGCTTTGGCTGGACGGTGGATTAAGACCTGTACTTGCCCAGACCTAAGCCCCATGCAGAGGGTGAGACACAAACTACAGCTGGCTCCCAGAGAGAGACGCCTGGCTTCAGATTAGACAGAGGAGATGCCAGCTGCATCTCAAATTGCAACCCCCGTGGACAAAATGTAGTTGGACTTGGTGATGATATTGGAGAAAAAAACTGGTCCTACAAATCTCAGGCAAACAGCCTCTTTTATCAGGGCAGGGTGTTATCAAGCGAGCTGCCTATAAAAATGAGGAAGAGGACATTAAATAGTGTTTCGGGACCTTGAACACAGCTGTTTTATACACAGGGGAAAGTCTGAAGAGCTTGTCAAGTGCTCCTCTATAGCTGGCTGATTCATTTTGGAACAATAAGTTACTTCCTCTATAGCCTCAATCTTCACCTGCAGCTGAAGATGAGCGTCAAGGTCAGCCATCTAACAGGAGACACTCACAACAGGAAAAACTGATGAACATACAGTGGCTGCACACCATAGTTTTAGTACACGCATGATTAAGGTTCATGCCTTTTATAAGAGTAACTCTTCGGCTACTTCTGCAGGCTCAGTCATTATCCTTTCACAATTCTGTTCTTTTACTTTTGGTTCAAGTGTTTGCTATCATCAGTGTTGCTACAGCTGAAGGAAGGTTAAATTTAAGACTTTTGTAAGACTGATTCTCAACCATTTTTTACCCATTAGGGGTTCATTTTTAGATTCATGAATTCAATGCTTTTTAAGACTTTCTAAGGATCTGCTGGAACCCTGTGTCATGTTAGTACAATCATTTCTTCAGGTTTTTTTTACTTACAAAAGCCTTGTAGTTTTTAAGAGAAGTGTTTTTCTCTGCCAAGGAGGGCTGTGTAAACATGACTTACCAATTGTCGATGATTAGCCTTATATTCTGTTGAGACACTCTTACATTTACTGATTTTTAAGACCTTTTCAAGATAATGTTTAACCAAATGTAACAATATTTTGGACAAACCATCTGTTTTTCTTTCAAGCATAGAAGGTAAGTATAAATATTAGTTGATATGTAGTCATGTGCAGAGGTAGAATTCATGTTGGAATACATTCATTAGAGTGAGGTAGGTTACTCTACATTTTGCCAACAGGTACTGCAGGTATAATGTAAAACAATTATATTACATTTAGTGGTACGTTTTAAGATTCGTAACATCAGAAATCGGACCTCCACATAGCTCATTATGAAATAATAATTATTTAAAAGATGAATACACAAAATTATATTTAATATTTGTTGCAACTAAGACCTCAGAAATGTGTATTTAAGACTATTAAATGACTTTTAAGGCCTAAGATTTAACCAATTTAAAACATGTTGAGATTTTTTAAGAGTCTGCAGACACCCTTGCTGATAGTCATTTTATACTTTGTCTGGACAGCATGCCATTGTTCCACAGAGCGGACCTTAAAAAAGGTGTATTGTTGGTGATAACAGCAATAAATCACAAGTTAAACTACTACTATTTAGACTTGTGAATTTATGTGGCCACTGGCATCACAAAGCGTCACCTATGCAGGCTGTTTATTTGAGCTGCTGTGTAACACTCAACCCTGTGACACCTTCATGTATACAGCCTGTTAGCAGGTTAAAGAGGGTTAAGATGCAGATGAAATACTATCATGAGCTTGTCTTTGAAGAGTAAATCACAGTGTTGCTGCGCTGCCCTGAGGTCCTGTCCCGACACGTGCGGGATGCCCCGTATCCTGCTGGGGTCACCTCCACTGTTTGACAGGCTTTATCTGGGGCATACTAAACGCACGCACACATGAACACAGACAATTAATAAAGGAAACTTCTGCAGCCTACCCTTTGACACTGAAGGCCAAACGACAACATGTGTGTGGCATCATAATCTATGGCGTGTTGATAGGCGTGTTTCCATGGAGCCAAGTTTCACTGTGGCAGATCTGAAGACATCATGGGGTGCAGGATGTGCCGCCATGATGATATTTACGTTAAATAATGAATGAAAATCAAAACATTAAGTATGTTCTTTTTAGAGCAATGCCTGGTAAGAAAATAAGGTGTTTTAGAATTAGCCCAGCCTCAGTCTCATGTTGTGTTTAGTCTAACATTTGAACTGTCAGGTTCAACAATGATAACAAGCCACACTTTAACCAGCTGGATTATCATAACAGCAGCCCTTTCAGTCATTGATAAGGTGCAACATGCCCTTGTAGGCGATATCGAGGCACCAGGCTTTTGACCTTCCTGATCCACTAAACAAAATCACCACACTCTGCAGGAGCTCTCTGGCTCAACAATGTGCCATTTTGAAATGACCCGCTGAATTCCACACAGATTAAATATCACGGTGAGATTCTGCTGGATTAAACAAGAGGTTTTGGGCTGGGATGTTTTGGCTACCAGTGAGATTACCTGCTGTGTAGTCTCCCTCTTGCTTAGAGTAAAGCAGCCGCACTCTGTCCCCACCTGAATACTCAATGGTGGTCGGACAACGGAATGAATTTAGCATTAAAACTAAAATAGACAGACATTTATTTATCAGAAATATCTACTCTTATATTTAACATTTTCTATTTATATTAAAGCAGAGTAATAAGTCAGAAATAGACAGAAACATTTAAAAAAAAAGAGGCCTAATAATTGAAGCCTAAATGTCTTTGTATCTAATGTTAGCAGTGGCGTCAGCATGCTCCCCATCTTTAATAAATGTACCAAGCGTCTGTGCATATTGTGAGTGCATATTGCCAAATGGAACACATGCGTTAAGGCTGGCAGAGCAGAGCAACCATGTGCGTGTGTATGTGCACTACTCTGACGTCAGCTTAACAAGAGGAGCTGTGAGTCATTAAGTCATGACAATACATCAAGAGGCATACAAAAACACACAAATGGCACACAAAAGCGGAAGCTGGAAATCACAGTAGTGATCTATAATTTGACTTAAAGTCTAAAGGAAGTCAATTGTAGCCACTGGGATATTTTAATATTGTAATTTATCTTCTCACTTTGGATAGATGCCAAAAACATGATGCACTGAGGAACACATTAGGAAAAGCAATATTTTAAGATTCTGACTGCAGCCTGGACTGAAAAGAAATATAACATAAAGTGTTAATGATGAGAAGCACCTGAAACTAGACCCAGTCTGTACCATCCACTGTGGAGCCACAGTGCCACAACTGGATTTGCAAACCTGTGGTTAGCTGCATTATAGATATAGCTGGGTATCGTTAAAAGAAAACTGGATACCAGTCTCAATACCAGTACCCTTACAGTGATACTGATATTGATTAAGGACTTCATCTTTGTTTTATACTTCATTCGATACTGATAATGTAAATGGAGTTGTACAGTCATACTTTCAAACCTTTTAGTGGCATCTCTGCATGTAAAACTGCCAACTCTATCAAATACGCTGTGCTCAGCTTCAGCACACTATATGTTTTGAAGCTGCTGCAGTAGTGGGCCAATCCCAGGTTGCAATAGTTAATAAGGTTCCTTTAGCTAAAATGTGGTACTAGGGATGTACCAATCAGACTCGAAAGATCGGTTTTGGGCCCGATCAACACCTATGTCAATTGATCTGGATTGATTATTTTGAGCATGCTCCCTGCCCGGTCCTTTTTTACATGTTTGTCACACAGAGGTCAAATAAGAGAGCACAATTTGCGGCAGATATTTAATATTTAATGTAATAATGCTAATCCAAAGACTAAGATTTGCCTTTATAGTAAAGAACAGAACAGCTTAAGCATGGAAGGGGTAGAGAGAGGAGACAACATGCAGCAAAGGGCCCCAGGCAGGAATCGAACCTGCGGCCACTGCAGCAAGGACAGCCTCTGCACATGGGGCGCCCGCTCCACCAGGTGAGCTAATGGGCGCCCCATTAGGAACTGTTTGGATGCAGACATTTTCTCTTGTACTGCACTGCAGAGCTATTGAACTGTCAAAACACTGGAATGATTTTAACAACTTAAAAGTTGTCGAAGTGTGCATTGTGTAGCTGTATTATTCAGGTAAATACAAGGATTGGTTCGGGACTTTGTGTCACATATATTCAGTATCAAATGACTTGGGACTGGGGGAAAAAACTTGACTAGGACATCCCTATGTGGTACATCAAAAAACAGCAGAAATCAAAAGAAAAAGTTGCAGCTTTAACATTCATTGTTGGCAGGTAGAACAAACATTTAAATTGGAGCAGCTATTACTTTCTTTGGCTATAGATGGTGAACAACACATCTACATTTGCAGCTTTGATATGAGATTCTCTACAGGTGGCACATATTAAAATGTTTAACGCTATACTTCCACTACCAATAACCTTATTTTCCTGTGTCAGAGCTTATGTGAGTGAAGATGATAACTCTGATTCTGTCATGTCATTGAATTGCATAAGGCTCACAGACTTAACCTGGGTCTGCTTAAGCACAGTGATGACATCAAAGACACCCAGTATTTGCTGCAGGCCACTTTGGCATTGTTAGACCTAAACTGACAGCCACTGGTCCCTGCGTCTCACAGTGAAAGGCAATTAAAGCCCCTTTGAAGAACACTCATTAACAGCAGTCCACATAAAGGTGCTAAAAGGCTAAAAAGGCACAAAGTTTCAATTCTATAGACAACTCTGATGATCTCACACTAACTTAATGACAAAAAAGCAAGCAAGATATTATTTAAATCAGTCGTTGTTACATTTGCCAGGGATTAGGGCATGAATACCTGTCACAGTAAACATAAATTATACGTTATGAAAATATGATGGAAAACACGTCGTCATGTCCAAGTAGTTCAAGGGCCAGTGCCAGAATCTCCTTCACAGATTCCAAGCTGTCTGCTCCCAGCATGCCAATCTGTCATGTCCTTGTTCACATCCTGCCCCTCATAGGATGCCCTGTTCCCAAGCTTAAAATGCTTCCTGATTTAGCCCAACCTGGGCTTGTCGTAAGCATTCATACACAGAGCGTGACGAATGCCAACAATGACAACATACACTCAACAGGAGATCCATAATCTATGTGGCGCCGTCATCATGTGCAACTTAATTTTAGCAGTGTTCGATTCCTCGCAAGGTGAGAAAAAAAGTTTGAAATGTACAGGGTTTAGCAAAGTACACTGCGCTTCGACAGTGTGCGTAGGTGAAGGTCAGTGCAGGTGGAGTTAGTCATGCACGGGTCGTCCTTCGTGGGGCAGTGAGCAGGTCTCAGTAAATGAGTGTAGCAGAGGCGCTCAGGGTATATCAAATTACACTCTGTGAGAAAGAATGCTCCCTAAGGTCATAAATCAGAGATGGGGCAGAATTTCACGCCTCTCTGCAGCTCAGCAGGCCTGTTTACACTGACGTAAGTGGCACTCAATAGACTGCCACTAATGCCCGGCCTGTCATTAACACACATGCACACTCATTTACCCTGCCAGAAGTGCAAGTGTTTACTTGAAAACAAACTCACATAACAAAAGAATATCATGCATTAAATCCTGTTGAATGGCAACCAATATAACAACGTCAAAACAGAGAAATCCAAAGTAAACATCAAGGCTTATTCAATCGAAATCCAAGCATATTATAACACTGAACACTTTGTAATTCAAATTTTTAATTTTTTTGCCTATACATGTCTATCTATGTATTAGAGGTTATATAAAACTTGTTGATGTCCACTCCAAAAGTGCAAGCTCTCTGAAAGCAGAGGGCTCTTTGACTAAATAGTTTTATTGTCCTTCACTAAAGCAATAAATTATTCCTGTACAAATTCCTGCAGGTAAAATAAATATCATAAATTGGAAATACGTTTCAACAGAAGGGTTCTGTTTTGGATCAATATGAAAGGACAACTAACCCGGGAAAACAACATGTAGGCAATAAATCTGAACACAACTTCCTTGGCAGACCGACCAGAATGAGAAGCCCCAGAGAAAACACAAGCAAGGTGTCCTGCAAATAATTCATGGTGGCATGTGCAAGCATTTGTCAGTTTTATTTAGACAGACACCAATAACTTTTTAGCCCTCTTAACTGCCCTCATGTTGTTAGGTCATGTAAAAATAAACAGAGGAGACACAGCAATGGCTGGTTTCAAACCCCATGTTCTCACTAAATTAGAGGTGTGCAATAAAAAAAATTGCTATGTCTAATCTAAATCAGTGTAAATCATGACAGTTTTCCTATTAATTGACCCTTAATAAGAACATTTTCTTAGTAAAGAAGAAAGAGCAAACAAATGAGTGTGATAAGAAGCTGGATTTTGGAGTCTGTTTGTGTGTCTTTGTATGTGTGTGCACGTGCTTATGGGAGTTCCTGTGTGTAAGAGGCTTAAGTGTGCTCATGTAAACAACAAACGTGCAGTGCTGGTCAAGAGAACCTGTGTGGCCAACTTGCTTATAATCTGCAAGGATCATGCTGTCATTTATACAGTAACAGGAAACAACAACCTGGAAGACTTAAAACAACTAAAAAACAAAATCCTCCACTTTATAAATAACACAAACAAACCAAAGCTCTCCCCTTATTAGGATGCTTGGTGTGCATTCACAAATACATATTCACAGCATATGGCAGAAAAGTTCAATGTATCCCTGTTCCCTAAAAACCAACTGCCATGAACCTTTTAAACAGGATGCTGGAGATACTGTGAAGTTTGATTTCTTCCTGTGCTCAGGCGGCACCCTCCATCATTCCAGCGACCAATAACACTCCCTCTCTAACCCCAGCCCTATCTGCTCTCAACAGGAAATCATGACTCCTTAAAACCCATCCTGGACTAATCCTGGCGAGAAACCAAACAATGCATAACAATCTTCAAAATAAGCAAAAGCTCTTCATCTCTTATAAACAAGTGTGATCTTCTTCGTCACTTCTTGGGGTGGAAATCACAATAATATATTATCATGATACCTAACTCGCGATACAATATTATTGCGATTTTAAACGTGGTGCGACATGTTGTGATAACACTGTGATTTATTAACCTTTTTCAACTGCACATTTATGTCTAATTGTGTCAAATTATGTCAAAGGAAAACGTCTTTATATTCAGTCCATTAATCTTACTTTAGTCATCTTTATTGCAGTAAAGTGTATCTAGTGGATTGACAATAGAGAGAACTGAATATTAAAGTAGTCTACCAAAAGTTTATTTTTATTTTTTTCATTGTGACTGCTATTGTTTACTAACAGCAAATTTAGTTTCTTTAGATTGGAATTACTCATTGTGTTGTAGTGTTAGGGTGTCTTTAAAAATGTTTTATAACTATATATATGTATATATATATATATATATATATGCTAACAGCTGAAAATAACAATTCTAATAATGACTGTAATGCAGCTGCATAATGGATGAAACGAGATTACACTTGTGTATTAGGGTCTGTTGTTCCCCATGATGTGGTGGCAATTGGAGCAGTAGAAGTTGAATCCAGCAGCAGCCAGAGGCCTGTAAGACTTAAAGGCCTGTAGACGTAGTGGGGCTGAGAGGACTCTTATCCACAGCCTCCCGCTCCCCACTATCAGGTTCTCCCAGTGGGGTTTGCCTGATAACACCGCCTTGCTGATAACAGAAGCCTGGGTCCTGGACTACTCTGGACCATGCTAATGCCGTTAGCTACCTCATTACTCCACTGGCTACTGGCCTATCACAAGCCCGTCACCAGCCCAGTGGCACCTTACCAGCTACGATCCCCCGGCAGTCAGACTGTCTTACGGCCAACAAGGGAATCATCACAGACTGCTGTCTACAGGAGCCAGAGCCTCCATTTGGCAAATTGGAAAGAGATGAGTTTTTCTCCACAAAAACTTGTTCAAAAACTTGTCTTAAAAGCCTGAGTTTGTAGAGAAAGGAGTTGTTAAAGTTCCACCAACATTTAGCCATTTCCTGTGGCCGTTTTTCAGTATTTATTCCAACTACTGAGCAATTCTCTTATTTTTCAGTAGAGATAGCTTTCGGTAATAAATTGGACTACTTCACCTTGTTTAAATATCTTTGTGCACAAACAGCTTGTCCCTGAAAAACTAGTAGCTTGGTTTTTAATATGCTGGCTTTATATCATTTCACACAACCTGACATTTTCTACAAACTAGTAAGAGTGTAAATCCATGCAAACACATTTTGCAAAAATATTTTCATGGCCAGAGGTGTTGTCGCCGAGTATGTGGTCAAACAGGTAAAGGTAAGCAGGGGCAGCTGCAGATTCCAAAGCTGGAGCCTCAATGCTGATGGAAACACTGTGTCACCTCAATTAGTTGTTCAATACAATTCTATTGTTCACATAGTAATTCACTGCAGCTTTGCAATTAGAATTACTATTTTGCAAGTTAAAATTTTTGGTTTTTGAAGGGCATGCGGTGGCCACTCTAAACTTAAAGTTTAAACTGTGCAGGATGCTCCTACAACACAATGTGTAGCCAGAGACAGATTGTTTGGGTCCAGACTTTTGAATCCACCTATTCAATTGAGTTTGAGTTGACTGATGGAAACAGAGTTTAAGGAGTTGACAATTCTGTCTGATATCAGGCAATGGTACAGAAGCAGTCCTTCTCAAAACTTATGACCCACCAGAAGTATGTGGTGGTGTATTTATCTGCAGAGACTCAGCTCTCTGCCTTTATTTTATGATTTTCTTCCTATTTTCTCTATTTGGAATGTTTGCGGGCTTGTACCCCCATCGTGCTAAGGTGAGGTCCGAGCCTGACCATAAGCAGCTGTCATCCAACAAAGTGCTGAAAAAAGCTCACATTTAGTGAAACTGGGGTTTTACTTTCACTGGTGAGTGTGTTTGCAAACAGTGACTGACAATCCTGAGTAGTATACCTTTCAGAAAGCATTGAAAGCCTCCTCATTGCTCTTTGGTCTGCCATGCTTGTTTGGGAAATACAGTGTTAACATTAGTTTCCAGCTTCCTCTTGAAGAGATAGGCTCAAAGATTTAGACAAATCCTGATTCTAAACCTGCATGCATGTTTTTCTAATGACAGATATCTTCCTACAAAGGTTTCCAATATAGTGCCTGTTTTCAAATTGAATAACAAGCAACAATGACTTTGACAACAATAAATGAGACATGCTGTTGGTATGTTGGGTCACCTGACTTAAGATTCACATTTTTGTAAGTTGGTTTTCAAATCCTCCTGAAATTAATGGAAATCTATAGTGTCTGGAGCGTATGACAAACACATTCTTTAATATAAAAACTTTAGGTATGTCATACATAACAAACACCGCAGACCGTCTTTTGGACTAACTGCATCTAAACTTTTAACGTTAAGATATTTTCTAGATGAGACTTGTGCAACTGAGAAGTTGAAAGCAGACACATAATGGCTGGTGTCTGCCACATTCAACAGTTAACTGTGCTCTCTTTGGAGGCAAACAACAGCTCAGCTGGCACACGGTGATTTACTATCATGTGTTGTCAGCTTAAGCTTTTATTATGCACTCCTCTGTGTGGAAAACAGATACAGGGGGAACAAAAACATCAACATAAAAACAACTGTATATTTGAATGCTGATCAATTCAACAGGGGGATCTATGATTGCTAATCCAAATTAGGACTGTTTGTGCATACAAATTATTAGAGGGTTTCTGTATGCGCATATTATGCATATTAAAAAATACAGTAGTATTTTTAGGTGTGTATGTGTGTCCATGCCTCTATGTTAGAGTGCATGTAACTTTGTTTCCTGGTATATATCTGTATTTTGCTTGTGTCCTTTGGGGTAGGGGGCTATTCCAGGTGAAAATAAGTGACTGAGTTGTTTTTGCAAATTATGCTCAAAAACAGAGCCCATTAAATGGCCTATTTTGCAGGTACATGTAAATAAACAGATATTGAAAAGTTGTAGTATTTTGTGACTCACCTGGTTCCTCCAAAGAGGATGATTCGATCTCCAACCATACAGCAGCACTGCCGTCTCCGCGGACATGGGCCTTTACCCTTCGGCTCTACCTTCTTCCAGGAAAAGGCTTCTGTAGTGTGCATATACGAGACAAGAATAAAATTGAGATAACAATATTGAAATAATGATGCAAGACTCTCAGTAAAACTTCAGATTACATCCTCGCTCTAAATAGCTCAAAAGAGGGATCTTTAGCACAACAAGTTTTGATGTGTGTGGGGCTACATCACAGCAGTTATACAAACTCGCAGACACACATAAACGTTTAGTGCTTCCCATCGTGTCAGCAGTTCATTCAGCTTGCTGGTATATTCAACCACAAACATAAGGCCCAGGGATAAGGGAATGAAAAGGAACAATTCAAGCAAAAAATGAAACCTAACCTTCATTTGAACATAAAACTTTACATTTCAAAAATAGAAACAAATCCTGTCTTCAGCTCTGCTGAGGTGCAATATGAGTGACGATGATGAAGCTCTCTCAGTTGCTCCATATAAGGATGAAATGATGTCGTCTCACACTCTCAGAGCCAACAGCATCATTGCGTCTCTATGGCAACAGGCCATTCAGACTTTGCTGAATAATTAGGACTATAATTGAAGTGCTGCCATCTAGTGGACTTTAAATTACAGACGTAGATTAAAGAAAAGAGAGAATTGGTCCATCTATATACAGTGCAGTACATAGAAGAACCAAACTGTGCAAACGGTTGACAGCAGATGTCCCAGTACAATACTCTCCTGACAAGAAATATCAAGAGTGCTTTACCCATAAATACCATTTGATGTGCTAAAACAAGAAAGGTTAAAGAGCAGTAGGGCTAGATTAACTGTTATGACACATATTCTATAAGCCCACTTTTGTTGGCATCACCACAATTGGTGCACAATGGCAACAGTTTCTGCTACCAGTGACTATCCTTAAGTCAGGCGGAGCAGGGAAAAAATAGGCTAATGCACTGGACTTAAAGCTGCCGCCAGGTGCTGTATTCAAAACTTTCATTCTTTATAACGCAAAGGTGATCATTAGACAAAGGCAGTCAAGTGTAGAGTTCTTTTAACAGTGTATAAACACACTGTATTGACAGATGTGCTAGGTATGACAACAGCTGCAATGCTTTGTTTGGAACATTACATGATTTCTTCCCTAAAACACATAATCTAACATGAGAATCAATCTAGCAGCATCTGTAAGAGCCAACAAAAACTCTAGGGACTGAATTATTTTAAGTTTTTCATTGGCCTGTTTTTGAGAAAAAGACACTGTAACCAGCCATTGTGAGAAGGGCACAGCCAGCCACTATCACCAGACTGACTATGATGAAATGAAGGACGAGAGGATTGTCTCCATGACTGTCTACAGGAGGTGGAGGAGGAAAGTGGGTCAACTTGAGAAAGCGCTGCCAGTGCTGCATTTCCTCTACAGGGCTAAAGAATTATCGGTGCAGGTAAATCAGAAACTAAATTAGTATGCACTGAGCAAAGAAAGGCTACCAGGACACAATCGGAGGCAGTGCTTTACAGCAACATAACACATTTTCACAATCTGATATAAATAAATGGTGAATCACCTGGATTGAATTTCCAGAGGTCATTGAAGTGCCGGTCTAGACGGGCATTGTATCCTCCAAATATATACAGCTCCCCGTTGTACGAAACTAAACAAAAACAGGAGGATGAAAAAAAATGAGCCAATTTTTATGGTCTATCATGCAGGTCAATGACATTTGCAGCAGAGTAAATGGAACCATGTGAAGCACTTAACTTAGCAGAATTTGTTTAATCAGACAATGTGGGCATAAAATGCAGATTTGGACGAAATACATGAAAGTGAGCACTACTGTTTATACTCTCACTACACAAACGATAAAAAAGCAAATCACGCTTGGGAGTGAAATAAAAAAGGTCACGCTAGGAAGAGACTGCAATTTGCACAGAAATGAATCATCACAGTAAGATCATTTGGAAACGATTCCATAAATTCAAGTGCTTCCTCTAAAAAAAACACATTATTTTAGACTATTCCAACAAAGAAAAACATACATTAATGATCATTAGTCTAAGTAAACCTGGGTTTTTTCAGAAATGTGTGTTGTGAGGAAATTCTCATATTCATCCACTATGGCTCACAATCTCTGAATGCTTAAATCTTTAGGGAGATAGAAAACTTGTAAAACTGGTCCACTAAATGTATGCATTTCAATGTAATGATCACGTTTGGTCATTCTCATTTCATATGTGTTTGTTTGTGTCTTACAGGCTGAATGACTCCTGCGTCCCTCTGGCAACGGCTGTGTTGAAGGGGTGCTCAGCCAGCAGTTGGTCTCTGTGTCAAACACTTTGATCTTGTTGCAGTAGATCTCGTTGTTGGAGTGAAAGGGACCAAAACGGTCTGCTCGCCCTCCAAACACAAACATCTTTGTCCCGATGATGGTGGCTGAGTGGAAGTCCCTCCAGCGTGCAGGTGTGCCCTGTGAAGACCAGTAGATGATGCTTTTACTCTCTGTAAAAAGTCACTGGAGAGACAGAAGATACAGCCGTCTACTCAGGACAAGAAGCACGGGCACTGGATGTTACCTATAAACTCACTGCATTGTTACATAACCTGACCTAAAGCTCGTGAACTAGTTTTAAGTCAAAACTCTCCGAACTTTCAATGCTCCTCATAATCCTGGGTATAAAGCTTCACACTGGCACAGATGAGGCTTCTTGACCAGCAACTTTAGGTCAACAGCGCCATCTAGTGGACCAAGTCAACAACTACAAAACCAAATTAAATCCAAACCATTTTTTAGGAACCACCTGCCTTTCAAACAACAGTAATAGGGATATGAAATAAAATTTAGTGGAAACAAATCTCAGAATAATGATGAAGTTAGTGGTAACTAAAGAACTAGGAATATAACACAAATATACAACAGTGAAATATGATTGTTTCCACTGAATGAAACTGTCTAACAAAGGCAAGCCTCTGCTTCCTATGCATATAGCTGGCCTATAGCCATGGTAAAGCTTTTCACATGCCTTCCTTTCCAGAATGTACTTCCATTGTTTTCCACAAACGCAATGCAGGCAAGCAGGCTCTTTAAACTTGCTTCTAAATAGAGCAGTGGGAGAAAAATACAGTCTTGTAAAGCAGATTATACAAATAATTTTTAAAATAAAATGACTTTCTTAATAAAAATAACTGCAGTTATTCAAATGGCTGTGCTGAATCTAGGAAAAACAAGACTTGAAAATTGTAGATTAACAAACAAAATGTAGTCTTTACAGAAAAATGGCTTTTGATCAAAAGCACAGCAGGTAGTTTTTTTTTTTTTTTTTTTAAATGAATGCAAAGCTTAGAGCATGCAAAAAAAATGTATTATTCAGTCACTTGCACAACTAAATCTGTAAGCACTGAGCTGTAATCTCCTTGATGATAAAATGTTATCAGTTAGGAACTAAAACTAAGGTTTAGCGGAATAAGTAAGCAAGTTTCCTCCACCATTGCCTAGTTCACCCTGAGGACTGCTGTCTATGTCTAAAATATACTTTACAAGCCTTCATCACATGAGCAGGTTGACTGCATATAAACACAAATGGCATTTCCCAAAGGGGGAGTGTATATAATCCTCTGCAAGGCTTTTTGTACTTGGCCACCTACCAGGGAGCTGCATTACATTTCAGTGCCTTTGTATCCAGCCAATCTGACCACTGAGTGCTTGTGTAGCAGTACTGCCAGCCGCAGTAATAACCAATGATTTGTTTATTTCCAACAGTGCTTTGAATGTAACTGAGTGTGTTGCCAGTCCATTTTATCTTCGTGTTTCTTTGTGTCCATCTTTTATTTGGAATAGAACATTCAATGCAAGACACTGTACCGGAGGAACTAAAAATTAAAATCTTTGAAGAATTACCAACTTGTGGTTTTAACTCACTCTGGCATTGATTAATGACCAAATCATGGTGGTGGTGTCCAGCTTGTGAATGTCATTGGAGAAGCAGTCAGCCTAAAAAAACAACAGAGATTCATTTGATCATGATCTAATATTCAGAGAGAAAGTCTTTAAGTGTAGCGGGATGAAGACTCACCAGCTGCTCATATCCTCCAAATATATACATTGCTTTCCCCAGGACGCAGGACGAGTGGCCATCCCTTGCCCCTGGAACAGTCCCCGAAATCTTGGGTGTGAACCATCTGTGGGTGTCTGTGAAGCAGGAACAGTTTATATTAACTCTAAGCACTCATGCGAGGAACCTAACCTCTCAATTTACAGTACAGACATAACACTTGAGTTGTGCAATTGAAAAGCATCACACATATGAGCAGGTGTTACAGCTCCCTGATGTAAAAACAGTTCTGTCTCTCTTTTACTATCACGACCTCAACATCAAACAGGTGCATCTCAAAGGCAATCCAGCCTCAAACAGTCACTTAACTGTGCAAGTCGGATGCAGGTCTACTTACTGACATCAAAGGCATAAAGCACATTGCAGGCCCCCTCTGTGTCGTTACGCCCACCCCAGAGGTAGATAACGTCATCAAGCAGCACAGCTGTGTGGCCATAACGCATATATGGCACTTCACGGGCACGTTCGTGTCCTCCCGTCCTCACTGGAGGCAACTTCATCCAGCGCAAAGACACTGAAGTGCAAAACAGTCAAGACAGATATACTTAGTCAAAATGCAGTTGAAAAGTAACTTATTTATTACATTTTATGTTTCTGGATGTTATGTACATTACAATCACATAAATGCATGAACATTCTGTCAGAAGAAGTTAAAGAAAAATATACTGACAATTTTAACCCGAGACAAGCCTGAAACATGTTCATATTTGCCCACAAAAAAAGGAGAATATTTATCGGAGAATGCCACAAGTGTACACCAAATGGTAGCATTGTCAAATATATCAATTTATCAGTACATTTAGATTCAGATTTTTTTTAAAAGACATAAACACTCATTTTCAGCAGTATCAATACAAAGGATTCCATCGCACTTTCTTTTATTGTTAATGTTTACTATAGTCATTCTGCTGTATATAATAAAATGCTTAAATTGTATCAACCATCAATTGTTTCCTGTGGTGTTTAAAGTAGCATAACATTAATATTTTTCAAGGTATTCTATTGAATATATACATTTCTGTATCGTGACAACACTGCCCGATATTGTTGGAGCTGTGTGTGCTACTTCTTATTATAAAGTAGATATAACTACAATAACATACTGTAACATAATGGTATGCTAATCTTCAGATAATCAAATTCAAGACAAGTTTTTTAAAGAAGAGAAATTTAAGAGCAGCAGTAACAATTAGTGAAACATTTTGGAGACACGTGCAAAAGATTTAAATTTGAAACCCAAAATTGATGTTAGTAGTGACACTTGACTCTTACAGCTGTTTGAAAGACCTGTGTTTCCTCTAACGGTCTGTATAATGTGACAAAATGTAATGCAATGTGAAACATCTAAATGAAATCCAAACTGCTAAGTTGCCAGTTCCCTTTTCACTTATTCTGAGCACCTTAAAACTAACAGTGAAGTATAAAGTATGACAAAATAGGTAAATAAAGAAAAGGGAAGGAAATCAAAGGACTTAATAGACAGCAGGCTCTGCTGTAAAATAGACATCAAAGAGAAGGAGCACAAAGAAAGTGACAAGATAAAATACTGACACAATAGCTAAGGTGGTCCCGTTTCCATTTCAATCAGCCAAAGGCATCTTTGTCAAAGTTTGGTGCCACAGATCTTTTTATTGTAGAGCAATGGCAGGTAGGCTAAAGCTACTTTAGGAAGTTGTAAAACCCTAAAGCAGGTGGCTGACCACACAGAGTGAAAAAAAATACATAAAATGGGTCACAGAGAGAAAATGGAGCTGTTTTATAAAAGTTAGAGCAGCATATCTAAAAAAAAATACAAAAAAAACACCTGTTTATGAGATAGTAACGGAAAAACAACTGATAAAGAATTTTTCTAAAACCACAAAGGAAAGCTTGTGTTTTGATCGCCAGCTGTAATGATTAACCGTTTAAGTGGTGAAGGTTCAACAAACTCGGATGCACTCTCTTATCCTTACTACATCATTTGAAAAACAAATATTTTCCTGCTTTGTTACAGACAAAACGTAAGGCAATAAAGGAGAATGGCTTTTCACCTATATAGAAACCAAACAGAAACCAGCAGCAGATAGGTATGAATTTAGACAATCGTACATAAATATGTGTGCTCCTAATGTAAAATTCCAACACGTTTCATCAGCAAGTCAGAGTGCTCTTGAGACCTGCAATTTGCATTCTGTTTTTATTTACTCTTGTTGTTTTTCAAGTCATAAAGCTGCACTGGTAAAAACAACCAAGTTACTACAACAGTTGCATAAACTGTCAAGAAAAACAGCTGAAAATACTAATTCCTTGACCAATGGGATCCCCTCAATATATGAATGTATATCCACCACCTACCTGTGTTGAAAACATGCACATCAATCTGACGGAGTGTCTCGTAGTCCTCCCCAGAGCAGTAGCCTCCAAAGGAGTACACCTTGTGCCCCACCGCCACAGCAGCATGGTTGACTCTCCGCGGCCCTCCTTCTAGGTGCACCGACCAGCGCAACATTCCACGCGCAAGCACCTCTGGGACTGCCAGTCCTTAGACCATCACTCTGCCACCCCCTTTGATCCCATCAAGCCAACACCATTGAAACCTGTGACCAACACAACAAGAGAAGTGGCACTGCTTAGGAGACCAGCGGGGCAAACTAGGAGGGGCAATCGTGGAGAACACAAAGGGCGAACTGTTTGTCCTCTTCGGCTGAGAGTTTCTCAGCTCTGCTGTTGCTGACAGGCTCACAAGCCCCTGTATTATCTAAGCTGGGAGGGTATTTTAAGAAGTGATTAGAACTACACCTACCACTCCTCTTTCTTTCTGCTCACTCTCATCCCTGTAACCCTCACTGCACTAAAAAAGTTTTAAAAATAGAATCATATGAGTAAATATGCAACCCTTTTGGGCAATGCTATACCATTAAAAATGTATGTCAATATAATTACACTCAAATAGCTTCAATAATCTTTTCACATTAGTGAGGTCCTATATGGGGTTACTGCGGTTTTATATAGTGAGTGTGTTGGTCTTCTGCAAAGAGGGAAACAATGAAACTGTCATTGGGCTAACTGGGCAGTTGGTTAACATGACTGGATAGTCATAGAAATAGAAATGTTTGATGAAAGCTTAAGACACCAATGGAGAGCATGTGTAATAAGTTTTACAACTCTCAGTTCAATGTCAACTCGATAATACTTCCAGAGACTGTTTCCAACATCACATGAAAAAACTCATTAACAACAAAAAAGATAAAATTAACAAGTTAATATTCACTCACTACTAAGGTCTTGCAGAAAGCAAGTGAACCTATCTCTTGCAAGACCCTACGTGCCCCTGCTTATTCTGTCCCAATGACTCACTAACTCACTGACCTCCAACCTTTGTTTGCTTTTATAAATAAACCCCCAGAAGACCATCAGGCCTAACAGGAGGAGCAACACAGGCCAAATCTAGGCAGCAGGCAAATGTGACTTATTACTAGTACTACAGTGATTGTTTTGTCTCCCAGTTTGCAATAGTTTTTTTGGGGGGGGGGCATGCTGTAAAAGCTGCCATGTAAACTAAAGAACTCACTTGGAGTCAAGTGACTTCTCAAAGTGCAAATGCAGTCACAACACGATGGCAACACTGCCTCATCTTTGCTGCAGTAAACCGGTTTCCAGTAGTTTTTCCTGCATACATTAGGCAGCAATTTTCGCAGTTCTCTTCCTGAGTCTTTGTCACGCAGATTTTGAGAAGAGGGGCATGTTTGTGAGGGCTGAGCCGGGTGGAAAGCAGTTTCTACACCCTACTAACCCCCTGAGCAAGATATTGTTGATATCTGATCAATAGCCGCTGTCAACTTGACCACAGTGGCTCGTAGCAAATGGCTCTGGGTTAACATAAAAGAAAATTGATGTATACCACAGAACAGGTCTTGGTTCACCACGTGTAATGTGGATACACAGATGGTTGATGAATAAAGCTAATCTAGACCCGGTGACATTGAGCTTAAACACGGTTACTACAGTCCAGTCAACGCCTCATACCTTAGCTAGACGATGTTAGCTGTAAAACTGGAATAACACACACCCGTGAGCGACAGCGGATGTCCACTTGTCTCACAACATCAAGTTTCGCAACAGCCGTGTTACCACGACAATGTGCCTATAACCTGATTTTTCATAACATAAAGCCCAGGGGGAGAGGCTGCTGCTAGCTAGGCTAAAGCTAATGTGTTGTAGCTACCTGCTGTAGCTGTTAGCTAGCTAAAAACGACCGGCAAGAGTTAACACAACGGCGTTAATTTTGCATCCCTGGCAAACTTAAAAACTGGTTTTCTAACAGGTAACAGTACCAACAGAAGAATATAGTGTAGCTACCTTCAGGTCGAGTCGGTTGTGGTTAACTGGTGTTTAGACAGGCAGTGCTATCCACTGGGAGCCCCACCGACTCCCTCGTGACGTGTTGGGAGGAGAAGAGCGTCCGCGAGCACCCCCTGTCGGTTGTTTTCATGATGAGAGAGACCCTTCATCAACCTGGTTTGTCAATTTGTAAATGTCTGATAATAATAATAATAATGATAAAAATTAATGATAATGATAACAATAATAATTTAATTTATATAGCACCTTTAAAAACAGATTTTACAAAGTGCTTTGACAAACAGAAGCAAGAGGGGTTTCTTGCAGAGATAATATAACTATAATAGCAAGACGATAATGCCACTTTAAGTCCAGACAAAATTTAAAGTAGAATTAAGCAAGACAAAAACAATGACAAAACAGAAATAATAGTACTAATAATATAATTAAACGTGATAAAGCCGGAATAGAATAGTAAATGATCTATTAATATACAAACTAAAAAAATTAATTAAAATAGACAATACTTAACTTCTGGCCCATGGGCCAAATCTGGCCCAGGATAGGATGCAACGTGGCCATCCAACCATTATCTTACTCCCAATGAAAATAAATGAAAAGTGACTACATAGGGATTTATTTGTTCGTGTATTTATTGCACTTTGAATGTAAATAAGGTGTCAAAGAACACAAAAAGCATCAAAATTGAACTTGTTTATTTAAAAAAAGTAATAATATTAATATTTTTAAAAAGTGCCAGGGGAAGATCTGTGGTCTGGGCTAAGCCCCGAACCTCCTCGAATCCTAGAAATGCCCCTGCATGCATCTGACCTGTGCGGGCCTGTGTGACTGGATCACTTGCTTCACTTGTTCATTTAGTGTGATAAATATTATAATATTCGTTTATTAGGGCTGGGCCCCTGTCATTTTGCAAAAGTGGCACCCAAGCAAAGCAAGTTGAGTAACCATGCTTTATGGGTTAGTTGACGCAGAGGTTCATATGCTTTTATTGTACAGTTTTTGAGAAATATAAAAGTAAAGTCAACTTAAATTATGCCCTCATATTAGAAATTGAATTTTAAAACCCTTCAGTAAGTTATATGGGATTTTAAAAGGAGTCCTTTTCAGGATTATTGTCCATTTCAAATGTCATGTGATTTTACAGGACCTTTTTTGAAAAATGTAAAAGGAAGGAAATTACATAATATTCATTATTCCCTCCTGATTATTTATCATAATAGCCCTCTGATTTCATCAGTTAAGGGACAATAATAATAGCATTGTACGGTTTGTTGTGAGGTCCATGTTATATTCTGTTTGAATATGGGTTGCTATAATTCAACAGCTTATGCTTTAAATTAGTTTTGTGTGTGTTTCCATGTGCCCCCTTATGTTTTACTTTGAGCACCTGCCCCCTATAGATCTCTGCTTGGCCCTGCTTGAAATACAGGTTATTCTTCATGTTTCTATATTCTTAATCAGGGGGGGAAACTTTGCTGAAGCGAATGTTCCTACATGTTTTCAAGCTGCATGGCCAGGATTAACCTGTTCAGGGACATAGGATTTTGTGGACCCACCCTACGTGTATTGTAGGTGTATGTAGGCATACCTGTTTTCTCCAAGTTTTCATTAAGTACATTGCAAACAGATGACTACACATACCCAGGCACCATGATGGGCCAAAAGTTTAGCCAATAAAGCATAGCCCATGTCAATGAATACCATACTTATGTGCTGTGAATTTAGACTAATAGGTACTTCTCACAGAAGACATTTAGACTTTTCAGTAGAAAAAACACATGCGTAAATAATAAAATGAGTGACGGCTGAATTCCATTTAGCTGCTTTAGTTTATGGTATTGTACATGCTTGCTCTCTGCCAAGGCCTACTGGTACACTTAGATAGGATGGAATTAATGGAGTTAACGTGAGCCTCTTAGTTTCACTTGTACTTTCCTGCTATTCCTACAGCAGTAATTTGTCTGCTGAAAATGTGGCGTTACCAAAAACCAACTGACACAAAGTGAACCTAGGACATTTGCAGGGGCCTTGGTGGTCTGGAGCCACAAGGTTGTATCTGCTTTTCAGTAAGATAGAAATAAAAGGTTAACATAGTGATTTCTAAACTGGGGGTCAGGACCAACCATGGAATCCCAAAATAAATCTGAGGGGTAAAAGCTGATTAAAGGGGCAAGAAAGAAAAAAACATATTTATTTCAGTAAGCACCAAATTCTTGGTTCTACACTGCAAAAACAAACTATTTGTCTTAACTTGAAAAGATTAGTGCCTTAAATTTTTAAGTTGACTGAATTTGAGAAGACAAGTTGAATCATTGCAAACTTATTTCAAGTTAAAAATTCAAGGCCGCCCAAATACTAACTTTAAGTTTAAGTTAAAATAAATAGTTTATTCTTACAGTGTATGCACAAGTAGTCTCTGTGGGCCCCTGTCCCTCTTCCATCCATGTCTCTCTCATGTACCTATTAAAAAAGAAACAAAAAACTTTTTTGAAACCAGATTTCTCTCTTTAGGGAGAAACAGGACAGTGTATGTTTGTGCTGCAGCAGCACAAGCGTCACTAACTTGGCTCAAACAGCAGTTAGGGGTGAGAGGATTATCAGGGGCATTGAGCTATTTTTTTTTAAGGCTACAAACTTTCGTCATTCAACTGAATTATTCAGCCAATTTTAATTAAGTTATGGCACTAATTACATGGAAATTAAAAAAAAAAAAACAGAAACAACAAAAACAGAACAAAACTTTATATTTTAACCTTTTTGACGGGCCCCCTCTCTGTGGGGCCCTGGGAAATTAGGCCCACTTTCCCTCCAGTACAACGCCTCTGTTTCAGTTATACACAATTATGCTTTTTTATGGCTTGCCGCTCTTTTTTCTTATAAAACACAAGCTTTCCTACTTTCACATTCCCAGACCTCCCCAGAGAGAAAAACATTTTTGGGTGAAACTGCTTAAAACACGCATCCACATTATGGCTATAATTTGTGATCATAAATCAAAAGTGCTGTGAACCACTGTTTTAACAGTTAGTGACGAAAGATAGTGGCGCGAGCTGATGAAACCTCCATCGTCATTGTTTTTGGGTGACTGTCATACATAATTGCAGCAGTAGATGGCGCTGTCACACACATTTTGAACTGCTCATGAGGTCAGCAGGCTGTCACAGACCCAAACACAGACTCCTAGCTTAATGTTTTTAAGAATATAATCCCTGCCCTGGTATTACTGGTCAGATAATGTGACCATAGTATCCAGTTGGTCTGGTTGAGGTACATTTGGGCAATGCAATTAATAATTCGATGACTGTGCTGGCTGCTTGAATGCCCGCCACTCAGGATCATTTCATAACATGGTCAGTTCCCAAGCATCATCCCTGGAGATCTCAGTATTTTAGTGTCAAGTATTTAGACACAGGCTGGAACCCAGCTCATCTGGTGTAAGGCCAGTGTATTTAACTATTTAACAACCCTAACAACCTCAAGTCTGGTGTAAGATTGCGGTCAAATTGGGTTATTCGATATGAATTTCAGTTTGATATGATGCAAAGAAAGTCCTCCACCTTGTAAACTTCCAGCTCAATGCTGTCAATAAATAAGAATGTGCTCTCGGGCAGCTTGCCTGGGTTGGAGAACAAAACAGCCTCCATCTGACCTAATCCTGCTGTAACGGTGGTCCAGGTGTTGGGGCCAAGGATAAATAACTCTGATAGGTAAGTAAGATGAGTAATTCTTGTGTAGTATGTGAAGCCTATTTCACATAGTGAATTTTACTGGAGCCACTTAACCCTTTGTAACCTGAGAAAATTGGCTTGATTTCTTTCTAAAATATGGAAAGAAGGCAATGAGCAACGAAAGAAGAAATGACCCAAACGTTAGCAAGAAATTATTAAGTGTAAGACTTGAAAAAACAGAAAAAGTTCTAAAAAAAGGGAAAAAGTGCTCCAAAAATTCTAATAATTTTGTAACATTATTAAAATATGTAATTGTAATAATTGTAACTATATTTTTCCCTAGTTTTTTCCTTTTTCCTCAGACATTTTCCCCTAGCTTTTAAAAAATAATTTACTAAATCTACTAATTTTTGCAATTTGTGGGACAATTCTTTCCAATTTGCTTATTATCTTATTACCCAGGCTTCTGAAAAAAAAATCCCACAAATTTACTCATGTTTCAGAAATGTAAATACTTACGAAAGGCATCTGAAATCAGCACAAGAAAAGTGATGTTGTTCCAGGTTTCAAAGGGTTGAACAGCTCGTTTCACATGTCTAGACTGTAAATGTGACACATCATGCAACTCGATTTCGCTACTTAATTTTTGAAAGCATTGGTTTACAAAGTGGTGGGTTTAGTGTGATCAACCTGCTTCCAAATGGTTGGGCTGAAGTGAAAGTAGAGCCTTGGAAAAGGATTTTGGCCCTGACGAGCCACGTTACAGCTGCCATGGATCTGCCCGTATCACTGCCCAGGTCTGGTCCACTTAGGAGGGGCTTTGATTGATTCATTGTGTGTTTGCATTCCAACACCATGCCAGCTGCATGTCATGCACAATGGTGAGATTGTGCCTGAGGCTGGCCCCAATGACAGCTGCTCAGGGCTTCCCCTTGGAGCTCAGATAGGTGATTACAGACCACAGATGGACGCACACTGAAAAATATGTTACAGTGCATTGGAGGTGTAGTAGAATTTAAAACTATTATCACCCAGAAAAGTGAAGCATGTAGTTTGTTGCTTTTGTAGAATCCAAGGGTGACAGTTTTGTTTTAGCATTGGGTGTGGGGACACAGAGACCAACTAAACAGAGGGTTTGAGGTTCTCTCCCAAGACAATTTTTGCATTAAACACTTTATTTTCTGCATTCCGGCAAATTAAATATGCATTATTTTTGCCTTTTGTGCATCAATTTATGGTGGAAATTCTTTCAATTTTTTAAAAATACAAGTCCTCGAATACTTAGATGTTTTCATGAAGTGGCAACCTCGGAGGCTGAGAAATGAAACCAATGTGGAAGTGCCAAAAACTGCAGTTCATCAACTGTCCACTACGGGATGTCTCCAATATAGAGTAAATCACTGTTAAAATTCCCAGCTTAACAGCAGAAATAAACATGTTTACAGCCTGGTACAATAAAACAGTTTCGGTCTCTATAGCTAATCTCAACATTTACGACAGCTGTATGGGGGGTGCATTTTTATTTTTTCACCCGTTTACATTTCATTAAGGCCTAAAATTAGGCATATTTAGAGGAGGGGTTGCCTGAGTGCTGGCTGTTTGTAAGGTGTCACTACAGTCTGTCAGTCAAACTACAGCTTCATCCTCTTGTCCAAATATGGTCACTTCTGGCTCCAAAAAAAAAAAGAAAAAAAAAACAAGGAGATGATGGTTGAAATGCCTAACTCTAGGATTCAAAACAATGGGTGACGTCACTGTAGCCACATCCAGTATTTAAACAGTCTGATGTTTTTATTGAGGGGTACAAATGTACATGTTCTAAAGATTGACGGGCAAGTGCCCCCTGAGTCCCCCCCCCCCCCCCCCAAAATCTACACCCATAGTAGAATCATCATTGATTTAAAAGAGTATTTTAGTTAAAAAAAAAAAGAAGTCTTGTGTTCTTCATCTAGAACAGACAGATGCAGATGAAAACTTTTAAATGAATTCTGACAGTCTGAACTGTAGATCCCCAAAGTTGTCTACTTAGCAGTTCTTTTCTTGTACTATTACACAATTGCAGTTCAATTACGTTATTGTCTGGAATTGGACCCAGGAATTTGTGGAAATGGCTTGGAGAAGTTTATTTAAATGATCACATGTCTGGGACACAGGATGTTATTTGGGGTAATTGTTTTGTTTTTGAGCTAGTATATGCAAACCTCATGTTGTATAATGATATGGGATATAATACACTAATATTATACTGAGATTTTGTGCCTGGCCGAAAATCACCAACAAAGAGAAAATCAGTACAGCTGGCTTGTTTATTTCCAAAACTTACATTTAAAACTGTTTAATTTAAAGTTAAATTTAGTTGTTTCTTTAGTTGATCATCTTGTAAACATTTTTTCTCTCTCTTCACAGAGGTGATGTGTTGCAAAAATTGAGTTTCTGATCACACAGGAACAGAGTGCAGCCCAGCCCAGTGAAAGTAATCCTTTGCAGTTACACCCAGTCTGCCTAAAAAGTCAGGCCTGCCGTCCCACCTGTCAGCATTCATGCAGATTGCGTCACCCATCTGACCCCGCTGAGCAACTCTCTGACACATTTGCTTAGTGGTGTGTTTTACGAACTTTATAGCCTGCACATGTGGTGTCTGTCTGTTGTTATGCCTTGACAGAGAGAACAGGAGTTGCCCAACTGCAGCATAGCTCTGCAAGTCAACAACAACTGCTAAAACCAACTGTTGTTCGGTATTCTTGGGCAAACCCGATGATGGAAGAGCTTTGCAATGCTCTGTGGCAGAGAAAAACACAGCCTCTACTTAGAAATGGCTCGTTTGGTTAACCTTTTTCTTTACCATGGCTCATAAAAATCCTGACTGTGCTGTTATTACGAACAGTAAAAGCAACTCCATGCAAAATAAACCAATAAATGAAAGGAAGGGGAAGAAATGTTTGGTTAACATTGACATGAAAACAAGTACTATGATAGTATAGTAAAATTTTGCTGCATTATTTTGACCTGCTTCTATATTATCTTTAACTTACTTGCCTGACAATGTCTGTATCATATTTTACAGTATAACTGACATGCTCCCGAGGTTCTTTCATAGTTTTTGATATGTATTTCAATTTCATATGCCCAAAGTAGATGTTGCTGTAGAGCACAGTGTTGTGGCAATTGCCTAAAAAATGGTAAAATCCGCCTTTCTTTAGTCTTTACTGTCAAAATATCAAATACTACGGTACCATGTAAGGTCAGTGCATTACTATATAATGCAAAGATATTCCCCGGATGTTTAACGTACTGATTTGACTTCCGCTATAGCTGGATTAGGTCAACAGCGTTAAGCAGTCCAGAATGATGTCATAGAGCATGATCTAACTCTGTGGCCAGATGATTGAATCATACATTTTCCTTTAATTTGGGGGGTTATTAAATGAACAGAGCTCCTCTCTGTGAGTTGCTAAAGAAGACGATTGGTATTCGCCTTAGGTCATTTTCTCGCTCATGGTTCATTTGACTCGCTCTGAATTAGGAGTTAAAATTTAGCAGCTTTTTATTGGTTAGGCTGTGTTTCCAATTACCAATTAACCAACAAGCCATAGTTTATAAGTAAAGTCATGTGGCCATGCAGTGAGGCCAGTTATTGGACGAAGCTTCAAATCCCAAACAGATGAGAGATTTAATGGAGTATTATCATTTCCATTCGGCTCATAAAAACATGCAAGAAATGCTCAGGCAGCCGTTAGGACTGGTGAGGGTAGGTTCAAACCCTTTTGACAGTTCTGTTCACCTACGACATGCAACACTAAGTTGAGTGTTTGCTAAGCTTCATTAAAACTGCAGTTCTGCGGCTTGTTCTTCTCTTTGAGAGCTGTTAAGAGTGCTTCCATTAGACAGACCAGGGAGCAGGGTTTTTGTTGTGTTTGTGGTGATTCTGTTTGTTTGTTTGCGGCTCTCTCACCTCCCCAAATAAAACCAGTTTAAAAGTAGGAAAAACTCCTGGATTTAATTCAAATTCACAAAATGAGGCAGGTGTGAAAATGCAGTTAAGACCTTGTAATCTCACTTTGAGGCTAAAAAGGTTCTTTCCCTGCATGTTTGCCATCTGTATTCCTTTTCATTTGTGTAATATTATGTTATTGATGCAGTTTAGCTTCTTTTTTTGGTTTGCATTACAGGCATATTTATCACCATAATGAAAAGTGAGATTTATTAATTACCATTCCACAGGGTCTTTCAGATTGATTGCAACAGGAGACGCAACCAGCAGCATCAAGTATTTTCATCTGAACCACTTTAATTATGTTGCACACTTTCTATTTTTGCCCAATGACAACCTAACCTTACCCCTCCTCCCCCCCACACAGTTGGGACAGTTGTTTCACACATTGCACAGCACCTGTTTTAAACCCAATTGTTATCCCACGCCCTATCTGAAGACACTTGCACCTGCTTCTATCATCCCTATGTGATGCTTGAATGAAGTCTAATGCTCTGTGTTCTCTCTATGAATATATTTAACCTGGGATTTGCAAAACATTGTTCAGCCACATGAGTTTGGCCTTAAAATTCATGTGCCTTTCACAATCCAGACACATGTGCAACATTCGATGCCAAAAGAGACAGCAGTCTGGGCTTTTCTACTAGTGAATAGGACTTTGTGAGCACCAGCACCCAGCAAGAGGAACAATTTCTGCTTTGTCACTGGCTCTGCAGTGAGGTAAAGGTTATTTAAAAATAAAATGCCCATGTGTGCTTTATGAAGCCACAAAATGAGCCTCCAAGTTTTGTCTTCATGCTCACAAATAGTGACTGAACTTTCCAAAATTATATAATGTCTGTTTAAAGGGACACTGTGTAAGATTTAGGGGGAGTTAGCAGCTTTCAACAGTGAAGACAGCAACCAGCTGAAACTTCTCCAGGGTAGAATTCCTTCAGCGTTTTTATCGGGAGCCGAATTATGCGCAGAGGCGTTTCTCAAAACAAGCAGACCTGGAAATTTAAACCTGTAAAAACACTGAATAAAGCAGTTTCACATTACAAAACAAATTGACTCAGTAACTTACATCAGTAAAAATACAGAATAAAGCAGTTTCACATTTAAAAAAATGTGTTTTTCTGATGCTGCCTTTTGTGGAGAGGCTGCTAACCAAAACGTGACCAAAACGAAATCACAAAAACACTAATGACCCTATCCACATCAGCCAGCATTTGGTTTGTCCATTCTGGGGGAAAAAAAATAAACATGGTGGACTCCAAGGACAAGGACCCTCTTCCTATGTAAATATAAATGGCTCATTCTAAGCTAACAAAAATGCAACAATTCCTATATATATTATATTCTAATTCTAATTCCATACCCCCCTAAATCTTACACACTGGACTTTTAAAATTCCAGTTTCCTTTTTTATGTGTTGCAAATTGTCATCCTATGTTCAGTTCTATTTGTAAAACTGTACCACTGGTGTTAGAGAGTTTGTTATGGTGTCAGCTGGGTTTTAGCATCAACAAGCCATGCGTAGCTCAGACTGGTGTCAGCAATGAGCTCATCCATTCCACTAACAGGAGGTGACATGAGTGAGGCAGGCAAACAATAACGCAGAACTTTCAGGTGGGTCCAGCCTGTTATGTAAAGCCCTTGGGGCCACCTTGTATGTCAAAGCAGAGAGAAAAAAAAATTCACATTCGCCTGTCCTGTATTGAATCCAGACTCTCTGAGGGGAAGTGTAATGATGTCCTCATAGTGAGATAAAATGGCCCCACTGCTTTTCAGGAAGGTTGAAGAACATCTGTGAAAGTTTTTCAAGTTGTCTGTGTATTTATTGGTGTTTTCTTATTTACTTCCACTTAGAAAATGTCAAAGAAAAGTTACCTCAACCAAAAACCAATCTGTAACGCAATAGTGGTGTTCAGAAATGACTCAAGATGTATTTTGGCTTGCCTATATTTTTCCATTTGCCCAAAGCACGCACATGAAATGGTTTTCTGCTGCTGTTTCTCTTGTGATGTTTTGATGTACATCATGATTACAGAGCCGATCTATCAAACGTCTGGACATGTAAATGTTGAAATGTAAATATGTAGGTTCACCTCTTTCTTGATTTCTTCATTCAGAGTGTTTAACAAGCCGTTCCACTTGGCAACACTTGGCGATTCAGATGTCAAGCACACAGGCAAGCAATATACTCCAGGCAGGCTGCAGTGCATGATTAAAGTTCCTGCATGTGATTAATAAATCACACCGCCAGGTCAACAGAGCTTCCAAATAAAGGCTTGAAGGCACCCAACCTGCCGCTGGAATGACATCAGAGGTCAAATGTTAAGCCTCCCTCTCAAGGTGATTGATACTGTCGGAGAGGGCAAAATAAGGTACAGCTTGTTTCTGTTATTCAACCTTTGATATGAGAAAATTGCTTCCTGCTGCCGGAGCACAGCTGCCATGTGAACCTATGATGTCACATGATGGAGTGACCTCATCCCACCATACAGCCTGACTGCCACCTGAGGGTGTGAGAAAAGTACAATAAAGGCCTGTATGACATAGTGTGTGCCTGCTTACTGTGCTTCCCACACTGGAACATGCTTGAAGAATGGGCGAGATGCACTATTTTTTGTTTATTAGATATTACGAACTTTAAGCTTGAAGCTAAGTGTTAACATCAGCATGCTAACATGCTCACCATGGCAATGTCAATATGCCAATATTTTGCTGGCTAATTATCACATTTGCCCTCTTAGCTTAGCGTATAATCAACTTTTGCTGATTAGCATTTAATCAAGCCAGTTTTGCTCATGAAAACAGAATCAGACATTTGCATTTTCTGTTTGTACTTTCTGTTTGTAGAATGCATTGGCCGAAATACTATCATCTGACGCAGATTTATGCTTTTATTAGCATTTTTCCTAATTTATTTGCTTTCATTTGCAGATATCTGTTTATAGAGATTAGCTGAAATATTGTGTGGACCTGCCTCAAGGCGCTCACTGTAAAATTTAAGGGATCCCTAATTTATTACCCTGTATTCTCGGATGGAGAGACATTTATAAACCAAATATCATGACAGTCCATCCAATAGTACCAACATTTCATTACTTTCCAAAAAACTCAACCTGATGGTCACACTAAAGGAAAAGTCATCAGATCACTAAAGTCATAAAAGGTTCATCCACCAGGGATCATGAATGTCTACAAAATTTCATAAGATAAGAAAGTCCTTCATTAGTCCCACAGGGGAGAAATTTGCATTGTTAAAGCAACAAAGGGATATCAAAGTAAGGTATGTGCAAGAGCAAATAGAACTATATAAATAGTAACCCCCCCCCCCCCCCCACCACCACCCCCCACACCACAGAAGCGAGAACACAACCCAGACAAGCACAGAGCAAAAAAAAGATAAGAAATAGAAATAGCGCAAAAAGAACAATATAAATAGTAAAAAAAAAAAAAAAATACAAAAAAACAAGATGCAAAACTCAACAGTTAAAAAACATATACACCATTTGCACATGGAAAATAATGGCTATCCATCCAAATGTTAATGAGGTATTCACTTTGGACCAAAGCAGACATTGCCATCCCTGGAGGCTGTTAAGTTTAGCTAAAAATTATGTGAAATGTTCTTTCACTTCCCAAACTTTGGTAGTACAGCCAAGAATAATCAGTTTATCCCCAGTTACCCTTATATTTATTAAGAACAAATGATCCCATGGGTGCCAATCTTTCATCAACTGGCTTCCAGTCCAGAAGTAGCAACACAAATAACTGTGAAGTGGATACATTTGATCATCTACAAATTTACCAGCTGACCTGATCATTAACTAAATGTTGACTTTGAATTATCAGCTTCTTTAAGAGCCAGTGAAAGCCTCTTTTGATCTTTAACTTTCTCCAAACTTTCTCAGCTACACTGCCTGATCTATTTTTCTAGTAACCTCCCCCCCCACACACACACACACACACACAAAACTAGAGATAGAAACAGAGCAAAAAAAAGATAAGAAATAGAAATAGCGCAAAAAGAACAATATAAATAGTAAAAAAAAAAAAAAATACAAAAAAACAAGATGCAAAACTCAACAGTTAAAAAACATATACACCATTTGCACATGGAAAATAATGGCTATCCATCCAAACGTTAATGAGGTATTCACTTTGGACCAAAGCAGACATTGCCATCCCTGGAGGCTGTTAAGTTTAGCTAAAAATTATGTGAAATGTTCTTTCACTTCCCAAACTTTGGTAGTACAGCCAAGAATAATCAGTTTATCCCCAGTTACCCTTATATTTATTAAGAACAAATGATCCCATGGGTGCCAATCTTTCATCAACTGGCTTCCAGTCCAGAAGTAGCAACACAAATAACTGTGAAGTGGATACATTTGATCATCTACAAATTTACCAGCTGACCTGATCATTAACTAAATGTTGACTTTGAATTATCAGCTTCTTTAAGAGCCAGTGAAAGCCTCTTTTGATCTTTAACTCTCTCCAAACTTTCTCAGCTACACTGCCTGATCTATTTTTCTAATGTCCTGGCCAATTGTACATAAGAGTCAGACCCTTTTGTATTAAAGCTAGGTCTGACTCCTGTCTTTGAATTTGAACATACTAACGCAGGTTACTAGACACTGTTTCTACTCACGATACCACCCTGCTGCCAATGTTCGAGGCAGAATAGAACAAATATTACGAGTTGCATGTTTGCATGCAGGAATGCTGCAAAGGGAGGCCAGAGATCACAGTATTATTGATGTCAGAGCAGAATTTACCTCCAAGCAAGTTGTTTGGAGGTTTTTGGAACAATGCCGCTTCAGTTTAAAAGATGAAAAATATATGCGTCATGGCAGGCGGTTGAGATTCATTGTCTCTGCTTGCCTCTCTTCGCTGTGTGACAAACTTGGCACTCTGACTCTCTAAACAATGAGTAGTGGCTGACTAATATGGCATTTTATTGCACATGATGTCATGGCTCCTTATGGTTATGATAGGAGTCGACATGTTCAGAAGAAACGTGTGAAACAGGACTCCCAGGAAGAAGCCCCACAGCCACAGGTGTGTGTGTGTGTGTGTGTGTGTGTGTGTGTGTGTGTGTGTGTGAACCTCAGCTAATAAGCATGTAGTCTCGTTAGGTCAACTAGCCTCAGGTGAGCGTCAAAAACTAGGCACCACAATTATTAAACCAGAGATTAAAGGCTTTAGTTCTTTAGATGACAAGTTTCAAAACTGAACCTTTTTTGTTTTTCTGTTTGTTATGTCATAAATTATGTTCTGAATAGATTTTGGATGAGTAGAACTGCACAAAACCCCATGTGGACATCATGTAGTAAATGCTGAAAATGTGGCTTTCGTAATGTGTTTATATTTCCCTCTGTCCATAAACTGCAGCTGTCATGTTGTTCTGTTCAAGCACAAATCATTTCATTGTTAATGCTGTGTATTAGCTGCAGTGGCTGGAGTACAAAAGCCCACAGGCGAGCCATCTGAGAGAGGCTAGGTCATTGTCAAGATGTGGGTTCAGACTTGTGAGCTAAGAGAGAAGGAATTTAAAGCTGTTTAGATCAACAGATAACCATTAATACAAATGGATGACTTCACTGTTTCATTGGCACCATGCCGTCGCTGCCTTGAAGTTTGGGTTTCATTGTCATTCACAACTTTCTCTTTAGTCTGTCTTTCTTTCCGTTTAAACAAAGAAAAATGAGCTAAACTGGTATAAATATGCTCATATTGTGTAAAACTGTCTAAATCTGTCTTGCTTGTAAAAACTTAAAAATAGGGCCATATGATTACATTTTGGTGGTGGTTCAGTTCTGGCACCCAACATATTATTTTAACTATTTTAATTTCTATTCTATTTCAATAGTATTTTCATATTTTTATGGTAATTTTCTTCCATATTTTTCTCTTGCATTTTGCAATACTTGCTTGTATTTTTATTTTCTTTTTTTCCCTAAAGTTCCAGTGTGTAAGATTTAGGGAGATTTAGAGGCTTCTATTGGCGAGGATTGTAGATTACCAACACGTCCAGCTGAAATTTCTTCTCTTCAGTTAAGTTAAGAGTTCCTTCAGTGTTCATTGTTCAGGAGGTTCTTTTTACTGGGAACCGATTTATCTGCAGAGGTGTCTTCCTTTACAAAGACAAACAGACCAGGTCAAACCGGCAAAAACACTTAACAAAACAGTTTCACTTTCAAATGAGTGTTTCCCCTACACTGTTCAGCACGTCTCAGACAGGCCACTCGCCCAGCACCTGCTAATGTGTGCTCATCTTTTTTCTCTGATAACTTTAGATCCAGATGTTAGTTTTTATGGGGAGCCAAATTATCTGAAGAGGTCTCTTTCTCTAAAAAATGAATGTACGCAGTGATTTGCACTGTTAAAAACACTGCATGAGGTTTCCCATATTTTTTTTTTCCAGTGCTCTCATCATGCAATGGGTTGTACCTACGAAAATGTAAGAAACACAAATGGCCCTATCTAGAGCCAGTGTTTGGTTTGTTGCACCAGCAACATCGCAATTTGATTTTAAAGGGACACACTACCTATGTGGATATACAGCTCATTTTTAGGTAATGAAAACACACAAAAAAATCTTATTTTCAGGTGACTTGCACAAAAGACAGCATGCTCTTTATATTTTATTCCATTTCTGCCAGTATTTCCCCTTAAATCCTACACACTGGATCTTTAAAACGTTTGTTGCATCAGTACTCCCGAGCAAACGCGATATAAAAACTTATGAGACATGACCCAGATCCTGATTCTGGACTATAAAAGTAATAGATAGAGGCTTAACTCTAATGACTTCAGAGGTTAGTTAAGTTTTAGTTAAAATTCAATTAATAGAGTTTTTTTGTGTGGTTAAGTTGGAGGACTGTCCAGTGTTGGGGTTAAATCTCTCTGGGTGCTGTCTACGTACTAAAAATCTCCAGCCAAGCATTCCTGATACAACACATGTGAGGAAAGCATTTTCATTTTTCCTCTCCTTTCATATTAACCATTTCCAAAACATCAAATCTTTTTTGATCATGATCCAAAGCAAAAATTCAATCTTATCTGTACTGAAACTTGACCAGGAGGCCAATCATGCCTTTGTGATGACATACACCAAGTGGAAAAGTACAGACCCCCACTAGCTCCCATGCATATTCTCTCCTCTACCGCGGCTATCGCTCTGCTTTCATGCGGGCTGCCTCGGTGACATCACCCCTTGAAAGAGTCTTCAAAGTCCTATTTACTGACTAATAAAATGGAAGATATCTAACAAGGGTGATCACCAACCGGGGCCTGTGGTGAGGAAGCATCGGGATTTTATTATCATCTTGGGAGGCAATGATATCAGCCATCAGGCCAGAACTGGCTTGTCTTTAACGGCCATCCTCAAAGATGCACATAAAGGAAGATGGCACAAATTAAGAGCTTTCAGATCGAGGCTGAGGTCTAAATGATTTGTAACGGATGTGGGCAGCACAGTTAAACATTACGTACAAGATTTGAATGAGAGCTGTGGGGAGGGAGGGGAGACTGCAGGGTAAACAACATAAGGAAGGTGTTACAGTAGCTTATTCTGACTTGGTTGGCAGAGGTGGGACACCTGGTTCAAATCTAATCAGGCAGCGACTCTGTGAGCAAACAACTTTCCATCCTTTATAAATGTTTACAGGCTAAGTGGAAAACAGGGTATGTACTCACAAAGCGTTCAGTTCAGAGGTTAAAGGATGAGTTTTCATACAATTTGATAATATTCATGAATTTAGGCTTTCATTATAGGAGATAAAAGCAGATGTCTGCTTGTGTGAGTGTAGTTATGTAAAGGTATATATGTTTTTATACTGTATATATGTTAGAGACAAAGTTCATGCATTAATTCAGGAGTAACCGAAAAGGGGTAGAAAATAATAATCCTTTTTGAACAATTACGATATTTTTTTTTTATAGGTTTTTTTTGGTTATAAAAGTCTGTTCATTGAGCTGTGTACAGATTCTCATCTATTTCAATTATGATTTTGTTTTATTTTTAGCTTTTTTTGTTTTATTTTTTCAAAATAAATACTAGTAGCATACCATAGGTTACTCGGATTATCTCAAATCTTATATGATGCTATTGTAAAAACTTGAGCGAAGATACCATGCCCCTGGTTACTAACAAAGATTTTATGGATATGATTTTTGGGCTACACCTCTCCTGCCCACCCTTTAATTATATTTGAAAGTAAAGGTTAAAAGGAAAAGTTTGACGTTTAACTTTCTTGCCGAGAGCTAGATGACAAAACTGAAATCACTTTCATGCCTGTGCTTTGAGTCCTGAGCTTGAGCCAGGAGATGGCTGTCTTAGATTAGCATAAAGACTCTCCATAATTTAAAAATAGGCCTACCAGCACTTATGTTAATTAGTGAGCTTTAAAGGTACTGATAAGTGCGCTTTTGAACTTTATTATCTTTATGGTTTATTCTTGGCTAATGGCATCCTGGCTCCAGCTACCCTACAAAGGCTAACTGAGGTAACTACGATAACACTGAAACTGAGAATAAAGGCTTTAAAGTTTTTTGACTGTAAATGTGTCATAGGTAGAAACATGGTGACACATTTATTGAATAGGTATTCATAAAATAACTTTTATGCCTAAAAACCATAATCAGTAAATTATTGATTTTGACCTATAACCCCAGAAATGCAAAAACACTGTAAATACTGCACTCTGCAGTTGTATTACCTTAAACAGCTGTATAGGTCATGCAAAAGCAAAGTATAGTGGGTGCAACTTCAAAGTCTTTCTGTCTTTCAACACGAGAAAAACTGTTTGCATTTATTACTAGATTCAAAAACAGGGAATATCAAACAACCCTCAATATTTTTTTTGTAATATTCACTTTACACATTAGGTTCAACCTAAATTAGTTGACATCATCCTTATCACAGATCTTGCTTGGGTCATCATCACGTTATTGTCAGTTACTATGTCAATGGCATCATTCTCAGGTTCACCTTTCACCAAAATCGACTTACTGCAGTTCTTCTGGCCCAACAGAATCCCAAATCTCCAAGAACACAAGACAGAGTGCAATAACTACATTTGCTGCAGTTTGCCTTGGGCTTTCATTATATTTTATATATAGTTACTGCAATTTTTACAACTTGTTTTCTCTATAAAAGGAAAAAAAGATCAAACCAATAAATTTTGTCACAAGATAGAACAGATATCCAAAAGGTTTAATTTTGGTCATAACTGTACGAAATGCAGGTAGCCTTTGTTGCGTATTTGCTCATTACTTGTTCCAATAAGTGTATCTCCCAAGATGTCAACATTGCAGCTTATACCTGATTGGTTAGATGCTTAAAGGAATATTGCTATATGTATATAGCCTTCATCTGGAAATGTAACACTTGTGTAAAATGACAGTGTAAAAACTGAAAATGCTAAGCTGGTAAATGTTACACTGCAAAATAATAATTCCTCTTGTTCAAAGGTGTCCAAATTTTTTGTAAAACTTATTGGTGGTCCAACTCTGGTCCGTGGGCTCCACTTTAGGCAGCACTGCTCTTTATTATATTATCTATTAGGGAGATTGAACGATAGTTTCTGTTTAACAAGGTTGTAAGCAGTGCAGACCTATTAACGTTTACATATTATGTTTATTGCAATTTCTATACACTTTAATGTTTTGGTCTAAATGTTAAACAATAAGTTTGGGACATAAATCTGTTCTGGAGTTTTTGATTACTTGCATCCAGTTGTATTCTAGGCTGAACTGTGGATTGCAGTATTTTCAGTAACATCTCTCAGAGGGCTGGTTTGCCTGACACATCACTCACAAAAATATATGTGAATCTGTATTTCTTTCCTGTAAAATATTGATCCTAAATTAAAAATAACCTACATTTCTAAATGCTCCGCGACAACACAACTAGCATTTTGCATGCGGTGGTGTCATAGCCACACAGTGTACCCACCGCGCACATAAATCGCACACTTTTAGAGCCACTCACCCAGCAATATGAGGAAATGGCATTTTAAAGCCAGCCAAACCCCTTGAACCCCACCCATCCCGCCTTCCGTGAACACCACCCAGCCTGCGCAGAATTTATCTCTGATTTCAAGCTGCAACACATTAAAACTCTTCCTTAGATGACTTCATCATGAAACCAGAGCTCTTTTAAAAGCATCATTAACCGTGTCGACGCCGGGGCTACCTCTGTCATAAGGAGCCCTGCTGAGTGACTGTTGGCCTAGTGCTGGATGTTTTAGCCCTTAACCCTTTGAAACCTGGATCGACACCAGTCTCTTGTGTAAAACTTAATTACATTTACATTTTTAGAACTTTTTCCAAGCCATTTACTTGATTTTTTTGTTTTGTTTTGTCTTTTACCATTTACTTCACTTTTTGTGTGCTAATTTTCAGGTAAATTTCTTGTAACTTTTTACTCATTTAAAAATCTAATTTCTTGTGAAGTTGCTCATGGCCTTGCTTAGGTTTCAAGGGGTTAAACAACACAGTAACACTGACAACTTTAGGGCACAAATATATGTCCTTAATATATATTTTTTTCTAAATGTTATGTAATTTTACTACATAATTTGGGAATTCCAAAAGCACTGGGTTGTAAAATGCGGCTTGCACTTCGATTTCATTACTCTGAGTGGATTTAGTTGTAAGTGGCTGAGCAGAAGTTCAACCAGGTGCTGGGGTCAAGTCAGAGGGCAGCCGAGTGAAGAGTGAGAGTTCCTTTTTTGGGAAAGCTTTCACCAGTGGAAGCAGATTCCCTCAGCTCTGCTCCCTGCAAATATTTTCTCTGCTGTCTGCTCTCCTCAGTAATCCTTGCTCCCCTGACATACGCACGCCACCCTTGCCATTCCAATCAGTCAGCCCAACATGTGCTCTGTTGAACCCTTGCCACCGTCAAGGAGTGGTAGGGGTCATCATCTGCTCGACTGTAATTTGCCCCCTCCTCTACATTTGTCATGACAGCAGGTCTGAGGTTTAATGAGCAAAACAACAGGGCTGTTGCATGTGACAACTGCTCCTCATTGATGGGGAAAAGCTTGGAGCCGAGGAGGGCACTTTCATTCCTGGACACACAGAGCTCACACGAGCCTCTGAAGCTTATCCTCTCCTCAGATTTCACCCTGGATTTTTTTTTTTGTTGTTTTGTAATTTTTGCACTGGAACAAAGCACCTCAGGGCTGAAGCTGTTTTCCTGCTCTTCTAGGTTGAGGTAAGGTAGAGGCAGTGTGGGTGTGTGTGTGTTTCAGCTGAGGATATTACCTCATAGAGGATAAGCTGTGATTGAAGAGGTCTGACAGAGGTCTCTCCCTCTGACTCCATTACTTGCCTCTTATCTGGACAGATTTTCTGTTCGGGTTCAGAGGGGAAGTTTTGACAGCCAGGCTTTACAGCCCACTCTCCGCTCTGTCGCTCCTGACAGAGAGAAAGAGAGAGAGAAAGAGAGTGGAGAGGTGGTGACTTCATCCCTCTCTTAACCAACCCTCCTCTTTTCCCCTCCTTTTTTGAGCTTTCTTTTTTTTCTCGCACAGCACAGTCAGGCAGCATGCCAGCAGTTTTCATCTTGCTGCGGTCCCTGGTTATCAGGCTCCTCAGTAGCAGACTGGCAGGCTCAGTGGCACAGTTCCTCAGGAGAAGCCTCTCTACAGGCGCTGCCCACCTTGGCACGGCACTGCGCCACGTCTGGGACCGCGTTAGATCCCAGGAGTCCAAGGAAGCCGTCCTGGGCTGTGTGCTGTGCATTCTCAACATGCACAAGAAGGTGGAGAACTGAGCTCTCCCTCCACTATCTGTTCAGCCCTCCACTTTCCTGCTGAACACAGACTGGACAAACAGAACTCAAGTGAGTGAGGAGTGTGGACAAAGGGATGTGACTTTTTTTTTTTCATTTGGACTTCAGCATTTCTGTTTTCTTATCTGAACTGGCAATGTCTGAGAGCATTGTGAGAAAGGTCCAGCCCTTCACCATTGGGACAAGGCTGTCAGTCCCGGCTGTGCCAAAATGCCAGGACTTTACACAGAGCTATCTGCAGAGCCAGAGTCTGGATAACTGCACTCTACAGCACAATCTGAACTCTCTCTACCTCAGCCGGTCCCAGGTCTGCGCGCATGGCCTCGTCTCACCCATTGTCAAGCAGGTAGCCCCTGTGAGGCACAACCAGGAGGACATGGCAGCTGAGGACCAGCTGAACCAGAATGTCACCTCTCCCAACGCAGTCTCCAGATCCATCAAGAAGATCACAATCTCTGGGAGTAGAGACAGATCAGAGAACAAGGTGTCAGCACAGCTCTCCATCACAGGTTCCACATCTGAAAACAACAATAACAACAACAACGTCACCAGCACATCAGATCCACATCTGCCCAGGATTGTGGGTGTGAGCTGTGAGAATAAGCCCAGTTCTCACTTCAAGGTACAGCACACACTTTAATAATGCAAATATGACAATAAAATAATAATTAAGGAAATAATAAATAATACATAGCCTATCTCACAGAGGTGGGATTTCTTTCAATAGCCTACTGCAATATGATTAAAAGACGAAATGAAGCGAGGTAGTTTATAAATATTTTCAAAGATAAAATGTCTTACATACAGTTGAATGTGATAAATTATTTACTTTTGACAGTTTTGACTACAATGCTGGTCTACAAAGAGAGGAATTAATCTCAACTTAGTATGGTAAATAGACATTTTGTACACTGTTCAACAAAATGCAAATATTTAGCAGCAATGGTTACTAATGTAAATATTACATATCTGAAGAGCCCACGCGTTTTTTCCACTGTTTTACTTGTTAATTAAATTATTTGTGATTATTTTGATATAAAAAAAAAACATTATGACTTATTGTGTGTACCTCGAATAAAATCTTGTAGTTTTTACCATAAACTGGTCGAGATATTTGTTCAAAGAAGTCTAAAAGTAAGCGAAGGTTATTGATAGTCCTTTTTCTCTGCCTGCCACTACTTCCGTTGTCCCTTCCAACCTGTTGTACTCATTTATGGCACATTTTTTCGCACTACCGACTGCTCCTTTTCTGTCAATATTTTAGGTTTTACTCAGAAAAGACAGCAGTGATGACCTTCAGTCCACACAGGGACAAACCAGGCTGAAAGTGAACGGAGAGAGATCCGTCCAACAGGTAAGCTGCTAACGACAAGATGCTAGCTAATGGTTCACTTTAAAATGTCAACATTAGCTAACGTTAACTGCTAACGTTATTTTAAAAATGACGACTGACTAGCTAGCTTGAGGGAAATAAATACGTTGTTTTTTTGTTTTTTTTATCTTTGTATAATTTATAAAGCCTATTAGTATCAAATTCAACCCAATACACACCTTTGACATCGGTATTTTGTTGTTGTCGATGTTAAATTAGCTGTTTTTTTCCTCAGCTTTATTCAGACTGCATTTGTGTTGTTGTGAGACAGTGGGGTCTTTATTGCAGCTGTGGAGCTGATGGATCTCTCCGAGTTTAGGAAGTGAAGTCATGTGCTTTGCTCGCCAAACTTAAACAGTTTTATTATATTATACATTTGGAGCAAAGTTACACAGAGGTGGAAAACCAGTTATAGGAGCAACGTGTCTTTGAATGCCATACAAATGGCCTGTTGTGTATTCTTGCTTTAGTGTAATTTATGAAAGAAACAGTATACAGAAGAAAACACAGTATATGTATATTGTGGGGTATTGTTTAAAGTCAATGGGCTGTTGGATTTGGCTTGTTTCTTGTTGAAGTCATCAGCGTGTGTGCTGTGGATGAAGTGCTGTGTTACAGCAGAGCCTGCAGAGGCAGGGCTCACTGGAAAACATGAGGTCAGGGAAGATGTTAACAAAAGAAAAGGCTGAAGGCTGAATGGAGGTTGCTTATAATAACACACCAACACAGCAGCAACCTCATTTCCCCTTTTTGGACAAAAAAACTACATCACCTCTTATTCTATAACCACAACAGTACCTTACTTTTCCTCCTCTCATATATTATTCATGCAAATACCCCCCAAAAATGGTTCTAATTACATGTGACAAGGTGGTGGTGTCTTTACCTGTCCAGGTATGAAAGAGTGAACATGATCTCCCAAAGTCATTTTAAAGGTGATATGTTTACATGTGAGGCTGACAGCAAAAAACGTCAGACATCCAAGGATCTGTCCGTTCCTGCTTCCTTCATGTGCCCAGATGTTTCCTGATTGGAGAGCAGCAGGAATGCTGGACTGGTGAAGCCGTGCCAGTCGTTTTCACTTCATCTCACGTAGTGCTGACAGTAGGTTTTTGTTAAGCGGGGCCTTGGGGTCACACAAGTTTATAATGTCTATAGCGAGTAAACAAAAGGTGTTACCAATGTGAACGGACACTAGGCCATCCCCCTAATTTTGAGCTTTGCTTTCTTCCTGTGTGATATGTAATAGGTTTTATCACAAGGCAAGCATCATCATCTAATGGTCAAGTTTAAGATAATTCATGATGCAGTCAAATTGCTATGTTTTTAACACTTTGTCATTTGTGGTCTGTGATTACAGATGTCAGTGCCTGAATTGCAGAGGAAGGAGCCTCAGAGGAAAGAAAGTCATCCAGACACTCAGAATGAAGCGTCGGCTGCTGATATGTCCCAAACTGACTGCTTCACTCAGCGCAACTCGCTCTTCAACAAGGAAGTGCTGCAGGTAAAATGTAGCATGCAAACACAATATCAACATCACCAGTTTGCCATGGTCATTCAGGGGGGGTTATTACTGTGGTTGTCAACCTTTTTCATGTCAAGGACTTCTAAATTGATACACATTAGGTCACTGACCCCCATTTATTAAGATTTTGCTTCAGGGACCTCTATCTGAAAATATTTTGGTTGTTAGATCGGATTAAGACCTGAATTCTAGTTGTCAGCTACAGTTGTGGAGATAACTTTAGATGAAGGGGAATCTATGATCTCACATTTGGCTCACTTCTATAGTGAATTAAATTGTAAAAATAAAATATTCCCTATTTTTCTGTGGACCCCCTGGAACTTCCCGAAGGGCTAGAGCCACTGGTTTTTATCGCATGCTGCCCATGAAAAGCTGTACTTTTCTCCCTTTTTTCTGTGTTCCCTCATATAATTGGAAACTAATAAAATGTTTGAGGAGGGTGCGCTTTTTCCACTCCACTTTTCCAGAATATGCAGATGGAGATGTTTTAAGTCATTTTAAAATTAAACCACAGTAAGCAGCATATCTCTCATCTCCTCTGATGTCAAAAATGCTAAATGAAAAGAAGCTGGAGCAAGTTTATCTCAAAAGCAACAAGTGACGCTGTTGAGATGAAATCAGAGTGGAAGCTGCCTGTCGCATGACCCTCGGAGGAGAACAAAATATGCACTGGTTCTTATTTTGTCCCGAGAACTGTATGAGCTGTGTTCGGCTGAGGGAAGAGAGGGAGGGGAAACCGCCACAAGTGAAGCAATTATTTAGGGATGAGATCATTGTTTGGCTCCATCTCTTCACGCCTATGGCCCAGAGAGACGCAGCCAAGCAGCACAACTGGTTGTGTTATCTCATCGCTGCGTCCACCCCAGTGTACAAGGACATTTTTCTGTGAGTTCGGCTGAGGGACATTTTGTGTGGCAGTTGGCTTTGTCATAAGTGATAGGCTGTACTTCCAGTAATAAGAAATTAATTTTGGATGTGTCAGCTGAAAGAAACATGATGTATGTACGTGTTGAGAACAGCTCTGTAGCACGTCGTTAATGTTAACAAGCTTAGCAGCCCGTTTGCTCTTAAGTGGAGTTTGCTTTTCTGTTGCTTTTAGAGGAAACAGCCTTTTGTATGTTAACTTATTTGAAAATGTGCTTTAAATAACCAGAGCTTTTGGTACCTGGGGACCCGCTTGTTTTACAGGGATTAGGTTGACTGCTATCGCTGATGAAAATGTGTTATTTCAGTATTACATCGCTGTGGAAGTGGAAGTGAGTTTTCCAGGGAGAGACTTTTAAAGGTCCCTAATGTTTCAAGCTAGAAGGAGCAAAGCAGGTCACCACATGGAGAAGCACGACGCTCGCTGAGGGCCATCTGTCTCCGAGGCTGCTCTGCAAAACATCTCGCCTTTCACCGTCTCATTTCCATGATAGAGTAATGTCCACTCCCACAGTCTTTTAGGGGCCAAGTTGCATAACTAGAGGGGCTAGAAATTTGGCTTGTTGGTAAACATTTTATAAAGTGTAAAAATGTGCACACCCGTTTTCCAGTTAAAATGCTAAAAATGGGTTCCTTTGAAGCTTGTCAAAATGAAAAACAGCCCGAAAAAAGGTGGTTTCTGCTCACAGATTTATACTCACCAATCATGGAGTTTATTTTAAAATCTGCCTGCTGTGATGTTTTCCTGTGTGGCCACAGATTTTTCAGAAAAAGAAAAAAAAATCTGAAGCAGACATACAATCTGAACTGCATGCATTAGCTGCCTATTCTTTGTATCTAGACTAAGGCCTTACTGTACATTTTGATAAACGGACAATTGTTGTGGAGAGCAGAGAGGAAAAAACAAGGGAATCATAGACTTCCTGTATGAGGTCATTATAATGCCATGGGAGCCAGTGTGAGGAGATAGGGGCCGGCCTGTTTTGTCAAGCTCTTTTCCTTCTGTTCAACACAGAAATACCTCCGCTGCACCGAGGGCCTTGTAAAGTTAATGACTGCCTCTCTGAGGAGAGGTGACATCACATTTTAATCTTGAGCAAAGAGTTGTTTAGAGGCAGTTTCATGTGTGGTCTTGATATTTTATTGATCCCAAAGAGGTGTTACTGTGTGGAGTCAATTTTTCACTGTCAATTGTACAAAATTTCTCAGGAAATCAAGCTTTGATGTAATGTTTTAATGACTTACTTGTGTGTTTATTATTTGACATTCTTCACAATAGCAGCACTGTGAAAAATGAAGTTCTGCAGATTGGATCAGTTGTGTGACTCACTCAGGATCAGTCTGAGGAGCGGAAGAACCGGAGTTGATTTATTAATCCATTCAATTATTGTGACTTTGGTGGGTCGCTCGCTTCCACACTGCAGATCTTTGCAGAAAACAAACACGTACTTTCCAACACTTTCTGACTTCGGCCACCTGGTTTGAAGTTTCTCACTCCATACAAATGCTGCCAGAAAAGGCAGCTCTGCAAGACAAAGCCTTATGCAATGGAGCACAGGCACTTGCCAAGAGAAACTTCTGCTCTGCATAACGTGACATTGGAGAACAAAGAGCTGTTCTTGATGCGTCTGAGGCTCTGTATTACTCGAAGTCAGGAAAGAAAATGTGGCCTGTTTGCTCTCCTGATGAGCTGAAATAAGACCGTGACTGCTGCTTTGTTGAGTGTACCGTCACACAGCAGATATCTTTCTGTAGTTGAGCCTCAGATATAAATTTAACTGAAAACACAGCAAAAGAAATCTGATTTACACAAATACATCTACATTTAAACATAATGGGTAAACACTTAGGTCATGTTATATTACATCCACTTCCTAAAGCACATTCTCAGATTTTACTTTAAAACAAAAGACATTTTTTTAAACAGACATTATTGGTTGGCTATGATGTGCAGCATATCCTAAACATTTTTGTCTGTGTGTCTGTCTGTGTTGCAGGCAGAGGCCTGGATCAAAGGCAAGCTGCAGGACTTGAAGGATGGATGTAATATTCAGCGCTGCCCCCTGCAGGACTGGGAGGAAGCCTCACAGACGCTCCAGAGAGACCTCAAAGACTTTGAGAACACCCTGATTCAACTCAACCAGGTAACAAAATGATGCAACACGCAACTGAGCTCCAACTTAAATATTACTATGTTACCAGAGGAAGCATGTCACAGCAAATGAAATGTTTATTTGAACTTTGTAACAGGTAATGGCATTCTAAATACAAACATTAATCACTTTCTTTGGTACTGAAAGAGTCTGTCAGATCATATAACATATAACATAATGGGCCCGTAGACATTTCCAGTGAAGCAGAGAGAAAAGCAGAACCTCAGTACTCCAGACGGCTCTGTCAAGCCAGTTTATACTCTCCCCCTCAGGAGAAAATGTTTGGAAATGGTACATTGCTGATAATTAACCTCCTCTGACACTCAGACAGCTCAGGAAGGGGCAGAAGCAAAACCTGGAGATCTTTTTTCAGGGGTATATCCAAGAAATTAATGGCAGTTTTCCAAGCTCTGTGAAGCCGGCTGGCACAGAAGCAATGACTCTGACAAAGCTGAGGTGTCAAGAGTACTCAGCCACTGCTCTGTGTCAGTACGGCAGCTCCATCTGCGCTGCACCCAAAGTGAACAGCGACTTCATGTTTTTGTTTCTGCTTTAAAAGATGGGTGAGCAGTTGATCTGCAAGCTGAACCCAACTGCTGATGTGGTAAAGAAGCAGCTCAGCCAGCTCAGGGACCAGTGGCAGACCCTGAAACAGACGGCCGCAAATCAGACGAAGGCCCTGGGCGGAGCCAAAAACTTGCAGGAGTTCAACAGAAAAGTGGACAAGCTGGAGGCATGGATTAAAGAGAAGGTAAAAAAAAATACATCCTCACTTTTTCTGTTGTTGTGCTGTAAGAAGTGAATTTAATTGCATTTTTTTACCCCTTTAGTCATCCTTTTCAGAACCAGTGTTTTTGAACTATTGAGTTAAAGCTTTGCAGGTTTTAATGAAATTGTTTAATTGTGCAGTTTGGGATTTTCAATTATTGCTAACTGCATAATGTAATCATTTTCTATGATGTGTTCATGATCTAATCTTTAGATGTAGCACTAATGCCGAACAGGGTGAAATGAGTTCTTTAAATCAGTTATTTTTATATATATGCACCTTCCTTTGTATTTCTTTTATCTATTTTATTTGTGCTTTGTTTATTTTATTTCCTTTTATTTGTGGTTTTATCGCATTTGTTTTTGGTCTATTTCTTTGTATTATATTATATTGACATCTTGTGTCCTGCATCTTGCATTATTTGTCCTTTTGTTTGAATCTTAACTTTATCCTAATTTTGTCTTGCTTATGTTCAGTAGGACTGGTTGGCTTTCTGTTGTTGTATTGCCCCTTATGTATGTAATTTTTGAATTTCACATACATTTGGCCCCTGAGCCTTTTCCATAATTTAGATCGTGACTCTAATTGTGATCATCTCCGCAATTGTCTTCCCCTGCTTTTTCCATTTATTCAAACAAAGAAGCCATAAGCTTTGTGCCTGTAACAATTAAAACCAAGAACAGCTGGTCCTGAGGCAAATATGAGCATACAGGCAGCTCAGATCAACAGTTGTCAGGATAATTGGCACAAAAAACAGCACTTGCTAATACAGGAAATTATCTCAGTATCCTGAAGACGTCTCTTGTTTGTGTATATTCACCGGTGTAAAACATCTGCCTGTCATTATCAAAAAGCAATTTTAGGCCTGTGTTTATCTTTCTGTTCATGTCCATGTCTGGCACAAGGCAACTGATGATTGATAATGGACCTTGTGGGAATGTAATGGAGGATGTTGCTTATGAAGTCTATAAAACATCCAGCCCAGGAGGAGACTGTATTCTCCATTTAGTTCCACTCATCCTTTCCTCCGTGCATTAGTATCAAGTTCTCACCTAATGCTGAGGGCTATTTCTGTTCAGCATCCTCCTTGGTAGCAGAGGTAATGCAGTTTAATCCCCGTGCCTCTGAAAGGAAATAATGGTTGGGTTCCTAACAAATGGGGGCTATAAATACTGACTTTTATGTGTGCCAGCAGGAAGAGGAGCAGTCTCTGGTGAATGTCCTGGGGGAAAATGTTGACAAAATGCAGCTGACCAAGAGGATTTTAGATCTGAAACAGGTGAGCATTGTAAAAAAAATTTAAAAAGTAGCAAAAGAGCCATTAATAACTAACAGAACATTTATAAAAACATATTTATACATCATTCTTGAGGTAAAAACATACACACATACCCATATGCTAATAGTTCTATAGAGGCTTCTTAGTCATTTATCTGTGCCTGACTGTAATTTGTCTCCCAGGGTGTATGGTAAAGACAGCTGAGGTCATAGTTGGATTGTGTTCCCCTGTTTTGCTGCAGGATGAGCAGCTATACAGAAACCTCCACGAGGAGATCAACCACTTGGCCCTAAAACTGGAGAAACAAGGGAAGACAGATGGCAAAAACATCTCCAGCAAGAGGAAACACATCAATAAAATGTACCTTTTGTCCCTTAAGTTGCACAGATATGCTGCATGAAACATCTTTAATCTCGAGAGAAGACTGATCGGTTCTGTTGTCTGCTGTGTGTAGGTGGCTGAAGGCCCAGTCTCATCTGAAAAACTACCATGAAAATCTTCAGCTGGCACTGGAGGTGTCGTCGTTCTACCAACAGGCTGATAATACGTTGTTTGCTATTAATACCATGGTACAACTCCTTGGCGGCTTAATGGTTTCTTTTCTAGAGATTAACATTTTGCTCAGATTTACTGATTCATATCTTTTCTTTCAGAGGAAAAGCATATCCACATCCAAAGAGCTGGACAGCTTCGGAGATAGAGAGATTCGCGACATTGCCAGTCAAATCATGGTAGGAAACAGCTTTTCACTTAAAGGGATAATTCAGATTTTTTTGAAGTGGGGTTGTATGAGGTACTTCTCCATAATTAGTGTTCAACTACAGCAGTTGGCACATTCCCAGTTTGGAGAAGCAGACTGGAGTACAGACACAGAAGCTATTCAGTGCGCTGCTGTGGACAGGGGTAGCAGCAACACATATTTTAGCCACCAAAAAACAAACAATTAAGTGTACACTATTGTGAAATGAGGATTTTTATTCAGATCTCCATTAGCCGATAGATACTATTATCTATTCTTCCTGGCATCCACATAAAAACATCAAAGACATTACAACAGATTAGACACTTACAGACCAAACAAACAATTGGTACTAAAAATCAGAAAAGTATAACTAAAAATCTTTCGATCTCATGCATATCATGCATTACCATTATCCATACTCTTATATCAGTCATTTTGAAGTACATATCAATACACACTGAATCCATAACTACTGAAAGTACAAGTTAAATCGTAAAAACATATTTCTCTAAATATAAAAATAAAAGAAAAAGAAATTTTAAAAATGTTTAAGCTGTAGTTCCTCTTCAGCTACAAGTGTGGCACTTTAAAGTGCTGCTTTACTTATTTTTTAAAGCTAACCCCTGTCCCCAGTAATACATTTCTTATCGTCTGTGGTGGTACTCCTCTCTGTCTCTTCAACACGGGGGCATGCCAGCTGTCATCTACTGTATGTAAAGCACAGACTATGTATAGGTACATCATACAACTCCACATCCAAAAATCTAAACTATCCCTTTAAAGCATCAGTGCATGATCAGATCCTGAAAGTCTGTTGCAGAGGCCTTCTCTGCCTAACCTGCAGGCCTGTGTGTGGCAGATGTTAGATGTGAACGTGTCCCAGGTGTCTAATCTCCATCCTGCCCTGGCCGCTGGCGTCACACAGAAGCAAACCCAGGTGAAGGACTGCTGGGCGCTTCTTCAGAAGGTTTTCAGGTAAGACAACGGGCCAAGAATACCTCTGACAACTTTGGTGGCCCCGTGAATACAAGCACCATTTCACCCAGTAATTGGTCCTTCACAGGTTTCCACTGAGTTGGAACTGTGTTTTTCTGTTATTACTCTACTGGTACCCTATGTTAACAGTGTGCACTGGCAAGACCTAGTTTTCCATTTGACGTTTGTATAAAGATTTCTCTCTCTCTCTTGATTAGCCTTGTTGAATTTGGGTTTGAATCAGTGAAAAATTATAAGCAATGTGAAGGACCAGTATGTCTGGATGTCTGGAGACTACAACTACCACACAGAGCATCACTCACCACCCACTGGTTTTGTTTATAATATTCAGTTTTCTGCGATGCTTTGGAATTTGACCATTTGTTTGATTACTGTACGAGGTGAATAATGTTTTGGCTTACGGAGTCGAGTTGGCAACATGTTTTGTTCTCTTCTCACTATTAAAATCCTGCCGTCACCTTGAATAGTCTGCTGAAGCTGAGATATAACACGTTTACAAGAATATTTTGTAATTTTTATGGCATTTGTAAAACAAATTTATTGTTGCTTTAATAGCCTGCTGTCAGAGTCCAGACTTTTACATCATTTGACTTTTTTAGACCGATCAAGAGGCAATATCTACTTAATGAGTACACATTTAAATGCTGTGGTAAAATGGGAACCACAGTACAAGAAATTATATACTGATTGTGCAGTTTGGTCAATATTGACTTAAGGACATCAGTTACAGCCCGACAGCATGCACAGTGAAACGTGGTATTCTTTTGAATCAGTCCTACTATATGAAAGGTCAGCCTGTTGGAAGCAAATCTGTAAAGTTTCTTGTATTAAAGTGGGAACTTTGTTGTGATGGTGTTGTTAGAGAAAAGGTCAGAGGATCTTGGAACTTTGTATTTCGTTTAAATCATTTCGAAAATTGCACCAGTCCAGTGTGTGTGCAGTAGAGGAATTCAATGTCTTGGACGTATGAGAAAAATTCCAATCAAATTTTTCAATGTTATTGATCTTAAAAACAATTGATAGGGTATATAACGAATGGATGGGGCAATTCATAAACATGAGGATTTGCTTCAGCTTCATGGCTTACATATTCTCAAATAAAATAAAGCAGAATTAAAACTATTTCCAAACAAAAAAAAAATACATGTAGGCCTATCTGGCTCATAATTACAGCATGCTGCTGTACTTGACTTGAAAATCAAGTAATGTCCATTTGCAGTAGGCCTTTTTTTTTAAAAAAACAAAAAAACAAAGCCTATGCCTGGCTTACATCAGTTTACTCTTTACTCCTTTTTTGCAGCAGCGAAGGGGATTATTTTGACTCGATGTTATGACCTGATGGATTTACATATAGCAGACTTCAACAGATTTTCCTCAACAAATTGTAATTTTGTGGCTAAATGGTAAGTTTATTATGATTAATATTAAAATCATGGGGATCCATCCTTTGGGGACTATGAATATTCATGCCAAATTTCATGTTGGTCTTGCCAGTAGTTTTCATTTTGTCTTATTGGATCAAAGTGTTGGACTGGCCGATGGACGACATTACAATCCTTTCACTCTACTGGGTGAAAATGATGAAGAACATTTTTTATTTTCATAATAATACAGTCAGGAGCAACTCAAGTCCACAGTTCTGACATCCATCTCCAACATCTCCTGCTTTCCAAACAGTTCTCAGGCCGAGAGCCTCCCATGACGGCGGGCTATCTTTAGATCCAAATATTACATCATCTCGTCTGTCTTATCAGCTGCGTTTCATGGCTATTTAAACCAAATAACACAAACACTGGTAGAAAACTTCAGGGCCATAATTGGAGTTCATCTCACGGCTCAGAAGCTCTGCTGTCAGCACCGCTGTAACCTCCCGCTCTGCTCCTCCTGCAGGAGTGACAGGACCACACTCTCCCCCTCCGGCCCTGCTTTCACCAGGGAAGATGCTGACCCCCTGACACCAGGCCGAGAACCCCAGTGCAACGTGGGAACGGAGACGCAGAGGATCATGGGAAAGGAGGTGAAGGAGGAGCAGAATCGCCTGAAAGGCTGCGTGGTGAGTAGCCACTTTCTATTACTGGAGAAACCACAGTGTGGCTCTCAACTGGGAGAACAGCGCCATCAGCCTCTTCCAGTCCGACGACATCTGTGGCTGCAGAAAGTGACGCACTTTGTCCTTTGGTTTGGAAAATGACGGATTTAAAATTTCGGCTGTTTTTTTCCTAAATAACAGTGTCTTTGGAGATGTGCTGTAGAGCAGTGGCTTCTCGTCTTGGCACGCAATGTACTGCTGGTTTTCCATCCTACCAGCTAGTTAGTTGCTCTTCATTACATCATCTCATGAACCAGTTGTGAGGGAGCCCAAGATATGAGAATGGAGCAATATGTAACCAGTTACTCTTCTCTATCTTCTGACAAAAACCGCAGTCTGTAAATATTATGAATCTTGCCTTGTAGGAGTAACAGGAAGTGCTTTCAGAGGTGTAATTTATCCTGGCGCACAAATTCCATAAGTTTCCACAAAAAATGTCAAGCTGTGACTGTACAACATGGCTGAACGGTGGGCCAGAGCAAATAAGCCTTCCCTTCGACCCCACATTTCACTTTATGGTAGAATAGTATCTTGGCTTTCTACTGCGCTGACAAAAGTACACAGTCATTGGATTAATGCTATATTAATAGATGGCCTGTGGGTCAGTCGGGGGTGAGTCAATGATCTGCAGAGCATGTGGATTCCTCAGACACGACATTTCTCATCTTGGAGGCCGACCAGTACTTTTTTGAACACGTGGGTGCTCCTATAGTAACCCCACTGCCCATAAACATACAAGGAAATGCTGTTAGCGTCTTTTAGAAGAAGAGTTATCCAGAAACTTAAGTGTGTGGTATGTTAAAAACCAGTAATTATGTGTATATTTAGTCTTTTAAGTTAGCACATTAAATCTCTTTACAATCCGTAAGGAAATGCACGGTGGCTATTTGTGTTCAGCTCGAAATGCAATGCTCCTTTTCTGTTATTGACCCTGAGTTCTTGTGAAGTCCCCGCTGAGTTTCTGGACTCATTTTGCAAAGTGAAAAAGTGCCCAGACGCTCAAGGAGAGAAAACTTCACTCTTTCCATTCTCCTTGTGTTTCTGGTTCAGTTTATTTCTCCACTCGTGTTTTTAGGCTCTAACTGGCCTTGTGGACTTGCCACCTGTGGCAGGAACCTATCAGGCCAGCAAGCCAGTTTTTCTCTCGAAAGGTGCTGAGCTTGTTGGCCCTTTCACTGCAGTTTGTTGCCTTTATTGCACTGGGAGCTGGGAGTTACCTAGGTGCGCTGTCTGTGGGAGCTCCACTCGTTACTCTTTATGGAAGGACTAATAAGACACTCCAAAGAAAACCCTGGAGCCCAAAAGCCAAACTCAGTTTTACTGTTAAACCACCAGTTGAACAGTAAAAGTAATTTGTCACATAGTTTCGCAGCACTTTGACTCCTGTGTGCTGAATTAATTGCAGTATTTTTAAGGGTACAAGATGCTGCTGCACTCTAAGCCATTTGCATATGTGCTGGTAGACAGCACTTTCAGCATATCTGCAGACATGCTTACACACACACGTTCTGTCTCGTACGCGTATGGGTACTTGCATTATATTCTATACGTTCTTGCCTGTGTCTAAGCAGTAGTATGGCCTCTTGTCGCTGGAGATAAACATGGCTATCGTCTGTTTCCCTGGCTAATTGTAGCCAGATGCCGGGGCTGCAGACCAGATGGGCTTGGTGCTAAGTGATAGTTCTTGGCTGACATCACTTCAGAGCACATTGCAGAAAGACGCAAGGATCAGTAGAAAACAGATAAGAATCAACAGTACCAAGATAGGGTGACGTGTACTGAAATAGGAGATGATTGGATGAGGTCTAAAAACACAGAATACCATTGCATATGCCGTAGCGAATCATTAAACTGCTATTTTTTTCTGTGGCTGACATAATTCTTTTTCGTGTGGCAACATTGGATATTGAGTTCACTACAGGAGTTGTTTACAGTGGAAGCTTGGGTGATGGATGAAGGACGGAAGCAAATAACTGAGGAGAAGACGTCAGCGATGGTTATCAGCCCTGTCAAATGAATCACAGTAGTTTGTTAGTTCTGCAGTTTAAGCACAGAGCTGGGCCGATAATGTGCCTCTATGAAACTCAGACGGGCCTGTAAAATGACTGGCATGTTAGTAAATGATGTTAGAGCCCTTTAATTTACTGCATCTCTCGCATAATTTTGGAGGCGACACTTTTCTCCAGCTCTCTGACTCACTCCTTCTATAAGGCCAGTCAGAAAATAACATGGTTAAATTAGGGCTACTCCATAAAACACTATTATTAATGGTTATTTTGTGCTTTTTGGCCGCTGTGTAAATTCAGCCTTTCTGATATTTTTATGTGAAAGCAATGACAGATTTGCCTTGCTGATTGTTGCAGAGACCATACACGCGTTAGCACTACTTTTACTGGCATATGTGAAAGACATTATGTTATATAGAACAATGAACACAGCGTGCTCTGTATTATTCATATAGTTAGACAGAGACATGTCAGTGTAAGAGAATGTTTTGCTAAATTCACAGTTAATTTAATTGTTTCACATTTATGCCAGCCAGTTTTGGTAAGCAAAGCAAGTAAAAGCTAATTTATGTAGCGCTTTTTAAAACCTTGGTTGGTGCCATAGTCATAGATGTCCGGGAGGACACACAGGACACATCCATCTCAATATAAAGAACATGTGCATTTGTCTCCCTGAAAAAAAAGATGTAACTAACACATTACTTTTATTTTGGAATTCACATGCAGAAAAGGCACACCTTATGTTCTGAAGAAATTAAATATGTTAAGTTTTGATCATTTTATCAAATTTGCCAACCTTAAACTCAACCATAAATGCCTATATGATCGGGCTCTTCAGGTGCTCAGTTACCTTATGATACCACTCAGAGTTTTAGGCTCAGTAACATGTGGAGCATCCAGTGGGAATGTAAATCCTCACTTGGACAATCAGCTTTCTTTGTTCAGGCAGTCAATATGTGGAATTCCTTACCTGCTGAACTCAAGCTGGATCCTGACTGTGATCATTGATTCAACACTGAAACTGTTTTTGAAGAGGAATCAGTCGTGTAGTCATGAATGAGCCTGTGATTTGTGTTTATTGTTTTGTATTAAAGGTGGTGTTTTAAATAGAGTCAAATCATGTTCGTGGAGTATTTTATGTCGTTGTTGAGTCTTATGCATTTTAAAGGCCCATATAGGGACGGACACTGCAAGTTAGCTTAGGCTATAAATGCTGTGGTATGTGGCGTCAGTTTTATGCATTCAATGAATAAATAAATAAACTTGGTGCATAAAGATTAGCCATAATGCAGGACATTTAGTGTTTGATGCTGAAAAGTTTCGAGCGGAGGACCCCGAAATCCCCGATTTTATATGTTTCTGTATTGTTTCTTACAGGGAAATTGGTTTGTGGCCAAGATTCTTATTAGGAATTAGGGGGTTGATACAGCAGAGTTTTGCAATATTTTTCCCTGGCAATATCGTATTAATACACAGGCACCAAGTACTGAGTTTTTACATGTAACTTATCAATATTACAACTAAAAATTAAATTTTTGGTTATTAACTACAGTAGTAAAATCAATTACCTTTTCAGTCCACTATACACAATGTGCTGCAATAAAAATGACAGATGTGAGATAAACAGATTGAAAGCTTTATCGTGATAGATAAAACAAACAAGTTTTCCTTAGAGGACATATTGTACTTTGCAGTTGACAAAGTAATACATCGCAATATATGTTATTGCAATACTCAGTATATCACAGCATGTTTAAAATCGGAATAATATTGCATTGTGATTTAAGTACTGTGATAGTATCATTTCGTGGGGCCTCTGGTGATTCCCGCCCCTGATTCTTACAAAACACACTTGAAGTGAAACCTTGGCCCTTGGTTGGTGCCTAACAGTTTTTACATTGTAACATAATTACATACTGAAAAAGCAATCAAAGAACCCAAAAGCAATACACTCGTGAATGAATAAGTATTTTACATGCATTCTTGCATTGGTTCGGTTGGATCCTGTTGCAGTACAATGTTTATAAAGGCTGCAGTTGGTAACCATCAGGAATATCCCACTGTGTTTTCTGTAATAGTCTAGATCCATGTAGCTCTCATTGGAAACCGTTCTACAGAGTCCTTTGGCCAACCTTTAAAGTGCTCAGATGGCTGTAAAAAAGAGGCTTAGTGGCTGTTGACGTCTTGAATATATTTCTGCACAAAGACAAGGTCTATAGCTCCGGCATTGACCTTGCTAAAAACTCCACTGCATATTTCTAAACAGAGTCGGAGTAGTCGGCCATGGAAATCAGTATCTAAGGCTGAAAAAACACTTCTGCTTTATAACAGCGTATAGGGGATTTTAAAAAGACAGACTCATATTTCCAACTGTAATGGCTCTTTTTAGTCATCAGAGTGGTATAGCACATGTTGTCAACCTTGCTAGACTTAATGTGTTCATTCACAAAGCAATTATAATATATTTAAACTTTCGCTGCCATTTTTAGTTTTTTTATTACTAACTTTGAAGCTGTGAAGAAAGAAAAAAGCTTGTATCTTAGGCGGCTCTGGATTATTTCACCAAGAAGAGCCAACCTTTGTAAGAGAGTATGCTTTGTGTCATTTACAGGAGAGTCTTTACTTTATTCTGGGCAGCTGTCCATGTCGTCCGGCCTCCAGCCACGTTGTAACATTCACATTAGCTGCAAGCTACAGCAACACCTCATTGTCTAGCAACTGCTCACAGTATTAAATCCTCCATTTGAGGTGTTTATGCATCCAGTCAACATTTATTTGACGGATGGCTGACAGAAAAAGTAAAACATTACTCACATGTCATGTTGCTGATCTTTTGGATTTTCCGACTGAGACTTTTACTCTTTTATCCACAGAGTACTGTTGAATGTGGGTTTGGTAGGAGGACACCGAGCAACCAAAGCCAGGAGCAGCAATCAGTGAACCACACCTCTTCACCCACGGGAGACGGCCCTGCCTGTGCAAATGATGTCATCGTCCGACATCAATTGAAGGCGGAAAGGTGACATTTCAGCTTGGCTTCTCCCTCCCTTTCTCTCTCTCTGTGACTTACATAATGAGAAGTCTTTATGTAAGTCATAATTGGAGTCACATGTCTGTGTTTTCTTTTGCAGTAGGAAGCCCAGAGCAGAGCCCAAGCTTGCCACCACCCCGCGAGGCCACCCACAACTTCACACACAGCTCCAGAAGTTCACCGTGTCTGCTGACAAGGTGACTTGACCCCTGCCAGGCGCACCTGCAATACCCCTTTACACCAGAAATCACCTTTAAAAACTGCCTATACATGAAGATGGTTCATCTTTAGTGCAATCCTGTGACTTCAACCTCAAAATTCACTGCTATGAATTGTCAAGTCAGCACTGCAGTAATTACACCCTCAACCAGTTACAGACATTATGTCACTTTTAGAAAAGAGACAAAGTTGTCATGCATTCAAGTGTGACTGCAGACTGGCGAGCTACTGTTTTCCCAATTCCAGTAATTGACTCTGTTTTTTTTTTACAAATGTCAGGTGGGCTTAAAGGTCAAGATTAAAAACATCACCTAGTCACCGTGCTTTCTGCGGCATCTAAGCGTTCTCTCCCTTGTCCTACGTTCAGATAGTCCTCTTTTAAACTGATCATCTCTTTAACCCTTTCCCCATTGGCTCCCCTTTCCATCTCAGACTTTGTCCTGGCTGAAAGACAATGTGTCCATGGCCACACAGGTGTGTTCAATAGCCAGCTTTGAGGGGCCGGAGGCAGCCAGGAGGTGTCAACACGCTCTAGAACAAGAAATTCTCACCAACAGGGCCAGGATAGAGGTGGTCAAACGGGTGAGCCAAAGCACACTGTCATATTCTCAGTTTGTCTTAAAACATAAGCCCTGGATGAATGCCCTGAATGAAAATAACCCCCACATTTCACAGGCCTGGTTTGTGTATTAATCAAATAACGAGCTGACATTTCATCAGAGACGGCTTTAGTTCCCCGAAAGCTTCAGATTAGGTCTATATTTCGCAAATCCCTGTCCTTAGTCATCACATGCTCTCATCAGTTTAACGCTCCGTCCTCAGGAGGGCCGCGGGCTGGTCCGTGCACAGCACCCAGGCAGCGCCAAGATAGAAGAGTTCCTGGGCCAGCTGGAGGTCCTGTGGGAAGAGCTGCGGAGGAGGCACCAGAGGAATGCCGCATTTCTGCAGGCCTCAGAGGAGCTGGGCTTTAGGGTAAGATTCATAAAATATCTCACAACAGGCACTCCTCTTGAGTCATACCGAGGCTCTGACTTACCTCTGAAGTTATAGGGGGAAATTTATGGTCATGACGGATGATTTTGGATCAGTTCTCCTGTTGGGAGAAGCTTTGTGCTGGCCTGCAGCCTGGGCTGCTCGCACACACTCATGGTTAGAAGCTCATTTACTTTCATCTTTGCCATCTTAATTGGAAGAGTCTACAGGGTATATTCCCCAAAATTTATGAAGGGTAATCTAAGGGATATAAATTTTGCTGCCATATAATTCGATTATGGGATGGAAAGAGGCTGCTAATCCCCACAGATTGATGATTTAGTTGGAAAGCCTGAGTCTTTTATTACGAAAGATGTAGGTCAGAGCATGGTCTACTTCTATTAGGTAAACCTATTATTGTCTTCTTTGTACTGTACATCACCTCTGATTGTTTTGGCTGTGCACTAAATCACTTGCAAATTACTGCAGCAAAACCTGTACATCATTAGCCTCCCTGCTTCTGTGCCGTGTAGGTTGTAAAAGTGCTCCAAGCCCTGGGCAGCCTGGAGGCCTGGCTGGAGTCCGTGGAGCTTTCCATGAAGGAATCTGCTCTCACCGGTGACCCCGAAACAATGAGCATGGCTGAGAGGGAGAGCTGTCTGATGGAGAGAGAGGTTGCAGCACGCAGCCTGGAGCTCAGCGCTCTGAGGCAGGAGGTGGACCGCCTCCACAGCCACAGTCACCCACACACACGAGGCCTGCCAGCACGCATGGAGGAGGTGGAAAGAAAGTGAGTTTGTCAGAGGAGGAGAAGGAGAGGTCAGGGGTAGCCCCCCCTTGATGTCTATCATCATGGAAGACTCATGTTAGGGATCTGAACAATTGCACTCTGGTGGTTTTGCTCACCACTGTGGTCAGGAAATAAAGTAAGAATTTTGTCAGTGTTTCCAAGAGGTCACAGGTTTTGGGTTTGCCATGTCTACAATCCAACATGGAAGAGTTTATTCATAAAATCCCTGGTTCTTATTTAAGACAAACAATTTCACCCCATAAACCACAAAAAAATATATATCCATAGATCTCATAAGCAGCCTTTTTTTCTCCAAGTTGGCAAAAAGAAAATACTCTCCATGCTCTCATTCATCACAAGTTTATTCATTTGTGATTCATGCAGCACTTAGCGAGGTCTACCCCGCAGTTCTGACATGCACTTCACCCACAGCTTGTCAGTGTGTGTCAGAATCACCCGCTCCATGTTTGCAAGATGACGCCTCTCTTTTTGGTTGGCCCTGGAAGGCCAGGTTGTTGCCATGGCCTCTCAGTAAAACCTTAAGATGCTGGCCGGTTTACTGGACGTACCTGTGTCCATAAACACAAGTTCAGACTCTGTTAAGAAACAGCGAATTGACCAAAGAAAATAAAGAAACAGAAAGGGCTCCGTTTCCAAGTGTTTCTAAGGTGGGGGTGTTAGATGGGGCAGAGATGGCCACTTGTGGAGTCTGAGGAGCCATTGATGCAGGTAGAGACTCTCACTAAGCAGCTGTAAGACAGTTGGGATGATGTCATTATTTAACGCTACATACAAGCAACTTAAGGCTCATTTGTTCTGGAAAAAATACCCTTTGAAATTGCTCCCTTCACATCTCAAATATAAACTCTGCACGGACAGGGTACCTTCATGGCCTGAAGTACAGAAAATGTTTATGTGACACATGATATATGATTATATAAACAGCACTCTCTCATGGTGACATGCATTCAGAATGCTGCGCGTGGTCTCTGTAATGTGGTTCAGTTGAAGGATGCAAACTTGTCTTGTATATGTGGATGTGGATTACAGTTAAGGTGTAGCTGCACATTAAAACATTCCCGCTGGTGTCTCCCAGGTACCGCCGTGTCCAGAGTGCCCTGACTCAGCAGAGCTCTGAGCTGCAGGACACACGGATGCTGACTGAGTTCCTGGAGCGCGTGGAGCTGGAGGAGAGTGAAGAGCTCACGGGTAGTCAGTACAGCCTGGGCCAGGTGAGACAATGTGCACCAAAAGTGGCATTTAAAGGGTCATTTCAGCATATTATTTCACATTCATATTCAAATTTTATTTATAGTGGTTTTGCATACATAATAAAACATGGCAGAGTGTGCGCTGGTAAGTCACCACTAAGAGCTACCATTAAGTTGAGTCCTTAATGAGAACGGTTTGGGTTTTAGTCTGGCCCAGGTCCCTTGCTGCAGGTCCTTCCCTCTCTCTCATCTATCTTTGTCACTATTACAATAGAAGCATAAAAACATATAAAAATGTCTTTGAAAAGAACAACGTAGACAGGTACAATACCTAAAAATAAATAATTAATGAAATAAATAGATCATTAAAATAAACCCTTCCCTACTCTCCTCCTCAAAGGAAGGAAAAAAAGAAATGGGCAAAGTTATGTATATAAATATATGATAGTAACAATAAGATAAAAAAGACAAGAAAAACATTAGGGGCAACACTCTTATCAGTGCTTTGGTATTGTTTTAAACCTCATCTAGGACAGGGTGAAAGTGCACATTACACCAAGAAGGAAAAGTTCTTTTGACCCTTGATGTGCTGTAACACTGGGTCAAAGTTTGAAAATATATTTATTTTCTCACTTACCTTTATTGTTTGGTTTTGAGATATTTGTGAGATTTCTGTTAAAATCCTCATATGATACAATATCATTGATTATACATTATTGTCCCTCTAAGGAAATTTTTCTTGGGGCTCAGTATCACTGAATTTAATGTTAGGTTTCTAGATATTTGTGTGAGAGATGTCAGCCAAAATCCTAATACAATGACAACTATCTCTCTCTTTCTCACTGTAACTAACAGCCTCTTCACAGTGAGATTTCCTCTGCTCCTACATTGCTGGGACTCCAAAGCAGTGGTGGTGGTGAGCCCCTGATAGAAAGCATGGGCGACCCTGTGGAGGAGCTGCGAGAGGCTGTGGAGATGCTAAATGACACTGTTAGGGAACGAGGCCGATCGCAGAGCCATGACCAGGCCATCCAGGAGCTGCTGAGCAAGGTGAGGAGATAAAGCCAGTTTATATTGAACTGGGAGTTCCAATTGCAGTTCATCAAATTAAAGTTATAATGACCTCAAATGATGCTAAATGGTTTTTAAGTCCATCCACTTATGTCACAAACAGCTGTACAAACCAATAGAGCCACATCTGGTTTCCTTTTGTCTGTGGCTATGTACTTTAATAGCCCCCAAACGAGCCACCACTCCCCCTCGCATGAGTGTTTTCGCGTTAATTCGATTTATTCTTGGTAAGAAAGCAGCACAAATGTCAAAATAGCACATAATACACACGCCTGGAAGGGACTCCATGACACAATTTTAAACACTAACTTGAAATGTGGCTCTCATTGGAAAACAAATAATACACAGTGAAGCATAATGACTTAATGACATCCTACGAGTACTCATGATGACTTTGCGCCTCGCCAGCACGCCAGCCTGGCGGTACATGTGGAGGAGTGCTTGTGCTGCAGCAAGGAGCTGAGCCTGGACATCCTGGAGAAGGAGACAGACATGGCCGTCCAGTGTGAGCCAGACCGCTGCGGCCTCGAGGCTCTGCAGGAGAAGCAGGACCACCTGGAGGTGAGAGGAAGATGGTGTAAACATTGAAAATGATTCACTGGTGCTAATGCGATCCAGTATTCCATCCCGTTGACTTTGGATTATTGAGCTTTGTTTGGTGTAATGAAAAAAGTAAAGCCCCCCCCCCCCTCTTTCTTGCTCTCCAGCACATTGTTCCACAGTCTGTTTCCTGTTGTGCCAGATTTTCTCACATCTAAAAAGACGGGGCTAGCCCACCCCGCTGTGCTCTGTTTAATTTATTATATAAACTTCACCGTGCAATCACACACATAGAGCGTGCAAAAGTTTATTATTCACACGGGATATTTATTTATGCTCGTGTGAGTCATTGTTCTGTTAGTTCTCAATGTGTGTGTTTGTGAGTAAATCTGGTGAGGTGTGTTTCTGTTTGCCGGGGGTCAGGGGGGTTGAAGTTGTGAGGTTGGTAAAGTCCTGTATGAGTCATTTTCGGGCAGTGTTATGTTTATCACACGCGCGCGCACACACACACACACACACACATACACATACACACACACACACACAGCTGTCTGGACTTGATACCATTGAAGAGCAAAAATGACCTAATCTCCCAAACTGAAATAACTGTGCCGTCAGCAGACAGGCATTCAAAACTCAGTGTTCTTCAGGCTCTCTGTAGCTGAGAAACGTTATGAGGCATTACTCCCAGAGAACCCTCAACACTATTAATTACTGCCTCGTCAAAAGAAGAGAAAAAGTGGACAAGATCGCTCGCTTGTTATAGCGTGGCAGCACATATGCAGACCATATGGTTCTCTAGCTGAATGATATGCATAAAGCTACAGGGATGAGGTCATAGGCATACAGAGATACAATTGGTACAGGCTGTTTGAGTGATACGGGGGATGATGAAAGATGATAGATTTTTATTGTGATTCTCCACAGATTGACTATGAAGTCATCAGGGAGGAGGTTAAGGAGCTGGAGAAGCAGACTTCTCGCCTGGAGGAGCTGTGCCCGGAGAGAGTGCATGTACTCGGGGCAAAAATCCAAGCTATGCTGCAGGGCTGGACCGAGCTGGGGAAGAGTGTGACAGAGAACAAATCACGTCTGCAAGAGTTTGTGCAGCTCCAGGACTTCTTCAGGAGCTACCTCGCCATGATGTAAGTGGGGCGTGGGGATGCTGTGACCCCTTTCTGCCAGACATTCTTTCGTAATCCTCTTTCGTGAGAACATCTGCCCATTACAATATCTTTTCAAGAGGAGAACAGGATGTTCTCGTTGTTGAGCACAGGTCCCTGGTGAAATGTATAATTTAAGATGTGCCGAGGAGGTCAGCGCACGTTTCCTGGGCCGAGTGTGACAAGGCGATGAATGTCTGTCCTATCAGGGAGAGTCTGGTCATTCTCATGTTTTACGAATGTATGGCTTTCCTCACAGACCTGCTCCTTGTCTCCTCCACCACCTCCTCCCCCTCCCCACTCTGAATAGCTCATGGACAGAAGACACCAGGTCACACATTTTCTCAGATACCGCCTTACATTTTGGGAAAGATGGCCAGAGGCCACTGGCTGCAGAGCTGGACATGCAGATTGAGCAAAAGTTTGGGGAGTTTGATGAGCTGGCGAATACGGGAAGGAACCTTTTAGACAAAGAACACCACCTCACACAGATGGTGAGTATGACTCACTGCAATCTTTGAATACATTGTTGGTTTTATTTTTTCTGCTTTTTACAAACCCCGGGTAATGTCTTACAGGTAAAAGAGCGCATGGAGGAACTGAGGAGTATGCTTGGGTGGATTTTAGTGCACTGGAGGGCCCAGAAACAACAGTGGCTTCACAAGAAGAGCAGACAGGAGTCCTCACAAGATAACATTTATTCTGAGGCCACAATGTGCTCTCCATCTTCAGAGGTAAATAAGCAGAGAGGCATTTTTGGGACACACTTGTATGTGTGGAAAAAAAAGGCCTTGAAAATCATAACATGTATCTTTTTTATGTCATATTTCACACATGAAAGTTTTTTTTAATCCCAAACAATTTATATTATAAGTAGTTCTGAAGATTTAAAATATTATAATCAATAAAACAATAAATCATCATAATAAATCACAAAACTTCAACAATCATAGGAAGAAAGACTGATTGGCTGAGGATGAAGAGTGGGAAAAACAATACCAGTGCAATGCTTTACATTACCCATGTGAATATTTGATCATTTTTCCTTCCTTGGCTTCCTACATAGAGTTCAACTCCTGAGCTAGAGGCCCACCAGTCCCACCAGTCCCACCAGTCCCAGGTGATCACTGCCGATGAAGACAAATCAAAGGCAGGGGGAGACAGCCGGCCCTCATCCCTGCCGCCAACCCAAGCTGAGCAGCAGGAGGAGAAGCAGTTAGAGGATGGGTATGAGGTCATGAACAGCATTGGACCACGGGGCGGTGAGGCCACCTCCTCGGAGTCTCCCAAACCCTCTATCGTGGTTCTCAAAGATCCCAGCAGCCCCGCTTTAGGGGGAACAGTCAACCTCATTCTTAGCTTTGGGGGACAGGGGGACAGCCAGGTTCAGGTGCTCGACCCGCCTGCTAGGACGGATGAGGTAGTGGAGGAGACCTCTGAGCCTGTCCACAGGGTGAGAAACACACTCATCTCTTTACACTAAAAATCACCAAACACCATTATGGGATGCCACTACTATAGCTACATAAATTTATCCCTCAAAAGCACTGAAGCAAATGATATTGTTGCTGTTCCTGAAATGCAGTAACATCAGCTCCCTGTAATGACACTGCATGGGATCTCCCTCTTTGTCTATCTGCTGCTGTTCCTCCCTCTCCTTTGGCCTTCATGTCTTCCTTTTTCCCTCGTTTTCTCCCTCAGCCTGCTGTGCCTCAATCTTCTGCCTGTAAAAACTTTTGGAGGCGCTGCCAGGGGCTTTTGGAAAATACTTTGGGTAGTTTAAAGCGAAAGAGAAAGATTTATCGGCAGAGTGCAAACGAGGTAAATTGCGCGGTGTGAGTTGGCATTGCATGCTGGGTCTCGAAGTGTGCTGGGACTGCATGCTGTGTGTAGTTGTTTTCTGGGGGCAGCATGCTCTACTAACCCATTACAAGGTACAGCCGGTCTGCAGCTTTCCCCCATGTTGCTGCCCCGTCTGTAAGCCAGACATGAGCGTGAAAAGGAAACAAGTCACGCCAAAGTGCTATCATATTTGCCCTCGCACCATCTCCGAAGTCACCGCGGCTGGAAAATTTAAAGTTAATGTGAGAAAAGTGAGAAAAGATAACAAACTTTTACTGTCAGAACTCACAATTTCCCACTTAACTGCAGTCATAAATGCAAATCCAAAACCAAATATATTCTATTTTTAATGAAGCACAGTCTGTCGTTATAAGATGGGAAAGAGAGGTGCTGCTTTTACGATCCACTTGTGAAAATATAAACGTAATGAATGAAGTGTGGCAATACAGAATATCTCCAATTAGTGAACAAAAATCGTCTCTGTTTTGTGCTTTAGAGAGAAATATATTATTGTTATGTTACTGTCATCAGTTTGTTACAAGTTACTTTAATATATAGAATACATTTAATCAGATATATAGTATTCTGCCAACCCAGTGGTGTAAGGTGGTCACAACAGGCCCCACTGCAGGCTGGAGGCTTCAAAGTAGCGACCCACAAACTGATGTTTGATGTCAGGGTAGCTATGTCCATTAACTTTACAGTCTTTAGCCTAAACTAGCTAACGTGTTATGTTATTTTCCCATCACATGATCCAGAGACCTTATATTGAATAACACCAACACACAAATTTGACAAAAAATACCAAAGAAAATAAAGAATAATTCATTTATTTATTATTTTTTATAGTTTATAAGCATATATTTTATAACATATTTTGTCATAGATTGCTATTGACTATTTTACAAACAAAAAAAACATGATGGAGATAGGTTTTGTGTTTTCATTTTATGAATTTTATGGGAGTTTTTCATTCAACAAAAGCATATTTCAGAGATGGCAATCTGATTAACTTGCAAGGGCTCATTTTCTGCCCAGCGTATTGTTGGAGGGTCCACTCTCTATGGGCCCCGGTGCAACTGCCCTGCCTGCACTGTCTATACTCACACCCCTGTGCCAATCTAAAAAGTTGAAGTTCAAATTGTATGCAAAATGTTCTTCATAGGTGAATTTTATTTAGAAACTGGACTGCAAATTGTTTCTAACAATAGACTGAACAATCTTGGCAGTATTGATATTTAAAGTAGCCATGTAACCCATCACACATTCCAACCTTAAAAAGGAGGAATTGTTTGAGACACTGAAAACAAATGTGTATATTTTGGATTGTGAGTTTGAATCCATCTTTGCAATAACCTGTCAGTAGTCATTTTGTCTTGTCTAAACTCAGATAAATGGTTAAATTCCCAACTGAAAACCCCAGTGAATCAGTATGTTTACACTCCAACTTTCCTCTGACATTAAAAACTTTTCTTTGGAGCTTAACTTGCTCAATGAGCCAGGATTTAAAGCTGGAGAGTGCCGATGGCAGACACAGAATGAGGGTGATGAGTAAGAAAAGCACACACAGTCGTCTCCCTGCTGTGAATGTTGACAGACGCTTTCTCTTCGCCTTCTGTCATTTCACCACAAGCCTGACGCAAACCTGCTCTTGTTTGGCTCTCCGCGGCTTTGCCTCGGTTGTGTTAAAACAAGTGACCTCACCTTCACTTCCTATGAAACTTGCACTCCAAAATGGCTCCCAGCAGGAGTGCGTCCCCAACGCCAAGACGGGCGCAGTCATTAGACAAAGAACTGGTGCTGAACTTTTTAAGAAAGGCCCCCAGACTGCACACCATGATTTATAGTCTGGGGCTTCCACAGAAACAAGAGATTAGTCACAGAGTTGAAAGGTCAAGCCATTACAGCTGCATATGACGGCATGTGCAGCCACATGTGATTTTGATTAAGTTCTGTAAGTGTGCGATTGCAATCGTGTTCTTTTGTCTTTTCGTCTAATTTGTATGTATGATTTGTGTTTTTTTATACATCTGCATTGCTGTGTGAGGCTTGTACATTCCTGAATCCATTGTTTCTTGGGTGTGTGGGATGTAGAGGTTAAGAGGCTGATGTTTGTGTCTGAAAGGTAGCTGATTGTCTTGGTCAGGTTATCACTCATGTCATCGTTCATCTGTTACACATAAAACAGCTCTTGTTCTTGCCGAGGGCTCTGCGGGGTTAACTGTTTGAGATAAAGCATTTACAGCATTAGTGGTAAGAAAGTTCACACACGCCTAATATCCTCTTCTTTCTCTAGGTAAGTACCTACTTGCATGTCAAGGATAACAACCTGGCTGTGGCCCCTGTGTATGAGAGTATCACCCTGCCTCGCCAAAAGAGCCACTCTGCAGCCTCACCTGCTTTCTCGCCGTCCTCCTCCTCTTCGCCGCCGTCCTCAGCACCAGCACCTCAGACGGCCAACGTAAGCTTCCACCCTTCAGCAGGGAGCGGCTCCATCTTTAGCAGCCTTAAGAGAATAGGCAAGAAGAGAAAGAGGAAGAGGGATGCTCGCAGACACACGATCCAGAAAATCATGGGTGTGGAGGAGCAAACAGAAGGGATGCCTCAGCATGGCAGTGAGACGATCACGTATGACACACATACATGGCCCCTGAAAGAAGGCAGGAGGAAGAAGAGTTCACCACAGAGTGGGGATGGAGTAGAAGCCTATATGAAAAACCCCCTCCTGAAGGATATTGATACAGAGTGTTCAGGAGAATACAGCATTATTCCGTATGCTGAATCAGGGGGGCCAACCACAAATCACACAAGAAGCCACTGCAGATTCCTCTCTTTGGGCTCCGTGCTGAGCTTTGACCTACCTAAGGACATGACTCTCATCCCCAGCATTCAGGACATCATCACCATTGCCCCTCCAGAGTCCAAAAAAGGAGCAGGGACTGATCCGGACCCCCACTCCCAGAGACTATCAGCCCTGAGCTCTTTCAAACAGACTCGACCCACTCCTGCCGTCATACGCAATTCAGCAGAAATCAGCTCTCCTGAAACTTCGATGGTCGTACTGAAAGATCTGCCTGATGTGGACAGGAGTTCCCAACCAGCACCTCCTCCTTCTCCGGGAGACGATGAGGATCAGACTGTGCCATGTAACGACCTGTCTGAAACTCAGTTCATTCGGCATGAGGATGCAGAGCAGGAGTGGGACAAAATGTCGCCAGAGGTCAAAACCAGCACAGCTAAAAGAGATGGGACCGACCAGCCTTCCCAGCTGCCTATTTATGTAAACCAAACCCAGAATACAGCTGTACATAAACACAAATGCCCCAGCGTCCACACGCTCATCCGAGACCTAAATGGACACCAGTACCATAAATGTGCAAGACACCAGTGTGCGTGTGAAGACAGTCCTGGACTTCACTCTTTGAGCCAAGCTTCTCACATGGTGGTGAATCTGAAGTCGACAGTGAGTGTGAGTGTTCGTCAGGACTCTGTTGACTCTGGGATCTCCACCTCCAGCAGTATCAAGCTTTGCACCGATGCTCCGTGTGCAGATAACCCGCAGCCCAAGGGCATGGTGGGGAGGCTCATGTCCTTTGAGGTGGGAGGTATAGACTGCGCTAAAACAAAGGAGGACACTGTAAAATCATCAAGTCCATCAGCAGACCTAGCAGAGCCAGAAACAGAGCCTGTCCGCCTCGATCACCAGCAGTTTGAGGAGGAAGAGGAAGAACTGGAGGACATCTGGAACCAAACAACTAACTACAGACAGAGCATCTGCTCCGACATCATGTACCAGCCCAACCAGGGAGAGTCTGAACCTTCAGAGCAATCCAAAGAGCCCCTGTCCCGCTCACCTTCACCCAAGACCCCAGCTGTGCTCTACAGAAACCTGGTCACAGCCTCAGCACCCAACCTCCTCGTGGCCGAGTTCAAACTGCCCCCCTATCTTCAGAGCTTGCTGGGTTATGACAAGGAGCCAAAAGGTCACCTCCCCCCTCTGGCCACAGGAGACAGGAGGTCCTGGGCGGCCTTTCCTAACAGGGAATCAGCCAGCAAGACCTCAGTGACAGTGAACGAGACGGCATCAGATCCAGTGAAGCTGCCAGATGTGGGGGACAATCAGAGATATATTTATCAATACAGAGAGGATGAGGAGGAGGAGGAGGAGGAGGAGGAAGCAAAGGTGGGGGAGGAGGTGGATGAGCACGGTAGTTCGAAGGTGAGGTTAGCATTTGACATACTGTAATGTTGAAAGTTATAAGACTGGATCAGTTCACCCAAATAACAACAAAAAAAACCATTATTTCTATTGATATGTAGCATGGGGATAGTTTAGGTTTTATTTGCTCGGGTTTTAAGATATCCATATTTCCAATCCAATCCAAATTTATTTATAAAGCACATTTAAAACAGAGTTGACCAAAGTGTTATACACTAATAAATAGATTTTTAAAAAAAAATAAAATAATAAAGAAAAAATAGCACAAATATCTTAAAAATGTGACATATGACATAAAAAACCAAACTGACAAAAATTCAATAAAACCACAAGGTAAAACCACAAAACTGTCAACTCTCATATAACGGCTGAGAATGCCAAGGAGAACAAATTTGTTTTTAAACCAGATTTACAGCCAAGGTGGGGGCTAGTCTAATCTGGGAGGGCAGCTCGTTCCAGAGTTTGAGGGCCACGACAGCAAAGGCTCTGTCTCCCAGTGTGTGAGTCTTGTTTTTGGGATGATAAGGAGTGATTTGTTAGCGGACCTTAGTGACAGTGATGGACTATATGGCTGTAAAAGGTCAGAGAGGTAGGAAGGAGCCAGCCCATTTAAAGCTTTATAATCAAACAGCACAATCTTATTTGGGATTCACCAGTACAATAGAAGGGATTCAAATTTAGTTTTTAATCCAGACAGAAGTACAGGAGACAGATTGTGAAAATAATCATGTTTCTCCGCCTCCTCGTAGTGTTTCTTTTGGCATTCACTAGAGTGAACACTATCAGACTCGGGGAGTCTCTAGCTCTGGTGTCAATCACTGCTCATTGACTGCAGTCAGACTGTCAAAGTAGGCAGGGTTGATCAAATATGATCAAGATTCTGGTTCTGCATTGGCTATTTCTCACGTCAAATGCTTTCAGAAACATATTTTAGTGTACTGTTTAGCTGTAAAATGAGAGAGCTTGTGACTGCCATATTGGAAGCAGTTGAGCCACAGCAAAGCGCCGCCCACTGGCTGGATCAGTTATAAAGTGTTTTTATGTAATTTGGATGAACTGAAACTTTAAACCACCCTGTCTTCTTATTAGAATCCTAATTAATGCAACAGTAATACATGTTTATACAATGTCAGAAAGCATGTCAGCTATTCTTAAGTGAATACAAACTATTGTATAGTCAGTTTGCCCAAAACCTGTAGTTGTGGTCAGTATCTTTAAGAGTGTTGCAGTGTCAGTATTAAACACAACTGCATGAGCATTCATATGTTGTACCTTTATTTACTTTTATATCTTTGACTACATTTACAGTTTGTTTCATTTTCTTTATTTTTTCTTATGTTTTTATATATCCTTGAGGACTCTGAAAAGCGCTATATAAGTCTGATGTATTATTATTATTATCATTATTATTATTATTATCAGTGATGAATGTGGACTCTTCTGTCTCTGAACAGGACCAGTCAATGAGTCTACTGTCAGTTCATTTGGGTTTGGATGGTGTCTGTCAGCAAAGAAAAGCCTCTCACAGCCTGGACGACACCGAGAAGCAGGAAGAATCAGCAGCCACACGAGGGCGCTGCATCACCCTGGTAACAATGACTGCTATCTATCCAGCTCTTCGCAATTTAGAAGCATGTCTCTTCTGATTAACCACAGAGCAGAGTTTCTCTTTTTGTCTAAATGTTGTTAATTTCAACCCTCTCAGAGTGGAAGGCCTGAGCTGCAATCTATGGAGGGAACGCTCGAGAGGAAGCACAAGCTTCAGCTGGGAGGAAAGAAAGTAAGAAGGCTCGGTTTTATGTAGAAGCCAGCACAGTCAGCAGATGTGAAGCCCACAGTCAGCAGCACACACTCTTATCTTATTTTCACAGGCTGCCTCCAGAGGCTGGAACTCGTACCATGCCGTCCTATATAGACACACCTTGTGCTTCTACCAGGATAGAAAGGATACACTGAGGGTAAGCAGAAAAACATACAACAAGAAGAGCCCAGGAGAACGGAAATGATAAATAATTGAATTGGAAAGTATGACGTCAATGATGATCAATCTGTGCTGTGCTGCAGAGCTCTGCATGCGGCCTGCCACTGAACCTCATGGGAGCTGAGTGTTCACCTGCGCCAGACTACACTAAAAAACCCAACTGCTTTCGACTACAGTAAGACTTTAACAATCACTGAATCACAGTGCTGATGTTTTATAGATGGCACAGACAGCTCTGGGTTTGACCACTCTGGCATCGGTAATAGTTGTCTTTTATGACCCTTAGGCTCCGTGATGGATCTGAATATCTGCTCAATGCCTCCTCACGCTTTATGATGAGGAAATGGATGATGAAAATACAAGCAAACACAGGTAAACATTTTATTTTAAAGCTAATGTACGCTCATTTTGAACTAATATGAAAACATTGTGATGCAACATAATAACTGGGATTTTTTTTTCTTTAAAGGTCGGAGTGAGTCAATGTCTTCATTACCAAGTGTCCCAGTGGATCAAGACCTCCCCATTTCCTTGTAAGATATAACAGTTTTAAGGGACAGTTCACCTGGAAATCAAAAATACATTTTCCCTTTTACCTGTATTCATATTTATCAATTTAGGATTGGTCTCGTGTGAGTTGCTAAGTGTTAGTGATATTTGCCGCAGAGATGTCTGTCAGCCTTCTTTTAATATAAGTAAACTATATGGCATTCGGTTTGTGGTGCTCAATGAGCCAAAATGTACATTTGAAAAACTCCACAGCGATGTCTCTTTCAAGAAAGCATGATGCTGTTACTAAAGATAATCCACAGACCTCGTTGTGACTTTCACGTAGAAATTATTTTCTTTTAACCGAACTACACCCACCAACCGTGTCACTGCACAGGAGGAAGTGTGCATCTACTCATGGACGAGAGAATCGTGTCTCTGACAGCGTGAGATGGAAACATTAATGGTGAACTGTAATGATAGCTAGCTCGGTGGTACTAGGTAAGCTCGCAGTAGATGCACACTTCCTTCTGCACAGTGGTGTAGTTTGGTAGAGAGAAAATAATTCCTACATGAAATTGCTCACAACAAGGTCTCTGGATTATCTTAAGTAACCAGGTTGTGGTTTCTGAAAAGAGACATTGCTGTTGAGTTCTTCATCTATATTTTTTGGCTCTTTTAGCACCACACACAAAATGCCATCTAGTTCCATTATATTGGAGAGAAGGCCGATATCTCTATGACTGATATCCTTAACACACTGCAACTCACACCAAAACAATCTAGATTAATAAATAGCACTACACGTAAGAGGAAAAATGTGTATTTTTTTGAGTTGGGGGTGAACTTTCCTTTTTACAGCCTCCAACTCTCAATGCCTCTGATCTTTACAATAAGGTTTTTTCAACTTAAAAAATATCCCTCCTCCCTTCCAGAAAGCCCTTTCTCTGCTCCGATTGTCATGGCCTCACCAAATGCCACTGCTCCTCCTCCCACCAAGATGTCACCTCCACGTTCCCAAGGCGCAAACTGCCAGGTTCTGCCCAAACCAAAGAGATCATTGTTCTCACTAGGGAGTTCAGTCACTTGCCGCAGAGTCATTTAAGGAGTGTGGATGAGCAGTCGACAATGTCATCGTCAGATGGAGGCTGCTGTGGTGAGGCCTTCTGCTAAGTTGATAAAAAGATAAAAGCCCCACCCTCTGCTGTTGGCTACTGAATGGCCCCACTGGGCCACTGCTTGTTAAGATGATCTATTGTGGTAGTTATTGATTCAACAGTAGTTTTATTCATTTTCCAAACAATGATTTTATTAAACAAGCTGGTGAGGCTTGCTCCATTACTCTTGAGCTCAAAAAGGAATTCATTCAGCTTTGTGGTAAATCAGACTGCGATGATATGTGCACAAGCAATGAAATAGTGAATGGCTGTTGCAGGTGTAGTATGTACCACTAGGGGGAGCTAACGCATTGTCTTACTGCATATGAAATAACTAGAGAATCACAGGACTGCTCAGAAGTAGCTCACATTTGCTATGACAGTAAGTTTCACATTTTATCACTCAGCTCCTCTCGTCCTGAAGCTACAGTGTGTAGTATATAATAGTAGTTCTCCTACAGCTTTGCACACAGGAGAAGTTTCAGTTCTGCCACTGGATCCTACACACTACACCTTTAACCTCTGCTTTTAATGATGTCTTGTCCCTCTCTAGATGAAGATGAAGACAGTTTAAAGCAGACAGTGACTCACAGACTGTCTGGAGCATCCAGAGTCAACACCTCTCCCTCCCCTCACTCCCCTGTCTCCAGCAGTCAGGATTGGCTAAGCAACAAGCGTCGCTCCCACTCCTTCACATCAGGTCAGTTTGCAGTTATTAACCTACATCTATAATGTGTCTGTGAATCATAAACAGCTGTTTCTCGGTCTGCTAATGTTTCTCTCTACGTTTTTTTTTTCTCAGCAACATTTCAGAAGATCAAACCTATGTCACACACCCCTGGTGGAAGAGGCTCCAACTACTGTGTGACTCTTGTTGTTGGAGACAAGTCATCAGACAGTGCGTCCATAAGCAGGCGCTCAGAGCCCCCGCTGCTGGCTTCGGCCGGATGGCAGCACGACACCCATCAGGACTTGGCTCTGAGGAGCTACGTCAGCCTGCCACGACCACGCAACAAGTCTGTCTTCAAAAAGTTCTTTGGGAAAAGGGACCTCTGAGTTTAAAAAAATGATTTTACTAATAAAGTGTTTATAAAAAGTTTCCAATGTGCAGTGCACATAAAACCAAAAAAAAAAAGAGAGAAAAAAGAAATGCTACTACTGACTATATTTATGAGCGGAAGAGCTACCATGGTTTTATTTTTGATGTGTTTTATAGAAATCACTTCAAGTCTTTTTTTTAAAAAGTACATTTTATGAGTGTTTATATTCTTTTTTCCTTATTTTTCTTGTCAAGTGAAAGGAACAATACTGCGTGAGTGTGCACTGTGTAGTTGTAGATTTGATGGATTGAAAAACCATATTTTCTTGCCAGCTTAATGTCATATTTTAGTTTTATTTTTTTGATTTTTGTGTAATTGGTTTAACAGCCTCTGTATAAAGACACCTAGAAGCTCTGTGGAGAATCAGCTTAGAAACCAAAATTCAGGAAATAATCACAATGATATTGGAATCAGTTATGACCAAGTATTATCCTCAGCTCATGACCTTTACTTCACATGTACAATGTGTGGTGCACCAAAACATTGTCTTCATACTAAAACGAGCAGTTTGATACTGCTTGAGCTTGTTTGATATTAACACTTTTCAAACACTAATTGCAGCAAAGGCTATTCATAATAAAACATTAAAAGCCAATGATGTGCTTCGGCTTTGATTAATAGATGAAGATATGTATTTTTAATTCAGTTGTGGTGAAGATGTATGTTTTCCAAGCTTTGTTGTCATCTCTGGAGACTTTGAAGTGAAAAGGCTTCGATGAATAGAGAGATTAAAGGCCAGGCCAGGCTAAGAACATCTTCACATCATTAGCCTTTCTTTTTGCATATTAAAGACAAACAAATCCGCAATCAACAGCATTAATGTTGAGGAACCAAACATTCTCTGTAGACATTATGGCTGCATAATGAGTCATATGCATAAAGAATTTGCAAAATATTACTGTTTAGCATTTCAAAATATTCAGAGATTCCCTTTAAGATGTCTGAGGGACAGATTAGTTGCAGCAGACTGGGAAAACGGGTCACTTGGTGCACTCTCAAAAACATTTTACATGAACTAAAAAAAGTTTTTTTTTCCTAAAGAAAATATAAGCGTGCATACTTCCTCAGAAAAGTGCAGGTGCAAACACTAAACAGGTTGAAATATCTTGTTTCTTTACATGTGCAATGTCGTTAAGGTACGGGGATGCAGTTAAGGTTTGACATACGTTTTGAAGTGTAACACCCTCAAGCAGTTGAAATTAACTTAGGTGTAAATCAATTGAAACTTTAATTCCTAGCAGGCTCGCAGTGGTAGCCCAGCCAATTAGGGGGTTACACGCCCGAAAAAATGTAAATAGTCTACCTATGTAAGGCAGGTGCAGTGGTACCGACTGTTGTCACCTCCCCCCACAGCTTCAAATGGATCGGTCCATCATGTAACGCCAGAGGTCAAGCAGGAAGTAAATAAAAAGCATATAGAGTGACGTAATTGAAATAAAAACACAAATTACATGAATAAATGGTCCCAAAAACGTTAAGGTAGAGCAGAGAAAGTTCGAGAAAAAAGAAAAAATACCTCAAGGCTGACGCTGCAGGATATTTCAAAAGTTCAGACGTATTTAAAAATAACGTTAACGTCAAAAATCTTAGCAGCGGTAATGACAACAATCTGCTGGCGGCACCACAGGAGGAAAGAAAGGACTTACCGCCGTGGATTTATCAAGAAAACCGGGGAACAGGGTCGAGCGGAGGCCGCTGCCGAGGACCTCCCAGCAGGAGAAGACAAGGACAGAGTGTGGACAGAGTGGACAGGACTAGGCTGATAACAGCGGAGTAACGTGACAGGCCAGGGACAAGCGACATGACACCTTCTTAACAGGTGAGACCGCCAGTGCTAAGCTAGCTCATGTAGTGAGCGTTAGCGGAGGTAGCCAGCAGCAGCAGTAGTGCCATTACCAGTGGTGTACACTGAGGTGGCTGCGCTGTAAATTCAACGACCTGTCATTTTCATAGAGCTGACCGTTGCTATGAACAACAGGCCGTTGCTATGGATCCAGTTCTGATCATTGACGTTCATCCATCCGTTCATTCATTTATCTAGCACTGACAAAGTTGTGTGATGTTGTATGTTGATTGTCATCGTAAGTAGTGATACTGAGTTTGTTGATCTCAGATGCTGAGATCGCTACTGGTTATTACTTTGGTTTACAAAAAAAAAAGAGAGGGGTGGGGGGCTGTGCGGCACTTCTTCTGCCACTAGACGGCAATACCTGTGACCAATCACACCTGAAGCACTTTTTGCACTTACTAAGGGTTTTTTCCTTATATCTAAATTCTTGCTTGTGTTGTACGTCGCTTTGGATAAAAGCGTCTGCTTAAATGAAATTGTAGAATTGTAGAATCCTTAGTGCACTAGAATAAAGGGCTCTGTTCAACCTTACATGGATGTGAAACCCCGGGATGATGCAGGCCCTCTCCACCAATCATCCTGTCGGGGTTCATTTCGCAATACATCATACATTGTTGTGCTGTTAGCTTTGAGTGTTCCTGTACTGTAAATCCTGCTGAGATGCAGGTGAATACCTGTGCTGTGTTGGCGTTAATTTAGTGTACCTGTGTCCTGCGTTGTAAACCCTGTGTTCATGAGATATAGGTGAATTTAACTCTACCTACTGTGCTGTAGGCTTTGCGTAGTATAAATCCTGTTTAGATGCTGGTGATTTAACTGCAGAATAGGTCATCAAAGGCCCCGAAGTTTGACTGAATGAATCGGGATGGGGGGACCCACAGAGACTGTGTATGCATAGGGTGCAGAATTTCATGTCACGTCCCTGGTAGTCACTCATAAAAATGAGATAAGGTGTCTAATTTGTTTTCTTTTGTGAAGACTTCTGCCATTTAAAGCATAAAGGAAACTGATGAAATTTTAGTGAAAACAGTGAGATGTGAAACCAATTGAAATTTCAGCTGAAATGTCATTGGTAGTTGCTGTTAATAGTTGAAGCGTCAGTTGGCATGTTAACAGTGACAGCAGCAAGGCACCCTCAGATCACACTATACACATGCTGATTTGATGAAATTTACATATCATAGGCACTCTATAAATACACTGTAGAGTAGCACTTTCACAACTATTTAAAAAAAAAAAGGAAGAAGATTTGAGTTCTGGCACAAGCACTGCACCACCTCTGAGCTCATATGCACTGCCAAAAGTAACAGTGTGGTCTTGGCACATATACACGCATACACACATGCACGCTGCAGCTACGGTAGCGTATGGAATGGAAACAGCCTGAAAAAGCTCTGCGTTTGTGGTGCAAATTTGTCAGAGGCATCCAGCAGAGGCATTAATCACAGCAGGTCAGGAATCTGTGAATCATTATCGAGACTCTATAGCGATGAATGCTGTGTGACTCAGACTCTCACGGCACTGTAAAACATACCCAAAGATTCTCAGTTTATATACAAAATCTCCCTATAAGTCATGTCCATGTACCACTGTATTGATCTATATGTTATTAGTGTAGACAAGTTAATAACCCACAGTGACATCCAGGATGCGATTGGCAAATTCACATAGTTGCAGAATGCACATATGGCATCTATTTTCTTGATATGCATGGAGTACAAACATTTGGGTTTTCCCCTCCACAATAAAGACAGTTTTTGTGTGTTTTTCCTCTCTGTCAAGTTTGGAATGACAGCCACATCCTTTGCGGCCCCCGAGGGACACGGCTCTGGCCAATCGATTGATCACTATGCCCCCAATCTCTGTGTCCTCTGACCTCCATATCATCTGCTGACAGCCTCTGACTGCTCCCCTCACAGCTGTGGGGGTTCGGCCCTCCCCTGCAGAGACGCTGATGCTCTCTGCTTGTTCGTCACCACTCTGGAGGTTTCCTCTCTGAATGTGGGATATTATGGCTCTGCAATGGATACTTGCACCATAAAACACAACGCCCACACTCCTTCTCCACACTGCAGTTGTTGCATTTCCCCTGTCTAACCACTATTAACAGTCCACATGACATATCCGACCAAAGGTCAGGTAAAGTCCAGGTTTTGTTATGTAGCTAAGCGAGGAGTGACTCACCGGGGTTATTCAAAGAGATCCTGAGATCACAAGGAAGTATCAAGGTGGTGTAACAGGAGAGGGATGTCCTCAGGCTTGGACCCCTCCCCTGCTGCTGAGAGAAAATCGTCCTTTGGAAGGATGCTTGACTCTACACAGATCTCTGCGGGGATTATGTTAATGATTGCTCTTTAATGACCAATCTGAGGGGTATTCGGGAATTATATCAAACTGTCTGAAAGCCTTGAAATATGACTGCTGCTCTGTCGTCCTCTGCCTATTCTTTATTTTCTTTCTTTATTTTATTTATTTCAAATTATTTATTTTTCAGGGGAATTTCGACTTTTGTTGCGCCATCTCTTGTGCGGATATCCTTTATTCTGCATCCATTTAATTTTTATTGTTGCCTATGGAATATCTCATCTGATATGTTAACCTGTCGTATACCAACCCTTTCAAAATAAACCAAAAATTTAATTTTAAAAAAAGATTAGTCTTTAATATCGAAAGTTGATCAATTTTTTTATCAAGATTTAAATATCTGACAAATTGGTTTTACTTTTAAAAAATCTGGGAAACCGATTGCCTTGAAAAAATTAGGTCAATTAGTCTTAATGTGTTTTTACTTTACAACTAATTGTTAAATTTACTTAAAATGTTGTCACATTTACTAAGTAAGTATACTATACATCTGTATTTTGCTGGTTACAAACTAGTAAATCATATTTGTATTTTCTTAAGAAAACAGAACTGGCAGATCTCCTAACTTCAACATTGGCAAAATCCTCTTTGTGATGATCAGTTTAAGTCAGACTAACATGATTTACTGAAGTTGCAAACAATTAGAAAGAACAAGGTCATTTCACTTGTCGTGTTTAAGTTGCAACAACTTCCCAAAATTAAGTAAATATTTTTTGAGTTGGGGGTGAACTTTTTGAATTTTTGATTAAAGGTAACACTTACACATAAAGTAAACATAAATTAAGAGTAATAGTTCTATTTACTTTACTTTTTCAAGGCAATCAGTTTACAGGATTATTTTAAGTAAAATCAACTTATTAGATTTTGCAGTGTGGAAAATAATAAATGCGGCTCATTACATGAATAGCAGAGAAAGACATTTGTTGAAAGCATGCAACAATTTCACTTTTTCATTCTTGTGCTTCTTCGTGCTTTGATCCCAGCCTCAAAAGGAAGACTTGCAGAGGGGTGTGCTCGTGGCCCGGATACAGGCTTTGAAACCCAACACTGTGCCTCCAGCAGCCCTGGGGAGCCCATGAAAGTGATGTAATGGGAAGAGTGGTTTAGGAATCATCGGTGGTGGGCAGCAGGGTGGAATAGTGGTTAGGAACCCAGATCAAATGGCTTAATTTCCACAGCCTTCGGATCCCATTTGACAGTAACTGCCCACCTGTCAAGACCAGCGGACCTGAGTTATGCCCATTAGCACAATGAGGTAAATTAAAGCTCAATTACAGCTTTCTGGCAATATATTTGAACTCACAATGCCTGTGAGCCTTGGAAAGCCTTGTGGCACAAGCAGTGAGAAGTCACATACCCAGTACATGCTGAGAAATTACCTTGATTTAAGCGAGCGATGCTCAGTGCTTACCATGTGCAGGCTTTGGCAGTGAGCAGCCTGACATCACAGATGCTAAGAAGCTTTAGCTCCGCATCTTTCAATGAATCACACGATCATCTTGGGAAATAAACTGTGAATTTGAAGTCCGGCTTTGGGAAAGCGGGAGCAGGATTTTGTGTATCTCCCACTTGGTCTTTGAACAATATGTCAGATTTTCATCAGCCGTGTTTGGCATTTTGGCCAAGGGCTTCTCGGACAATATATCATAATACCCCCCCCCCCACCATGGCTGTCATTGTGCCCCCTGGGCTGGTACCACAAAGTGCAATAACTGGAGAGAAATGTCCTCATCTAAGCTCCAGCTCCCCACCATAAACCCCACCACCCCTCCCTCCCACCCACCAGCAAGCTCCCTTTTGTCCTGGATTGTTGGTAAGCTCCTTGCATTTCTGTATCCTCCATGTGTGGAGGGATAAAGGGAACAGGGTGCCACATAGACATCTGTCCCGCAGATATGGTGCAAATGCATCTCTGCGATATGGATATTAATTCACTTCTTATTCATCCAAGGCTATTCTATATGGCTTACGCCGCGTCAATACATACAAGTCCCCTGACAGCATATCCTATTGTTACAGTTGCACAATGGTTATGTATGAACAAACCCATGGTGTTAACAATGTAAAATAGCAGCCGTGATAACCATATGTCTGGACTGTACCATAAAATATACTGTAGTAATGTAAAACAGGGTTTTTGAGTATGGAGAGGGCTTCTCTTCTGTGCCAAAAAAAAGGAAAAACACTTATCTGTATGGATTTAGATTCTTTGCTACTGTAACAAATATTTATGTCATAATAATATGGAACATTTTATGCATATTATGACATTGCAAATCTGTGGTTCCCAACCGTTTTTTGTCAGGCTCACCTTTACACAGCCAACACATAAACCAATCAACAATATTTCATTTATTTATCATTACTTGTAGAAAATTATTTTAACCATTTATCCATTATTTATAGTTTATACCAGTTATATGAGAGTATCGATTAGGTGTTCAAGCCCAAACAGCTAAAATGCTGTTGTTTTTTTGCTGATTTATCACTTCTCTTGTGCATTGTAGACATATGAAATTTTCCCCAGGGATCAGAAGTTGTGTGCAAATGCTGCAAAAGAAATATGACCCCAGTTGGCCTGATGGTGGCGCTATAATTAAAGGTCAACTTTGTGCAGTCATCACTCCTGCACCTTTACTCAGTAATCACTAAAGCTCACCTGACTAGATGTTTTCCATCATTTTGATTTTTTAAAAAAAATCTATTTTTGATGTAACCCTTTTAACCGTAGCTTCAATTTATTCCAAATTTTCTGTGGATAATACCTGGACTATGTTTAAAAAGTTATCAAAAGCTTGTTGATATCTCCTTGCTTTTTGATGATACTGACCAATGAGCCAAAATAGTGGTGTGGCTCAGCACATAAATAGACCTGACACCACAATTGTGACAATCATCCAAAACTTGCAGGAAATGTCTGCAGGCGTAACAACAACATACCCTGAAAGTTTCATTCAAATAACCACAAGTGGTGCTACAAATGCAAAAAGAGGCACGGCCTAAAACAAATCACACTATAAATCAGAAACTGTTTGTCCAGTCATAACAAAACGTATATGTTGTATATCAATGTTGAACCATGTCTATAAAGTTATTTTGAAGTCGCTCAATAGGAGGCTGCACCAGTTCCAAACATGTGCATTGGCCTAGTGCAAACTTTAGCCATAAAACAACAACAGTTTGTCCAAACAACACCAAACTATGTGGATATTTTTAATTAAGCCATGGAAGCATATCCAAAAATGTGCTGCCATTGATCACTAGGGGGTGACGGTGTTGCCAAAGAAGAGCGTGGCCCGGCAGAGATTGGGACATAAATGAATGAGTGTCTGTCTATTTGTCAGAAAACCTGTTAGTTATGTTTGTATGTGGGTGCAGTAAACTGTCAAAGGTCTTGATCCTGCTTACGGCAATGCTGGCTGGAACCTCGGATTTGCCACTTGCAGGCAGTATTGTATTGATATTGTTTTCTAATTGGTTGAGCTACTCCACAATCTTTCCATTTACCCTCAGGCAACAGCAGACGTACCCCTGACTGGGAATCAGTGCTGTAAATATGCCCATTATATTGCAGCATGGTTTCTAATCACATCATGACATATCAAATGCATACACTGACACACACACACACACAGACACACACACACACCCTTTTCTTGTTCAAACTGGCACAGCCTTTGTCACAGTTACATAATCCATCTGCCACCCTGCTGCAGGGTGAGGCTGAGGATCGCCCTCCAATCAGGGGGTCCAGAGCTCGTTCAGCAGCACTGCTTGGCTTGTCCCACTGTGAACCATACCATCAACTCTGATTGTCCGTTAAGGCTTTGCCTACAATAACACCGCAACGCCATATTTCCATGTTAGTTCAAAAACGCGACCATTGCGATGTTGACTTTGAAGCCAATTCAGCGACTGCTGGTGCCAGTACATCCAGAGGTACGTCAGCGGTGGCCGCAGAACAGATGCTGGCACAGCAGCACGTCTGACGCAAATCACAGCTGGCAGCTCTCTCTGCAGCCAGCCTGACAGGTTACATCAGTTACACAAGCAGCATTAGCAAAAACAAGGCAAAAAAAATCCTTCCATGTATTTTCACTTTGAAATGACCTGAAGATGCTGTAGTGCTGAAACAAATATCTTTTCCAGAGGGTTTCTATTAAAAACCTTGATGCAACTGCCAGACTTTGGAGCTCACGCAGAGTCGGTGAAATTCCTCTTGCAGCGAGTCTGTCTGATCTGAACTATACACAAACTCATGAACCTTGAATGCTCTTGAGCTACTTTAGTCTGTAAAAACTTCACTTCGAAACCTAAGGATATAGCCAGCTTGGACAAATGCAAATTAGGTAAAAAGTATTAATATGCCAGATTGAATTTAGTTGTTGACAGTCACTAAGCTTTACCTCTCTTCAAGTTTGACAACATGTCTCGTTCTATAGCTGTAAAACCCTTCAGAGACCTCTTTTGAGCTACACTACTGAAATAAATCCTCCATAAATGCACTCTGACATCTCAAAAATCCTATATGCAGTGATAGTATTTATCCTTTACGGTAATCTGGCTGCACATGGACAGAAACGCCATTATCTCCGTACGATAGAGCACAAAATCCCTGGAAAAAAAAGCGAAGCATATGTATTTTGAAGCAACACTGAAGCTTATCATCAGTATAAAAACATTTGCAACTGCTGAACAAATAAACAATTTCCATATTTAAACCGAAGAAAAGAATACCAGAGAAAAATCTCATTTCTGAAAGACAGCAACTGTTTATTTTTCTGTTTTTTTCGCCATGCTAGTGGATGAATAAACCATGAATGGATTGGACATAGCTGCACCGTTAAATATTGATTGGTTTTCAATAAGCACATCCTCAGGTTGAATAGACAAACACAAGGGGGGGTCTTGCATTGCAAAGCCCTTCAAAAAAACATTATCACCACATGTCCATGTGAAGAAATGAATATTATATACTGATAAATGCCTGCCGGAGTCTCTACAAGACCAACAGCTTAATTAAAAATAAAACAGGGATGTTTTAAGGACAAGCAGTGCTTGACTCCGAGATCACGGGATATTTACACACTAACTGAACAATTCCGCCGCTGTGCTCCATCTCACAATCAATTATTCAGGATGCAATCCACTTTGAGGCTGTATGAGAAAGAGAAAAACGAATTGTATACATAAATACATGCATGTGACACAATAACTCTCGCAGCAGCTCGCTATGCGACCTCAGGTCAGGTCAAAAACCCCGTTATGAAGCGTGTGTGTATTCGCTGAATAGTCCGGCTGTGTGCACTGTGTATGCACTGACTCAAATAAAACTTGCTGTCAGCATAAAGATGCAGTGTTTTTCCCCTTTGAGTTGCTCCGAATCTCCACATCAGGTTGAAGGTTTTCGGCAGTTTTGTAGTGTTGCTAAAATGTCTTGGAGAATGGCGTTTCTGTTTTCCTTAGACACCTAAGTGGCAAAAAGAAATAAGAAAGAAAAATGAAAGATTGGAAGTAGGCTCTTTGAATATAATGTAAAATAGGGAAGAGCACAACATTGGTGTCGGAGCACAACAGCTTTAAAATGAAATAGCAGCATTGATCTGAAATTAGCATTTTTGCGGCTATGACAGCCTGATTTGATGATGCTTAAATTATGCGAGTTTAAGTAGTTGAAATAGGTCCCATTTGCTCTGGTTTTAGCTGTTGTCAGATTGTCTCAGGGAGAGCATCATCCAAGCCAAGTGTGAGGATTTAACTGTTTTGTTTAAATGTGTTTTATAAGAAAAAAAATGATCTGTTTTGCATTTTACTAGGTTAAAGTAGTTTTCTTGTTTTGCCCAGTGAATGTATACGTTTTGAAAAGCATCATATTTTATGTCTGCATCTGCTACCAGTGGGCCATCATGATAAGAGCCGGGGTAATATGTCCACTATAGGATGGAGACCTGATGTTCTCTGTAATTCGGTGAAAAAGCTTATATGCATAAACTGACATCAGCAATGGGCCAAAATGAGTTGGAAAATATTGGCAAAAAATAAATATTGTGCATCCCTAATGCAAAATTATATAACCTGTGATGAAGATAAATAACAAGACAACTGTGATAAATATCTTGTCTTATAGGAACAGTGTCCACTTTGAGATTATCAATCACATATCCGACCTCCTATAAGTGAAATTACAAATCATATGTTTGCCAAAAATGGTTATACTGCCACACAACCCTGTGTATATATACAATAACTATTCGAGCATAGAGAGTATTTTGCATGACAATATCCATAACCGAGTCTTCCGTGATAAATTATGTTGACATTTGAGACCACCCTTTGTTGTTAAATCAGTCACGCATGATTTAGAGTTAATCCTGCTATAGGAGCGGGGATAATGCAGGGCATGCCCCTTCTGCGTTAGTGGCCAGACTGACTGCCCTCCTAAGACCAAGTGGATACAGTGTAAACACTGTCCTATAGCTATTGTGGGACTTAACAGCTCCTAAAGTGACCTAAATATCTTTAGTTTTCTCCCCAGAGTGTGCTGGTGTTTGTACTCACAGTGAAGACCTTGACGTCTCTCCTGCTCCGCACCTCCTCTACCAGACCCAGTGGTTTACCCTTGGGGATCGGGATGGTGCCCAGGATGGTGTAGGAAGAGCTGTCTAGCGTCTGCCTCACCGCTCTGATGAATGAGTGGCTGAAGAGCTCCATTTTGCCAATCTCATCAATGACAAACACCTTCTTGTTCCCCCCATCTGCAGACCCGACCTGGGGAAAAAGGATCTTAGCGTCAAGCATGAGCATGCATAAGTGTTTGCTTGATGTCCTATAAGTAAAAGTTGAGACATTTATTGATAAAAAGCTTAACACTGGTGGCCATGTAGAAAAAGCTCATCATGTTAATGTCTCGTGTGTGACTGATAGTGTGCCAGTGACAGCGTTTGTATGTTACACACAACGGGTGATCAGCAGTGATTACAGAGACGCTTCGACTGAGATGAAAGTGGAGTATGTGCCGCCAAGGCGCAGACACCTTCCTTTACAGCACATGTGTAGGCGTCACTCCAGGCTCACTTTACATGCCGGATTAATCACGATCAGTGACAGCCAGACGGCACCACCGACACTAAAAACGTCACTCTGGAATTTATGTGTTTGCAAGCTTCCAATTATTCCATCAATTCTGAGAAAATCAAAGGTTTGATGGGTTGTGAAGAGGGAAAGAAAGGGGGACTGTTTTGCTTACTGTGATCTATTGATGAGTTGAAAAAAGCATGTGTGCTGTCTTACATTTCTGAAGAGGGGGAGTGCCAGGTTTTCAAATGAGGGCAAGTCAACCACATACTGGCCAACTGTGTATTCCCGTCTGCCATGAGATGAACCGGCAGCATCTCTGTAAGTCAAAATAAGGTGAAAGTGACTCAAAAACAGCACGATAAAAGAGCGGTGGTTTGATTTGGATAGGATGACAGTCCTGCTACCTGATTCTGGACAGGTGGCCCCTCTCTCCTGTCACTGTGACTACATCAAAGCCGACTCTGCGGCCTCCCTCTCTGACCTCTTCTGTGTAAAACCCTTCAACTCCCACTGCTGATGACACTAAAGCCTCGCAGGCTTTTTGGACCAGAGTGGTTTTTCCCACACCTGAACGCAAAACAAAGGACATTATGAAACAACTGCTTTGTCACAATTAAAAATTGGGGTTCTGTAAAATGCTAGGATGAGTTTAACCCTTTGAAACCGGAGCAAATTGCTTTGGTTTCTTTCAAAAACACAGAGAGGGGGCGATGAGCAACTTAATGAGACATGGTGTAAAAATGAGCAAGATTAGTAAGAAATTTACAAGAAAATAAGCTCAAAACAAGTGGAAAAAATGTTAAAGAAAAAAAGAAAATCACCAGAAAAAAGTAAAAAGTGTTGATTTTTTTTTTAAACTCTATTATTTCCCTAATTTGCAGGTCATTTTTGTCACCTTTTAGTAATTTTTAAAAAAAATGTCCCCATGTTCATCAATCAATTTTCTCAGGTTTCAGCAACTTAATATTTTATGTAAGGCATCTGAAGGTAGAAATAGAAAACTGATGTCTGTCCAAGTTACAAAGACTTGATCATTGCATTACTGATGTTTGCAACCTTATTATTATTAATCAGTGCTCTCACTCCATTAAATTTAAATTAAACCAATAACTTCTTCCAATGAATGACAAATATTGAGTCATATTGACTAAAAACCTTTTAAAATAGTATGTCATTTTGTATTGCTCATGTGAATGTCTCTAAAATGTGCGAAAGGACGTAGTTACCATAAAAAGTTACCAGTATAATTCAAAAACAGCTAACAAAAACAAGCTAACTTTCATGGGAACCAACAGAAACGTCTACAGACAGGGACACTGGGCTGAAACTGCTGACTGACTGCTCTGGATTTACAGAGACTGTAACTTCATCTGCAGCAGACACGCGGAGTGTAAAGTGTTACCTGGAGGTCCTGTCAGAAAAACGTGTTTGATCATTTCAGCTCACACCGGCTCACATGCTGCTCCAGCTCTTCCGGACACACCGAGTTGACGCATGCGCGGTAGGCAGTACACCTCAGAACTTTATTTTAGCCTCTTAGAGCTAATTTAATAATCCTAAAAACGGTGTTTAGGAGTCGTCAGCTATATGTGATGAAACAAGTAGTGTAACTATATTTGACAGTAGATCATTATTGGTTTAACTGCATTTACATTTGCGTAGTGATTCAAGGAGAGAAATTACTTTTTGACATTTTTCTTGTGTGTTTATTCACTGAAACTACAATTTGGAGGCATAAAAGGTAAGAACTATTTTTGTTGTTTTTATTTTACTTTTGCTTCTCTACTGTTATGGAACTGTCTTTGACCACACTTAGTGATTAGTATTAATTATTGGTAGTTGCATGTCATTTTGGAAGATACATGGCTAATTAATCCTGCTTGGTGCAGCACCACAAACGTCATTCTAGTGTTTGAAGGCAGGTGTCTGACTAATGGACATTGTATACAAAAACAAAGCTGGCATTCCTTAAACTTCCCCATTAACCCTTTACACCTGGATCGACATCAGTTTTCTTGTGCTGCATTCAGATATCTTCCACTAGACTTTAAACCTCTGAAACCTGAGAAAATGGTTTGATTTCATTCAAAAGCGGGAAAAACATAAAGAGCAACTTGGCAAGAAACATCCCGCAAACTGCTAAAAAATAAAAATAGTAAAAGGTGACAGGAAAATGGTCTGAAAATTAGCTGGGGGGCAATATTAGATGTTATCCATAGTAAAAACAACAATAAACAACAACTTCTACTAGCTTCTTATTAATGTTGAGGCCTTTTTTTTGGCTGAGTTGCTTGTCGCCCTCTTGTGTTTTTGAAAGACCTCAAGTCAAATTGCTCTGATTTTAAATGGTTCATAATGTTTTTAGTTTGTTTGTTTGGTTATATACATGACCTGTGAACAAGTCAGAACCTTTTACAATAAACTCATCTGAGTGACTTTGTGTAATTGCAAAGTACTTGCAAAGCTATGCTTTCAAAGAAGCTTTCCAAACACTGCTAATAAATACAGTGGTTTATTTAACAAGCAAGTTCAACATCAGTAGATAATGTAAAACATGATTTTAAAAGGTCTTATTTCTAACCTAATAGTCCAGAAAAATACCCAACTATGACAACCACCGATAAGTAGTATAAAATTGAGATACTCAATGCACAAGTGTCTTAAGAATTCAACTTAGGTAAATGTACTTAATAATAATGAATTGCCATCAGTGCAAATGAGTAAAGTTCAGCTGTCCTGCTGGAACCCAAAACCTGCAGCAGCAATTCAAAACGAGACTGGCATGCAAAGCACTCCATACCGGCTTTAAAATGAATGAAATAGCCGTCTCTGTTTTGCTTATCAAATAATATCAAGGGGAAAATGCAAAGTAGCAGGTGGTATTTAAAGGAAATCAGGAGCTGCCCTCGGAGCTCTGGGAGATTTTCAACTTGTGACAACTCGACTGGAAACGTGCGCTTACAAGTTAAATTATTTGCATAAACGGTGTGCGCAGAGAGATTTTCCATCCTCTTATATGTCACTAAAAGACTCATGGTCCAACGATTTATGCAAATGTCCAGCAGCCTAGTATTAACGGAGTGATTAAGATGTAAAATGAACACATTCATTTCCACAAAATAGCTGGTCTTTATTCAAATAATTGGACATCAGAAGTAAAAGGATAATTTAAACACACAGAAATGTACATATTTGCTAGATCTGCACATAATGAATTCTGGAATTCCATAATGTTTACATAGTATAACCAGGGAGTTTGTTGGCCACTAGCTCTGAGATATGCCGATACTCCTTTTTGAAATCCAGAGATCCGAGCTCATCCTCCAGTTCCTCAATCTCTTGTCGTTCAAAGGAGGATACTGATTCTGCAGAAAATCCTCGAACAGGACCGCTGTTTCCGCTTGACCCGCTCCTTTGACCTCTCGATGATATGAAACTCTCCCCACCAGAGCTTCTTTCTACTCTACTACTCTCCGTCATCTGTTTTCTGGAGCATATGGTTTGCAAGGAAGACGTCCCGTCTCTGTCACCATCGTCGGAGGAGAAGCTGAGGGCCGAGGCTTTGGTTCGAGGTCGGATGATGTGCGTGCCCCTCAGGGCGCGCTGTGGAGAGCTCGGGGCTTTGATGGGCACAGGGAGAACTGCTCTCCTCTGGAAACCTTCAGAGTTGGAAAAGTCGGGGCGGACAGGAGACCTGGGCGTTTTGGCTCTGGAGGGCTCAGGGCTGCTCACAGGGTCAGGGGAGTAGGCATCGCTGGGCTCAAAGCTGTTAAAGTCATCGGCGTAGTCTTCCTCCTCATTTCTTTCCCTGCTGGAGTCTGAAAATGAAGATTTTGGGCTGATGTGTCTGCTGCTCCCTGAAGAATCAATTTCCTCTCTGCGCTTGTCGGCTTCACACTGAGATTTGACTTCATTTGACTCACTGTGATGCTCCTTCTTGTCTTTGTTGTGGGCAACAGTGTCACAATCCACTCTGGGGATCTGAATAAAGTCTCTTTCAGAGAGGGAAGGTTTTTCTAAAATTCTCAGAGAGTCTCTGTCTTTTTCACCATGGATTTTTCCATGCAGAGTTTTCTGTTTTAGTGCGATTGTTTCTTGTAGTTTAGAGTCCGCTGTGACGCTTTGTATCACTGTCTCAATATTTTCATTGAGACTGGAGCTCTGATTTAATGTTGATTTTCTTCTGCTGGGCTTCATGCTCTTCTTGCTCGACTTTGTCTTTCCTCTAGTCATTTTTGACTGTGTTTCATTCTGTATTAAATCAATGCATTCACGACGTTTTACTCTCAGAGGGGAAATTTGCTTCAGTCTTAGATTGAATGTTTTAGTTGTGCCATAAACAAGCTTCTTCTGAGGAGATTTACTGGAGCTTTTACTCTCAGTCAAAGCCTTTTCTTGTTTGTTGTTCACTGGAACAGATGCGGGCCTAACCACTGGTGTAGAACAGTATCTGGGGGAATGTAAATGTTTTGAGTGGGGACTAGTCCCCTGTCTGGTTTTCTGCAACAATTTTGTTTGTGCCTTTTGTGGTGTGTTTCTATGCCCGGCTGAAGGCTCTGTGGAAGCGGGCCTGTAAATCCAAGATAGATTGGGGTGAATGGACAGCGGCTGGTGTTGGTTCTGCCCATTCAACTGTGACAGCTCAACGAGAAGAGCATTTAGTAGAGGCAACTGTCGTAAGGCGTCCCCGAGGACACTTGGAGTCGTCCCACTTGTTTCTTGGTGTTTTGAAGTGTTTTCATGTCTTGCTCTGTGGTTCACCATCAGAGAGCTTGTAACATTGCTTTTATTTTCACCTGTCTCTTCCTCTGAATCTTCAGATGTGAATGCCTCTGAGTCTAGATTAAGTATTTTGTAATCTCCTCCTTCATTTTTGCTGTTGTCCTCCGCAGAATTGCTGTAGAAGAGAAGTGGCGGACAGAAAATACTTAAATCGTCTTCAAAATTGTTTTCTTTGAGTGTCTGAGGAGGTCGACTTTGTGGTTTCTGCATGTCAACACAAACACTATTGTCCTGTTTTATCTCATTGATGAAGATATTCTCATTAGACGGTTTGTTGTTTTGGATGTGTTCCCTAACACCCGGCGTCTGCGATGAACAGACATCCACACTGTCAGGAGGCAGTGATTCTGCAGATGTGTTTTTCTCCATGCTGCTTTGCTGTACATGCTGTACTCCATGAGCACCAGCGCTTTTAAGATCCCTCCTTTCTGTGATATGTAAACTGGCTCCCAGACTTAGCAGTTTGTAACTCAGGGAAATTGATCCGATTTTCTCACCCATAAGGTTGCATACACAAACAGCTCCTCTTTCACCATGAGAGGAGGGAGTTGTAACACCATGTTCAGTCACGTCCTGCATGACTCTGTCCATCACTTTTGCCAGTGAGATGAGTGAGGTACCAACTAATTTTGGGATCTCTTCTTTCACATCCAACACCATAGCATAGAGCGGGGTGTTAGATAGATGGGTATGCAGTGAGTTCAGGTTCATTTTGAAGAAGCAAGACTTCCCTCTGTTGAAGGTGTATTCTCCCTGCTGCTCCTTTACATGATGTCCTTGTTGGTTAATGTCACCGCTGCTCTTTGGAGGCTGATAAATGAGCAGCGTTGGGAAATCCAGCAGTCGCACTCCCAGAGCCAGCTCGTCAGAAACTTGACTTTGTGTCTCGACTCGAATACACTCCACCAAAAGCTCAAATGAAAAAAGGATCTCGATATTATCGCTATTTTGTCGTCCTGACATCATGAAAGCGGCGTAACTTCCCAAAACAATAGGCTAACTAACTAGCTGTTCGTTCGTTAATCCGCATTTCAAGCATTTAGCTTCTATCGGTTCCATGGAAACAAACAGCCGTCGCGAGAAAATTGCGTCACACAGTGCCCCGGGATGCATGGGAAATGCAGTTTAGGGGGGTCATCGCGTACAGCAGATGTTTAAGTTTGGATTAGTAACAGTTAAAGTGTTTGTTTAAAAGACAGGGCATAGTTCGTGTAAATAAAAAATAACAGAGTAAGTCTATTTCCAAAATAAAAAGGTAAAATATAAATAAGCTTATTATTTTTTAAACTTTATTTACATAGCACTTACCAAAATTACAAAGTGTTTTACGAAAATCAAAAACCATAGACAAAAATAAGGTTTTTAAAAATTATGTATCATGGAAAAAATAATCAACACACAAGAAGTAGTAAAATAAAAAAAAATAAAGCAAAAGTAAGTTCAGGCAATAAATCCCGTGAAAGCACATTTATAAAACTATTTTTAAGCGGGATTTAAAGTTTAAAATTTAAAATAGAAATTTAAAAAAAACTCCAAAAAAACCTTACAGGCACAACATTTAAAATAGAAATAGAAAAAACCCTGCAAAATAAAGTTTAAAATTCAGAATAGACAGAGGAAAAACTGCAAAATAATCTTACAGGCACAAGAAAACATTAAACGTTGCAAGGACGAATACATATGAGGATAATTATTTATTCAGATACAGAAAGAGCAATGTTTCAGCAGTTCACCAGATGGTGCCACTGTAGGGCTTACTGGGCTTATAGACAAAAATAGTCTTATGGTGAATGGTGACAAGGCCATCGGACTTAGTTTACATGACGTTATTTGCCTGTAGCATGTAGTGGATATTAGTGTGTAGGTGTCCCTTAAATATTAAGAAACAAACCTGTGTTGATAATAATGTGTGTTTATGTGTGTTTGAGTGTGTGTGGACAGGAGTGAACTGCACAGAGTTTCTACAAGCGTCGTGTGGGCGGAGTCTTTCTCCCTGCGTGTTGTCATCACGGAGATAGGTGCTGGATGGATTTCTCTATGGTCCGTGCCACTCCAGTCTGGAGGCTGACACCGAAAGAGAGAGATGCCAGACCGACTACCGCAGCTTCAACTGGTTTTTACCCTTTCAGGATAACTAGCGACTTTAACAACCTCGCAGCCTGGCCGGACAGCGCTCTGCTTACATTTTAAGGTAAGACCTTAGTGCATTTTTCCCCTCCGACACGAGCACTAAACTAAAAAGTAGGGCTGGAGCTAAAAGTGAGGAGCGCTACACACAGAGAGGAGCGAAAGGCGGAGAAACTCATTGGCATATCGATGGTGATAGTGAACACAAAGGATAAAGTTACTTTAAGACAACGGAGTGAAATTAATTTGAGCGACGAGTGTTTAAAAAATGGAGGATATGATATTTTAGCTGTAGCCCGTGTGTATTTGCACATTAATGGTGCCGTTGACTTGTCGGTTAATTGACTCGTGTTTGTTAATTTACCAAGGAGTATGTTAGCCTTACGTACAAACCTGATTCAAATTAAATTTGGCTTAAGCAATACTATAAAGTATTTCATACCTTATTTTCTGTTAATGATAAACACATTGTCGTCATATTTTTGGTTATGTAGTGATGTTGGTTGTGGTGGTGTGCTCGCGCGCGCGCGCGCGAGGGGTTAATTAGACTGGATTTACAAACAAACATTTTTGAATGATTTTGTTTAGTGGAGTGCTTCCACGAAAACGGTGGGGGGCGATAAAGGCATCATTGTCCAACTGGTCATGGATAATAAAGCATTCACATGCTCACTGTAGGTGAGGCCAATGCTGTTAAGTCTTACAAGCCATTTTTCAAATGTTATGGGGAGGCTCAGTATGGATTTCTTTTAAACGTCTCATATTATGATCATTGTAAAGTTAATACTTGTAGCTATTTGTGGTTTCCACAAGAACATGGCTTGCTTTAACAGTCAAAAACACAGTTTTTTTTCTTTACTGTCTGCCAAATATACCTGTTTTCACACAGTCTGAAATGCTTTAGTTTAGCGCCTGTATCTTAAAGACCCCCTTCTGAAAAAGCAGTCTGCATTGATTGGTCAGTGTTTCTGGGTCCTTCAAATCTACGCATTCTGCATTCTGCATCCCTGCACTGTCATTGCAGTTTGGGAATGATCGTAAGGACACTAGTGGCATTTCGCACCTTAATAGAGTGCTTCAAGGATTATGATTTTCTGTAGGCAAACTCAGAAGCTAATGTCACCCTGGTTCCCTCATCAAAAAGAAAAAAATCCAATTTTTCCATTGGATTTTGGATCACTGGAGAAAATAAGATCTGTTGTAAACACACATTTATGATACTTACACATTTTGTTCAGCAAGACAATCTCCACAAGTGAACGCCACTTTTAGGATTATTGAAGCCTACATGCATTCCCCAGAAGTAAAAACCTATTGCTAGGCTACAATGAACTAGGCCTACACTATGGTCATGTCGCCACCACTACCAGGTTGTAAAGCTATGTTTGGCGTGGTTTGGCTTGATGACGTTCTGTAGTTTCATTTAGCCTCTTGTTAGCAACTGCCTTTTTAACACATAAAATCTTCAAAGTTTGCAAATGTGGTACTTACAGGTGTATTTTATGTCATACAACAAAACGTTAAAGTCTGTTAAGCTTGACCTTACAGACCTCATATCAGGCTCCTAACCAAAAAACATTTTTAAACAACCATGGACTTTGAGAAGAGGAGGTGCTGCAACGGTAACAGATATCTGGATTCTATGGCTCATTACTGGGGTTCTCTGTTGCAGCTGGGAGAATGACTGTAAGGCCACTGTTGTGGCACTTAGCATCTTTATGGACCATAAAACATAATAATAATAAATAGGAAATACAAAGGGACCTATTCAGAGTGTTTATGTTTCAAGTTTGAAATGGTCTGTACTGAATTGTGACATCACAACTTCAAGGAAGTCCTGATGGGTTTTTGCTGAATATAGACTTTGTGCATTTCACTGTGGATTGAGGGTTTTCGATACTTTTGCAACATTCATAAAGCACATTTTCCTGCTTTATGTTAAAAAGATATGGAAATCTGACTATTTACGATACAGGATTTTTAATTTATATTAGTAGTGGTCTACGAAAACCACAGTGCTTTTTGTTGTATTGTGTTCTCATTCAGGGTTTATTTGTCGGTATGTCCAGACAAAGAACAATTTCCCCTAACATCAGATTTGTTTGGATTCTCCATACACAATATCTGGCAGTCTGCTTGTACACAGCATGTACAATCTTGCTTGTTACTGGCTGCTGCTGCAGCCTATTCAACATACAATGTACTGTATACTCCACTGGGAGAGTACACAAGTGAAATGTTGTTTGTCTTCCAGCAGCATATCCTTTGCTGTCTTCCTGCAGGAAGTTTAGCCTCCACAATAACTAACTCCCCTATAAAGGGAAACAAATAGGCCCATTCCTATGCTGCTGGCTAGCTGGAGTGCAGACACAACAACTAGGTGCTCTTGAGTGTAAATGTAAGTTTCCATTGTTTAATTTTCAGTGCTCTGCTTTTCTGTCCTCCTGGCTTCACAGCTCCCATCTGAACAGATCAAGCATAAAGAGTGCTTTTCTCCTGGAGCGTTAAAATCAATAAGACACCATTATTTTTCACAGGGTTTTATGTCTGGGAGAGATTAGATTTTTCCTTGTGGCTGTGCTGAACTAAGTAGGCACAGGAGTGTTTTTAAGATGACTCCAGCATGCACATGGCCTGGTGTAGCATTTAATATATTTTCCTTTAACACCAAAAATGTTTGGCATGGGTCAAGCTGTCAAAGTCTGCAAATGAGGGAGGCAATTTTTCAACTGACCACTGAGCATTAAGACATCTGTAGTGATGTGTGAGTAATTTGCTATTATTGTGCACAGAAGCGAAAAACAACCCCATTAATCTGCTCATTTTCTCTCTCATCGGGAAAATATTTATATTAGTTATCCTAATTATGCATGTGCACCCAATTTGACCTATATTATCTTTGATTTTGATTGATTGATTCCCCCTTGTTAAATTCTGTTGGAAATTCTATGTTTTAGTTATAGTCTGTCTTCCCTTATATTAAGGAAAGACAGACTTTTTTCCCAGATAGATGAAAGATAGATTAAAGACAAGATCTCCCCTAATGTAGATGAAAATGAGGCTGCCTAGGTACCTCATCTCTGTCAGCAGTGCACTCCTAGAGAGAGACCTATTCAGCAGCCATGATAATGACACTGCCAGGGAAAGTCTTTCAATCTTAGTTTGAATAGAGATCTGTTGCATTCTGCCATCAATGGGGCGCATGCAGAGCCCTGAAGACGAAATATGTTCTCATCTATTTCTAACAGCGTCTTCTGCATGGCTAACCAGACAAAGGGTAATTGAGCCAGATAGATATGTCTTTCAAAATAAAGTTATGAGCACAATGTGTGCTCAGCTGAACAATAAGGCACCTGTCATGATTGGCAGAGGGACGGCTTCCTGTGACATGCCCACAGGCCATATCCAGTTGTTATCATTGCGGAGGTGGTTAGGATGTCTTCTGGCCTGGTGGGCGAGGAGACGCCCCACTAGAGTTACAGCTGTTATGTTGTGTTTGCTTAAAAAAGCATTACCATAACACACAGCTGTGTTAGGGCTTTCTTAAAGGGATATTTTCCTAATTTTCAACCAGCTTTGAATCAAAGTAATGTGGTATATATGTGGATGAACTGTGGTAAACTTCCCTTTATCTAACCTGTGCCTAGATATCCCTCCTCCCCTCCGTAATGGCATAAATTACGTCATTTGCAAGAGTTTTGCTGGCTCTTTGGGCTGTTGCTCGAACTACAGGCTGTACTTTCTCATTTTCATATTGCCGCCAACAGCATGGGCAAAGATTATACACCACCCCTCTCTCTCTTTCTCTCAAATTCAGACCGAAATCCAATCAAACTGTAAAACTAGGCAGTGCTGACTGACTTTAAGTCAAGACTATGTTACTGTGCTGCTTATTTCTCTCCTAAAATGTTTTCAGAAACATATTTAAATGCCTTGTTTAGCTGAAACAGCAAGAGTTTGTGAACAGGAAGTGGGCACTTAGAGCATAGTGAAAACAGAGGCTGAATAAACTGAGATCAAACAGTATAACTAAGCAGACTCTGTAACTGCATTGCATGTTTCTTGCCTGAAATGTTATCAGAAACATGTTTTAGCTTACTGTTAAATGGTAATACGAGATTGCAGCCGCCATTGTTTCACTTGGAGCATTACATCACTCACCAGTGGTGCTGTTTGGTAAGGCACAATGCATTGTGGTAGTTGTAGGTTTTGTACCTCTTGAGCAAAAGCATCTGTTTTCTATGTTTTCTCTGGTCTTGTTGCACTGATTTCAAGTATTTATCTTTCTACTGCAGAGAGCCTACTTTTATGTGATGACTCTCCTAATATCGGTGAAATACTTCTTCAAGGTTTGGGAAATTACTTAACAGAAGTGGCTAATTTCATTCTCCTTATTGCAACACTCCCCCATTGCGCCTAATGCTGTCTCGTAGTCTTTCCCCTTGTCTGTTCCTGTTCCCACAGTGCTCTGCTGCTGGTGTGCTGACCTGTCATGGATTGTAGAACAGTACAGGAAGAAAAAAACTGCTACATGACTAAGGTTCAGACCACGTTTATTATATGCGTTTCTCCTCATTGTACCGTAGAAGCATGCCAAACCATGTGGCGCCCCCCTTTCCAACAGATCCCACACCCCATGCATGTGACGAGGATCAGGAAGCCTGAGTCTGGTCTGTGCGGGCTGACCGGCTGGCTGGCTAGCCAGGATTCACAATAGGGCTCCCAACCAAATCCTGTTGCTTCAAAACCAACCAACCAGCAGACAGGGGATCACATGCTGCCTGCTCCTGTTGTCTGAGCCAGACTCTCTCTCCGTCTTTTTTGTCAGCCTTTGTTTTGATTGCAGTCTGGATTTATGGAAGGATTTAAGCCCACTCATCACTGTCAGGGAAAGCACAGATGCCGTCATTAGGTTGATGTTTTTTTATGAATTGATCTCCTGTTCCACCAGGGGTCTGTTTGTGATGGATGTAGGTGGTTTACCGAGCAATGTTCACAATGTGTACTGTACAGAGAAAAACCTGATTTGGGATATCGGTTAGCTTTGTAACACTGATGATCACTTAAGAGCTCCAGAGCTGTGTGTATCATCAGTGGCAGCAATACTTTCCATCAGTTTGGGTCAAAAAGTAACAGGAAACCATCCAAATTATTGTCTAAAGAAGGCTGTATCATAGTTACTGATGGATCTTATGTCTTTAAAGGAGCTCTATACAACATTCAGACAATATTTGTTATTAAGAGACAGAGTCAGGATTGCTTGTACATGGCTCTAAAAATGGATGTGGCTGAAGTGGTGGTGAGCAGGTATTAAAGGTACCATCATGAAATAGGGGGGACAGAGCTGTCACACATTAAAGCCAGCAGCGAAGGTATTAAAAATGTTCAATCAACGTCTTTTGTAAAAGAGACAGCAACAAAGGAACATGGATGGGGCATATGTCACGTTTTGACAGCATGTTATGTGTGCAGCCCACAACCTGAAGATTTAAAAAGCAGCTTGCAGCTGTTAGCAGCTACCTCAAAGAACAAGAATATCTGCCAAACATGTTTGCAAATTGGGGAGACAGTGAGATCCAGGAGGTCCTTATCCTCAAAGCAGAGGACGAGATCAGCTGCCATACTACAGAGACGATAAATGAGTGTTATTGCCATGTTTTACCATTGTTATTGTTTAGAAAGGGCTGCCTGATGCATATGTTGTTTTTACACAAGAGGCTACCACTACTGTGTCAGAAGTCATGACTGTCAAGCCTCTTTGGCGTACCGGAAGGCAGCACGCAGTCTAAAATCATACTCTGGAGTGGCATTCAGCTGGCATTGTTTGGTTCTGTGTAAAGGGCAAAGGTGGTGTAATGAAGGGACTTTGTAGTGGTCCTATTGCACGATGCACTACGTGCACTAACATACATGCACAAGCGGCTGGACCATCTACCACAACAAAAAACAGAGAAGCTCAGATTACAACACACACAGACAGAGCATGGCTTTATTTTCCCAGGACGTTGTTAATCCTCTATATCTTTACACAGTTAAATAGCGGTTCACTACTATATTAATGCTCTGAATGTTGTATACAGCTCCTTTATCTGCTTCAAGGTCAGTGTGCTCAGTTCTCGTGGGTCATTCATCATTTTTGTCTGTACTGCACATTATACGAGTCCTCATGTGTAATCAGTGTAATAGCCTTAAGACGGCATGTTTAACAGCTTGTTCGGGCACTGGCGTATGTCAGCATGCATTCCAGGGAACCGCAGGAAGACACCAACAGCCCCTCATGGCACCATATTTATACTCTTTATGCACAAATGAGATGCTAAAGCCTGTGGGGTGTTTTTTGAGGACATATGTGAATTGTTGCCCTGATGTGCTGCTTTGCTTGTTTATTTGTGTGTAGAATGTGTTATTGGTTAGTCTGATTCCTACTGAAGTGGTAAAATACAGTAGATTAGATGCAGATGGATGCTGTGTTTGGTCAGATGTAATGCCTGCCATTGAAAGGCATTATATTAAAAGACTTCTGTGTTTTACTTTCTGTGGTTTTAAAGGTGGAACGGATCCACTGAACAATTTCATGGTTACCTCGTTCAGAAATAGATGCCATCAAATCTCAGTAAAATTGGCTAAAATAGCTGCTACACCAGCCCATCCTTTGTGTCTTGTGCATCTTCTATGTGTTATGCTCTTTAATTTCCCACCCATCCAGTGGGCTTGCTGTCGTGCCAAGCGCATTTGAGTGAAAAAGCAGTGCTATGGCTGGAGGGGAAGCTGCTGGATGGAGCAGATGGTATAGTGACAGAAGTCAAATGCTCATCGCGCCATTGCTGGTGAGGTCCCTGTCAACCTCTGGTGACACGCAGCCGAGCGTCTGAAGGTCTGAGGAGGAGGTGTTATGTGGAGGCAGAGGGGAGAAAAATGGTCTGACTCCTTTTGCCACCACTGCTGGCAAAAGAAGACCATCAGTGGCAAAGATTAGTCATATCTTCAGCTGGAGCAGTGGATTATATACAGTATGCTTTCCCATATCCTTATTGCAGCTGTTTTGAAGCCCTTTTGTTGCAATGCAGACGGCGAAAAAGCATTGCATTTTTATCCATGCATTAGATATTACAGCTGGATGAACAGAACAGAAAATCATATGAAATCATATGACCTGCTTAGTCCAGCTTGGACCTTACTGTTTAACAGTGACCTTTTGAAACCTCACATGATTTTCAGGACTAAGCTCATGACTGACAGACTGGGCTACATATGATTTCCACCGCGCTAGCCGACAGATGTAGCACTGACGGTCAACACAGATGCAACAGTGAGATATTTTTCTGTCTGAAAGAAAATCATTAATCCTCCAGATAATCTCTGATTTTCAGGCACAATGGTGAAATGTGGGTCATCTCAGTTGATAAAGGATGACCATCATTGTCATAATTACTGAATATTTTAAATATGAAGATCTTTTGCCATTCATACATCTAGTGAAATGGCAAAATGGTGACAAATAATAACTTTATGGCTTTGCATAAAATCCATCAGTCCTGGTGTGAATGTGCCGTAGTTTTATTTAGGCATTTCTACCCAGTAAACAGCAGTGAAAGTACTGCTTGTCAGAGCTGTAAGCAAATGAGAATCATTCTTTGTTTCATCATCCATTTCTTAAACAATGTCACTCCAAAAAACATCATGTTCATGCATTATGGATTTGCAATAGTCAAGCATATAGGAAAATGTGTCTTGCCAAGATGAATTATGTCTGCACCTCCTGCTCCCTTTGGGACTCATTAGTGTCCATATCAGGAATGTTGGGGAAAAGGCCACCGAAAGTTGCTGACCCTCCTTACATGTTTTGTCTACGTGTCTGTCACTGGGCCACAATGGAGAGAATGAGTCCTGGCCAGTCATTAACCCGATTGCCACTGAGTCCAAGGACCAGTCGTGACCCATGGGGGTTAACTCGGTCTGTGTTCCCCTCAGCGGGCCCAGACAATCGGGACAGCTGACCTCTGTGGTCGCGGCCAGCCTCCAATGGGAGATAAGAAGGGATTTGGTTTAGTGCCGATGTGCATACCTCCTTCCTACTGTAGCGAAAAAGAATGAGCCTGTCTGAATAGGCAGACAGGACTGGGTGTGGGTGACACAGCCAGTCCTGACTGCATGCCATTACGGCCTCTGTAGACATTCTTTGTGCCTCCGTCTGTTTTTTCATCGAACACCACCTTGGTAGGTATTTCAGGTATGAAACTTCAACATGACTAACATTTGATACAAAAGCAGGAGTGAAGTAAATAAACAGGAGTGTAAATGCAAAAATATATATGTAAATAAACCAATAAGTTCCCAACCTGAGTTGAGTTTGATGGATGGATGGAATTATGTCATATTTAAGTGGTTTATTTATGTTATTCAGAGGATTATTTATACCATATTCTCTGTTTATGTAATATTAGCCATTATGAACCTTGAAGGTACAGTAAATTAAACCTGTAGTTGTGAAATGTAGGCCAATTCTGCAACCCCCCCCCGTGCCAACATCTGCGCCCTTGACTCTCAAATTGACCCTGGGTGATCCAAGGAGCAAATGGCCATCGGATGAGTTGTTTTAAAGTGTAAAAGCACGCTGACTTGTTTCTGATAGAGGTTGATTGTAATTAACAAGTCAAATGGAGCAGAGCTGTGACAGATGTGCCATAAAGTGCTCAGCTTTAGGGTGTTTGCATGCTCGTGTGTAAGTGTGTGAGCCACTGAGGCATTGCTCCTGAACCCAGTATCCTTCACTTCACCTCACCAGTGCACTGCAGTGCTTCCACACTGCTGCTGAGCATGAGTCTAAATTCAGTCAAACCTATGCAGGATTGCTTCAGTGGGTGTTACACTGTATACTAAGGCCATTTATTCAAGCATCATTTCCTTAAAGGGAAAGTTCAAATTTTGTTTTAAGTGGGGTTTTATGGGGTACTTATTCATAGTCAGTGTATGACATAGTGTAGATGTTGATCAGCACTTCCTCAGTTTGAAGAAGCAGGCAGGAGTCCGACACAGCAGCTAAGCAATCTACTGCTGTGGAGGGCTCAAAACTAAACATTTTAGTCACTTCAAAAATGTCCCACCTAAAAAGATCAATATAAGTTTTAATGTACACTTTATTTAGAATAATTTCACAGTCTTACTTTAATGTCAGACAGTGATTTCAATCTGGAAAATGAAGCAGTTTTATCGCTCTCCAAAGCCAAAGCCAGACTCCATCGAGAAAAACAGTGATTTAACATTGCGGAACACAGGAGCTGCTGTTCTACCACTGCCTCGAGCAGTTAGTTTGTTTGTGTAATTGTGTGACTTTGGCGTTTAGACAGGTAAGTTCAGATTCACCAAAGTTACACAACAACACAAATTAACTAAATGATTGAGGCAGTGGTAGACCAGCAGCTCATGTATTCAGCAAGGCAAAATGACTGTTTTTGTCAGTGGAGTCTGGTGGCTTTGATGGGAACATGGATGGGGAATTGAAGCCGTTAACTCCTTCCCTGTTGGAACAGGCTGTCTGACGGAAAAATGTAAAGCGGTGCAGATACTGTAAATATAGTGTACACTAACTGATATTGATTTATTTTTATTTTAGGTAGGACTTTTTATTAGGTGGCTAAAACACCTTTTGTAGCTGACTCCCATCTGTAGATCTATAGAGTATCCCAGACAAGCCTTTTTCAAAGAATCCAAATTATCCCTTCAAAGTAAAAAGAATATAAGAACCAAAGACTAAAAGAAAAAAGCGTAGTTGAGTTATATTCGTCTACGCTGATTTACAGAGGCTGCTTTGTGCTTTTGTGAAATGGCCTGTTCTGCATTGTGTACAGTTCTGACGGGAACGTGCAAGTTTTCTGGATATCAGCCTTTTTACAGGAAGGAACTTTTGCCCAAACAACCCTTTATCAATTGTGAGAAAGTGTCTGTTTTTTTGTTGGTTCCTTTCATGTTGCCAGCTCACTGACATGAGACAAATTAGAAAGTCTGGTCATGGTCTGTAGTCTGTCATTGTGTTTTTAAAAGTGCTGACGAAACATGTTGGGAGGAGGATGTTATTCTTGTTTGTGTTTCCACTGATCCATAAATCAGATGATAATGAGTTGAGTTTGCTGAATATATGTGGTTTATACTGGGAATCCCAGAAGTATAACAAAACTTTGGCCATTTGCGGTTTTCTTTCCAGTGTGTGTTGCAGAGTGGTGTGATGCAATGTATTATCCGGATTTTGTTATTCTTTCATTTGATGGTGGCAGCAAAGCTGTCAAAGTCTTTTAAGTGTTGGCTAGAAGAAATCGGAGGCGTCCTTGCATTCTTTCATTTTTCTCGCGCTTCATTTTGTTAAATATACTGCCTTTCAATAACCTTTTTGTCTCCTACTTCAGTTCAGATTGTACTTTTGAATTATGCACACCATTAAACCAGGACATTACTATGTAGCTCTTGTATTCACCTACTGAAGCACAAAAATGCCTTTACATGATGTCGCCTTTGGCCCTTTTCTTGTAACTGGCTGTTAGCAAAGACAGCGATGTCTGTGACTATTTCAGACAAGCCGGGGATACTGGAGTTACTGGTGTGTATGGGAAACCTTTTTACACAAAGTGGAAGGGAAGGCTAAAGCGGAGAGGAGCTGATCTGTGCAGCGCTGGCAGTCGGCCTGGCCTTTCCTTGTACTCTGGGCTGCGGCAGTGGCGGTATGATGTGTTTAAGGAGCACCGGCTCAGCCAAGCAGAGCTAATTCGAAGCTAAAGTAGTATATTCCATCGCACTTGTTTTTTTCCCCCTCTTTCTTTGCTTCATCATTTTGACTAGCCTTCCTTTTATGCGATTTGTAAAGGCTGTTGACGGAGGATAATGATCTGGAGTGACAGTGGCCTGATTTTTTTTTTTTCTCTTTTCTCTTGCTTCTGTAATCGTCTGTGGACGAGATCAACCACTCCCCTCCGCTGAAGTGTATTGAAAGCTTCTGTGGACGTTTGGAGGTTCGCCACAGGGGGTGGGACGCTGAGCTGGAGGGGCAGCACATTTGACACTGAATGCTCGCCTTTATATGGGTTCACTGCCTTAAAAGAAGAAGGAGCAAAGTAAGAGGAGATTGCATAACACTGTCAGGCAAACAGTGTGCCAGACACTATGTAAGGATCCTAACAAGAGGTCTCTAATTCTTACAGTGCCTAGCAGCAACACTGTGTTCATTCACTGCTTACCTTCCCCAGGCTATGTTTACTGGAAGCCCACAGAGCCTCTCTGAAATGTAAACAGCACTACAGGGCCACATACAGTTCAACACAGAGCTGCATGGGCTCGGGCCAAAACACATTGAACACACAACTGCTGGATACACAGCCAGGTGCTGGCTATCTGACCTCAGGAGCAGCTGTATAATTACACTGTTCTCATCGGTCTCGAGATAATCTGGGTTTAGGTGGAGCACGCAAACACCAAAGGTCAGAGGTCAATGTGAGTTCCAACTTGTTGATGGATGTAGTTTGTAATATATTTGCTTACTGAAAGTTATTTTATTTCAACAGTTCTTCAAAAGTATGCATGGCTGAGGTCTTTGCAATGCACATACAACTATAAAAAACCAGTGGTTACATACATAGAAAAAAAACGAATAGAAAGGATCTTAAACTCTTTGCAGTGGTCATTTGACAAGTGCAGAAGAAAATGGCAACTGTTAGTTGTGCTGATGACAACACACGGCAGTGTGGCTGTAAAATATGTCACACTTATTGGTTTCAGAATGCCATTTTGGCCTATTCTCACACCTGTTTTCCAACTTAAACAGAAAAACATACATCAATCCATGTTTATTTCACCAAACTTAACTAATGCCATGTTAACTTATCATAAAGCACTCTTAATTCAAATGCTACAAACAAAATTAAACTCACTAAATCCATCTTAGTTAGTCTTGTTTGTTATCTAGTTAGTTTTTCCTACTGCTATAACAATCACCAGCTGTGGTTTGGTGGAAATAAATCCATAATTCACCAAGTTAGATTTAAAAAAATACGCTGGCTCTACGTGTGGTTTATTCTTGCTGAATCTCAATAGCCCCTTTTACACAGAAATATCCCGCCCTTATGTCACCTCGCCATTCTGTATAAAAGGTACGATTGTGGAATGGGAGATAAGAGTTTGTCCCACCTTTGAGCTGGCAAGGGAGGTAGTACCCAGCACCGAATTGAGGTCTGTGTAAAAAGGCACAGCTGACAGGAGGGGATACTGGGCTGGATGGGTATGACGTGTTATGCTTGCTACCTGCGACAGGATATTTAAAACTAGCAGTTATTGGCTAACTTAAAGATGAAAAACAGTGTCAGTAAATGTTGGCAATTTGGGAAAACAGTTAGAGTCTCAGGCTTCTTAACCTCTGAGCAGAGACCAGGTCAACTGCCATATCACAGGAATGGTACAGGATTGTTTTTGCCATGTTTTGCCACTGTTGTTTCGAAAGCCCTGTCAACGCATTTATTATTTGTCACATTAGAGGCCAATGCTGTTGTGTTACATGTCATGCCTGTCATGCCTCTTTTTCTTCTGTAATGCCAGGATGCTGTCTAAAATTGCACACTGTAGCAGCATGATGCAAAAAAAATGCAAAGGTGGCATTAAGATGGGCTTTGGTTATGTCCCTCTTGCACAATCTCTGTGTGAAAAGGGCGTATGTCTCTCAGCTGCTGTCTGAGCAGCCGCTTTCACTCATTCTTTGAAGGCTGCTACATTACATCATGTTTCACCAAATATAAAATTAATCGAAACAAGAGAAAAGAGGGAAATAACAGTTACAGTGATATTTTAATGTAGCAGAACGTATTTAAAATTGAAACGTCATTACTTCACTGCTCATTTGGTCGTTACTGCAAAACCTTACCTCAATGAGTTTGCGACTTGCTGCAAGCAGGTTTGTTGATATGGTTAAAACTGTTGCAATGGCAACGATACAAATGTCCGACACCCTGACAACTGTGCTTTACACTCCTGCACAACACTCAATTATTTCTATGGTTACAAATATATATGCTAAGAATTCAGCCGTCTCCACTAGAGATCTTGCTAAGTTAAGCAGATTGTCCCCACCCCTCACCCCCATTAAGGGAGCAAATTTGTCATTTACATGGCCCTAGATAAATTAGGTTACTGCGGAGAGCCCACAATAATCAGGTTAGTTAAGTGCATGTAAACACACAGATTCTGATCAGGTCACACACGAAGATTCCCTCTCTCAGGTGGTGACATTTGACATTTTCTGGGGGAGTGTAAAGAGAGAAATGAGGGTAGGTTAATTGTTTCCTGTCATTTTGTTTAATTTTCACTGAAAGGCAGTCTGAGTCTGGGGTCCCCGAGGACACTCTTTGCATTTCCCGAGCTTCTGCTCGGACAGAGCCAATTCCCCAGTTAGTCCAAGCTGCTCTCTTTGTTGACTTCATGGATTGCTGATGCTCCGTTGCTTTGTCACCTCAGGGTTTTTTGTTGTTGTGCTGCATAATCCACAACATGCCCATGGCTCGGTTTACAATGTAGAATATGATGGGTTTGCAAACATTTTGCCATAGATGTTGGAAAACCACACACACTTTGCCATGAGCCTCTGCTTGATAGGATTTTGCCCCAGGGAGTCAGATACTGGAGGAGTGTGGTTGTTATTGATTTAATATGGAATAGTATTACAGTCTGTGCTTTCTCAGTGGCGATAGTGATGGTGGGAATCCAAATATTTCATATTTCTGAGGTGTTACTTCAAGGTCAGACTCCCAACAAAATGCTGAAAGAATCTCTCTTATTAACCAGGCAGACTGACTTAGATCTTATTTATATCAGTGGCTTGTGGGACTCGTCCATCTCACCAAACCCTGCTGGATATAACACTGTTTGCAATCTACTTAAATGAAAGCAAGATATTCCTCTTGATTCTGCCGGGCTGGTGACCCTGAGTGCATGTTGTACAGCTGCCAGTGCCTCGTGCTTTCTCCAAATGCTGCCATCTTGATGACATTCTTCAGAGCCTGCTGCAGTTTGGAGATAAGGAAGTGAGGAATAAGGAAATCTGTGCTTATTTGGGATTCTGTTGTAAAAGTCTGGCCAGCTCTGCGATTGAGGACAGACACCTTCCGGCGCACATTTTTCATTCGGTGCCTGATCTCTGCTTGAGTGAGGTAGCCTATTAAGGATGCTCTTTTTATGTCATTCTGAACACATAAATATTAATGTCATCGGACTTCCATGTGCTCCACCAACGAGATGCTGCAGTTCGCAATAAAGCCATTATGACTGTTAGGACGTTAGTTTTTCGTCAACCCCCATCCTTTACACACTCCCTTCCCCCTTTCATAAGACTACTTCATCAGATCGTTGGCCTCGATCAGTTTGAAAGGTCAAAGGTCACTTGATCACTGGGGGCCCTCACATCAGATCGGATCAGTGCACTTGGCTCCTGGTTGAAGGAATGAATTCATCCGCACTCATCTCCCTGGACATTTTTTCCCCATTTAGCATTCAGGAAGGGGGATGGTAAGAAGAGTAACAAGGTGGGGACAAGAGGAGACAAAATGTGGTGGCAAAGAGAGCATTATGTGTCCTCATACTCTCAATAAACTCTTTAATAGCCAAGTATGTCTGTGTGCGCTCACTGAAATTTTGCGGGAGATGATGACCAGTTGGCTGGAGGAATGGGATGTGTGTGTGTACTGTATGTGTTGTATTTTTTTGTGACAGCTGACTTCTCTCTAAATCAGTGACATCAAGGTTGTGCTGCAGAGTGGCAGCAGAGCGGGAAACAAATTTGAGACCACAGTATTTCCCCTGACGCTCTGGCATGTCATTAACATTATTAATCTGTATGTGGGGATGAAGCACACTGTGTGATCCTGAACATGTGGGCGTCTGTGCACGTAACACTGCGCCCATTTGTGTGTGTTTATGCTTAGGTGCGCGTGTGTGGGTGGCTCTCGGTGGGAGGTTAGTCTTTGACACCCTTTTAGCCGCCACACCCCCCTTAAACACACCCACCACATGCCATGCCAGCTGCAGCTGTTGTGCCTCAATGCTAGAGATGTAGAAAATTCCTCTCGCTCTGCAATTAGAGCTGCAGATTGCTGAATAGCGCACATTGCGATGTCCTAAAATTGCACTTGGTCCCCTTTCTACACCCAAGAACACTGAGTAAATAGAAACTGATGAGGGCGAATCATGAATAAACTGGGCCCCGTCTGCCTCCAAGTTGACAGATTGTGTTTTGTGCAAGCTGCTCCTTGTGATGTGCTGTTACCCCGGTTAAAGAAACCAAAGGGTGGAAAAAGGCCTCATTGATGGGGTGGGTTTCTCACGCCTGACTGAGAATGTTCGCCTTCCATCGAGTCAAGTGGTGCATTGTGATTCAACCAAAGAAATGCAAATATATAGAACAGATGTACTATTTCTTTTTGCCCATTTGTCGGCAGAAGTAATCCCTCACTCCGGCGGAGATTGTTTTGGGTGCACTCTGGGTGCAAGACTAAAGTGTTAACAAGGGAAAAGCCATGTCACCCTGGCACATGTGATGGCTGCCCGCCATTCAGAGTCTTTTCTCAATAAGGCTAGATGCTCAGGGTAGATAAATGGAGGCTTTTGTGGCCTTTGCCAGAGGGAGAACCGCACAATGAAGGACACACACGGAGCAAGGTCTTTTCCAGAGAAAACAGCTAAAAGCAGCATTTCTGCACTCCCTCCTCCTTTCCCTCTCTCTCACTCCCCACTTCACTTTCTCCTGTCTTTCACTCTTACTCGCTTCCTGAATCTTTTCCTCCTCCGTGAGAACTGAAGCTTGCTCCAATAATGTTTCCATAAACGGGCTGAGGGAATGGAAATAACTCGGACCATTTCCCATTGCCTCCGTCTATCCACTCTCCCCCGGCTAGCAGTGGCTTTACAGGGCCGTGGACAGTACTTAAGCACACTTCCCCTTAATGATGCACAGTGTTTTACACTGCTCTGAGCACCAGCAGAGTGCACATTTAAGGCATCTCATGCGCCCCGGACACAGCAGCCTTAATATAGCTGTGCTGCTGCTACTTCATCAGGCATTACCAGGCCCCTTCACCAACTGGACTGCTTTGAACAGAATGGAGGTCAAATTGGTCTTCTGCCTGAGATTTGAAGTACCATTGTGCATCCTTCAATATGGCCAGGAGACACTGGCTCAGAATAACTAGTGATTTTATCATCTCTTGTTATTCAGGTTTTCTCCCTCCTCTCATTATGAGTCATTTTCCTTCCAGTATAGCCATTATCTCTCAGTCCCTATCTTTCCAATCTCCTATTTGTCTTTCCCTCTTTGCGACTTTGTGTTCTTAACTGTCACAATGTGGCTGTCTGAGGTTTTACATGTGCATTTGCATGTCGGTTGTTGCCTACATCTGCGGGCCATCGTGCCAGGACTGGGCAATCTCTCATGTGGGTGGCTGCTCTGGGAACAGATGTTTTTGATGCCACTTGTAGGGGAAAAGCTTTGAAAGTGACTCCATAAAAGAGATGCCAGCTGCATGACAAACCAGGGCTGCCTAGTTCTCAGGAATTCTGTCGGAGCCATTTCTCTCTCTGAGCTCTGGTAACTCAGCCTGTGGAGAATAAGAGGAGTTTTCACTTAATCAGACTGTTCCCTTTGGAGAGCTTCATTAATTACAGGAGGAAGTAGCTGCACTGCAACATATGCTCCAGATGGCCACAGACTAAACTATGAAAAAAATAGCTCTATCTTATTGTTGTTGTTATTTTGGTATCAACATCCTGTAAAATATTCTGAATACATTCCTCTTTCCTCTCTCCTTCTTGTTGACTCTCAAAAACCACACCTACAGGTCGATACATTTACAAGTGTATCTGTTGTCAGACTGCTTGTTTGTTTGTTTGTTTGTTTGTTTGTTTGTTTGTAGTGTTGCTTTCCACTTCTCTAGCCAGCCGTGGCGCAGGCATCTGGCATCCTATATGGTCATCGAAAAGCACTGGCAACTTTGCCCACACTGCAGTTAACAATATGGTTTCCAGTCTCAACTTTCCTTTCCTTCCTCACTGCCTGCTCCCTCTGCACACATTCGTAGAGCAGCACCCCTGATCTGGCATCCAGCACTCTCTCTCCTGCCAAACTTCCAATGAAAAGCAGCTCACAGGCCAGTGATTATTATTCACGTGCTAATTTTAGCCCCGGCAATCGTCAGAAAACCCTTATTATGCGCCCTACGGACGAAGCACGTCATCTGTGCTGCACACAAAATGTGCTGAGCCGGAACTATCGGTGTCTGCCAACTTTTGCCAAAGTATAGTTTGGAGGTTGTTGGTGGTAATGCTGATACTGCCTCAGGAGTTTCTTTCTAATCATATGTTCATAGGTAATGAAAGAGCTTAAGTGCAAAATATAAACAAGACTTGGATAAGCACTTGTGAAGACATCCTCGGTGCGCCGGTGGCGATGTTGCAGTGTTCAAAAATTAATCCAAAAGTTTGCTTTGCAGTGTGATAACAGCAACAGAAATTAAGTTTACTTTATCTGGACCAGTGACAGAATGTTTTCAGAAGTGGTTCCCAACTTGAAATGATGCAATATCAACCAGTTGCATTTGTCTCTGGGTATTTGCCGGAGAGTAGTTTCCTTATTTTGTTTAAATTTCTTGACCCCCAAAATCGAGAACAACTCATCTCTTGATTCATCTTTTCAAAGACTCTTTATTTAGTCCAAATTTTTCATTATGCTGCCTGTATTGCTGTAAACTCTGGAACAATGTGTCTGTCCCTGTATTCACCCGATCACCACTCATCTCTGTGCTGCTCTCTGCTCCTCTCCTTTCCCTCCCTCAACTTTCCGTCTTTGTTCAGAAGGGAGGTCTGCTGTCACTCAAGGCTGTCATATGCAGAAAAAAGTTGCCTAGCAACAACATGGAGGGATGCAAAGCCGCTGTTTACTCTCCACCCCCTCACCTCATATGCCCACTACCCCCTTCCCGTTCACTCCCTTCCTCTGCCGTCAAGATGGAGTGGCATGGGGGGGATAGTGGAGGCAGCTCAGCCTCCTGCTCTCTGATGAATCCAGACAACAGATAGAACAAACTGAGAGGAGGAGAGGAGGTGGAGAGAGAGAGGAGAAGGGGGGCGTCTAGGGGAGAAGAAGTGACATTCTGAGATGCTGTGTGTGCCTGTTGCCTGCCAGCTGCTTTTCCTCCTTCCTCTCTGCAGGAGGAACAGGCCACTTCCCTTAACAGCTCCTCTCCCACTCTGCATAACTAAGGAGAGACTGGTCTTGCCACAGCATGCCATTATCAGCAGGACTAAAAATACTGGACAGCAAATGTATCACATGCCTGGCTATTGTCACGCCCTCGTGAAAGAGAGCTCAATCAAAGTGGATACAGGTGCCTTTGGTTCTTGGTGGACTATCAAATCTCCCTTGGTGGGAGTAATCAGGCAGAAGCCCTTGTTCCTCATCACATTGAGTTGTTTTGACTTGTTTAGTACTGTAATTATGAAGCAAGCCTCAATGGCTTCCATACTACCACACTGGCTGTCCATAGAATGACAAGAGTCCCCCTCAAGGTTGTTTTTCAGAAAGAAAAGGCTCCACTGCAGAGTTATAATACAGTAAGAGCACATGATTTAACATTGTGCTCAAATCTTCAAGACAGTTTTGAGTGTTTATGTACAGTGATGACACATTGCACAAGTAGCGGTTTACGATGAGTTTTGACAGGATGTAATCTTATAATCTCTATTAACATATATCTGCATTTGTAGGCAGAGTCTGAAGGCAGTAGGACAGATTTTGGTAGTGGAAGTGTTCTGGTTTCCATTTGTAGTCCGAGTAGTATCACATCAATTTACACATCTCTGTTGTTGTATTTAAATAAAATCAGACACTGAATAAGACAGCAAACGAACACAGTTTCCAAAATGTCAACTATTCCTTTAAGCCAGTAGTATATTAAACACACAGCTTATTTCAACTACACAAGTCAAGTATAATGCTAAACATTTTAACTAATCCAAATTAGATATTCTAAAAAGAGGCTTACATGACAGAAAAAACTAGAAAAATGTTGAATCAGCAGAAACTTTGTGTCTGACTAAATATTCCCATTGTCTATGTAAATTGCTATCTGAATCGAAAGGTGTAATCGAAATTACACCTTAAGTGTCACTAGCATTGTCTACCCTAAAAGTTCATTCTCACCATAGTGTCTTACAGGACAGTCTGTATATTTCATTAAATCAGTCAAAACTGCACGTCATTTGAAAGCTGAGCTGTGAAAGATGTTTTTTCAGTGTTTGTGAATGTAGGTCGTTTTGCATGTGTATCCGTTTGTGTAATGACTACCCTTGGTATGTAAATTACCCATCAGACCCGGACGTCCATGTGCGAACGAGCAGTGTTTGTGGGACTGTGTGTTTCTCCACAGGCCGGGCTGCACATGTGTGTAGGCTGATGAATAGTTTGTCTGTTTTCTGGGATGCAGTGACAAGAACTCTTAAGTGTTACCTCCTGGGGCTTCCCACTCTTCAAATAAAACCCTTTCCTTCCCCTCAACTCGAATCAAAGCTGAGAACCTGCCTGCAGAGGCTAGATCAAAGCTGAATGTGGCACAAAGAACCTGCACTTGGTGCCATTCATTCAGCTTGATTAAAGTCTGTCATTTCCTGTCATTAACATGTTCCCACCTCCAACCAAAAACAGACAGAGCAAAGCAGTCATCAGGAAGTGGTTAGAGTGACACTGTTTTAGTGTTTTTTCAATTAAGCTCCCAGAAACTCAATTATGTTGCACTATACAAGAGGAGAAATATATCATCAAAAGTCATTTACTTCACGGAGGTGTTCTTTATTTAGCCTTTATGTGCCATAAGAAGGTTAGAAATAACTGGCTATACTATATAAAAGGTATGATTGTGGAGTGGGTTAATAACACCACAGTAATGATGTCTGTGTGAAAGGGACAGCCGGCAGGACAAGATCCTGGGCAGTATGTGTATGACTTTTGTCGGTGTGTTATGTGTTGATCCTCTACGTGTTTTGCTTCCGTGGATGTTCCGTATCATAGCAACCAGTGATATGCTGCAGAGCATATTGCTGGTAAAATCGACCAATCAACCAGAAAGTGTTATCCTATGTTAAAAGTACCTTGCTCAGAAGGTTTCATTGGTCTGGTCTCCATACCCAAACTCATGGCAGGGCCATGACACACCAAGATGACCTCAAACAGCTAGTGTCAACAAACAGCAACTGATCAAACAGTTAATGATGGCTTTGCCTAATGTTGCCTGACGTCTTGTTGATTTTGACCACCACAAAGACTACAGCTCACAGCCAGCTGATCTGCACTTGCAGAAGAAGAACCCACTACTCAGGGGTCTGTATATGCAATCAAAAAGAAAAAAACATACTAAATTTTTCAACAGATGAACTGAGAATATGTCTGCAAAAAAGTTGAAAATGTTAAGTTTCTGGCACAGGCTGTTAAGCTGAGCAAGTTGTTGTTTCCACCAGTTGTGTTTGAGTTTTTTGTGGTTGTTTAGCTTGTTCTTCTCCAGGCAGGATGCCAGTACATAGCAAAGCACAGCAAGCCTTTACATTGTCAATTGCAACTCCTAAATCGACCACTTACTTATTATTTCCCACCACGCAGGCGATGAACGCACATGACTGTTGGTGGTCAGCTTGCTGTCAGTGTAGTCTTTGATGCGCTGCCTCTCATCTACTGATAAAAGCTGCTCTTGAACACACTGCAGTCAGTCTTTGTTGGTGCCAGGTCTTTGGCTCAGTGTGTGTTGGCCCTTAAACCCACAGCTGTTTGCAGTGAAGCATCGCAGAGTGCCGTCCTGCAGAGATGAACTCCGTTTTTAATAAATTTTTCTTCTTGCTCTTACAACCCTCACAGCCTCTCGCCTCCCTACATCCCTCCTTTCTGTTGCTCTGGCCTCAGCTAAAGGTAAAGATATGCAGGCTCAGCATATGGCATCTGGCTCGAGGGATTATCAGTTTTGAAAGACGGGCAATTCCCCCTCTCTGGTTGGGTCTTTCTCCTCTTATCTTAGTGTGTTTAAGGTGGTCATGGTTGCTGACTCTGTTTGTCAGACAGACCTTTGTACCAAGCTCACAGGGTAGGGAACAGATAACTGGATCCCTCCATCTCCCGTCGCTCCAAATGTCAGCCATCGCTACAAACTCGGAAGGTCACTGGCTTGACCTGGGCATCTTTTCCCCGGGAACAATAGTTTTTCCCCCTCTTTTTTCTTGTCCTTCCTGTCAGCCGGAGAAGCTCTGAATGTCATGGCCCTCCCCATCCCCCTCATCACCCCCCACCCACACAACCACCCACCAACACAACCACCTACTTTCCCTTACATATGCTAATTTCTCAGTCTCATTCATTCTGTTGGTGGCTTTGTCACAGGGGGAGGGAGAGGGTCGTGTGCATTAAGAAGCAGCTGTATGCATTTCACTAAATTGACTCCCCGATGGCTGCCAGACTCGTCCTTATTTTACTCTTTCCTTCTTTTTCTTCCATCTTTCTCCATTTTCTCCCCAAACTAGTTGTTGGATAAAGGAGCAGAAGGAAGGGTTGCTGTTGTTTATTTTAGAGGCTTTCTGCTGTGAAGTGTGGCGGATATCTCTCAACAAGTGGCTGATGGATTTAATGCACTTGGATAGCATCTCCACAGTGGGCTCATTATCACTGTAGCTCACAGGGCTTTGAGTCCTCTGCCCTCAGGATTTATGGCTCTGATGCAAAGAGGACTCTCTTAATCAGGTAAGCATGGCAACTGTTGATTCCTAATGTTGGCTTTCATGTAACAGCCTCATAGGAACGAAATGTAAAGGCTAAATAATGCATGTTGTCCTCAAGTTTGCTTGCATTTATGATGTGCATTCTGTAAAGTGAGGAGAGTCTTGTTTTTAGACAATGGTATGTTTGAGTGGTCTAGCCTGTGGGGTGTATCGCAGGAGGAATTTGTGAGTGTGCGTTTCTGGCAGACACAGCACAGAAAGTTCTTGTGGGGTGAATAAACCAGTGATTCATCTGTGTATCTGTTCTTACTCCTGTCCTCCCTACCCCTCACATCCTCCGGTTGACTAAACCTTATCCTGCGTCAGCTGTGGAGCCTCCAGCTGCTGCCCAGGAGTCCAAATTGTCTCTCTTATGCCAAATTCCTGTCAGCATCCCCAAACCAAGTGTGAAAAACAAACTTTGAAGGGCCGAAGTGAGTAAAAGGAGGGAATGATGCTCCATGGTGTTGACGGGCTCTGAGGTCGCTCTGCTGGTCAGCACTTCTAAACGCTGCTCCCTGAATGATGTGCATGAATGTGTTTGTGCATTAGTGTGTCACTTCTCAGTCTTTACACACACAGCACTCTCCTCGTCTGCTGCGCCGTTTCGCAGTGATAATGTGACAATGTGGACTCTGACTGACCTCAGCAGAGGAGCAGAAGCACGGATGTTCTCAGAGCTTTCGATCTGAACTCCTCGCAACTCTTTTAACAGCTTCCCTTTTGCGAGATGAGAGCGCTCTTCTCACCATTTCTCTCCTTGTTTTCTCTCTCTCTTTCCTGAGAGAGTGCACTCTGCTGACAGGCTGTCATTGGTATGGAGGTTGCAGGGTAAGCAGCAGGCTGCTGGGAAGCAGCAGAGGGGGGATGTGTGCTGATGGAAATAGGTGGTGGTTTATTCTGGAGGCCTGCTGGGCCACATCAACCCTGTACGTCCCTTTCTGTCTCACCAGAGCAGTGAAGGCCGGTGTGGCTAGGCCAAGTTCGGGGGACAGATGGTCCCTTTTGGAGAAGGGCCACAGCACAGTGCTCTCTGTTCGTGGGGCTCCACTGGAGCAGCCAAGAACAAACACGGTCTCCTTCTGTTGGGAACATACAGAAGCTTCAGTCTGTGAGATCTGAATAGGCCGTGGGAGCGACATCCAAAACTATGCATGTGTGTCCAGGGTGCGATACTAATGCTGGTTGCTACATAACATTACCTGACATACAGCTAAGTGCTTCGTGATAGCTTCATAACACGGTATTCCATTAGTCATATTAGTCTGTAGTTATTAATTTTGTATCAGAATGGGGACTCTCTACGTGATCGTTCGCCAAATTTACAACCTCATTTAAATCTTTTAACTCACTGCATTATGGGTCCCTTGTTTGCCGCAGTGCTTGTTCTCCATCCTCATGTGTATAAACAAGGAAAATCTGTTGTCCTGCCTAGTTTAATTCTCAGATCACCCTGAAACAACTAAAGGACAATGGCAGTGTGCTGCCTGGCAGGCGCTGGGCACGTAGCCAGCTGGCAGGGCAGCAGGGTAGGAGACTCCCAGTTTCAGTGGAGCCAGGAGGAGGCCTGCCTCTCTCCCGCACTACCTTCATACAGCCTGCACTACCGCTACTGTGCTGTTTTTATGTAAGTGTCACTCCAGCTCAAGAACAGGGGCTCTTTTCTTTGCAAAAACCTTCACTGCATAGCTCACCTTGTCAATGTGATTATTTGAAGCTACCATCAGTGCTTTGTTTGTGGTTAAGCTCCCACTTGACGGATTGCTGTTAGTAATTATGTCAATCTTGGCATGGAAAGGTCGTCATTCCAGAGCTGCATGGGTAATTTTATATTTATCAATGTCTGTCATCTTAATGCATTATCTGACGTTGGAATTTAGAAACATGAAAACTGCAGGACAAGGTGTGTTTCATGTTTGCATTAGAAATACTGTTAGAAATGTTGAAGGATTGAAGGATCTGCCTTTGCCAGGCCTTCCAATAATCGACAATTCAAGTGATTTCATCGTTACAAACAAGTTTCCAATGAGTTTAACATCAGCTGGTTCACACACCTGTGATCTTTTTCATTTGGTGTAAGGTGGTCATAAAACTCGGTCCATCTTTTTTCTTGCCTGATGTTCAGACCAAATTTCTTAATATTATCAAGTTTTTAGTCTTGGCTCACACAAATACTGAAGTTAAATTAAGTGAACATTGTCAACAACCTTCATCACCAAAAAAGCAGCAGTAAACCGGTTAGACGGTTCACATGAAGGGGACCCCAAGGAGGCCGAAGAATATATCTCAGTTCTCTTGTACTGTGGAAAAGGAGGAGCAACTGGTGGAGTTATGGAATGAAAAAAAAAATCTATGTTTAATTTGGCTATATGATCCCCCAACACACAATTATTTTAGCATGAGAACTTAATTTTAACCTAAAAACATCCCCACAGTCTTCTCCCACTAATATAGCACAGCTAACCAATGGAGGCTGGTGGCAAATTGAAGGGACAAAATCCAAAATGTAAAGTTTATACGCAAATGTAGTTCATCTTTATAGATTATATCGATGCCGAATTGACAGCAATACTGTCGACATATGACACCTTTTAGTTTGGGTTTCTGAAGTTATGTGATTTTGTGGAGACATAAGGAATTGTTAAAACTTCACATTTCTTGAAGGGAGTTTGGCATACCATATTACACCAGGAGCAGGCTGGGAAACGACCTCAAAGGGAATCAAGTTGTGGTCTTGCACATAGTGACCCTGCAAGATCCACAGTTTTTGTAAAATCTATAGGGTGTCAAGGATTTAGTCTGTTAAAAGTATGTTCAAAGATTATTCAAAGTCTTCTGGTGTATGGTAGGCATTAGTTATAACCAACTGATAAGAGTTGTGTCTCTTAAATCACTTTATGAACATCTGTAGTGGATATTTACTGAGCATATAGCCTGCCAAAACACTCCTGACACGCTAATTGTTTTAGAAGCAAAAATGTTGTGTTTGAGCCCTTCGCATGCATAGCTTCAAAACATTCTGCAGTGCTTCAAAATACAATCAATTCCTTTGTGAGACACAATTGATGTTTCCAGAGAAACAGAGGTGAAAGTTATGTGCCTTCATGTTGCTTGGATCAGTATACACATAATTGGATTTACAATGACTCTCCCTTCCTCTATTTCTCTGGCTTCGACACAATCGTGGAGTCTCAAACCACTTTCTACTGGCAGATCTCTTTTCTTTGTCTGTGACTCAGCATATGGTAGATATTATGAGATTTAAATGTGTGCAGGAAATGAAAAGAATTTTTACCATTTTGCAGTTTCTGTTGGGTAAATACTTACTGTTCCCTGAACCAAGTGAAATGGAGTCGGATCACAGTTGACCCCTGCGCTTCAGACATTCCAGATGGAGCTACTGCTAGCACGAAGCGGAGCATACTCGGGGGGGGTGCAGCGGTGTAGGAAAACAGACTCATGTTCATATAAGCTGCCTCCACGATAAGACAGCAGCTAGAAATAACCACCAGTCTGAACTGCAAAGTCTGTGGCAAAGCAAACAGCTATCTTTTGTTTAATTTTACACGTGAGAGCACAACTGTTGACAGATGAGGTGTGGCGAGATGGCTGTTGGAGGGCAGCGACCTCGGGTTGGCTCTGTAACCACAGGAGCAGATATCAGTTTCTAGCATAGCTACATCTCTGCAGCGTCTTGTATTCCAGCTGTCTCATATCTGCGGAAGGCTGTTCAATTTTCCTGGGCTGTTATGGAAGCATTGAAGTCTTATTCTGGTATGAAGCCACTTCCTTTTTGCAGAGATTCCTGTCTGGTCTTCTCAATCCAAAAGTTTTTGAACTCAAGTTTTTTTTTATATAGATCAAAATGCAGACAGAGTATGAAGAGTTTACTTTGAAGTTGCGCTCGTGCCAGAGGATAGAGTCCTGGACACACTGCAGTGCTTGTTTGATCGAGGCTGTGTTCTCTATAAGTCTGTGCACCTGGGGCACTGACAGGGCATTAGTGAATTTGGGCATTTCCCACAGTGCATTGTTAAGCCCAGCGCTGGGGGGAATGATGAGACGATGAGGGTACATGTTTACTCTGTGCTGTCTGACCTCCTTTTTTATCTCCTCTACTGATTGTTCTTCTGCTGTTGGGTCAACTCGGGTCTGTGTGCGCTGAGATGTAAACAGAAAGCCTTTAATCGTCTCTTTGCTCCTGCAGAAGCTGCCTCTGTTCAACCCCTCTCTTTTTAAAAGCACAAACTCTTGTGCACACTCTTGTCCTTTTATGTGTTCTTTTGCTCTATATCCACTCTAATATGTTTTTTTAATGCATAACTGCATCTACATTTGCACCTAGGGTCCAGTATGGATGGAGATTATTTCTAAAATGGTGTTAAAATGCTTGTGTGTATTGAGATCTTTCTCAATAAAAACACCATATTAAAATGAAAACCTATCAGTGTGGATGCAGTCTTGGTCTCTGCTTCTGTCGCGCCAATCTCAATGTTGGCATGAGGTCACTGTGTGTGTTTGTGTGGATCGTGTCAGAATGGTTAGCGGTGTTGATGTGACATGTCAGCTTGAAGGCACAGAACACACATACACAGTCTGTCAAATAGAGATGAGACTGCAGATGAGAAGTAAAACATCGAGGGACTAGTTGTACATTGAAAAAAACAGAAATGTCACGTTGTCTCAGGCGTTATGGCAGGTTTGCAGCATGTAAAAAAAGTCCTGCACTGGGCTTGATTGATGCAGTGTGTGCAGGCATCATTTTGAGGCAACTTTGAAAGAAATCCATGAATCCCATGAATAAGTTTCAGGAATACACAAGGATCTACTAAGACCATTGTTGTTTTTTACACTGACAGCTGGTAGAAAGTAGCAGGGTTTTTAGCTGAATTTATCAGCTTTCATGATGCTTAAATTAGACAAAAAATATTGGTAATGTACTGTAGTGGACCACAGGTACTTGCAGTTATCTGTTCCTGAATCATGGCCTAAATATATAAAATACAGAATACAGGAAAAAGGTGTTTGAATACACTTCTAATGCAATGAATTAAATGCCATTAAGGTTACTTACTTAGAGTGTTTATTTAATTGTGATAATGTGATGAATAGGCGAAGGTTTTAAATGAAACGGGTCGCTTGTTTTGGCACATCATAAAAGCGCCTGGCACACCTCACTGGTATCCCTCCTCTGGTGTTAGAAAAGAGCGACCTCTCTATTCTCTCCTTGTTTGGTTTAGGGAACAAACATGCTAGCTCCTCGTCTGTTTTTTGTCGTTGTAAAGCAGTACTAGGGCCACTTCTTCTAAATCATCTTGTCCCTCCTGTAACATAAGCTGTAACTTTGTAAGCTGCATCTGGAGCTTGTGCATCTGTTCATTTAAACCGTCAGGATTTCTGGCTTTATGTCTCTGCAACTTGCAAATAGCACCCTTGTGTGTGGAGGGACAGACCTCCAGTCACACCCAGAGCTGTGTTCAACCGCCTTTGAGGACATGCCAAATCTGACTTCAGATTGAGTATAGTAGAGCTCATAATGATAGAAATAGAGTGAAGTGAAGGTTTGGTTACGTACAGTCCCTATCCTCTCTAATGGATGATGCTGTCAAGTTGCTGCTCATCACAAGTTAAGTATTATTTTTTAATTTTGTTGCTTATTACTAATGCAACCCCACTTAACCTAAATACATTTTGGCATCTCTGGTTGTTAAGTTCTCACCCTTGTGAATATTTGTAAAGGATAACAAGGCTGGATATGGTTTGCTGTTAGTCTCCACATATCAGACAGCTGGCTGGAACTCATTTTACTGGTTTCCTTACCTCCCACTGAGGGTGTGACCCTCCATTCACACTGGCCATTAAAATCTCAGCTTTACTCCCTGCAGGCAATATTGGCACATCGGTGTGTTCAGCTGGTGGTCTGACCACAATAAGAGGGGGCGGAGCTAGATGATTGGGTTCTTACCGGCTCAGATATGGGGAGTTATTGCTGTGTACAGGAAGGGGTGGGTTTCAGCCATTAATGGCAGGGCTTTAGCATCACTGCTAATTTGTGTGTCAGCTGGTGGGAGATTCCTCCCTGTTGTGAGGTTGAATTGTGCAAGCAGCAGATGAAAGAGGAAGACGTTGAATGGTGCATTTGGTTTTCTTTGGTCCATACTTTAATAGACTGTGTGAGCTGTGGTGCACACACACACAGCCTTAACAAGTGTCCTTTCTGGTTCTGGAGGCACTTGGGGAAGATGTTATGCTGGGTTTCCCAGGCCCCAGTAATGAACTCTCAAGGATAACATCACCCAATTAATTGGTTCTGTGGTTTAATTGCACGGTTTGGCAAAATTCCCATTTTTTTTTTCTCTTGCCCGCTCCACCAGTTTCACTTCTCTTCTTAACCTCACATTCTCTTTTGCTTTAACCCAGTTAAGGTAAAGAATCGCTCCAGTGAAGCAGAAACACGAGTGTTTTCATCAGATAGGAGATGCCCGTGTCTGGTTGCAGTCATACACCCACACTCCTCCCTCCCTGTCTGAAAGTGTGATGAATTTAATATCTATCTTGCCCAAAACCACTGCATACTGCCTTCCAATTCCCACCGCAAGGTTGGAACAGCTGCTCTCAATAGAGGATTGAAAACAGAGCTCCCACGTTGTTTTAAATCAACTCCTCGGAGGACGAAACACTAAAACCGTGTGCAGTGCAAATTTGATTGTATTTGAGTGTGATGTGACATGGAATGTGATTCATTGTTTTTACTGCGAGTTTATTGAGGAATCAAATGGCGGGCGGTGAAGCATAAGCAACATGCCTTCAGGTTTGTTTGCTTTCCGCTTGGATTTCTTTCCTTCCTCTGTGTTAATGATGAACACAGTGTGACACATCCAAATGTTTGACTGGCTGCAGCCTGTCAACACAAAACAGTAGAAGCCAGGTAACAAGGAACTAAAATAAATCAGGCTGTGAATGCACGGAGAGAACGGTATAAATATGCTCCACATAGTAGTGCTGCCTGACTCACTATATGATGAAGTCCATGAGCTGGAAAATTGGTGTAATCATCTTGGCCTCTAACCTACCTCGCACCCTAATTTGGCTGCGGGAGGAGAGGGTGACTGCATTGCAGCTTGGCCTCAGCTCTGAAGGTCGAGGCGTCTTGGGGATGAGGCCAGCTACTACTTCCTGCTTGCCGAGAACAGAGGAGCACTAATGTGGCTCAATTACACCAGGCTTTATTAAAGATAATTGGCCATAATCACAGGTTTATGTTCACCCCAGGGCTCGGAGCGGCCCAGCATCGTGGTCAGGGCTAAAAAAACATGTTTGACTTTGACCTGAGGTGCAGTGGGCTGGACACTGTGGAGGATGCTGTATTTTAGAGGAATGCAAACATTCAAGGAAGTTGAAAGTTTGAAAACAATTGAGATCCTCTAACTTACTGGCAGGGTTCCCATAGTCTTGAAAAACCTGAAAAAGTCATTGAATTTCACAATCACATTTTCCAGGCCTGGCAAAGTCATGGAAATTTGTTGTATGTAATGAAATTGTTACACTATTTTTTTCTGGATGACCTTGCATGTAATTTAACATAACGGCAAATATATTTTCCATAGTTGTCAATCTAACATTGCTTTAACCCTTTAAAACCTGAACAAGTTGGCTTGATTTCTTTAAAAAAAAAACATGGGAAGAAGGCAATTACCCAAGAAATTACCCAAAAATTAGCAAGAAATTATTAAAAAGTACAAGAAAATTACTTGAGAATTAGCACCAAAAAAGAAAAAGAAAGTATAAAAAAAACCCAAACGGGGACAAGTAAAAAACATGAAAAGTGCAAAAACATTTAACATTATTTTAAATATGTCAATATGATAATTATAGATAACGGTTTCCCAAGCTTTTTTCTTTTTTCCTTAAACATTTTTCCTATCTTAAAAAAAAAAAAAAAAACGTTCTAAATCTGTTAATTTTTTTGCAATTTGTGTGTGTGTTCCAAGTTGGTCATTACACTTTCCCCCATGTGTATGAAAGACATTTAACAATTTTTTCAGGGTTTTAAGATTTCAATAGCCTAGTTGTGAAAGCACCTGAAAGCAGCACAAGAAAAATGATGTTGATGCAGGTTTCAGAGGGTTAATCTGTGTAGGCATTTTGTTTATCATCATGTATGTTTCATCATTGTCTCTCTGTGTTCCTTCTCTCCCTTCATGTGTGCCAGCTAACTAAAATATGCTTAATAAAGTTTGATCTTAACGTGTTTGAGAAACACCCTGCAAGTGTGGCAAGACATTTTTTTTGTATTAGGGGTTCTTGAAAAGTCATGGAAACATTGTTGAAATGTGTGGGAACACTGTACAAGATGCTTTTGCTACAGCTTTGCCAGTATACTTTGCTGTGTTATTATGATATTTCGTGAGGTGTACCTGCAGAAACATACAGATAAATTGTGCCTTTAATGGGCAAACCTTGATATTTTGCTTGCATAATTGTGACTTCCAGGTGACTTCTTGCAATTTTGTCATATAATTTACTAAACCTTTGCAACTGTGACTAGTCTTTGTCGCACAGGATATATTTAAAAGGTAACCTTAGGTCCATGACAAGTGACAAGCTTGGCTTTTCAAAGAGTCACAGCTACTTGAAGTGGGCCGTGTTACCAACAAAAAAGGCACACAGAAGATCTAGATTCCTCTCAAGACTGTTTTTTAAAGGGCTTATTACATGGCCCTGCTTTTTGAGTGTACAGTATGTGCCTAATTTCCTTAAGTGCTGTCATCTCTGAGTGGAGTAATCTTAATAATGTTGCTTACGAAATGTGTTTGCAACTGGCATCAAATGGAGCTTTGGTGTTAATATATGCAGTGCTGTTTTGTAGAAGATCCTTGCATTGTGACTTAATTTACATATATCTCTTTTTTAAATTTACATTTATTTTCACTCTTAGCTCAAGTCGTTGAGGAGTTAAGCATTTTTCAGTGTGCCATATTACCCAGTTTGATCAATCAGATACTGTAAGCATGAGGAGAACTGAAAGAGAGCTGTAACCAACAAAAAGACAGTCTGCTGCTTTGTTGATGGGACTTCCTCTCTATGATCACAGCGACAGTTGTGTAGGAGTCCAAGAAGTGACTAATGAGAAGTCAGTCAGTGCAGTGAGTCTGTTGGAGTTTGCCGGCGTCACGCCGTGTGTCCTGCTCGGGTGAAATATCAGTGATAGTGAACTATTAATCACAGGATGGTGGACAGAACGTGTTCACTTTTCTGACAGCATATTAATATCAGCCGGGCCTTTAATCAGGCCACAATGTCAGAGGATTATTTTAAGACCTGGCAGAACGGCTGGGCCACTCCTCTCTGGAAGAGCCAAGATGAAAGACAGAATATCCAACATCAGAGACAGAAAATGAGTTCATTACTGTAATTAGGCCTCTCTTTTTCTCCCATCCCTTCTTCTCAACCCCCCCCCCCCATGTTCACCAGGCCTTGTGTCTTAAACACCCATAATGGTGATGCATTACTCCAGTAATAAAGGGCTGTTAGCAAAGCAGAACGCCCACCCTCCATCTGCTGCCTCCCTTTGCACACAGCCACAAAGACAAGGACAGAAAACAGCCTCCTTCAGGTCACACAGAAGATAGATTCTGCTGACCAAGTAGTCCATTGCACTTTCTATTGGTTGGGGGGGCGCAGGGGGGATGGATGTGGAACGAGACACGGTGCGACTGTGTTCATTAATCACTGTCAGAGGGGAAAGTGGCTAATAGACGGCAGGAAAGGGAAACACAGACCACCATGTTCCCTAGTTTATCCTGTTCTGTCCTCAACATGAAATAACGGCCAGCTAACCCTTTCCTGACCTCGCGTAGCAGCACAAACAGGGAGAGGCTAGTCAGTGTGAACATAAACAGACTAGTCTGCTTCTGTTGTTTAAACTATGTTGGAGGTTGAAGGCAAAACCAGGATGCAATAACACAACTAGAAGTGTGCTTTAAAAGGATGTAATAGTCCTTTTTATTGTAAGGTTTATGACTTGTTTTTTTATATTTTATTTGATGATATAATCCTGTTTTCTCCAAACATTCATCTTCGATTGTGTTCTTGGTTTGCCTGTGTTGACAGCATTACAACCCTCTGCCTTTTCTTTTTTTTTTTTTTATAGCTGCTCCTCACAGACTACTGTGAAAAGTAATTCATGCTGTTTTGTTGTCATGCATTGAGATTACAGTATGTCACTTTCTTTGTTCTTCTTGTTCTCAGTCATCCGTTAAAGCCTCTGTTGGAGTGTCACCATTGATAAAGCTGTTTGCGCAGGTGGCACATTTTGGCTGTCACTGGCTCTTATTGTGAGTGTGAAAGGACTGTGATCAGTCAACGCGTGACATTTGGGTGTTGGTCAGCAGACTTGCAACATAGTTACCTCTGCTGTCAATGTTACACATGGATGAGCAACAGAGAAAGACTTAAACTTAAAACTTAAATAATAAATACGTCCACTAGCAAGAGTGAAAGTTTAGAGTCATTTTTTTCAAGATTTTTCATTTGTTTTGGCAGCAGGATGTCTTGGGGTGATGGATATTTAGTGTTTAAAGCAGTGGAGGTCACGTTTCCTTTTTTTCTTTTGTCAAGTCATGACAAATCTACTTATTTAGACCTCATATCGTGGTAATTTTTCAGAAAAAAATGTTACATGGGTCCCTGCATAGTAGCATATTGGGGAACATGTATGATTCAAGCACCAGTCTAGGAAATTAAACTCCATTAGTTATTAAAGGAATATTTCACCTCAAAATTGGCATAACAATTACTCACCCTGTGTTACACTGACTTTGACATTTTTTTCACATGCCTCCAGGGTTAACAAAGAATCCAAAAAAAGAAGAAATTCTTGAAGAAATGAAGTCATAGAAGTTCACAATTAACAACAGAAAAACTATATCAAAATGTAATTTTACAAACTCTCACACAACTTGTGTAGTATAATCCAAGACTTATTTATTAAGTGGTATGATCAGTTTTCCCAGATACACAGCTCTTTCTTATGGGGAGCTGATCTAGAAGCGAAACAGTAATATTTACCTCACTGAACACGGACCTGCCTCGTTCAGTTAGTTTGTGTTATTTTGTGACTTTGGTGAATCAGAACTAACCTTATAAAACACCAAAGTCAGGAGCTCCTGTGTTCAGCCAGGTAAAATTACTGTTAATGTTAATGGAGTCTGGCTTTGAAGATGGAAATGGCTATCTATTCGGGAAGTATTGAGCATACGACTGGATAAATGAGACTGGATTGTACTGTATGAGTTGTGTGAGAGCTTGAAAACAGATGTTTTGATATAGCTTTGCTGTTGTTTAACGCAGACCCCTATAACTTCAATTCATCACAAGTTTTTGGATTCTGCATTCACTGTGGAGACATATGAGAAAAACAAAGTTTTCTTGATAAATTCAATAAAACACAGGGTGAGTACTTGATATACAAATGACCATTTTGTGGGTGAAGCATTCTTTTCATTTTTAGCATGAGAAGTCACTTTTGTAGATTAGAATGCACTGTTTTATGTAGAAATAATAAAATTAACTTTTTAACCAAATCTTCTACTTTGGCCCTTTTCAGACACAGATGTTGTTTATATTGAAAGTGATTAGCTCTGGCATTCTTTACTACACTACAACCCAACACATTTTCCATTATTCATCGGTCACCAAATGTAACGGACAAACATATTTCCCAGAACAGTGCTCATCACTACATTATGCATTCATATGACACAACACAATGTCTCACTGTCCTCTCTAAGCCTTTTCTAAATACAGTGACACTAAAATTTCCTGCTTGTGAATGAAGCTGTGTCCATAACCAGACCAATTTGTAATGGGAGAAAGAGGATTGTGGGTAGTTTGGCAGTAGACTGATACTGAGAACGTATCATTATCAATCTATTCCTACACATTTGGGTCATGCATGCATTAACCTGTGTTTGGCCTGGGCTTGAAGCACATACTTTCTTATTACTGTGTTTCCGAGTTATCCCGGGTGTATTTGGGCTAGTCTGGTGGCCTGTAGCTAATCTTGATGTGGCCCACATTTTCATCCCAAAATAGTTCACCCTCCTCCTCAACAGTAAAAGAGAAATGTAAACAGTTGTGTGGGAACAGAAGATATCTTATTAAAGGCCAGTGGACGGAACTGATGCAACTTCATGTCTCATGTTCACAGTAAATCCTTAAAAAGAGAATGGCTTTAAAGAGGGGGTGAGGATTGCAGAACGCAACCAGCTAACACTTCTTCCATGTGCTGAGAGTGACCTCCTGGTTAGGATTCTGTCGGCGTTCATTGTTCAGGAGGTTTTGTGGGGGGCCGAAACATCCACAAGAGGTCTCTTCCTCTCCACAACACACGGACCAGGTGATCAAAACCAGTTAAAACACTTAAAAAAGCAGTTTCATGTTACACTTTCTTGATTTTCCATCACTGTTTGGCTTGTTGCAGACAGGCTGTTAACCCAGCGCCTGCTAACGTATGCTCAGCTTTTTTCTCTGAGAACTTAACAATCTGACGTTCAAGTGGTTTTTAACAGGAGCTGTATTATCGACAGAGGTCTCTTCCTCTTTAAAACAAACAAACCTGGTAATTTTAACCGGTAAAAATCTTTAAATATAGCCTTTTATAAGGCTTATAGGCTTATAGGCCCCCTGAGAGACAAAGGTACGAATCATTAGTTGGAGACCCCTCAGTCGACTGAGATCTCTTAAAGTCAAGAAGTCCTTTTTTTGTCAGATAGTGTGCAGAGTACTTCTGAGGACATTTTGGTCTCTAGATGTAGCTGCAAAGTGAGCACTCTTTTTGGTACAGGAAGATGTGAACACAGAGGCAGCTGCTCAGAAGAGGACAGCCTTTGAAATAACATAATCTTCATCCTTCTGCATATAAGTGGTGAATTCAAAGCTCACATCATTGTCATATGATAAAGTCACTGTTAGATTCCATTTCTGCCAATATATTTCCCTGAATCTTACACACTGGACCTTTAACAGGGCTTCACGTCTTTGCCGAAGCAAAATACTGGCAATCCAGTGCCCTGTACTCTGCAATGTGGAGGGTTTACTTATAACTCATGGGGTTTTCACATGATTGCAGTAGTAGGAGGAATGAGGCACACCACCAGCCACAAAGAACAAGAAAAAAGCATTTAGGTCACTGTTGGAAGACTTGTAGTCTCTATTGTGGCAGGGTGTGGTGTGATCTTCAGTGCAGTAGTCAGTGTTTGGGGAGATGAACCCAAAGTAACACCTCAGTCATTTATTCCCACCTGACCTTCGACATACTGTATATCATGTGATGGGATTGATGAGACACAAGCTTCTTGCTTCCTCTTGAAGTTTGGCTTTCAGCTTCAGTATACACTGCAGTCTTTGTTTGTCAGCATCTTTATTATATTGCCCGTGTCGAATCGTTTTTTGCAGTTGATTGAGGCTATATGACCAACCCGGCGCCTTTCTAACAAAAGTCTACACATGGCAAAGAACATAAGGAAAGACTGAATAAAAATGGAAACCATGTGAGTTTGCTGAAATACCCAAGAGGGAACAGAGCCGCTTTTCAAGGACTAGCAGATTAATGTTTTCTCTCTCTTTCTCTTTGTCCTCAGATGTTCAGGTTAATGAACAAAACTGCTGGAATCAGCTTTTTGTCTGTTTATTTCCCCAGGTGAACAACACTGAACAAGTGGAAAAGAGTAAACTTGCAAACTTTCTTTTCTGTTGTTGTGGCAGTGAAGCTTATATTTTAGTGGATTTGTGGCTATCATATATATTATATTACATTTCAGTTTTTTATTTGTCATAGCCAATTTACCTCCTTGTTAATTTTCCTCCTAACCAACTGCATCAGATAAAAAGGCGGAAAGTGGAATTGGCGTTGAATATGCAAAACTATCCCTCCTGTATAATTTGCAGGCTCGATGATGCTGCGAGCGCTTGGATCAGATATTGGTACATGTGAACATTTAGCTGAACATCTGCCTCTTGTTGCTGTAATTTGCTTCACCGCCATCTGTTAGGCATTGGCTGGAAGCACCAACAAAGATATACATCTATCTTGTTATAAACCCATAATAGCACCAGCTATTCTCAAATACACTAATTAGCCATATTCGATGATATGCTCCGCATAGTTCCAAAAAACTAATGCAGCCCTACATAACCCTTAGTGGGGAGTTTATTACATGATAACAGGGATGCAGGCATTTAGGTCAGCAGGATCATCATTTTTATAGCTGAACTGAATGTGCCTTATTTTGGGGTCATTTTGAGGAATACAAACTGCTTTTCCCTATGATTTGAATGAAAATGTCTCAACCTTCTCGCTGGGTGCTAACATTTTCTTCTCTGTTTTTGTTCCTGTGTCACAGATCCAACTCTTCCAGCTGTCGTTCTGCATTGGCGGCACGCTGTGAGAAAAGACTCCACTCCGCTGTGCCTCAGCGCCCCTCAGACACTTGTCCTTGACATCCAAATGCTGCGTGTCGATCGTCGTGCCAGCCGCCTTCTGTGAGTTATGACGACGGCTGCTTCGTCGACTCAGGAAAGAGGCTCCTCCTCCGCTCACCAGTGAGCAAATCACATGATGTAATGAAGAAGGGTCCTGGAAGTCTGCTCTTCAAGGAGTCTGCCAGCAGGATATGAGTATTTTGAGCCCTGTGACGGATAACAAATCAAACCCCGTGGGAATTGTGGGAGGCCCAGAAGAGTACTCCAAAGTCATGCAGTCAGAGGAGCTATTCAACAGGAAACTCAAAGCCCTGAATGGTAGCATGGGACCACCAGCCCCAAACATGCAGGGGAAACCTGACGGCGCAGGCAAAACAAATGGTACTCCAGCCATGCCTAAAATGGGCGTCAGGGCCAGGGTGACAGACTGGCCACCAAGGAAAGACGGATGGGACGGACGGCCCTCTCCAAACTATCAGAGTGTGATACCAGTGTTTCAGAACGGCCAGCAGGAACATACAGTGGAGATACTGGAGCAAGGCGAAGCAGTCTGTCTGGAGGTAGACTACTCTGACAAATACACACTGAGTGACCTCCTCAGCCACTCCCCGCTGAAGGGTCTACATCCCATCCGCCAACGTAGTAACAGTGATGTTACCATTAGTGACATTGACTCTGAGGACATAATGGACCAGAATGCTGTCAATCCAAACACCGGGGCCTCGCTGCACCGTGAATACGGCAGCACGTCCTCCATTGACCGTCAGGGCCTAGGTGGAGACGGCTTCTTTACCATGCTTAGGGGCTACCGAGTGGACACCCTGGATCACCGTAGCATACCGCCTCTGGGTTTCCCTGAGTTGTTGCGCTGTGACGCCTCCCTCTCCCCCAGCTTGCAGACAGCAGCCCAGATCGCTCGGGGCGAGATAGTCCACATTCCAGGCTACGACTACATCGACCACTCTCTGCTCTACAGCCGGGAGCCGGAGAAATCCTTCATGAGGCGTCTTAAATCGGAATCATCTGAAACGTCTCTGTTCAGGAAACTGCGGACCATAAAGAGTGAGAGTGACGCCATGCGGCTCTCAATAGAGGATGACCGGCGACCACTCAGCTTTCAAAAATGCTTTGCGCACTATGACGTCCAGAGCGTTCTTTTCAACATCAGCGAGGCGGTGGCAAGCAGAGCTAACCTGAGCCAGAGGAAGAACACCACTACTGGGGCTTCAGCTGCATCCGCCGGACTCGGGCCTGGAGCCGGGGTGCCTGGAGCTGGAGCCGGGGCTGGACTTGGAGCAGGGACAGATGGCGGAGCAGCAGGATGTAGCAGTGGGAATGCCCCGTTGTTTGAGTCTCCACTCGGCAGCAGGGAGGACTTGAACCCCAAGGAGAACCTGGATGCCGACGAGGGGGACGGGAAGAGCAACAGCTTAGTGCTGAGCTGTCCACACTTTCGTAATGAGATCGGTGGTGAGGGCGAGAGGAGGATCTCCCTCTCCAGAGCCAACAGTGCCAACTATAGCGGGATGTCAGAAAGCTGCTCATTTGAATCATCTTTAAGCTCCCACTGCACTAACGCAGGAGTCTCTGTACTGGAGGTGCCTCGAGAAAACCAACCTATCCACAGGGAGAAGGTGAAGCGCTACATCATCGAGCACATCGACCTCGGAGCATACTACTACCACAAGTACTTCTATGGGAGAGGTAAGGAATGCTTATGATGAGTATAATGTGTGATTTTTGAGTTTACAGAGATGATACAGAAGGATTTAAACAACTCAGCGTCGAGGTTTATTAAACTTTCCAGGCCAAATCCATTTCCTTGAAACAAGACTACAGTCAATGCTGCGTGAGAGCGAGCTCCCAAATGGAACAGCCTCCGCACATTGGGTCAGATATCTTGACGGCCCAGTTATTTTTGTAGGACCAGATGAAATAAAGGACAGAACAATAGCAGGCTTGTGTTTGGTGCAAGGGTGTGTGTTTCACTTCCTCAGGAGAGGAGCGGTCATGTCCTCCCTGTGATATTGCCCTGAACCCCGCGGAGAAGCTGTGATTAGTCATGTGAGAAGCGAGAGGTGAGCGAGAGGGTGTGTTGCAGCTGTTCCCCGCGGGGGCTGCGGGGGTGTTAGGACCCCTCCTATGAAACTTTAGGGTCAGTAAAACTATGCCAAGGTCCCAGGTCCCCTCATTAAAGCACCTATGTGACTGACGCTGGAAATACCATGCAGACCCCGACCCATCACCGCATTATACATATCTGTTTTTCCCACTGTCTGTGTGCGCTGCTCTCAGCAGATTGAGTTACCCATTCTTGAGCCTCCGCAGAAAACAGCTGCTTCACCTTTCACACTGAGAGATGCCTGACCTTCAAAAAGAGACTGTATTAAAATATTCTTCAGCGTGACAGTGTGTAAACTAAATTGGGGCTCAGTGTCGCCAGTTAACAAGAACATTACAGATCCGCTCTGTTTTTGAGCTTCCTCTGATAATCACGTACCATGAAATGTTTCCTCACGTAGTGTTCGCTGCACACACAGCGAGTGTATCCCTGGTGTATTTGTGTTTTTGACCTCTTTTTGTGGCAGGCCGATGTATAATTGAAATGCCCCGTGTTGCTGTCAGTTTTATTTCGATGTTTGGTGTAGTTTTTAGGGAAGATGCTTTTTCTCACAGAATGTGGACGTAACCCTTGCCCTTTTTTCATGAGGTGTTTTATCGGAGAGACAAATCTTTCGTCACCTTTACTTTAACATTAACACGCGCACATAAAAAAGGGCGCACACACTCACACAGTCACGCAATCACATGGCCACGTGTCACCACTTTAGGGGAAGCTTTTATCAACCTGGGCTGAACATTGATCCCATTGATTGCCCGAAGCCCCCTTCCCTTAGCAACAGGAGTGTTTCTCCCCAGACTGTCCTAATGGACACAATGTTTTAGTCACACCCCTGGGGCAAGACTAGTCACACACAGGTCATGGCTGCTTATATACAGGTAGATGGTAACACATACAATAGGGGGTGAACCAGAGGTTTTCAGCTCTTAAGATGTGGATGGATAGGTTCTTGTGAGATCAGATCACTGGTACTGGGATGCTGCTTCATGTAAACTGGGCGCAGTGACCTGAAATAAAGTTTCAGAGCCACAAATGTAAAAAAACAAAAAAAAAACACTTAAGGCATTTCTGGAGTGTGAAGTGACAGGAAGATGGAAAAGAAGCGTTATTTGACATGACAATCAAAGTCATCCATTCTACAACCTTTGGCAAGCTGTCAGCACCAAGTGATGAGTAACAGTGACATGTTATAGAAATGTGTTGACAAAAGCTTTCCTCTGCAGTCAACACTGTCTCCCTCAATGTTGCTGCTGTTGGTATTCTGATGCCTATTGGCTCGGATGCAAAGAGACCACTCGGCCTCCTGCAACCATTTGACCTTATGCCCCACGGAGCATTTCCCCTCAGTCCCTGGTCCCTGACAAGCCGTGCATTCCACAGGCGGTTAACCCCGCATCGCCTCCATACAGTTAATTTATTATTCATGCTGATATGCACTTTGCCTTAACGTTAATGCCACACTGACAAGAATCAGCATATTAACATTGCTAGGCACGGCATGGATGCAATGTCAAAACTTCTGCAGGAATGCCTTTGCAGATGTCAGTGCTTTGAGTCCCTGCTGAGGTTTTGCTTTTGTTGTCTGCTGAATCCAGGTCTTTCTCCCCAGCTTTAGTCGGGATTAGGGGGTGTTTGCTCAAGGCACGGCTTTTTGTGTGCAAAGCTTGGCTCCTGTCCATGTCCTAAACACACACACACACAAACACACACACACACACACACACACACACACACACACACACACACACAACACAACACAACACAACACAACACAAATACTCCAACAACCCTTTATAGAATAATCCTGAGTACAGTGGAAACCTCTTAAAGTGATCAGGTCTGTCAGGGTCAAATTGATTACTATAAGCAGCTGATTATTATAGTCTTTTTTTTGCTTTTGGTTTATTTCTCATGCTGATTGCTTTTTTATTGGCATGTGAATGTTTATTACATGAATATGAAGTTATAAAGAGGACAGCTTTGCTTTGCTTCGGCATCAGGTGACTGGGCATTATTAATCCACCTCACGAAAGCGATTACAACCAAAAGTGCTCTCCTCATGCGCATTTTGTCTCCATCAGTAGCAGCCTTGACTGTTTTTATTGTCTAAGTAGGCTACACAATGTTGCTTGAGGAACAACAAGTTTCTCTGCTACATCTCGTTGGCTCCTTTACAGCAGCTTGCCATAAGCTTTGAGAAAACTACGTTGTTTTTTTTTAAATTAAGAAACAATAACTTTCTTTTACCCATTATGATATCAATGTCCACGAGGCACTGGCCTCAGTTAGCCAGCTATAGGCAGATAAATTACAGCAAGGCAAAGCATTATAGGACTTAATGTAAAAAAAAAAAGAATTATCTCAGTTTTAAAATATCTTTCTTTGTGTTTCGACTATTAATGGACTACTTGATAGATACCTCTACAATATTCTCATAAAGTATACTGTATTTTGAATGTATTTTGTTATAAATAGTTTCAAATTTCACACTTTTTATGTCAACAGAAATTAGTAGTGGTTCTTACTATGCTTAATTCTAATAAGACTGAAAGTCTAAAGCCCCGCTTTTGACCCCCCAAGTGTTCATTACATTTGTATTATACCCCACAATACACCTGATGGAAAGAATTAACTATGCATTGGCAATATTGAAAATGAAAAGGTATGCATCCTGGCAAGGAAATTTAGGAGGAATTCCTAGTATAGTTTGTCAGTTTTGTGTACACAGGAGAGTTGAGGGGGTTACCAAAAACATCAGGAGACTTTGTCTGAGCACTATGAATATCCCCAGGAAACTTCCTTTAGATCTACATCAGTGTTTGAGATGACATGGTCATGGATGAGTGTTGGATAACGTAAAAAATGGGTGACCCCCTGACAAAATTTGGAATCATCCTTAAGGGATAATAAATATTATTTCCAAATTTGATGCCAATCTGGCCTGTAAATGTCAACATGAATTATTTTTGATTGAATCGTTCAACTGATGGATGTACTGACCATCCAACATCAAAAACACCCTGCCACGATAATATTTCTAAATCATGTAAATCACTTTTTTTGTTCTGACCAATAGCTCATATACATAAATCCATAAATTGGTTTGTCAATTCCAAAAAATGTCAGAATCAGTTCCGCGTATGTTCCACTAAAGGCCATAAATACTCTGAGCCTGACCAGAGAGGGCATCCTGGTTGCCTGGTGGTTTAGGGCACATTCCATGTAACCGCTGGGTTTAAATGTAGCCAGGAAACTTTTCCTTGTCTGTCTCTCCACATATATTCCTCCTCCCTGCACAGTCAGTTATTGTAATGTGCCATTAAAACAAAGGCAAAAATTGCACAATGTATCACTTAATGGTTGCATGGTTTGTAAAGTCTGCTGCTTCCTTTTGTTCTCTGGTAGCTCTGAGGGTCAGCATCATACAGGTGTGCGTGTGGTGCTATTATAAATTCATCACTTCAAAATAAATAATCTAAAACATAATTATTTTTTAATCAGAGTCCCAAATTCATCTTTAATACTGACTCATGATGAACAAAAACATGTCTGTTGTAATACTTTGCTCTGCATGTGCTTATATGGTGAGGAGGACGCTGCTGCGTGGAGTATCTGGGTCAGTGATGGGTCAGAGTGGGTCAAACTGTCCGGGGCTCTATTTTTATTTGTTTGTTTGTTTTTTAAATCCCAGTGCTACCACTACACGCCAGGCTCTAATCCAGAGTGAATCAATTTCAGATCTCCGCTGGACCCCTGCTGCTTTCTGTAATCAGTGTCACAGCTCGCCCTTGGCCAATCCACACTGATATTTTTTACATTAATAAATCAATATATATGCATTTGATAACATGCAGAAGGAAAAGCTGTAATTTGATAAAGATGTGAACAATGTTATAGATCTTTTTCTAGAAAAATCTGTGCAGTAATAACAACTTTCACAACTTTACAAGATGGTTTTTCAGCTCAGCGAAGGAAGTGATAAACTGATAAAGAGGAATACTTCACCTGCAAAATGACTATTTAAGTGCTCACAGGGTTTTACCTTGAAATTGTGAAGAAAATTTTGTTTTTTTCATATGCCTCCACAGTGATTGGAGAATCCTAAAAACATTACTTATAAATTTGACTAAAAGTGGTCCGCATTTAACAACAGCAGAACTATATCAAACATTTGTTTACAAACTTTAACACAACTTGTGCAGTGTAGTCCAAGTGTAATTTATCCAGTTGTACTTCCCAAGCACATTCATTATCCCTAAAATATTACAATTTAAAATAGCCAATGCAAACAGTCTCAAGCACGGCAGAGCAGTGTGCCTGGACACGTGAATTCTTCAGAACTTTCTTTTTTTTCTCTTCTTCTTCTTTTCAACATCTTTGAAATGCCTGCGTGTCCTTTGGTATCAATCTGTGTCCTCTATCTAAAATCTGTGGTTTTTGCAGGTCCATGAGCGCAGTGCAGGCAGAGCTCTTCATAAGTCTTTTTTTTCTCTGCAGTGGTTTGTCACTTGCAGGGTGGATCATTGATCTGTTTGTTTAATTCCAGTATTTTTTACTCAACTTTCAGAGCATCAAAACTACTTTGGATTCGATGACAATCTGGGACCCGTGGCGGTCAGCGTGCGCAGGGAGCGGCTGGACGATGGGAAGGAGAAAGATGGAATGCAGTACAACTATCGAGTCACCTTCAGAACCAGTCAGGTAACTCTAATTCACCAGTGTGTGCTTTTTCTGCACTGCATGTTGTCTTGAACCGCTTAGAACTAATACGTATGCACAGTGGGAGAAACCTGACTTCTATCCCTCTATTAAAGGATGAACTACCAGCTTTTAAACGTGCTTTTAAAGGATATTTGTCACACATGTTCAGGTCACTCAGCTGAAGGCTCATTCAAGCATTACAGGAGTGAAGTAATGCTTCAGTACCCCTGAAAACAAGAGGAGGCTTCGCACAGCTCTCCGTTCCCAAATCTGCTCCCAGCACCCTAATGTGTCCAGCATTTCTGTGCCAGTTGTGACTCAGTTGGCCAACCATGCAAACAGTGATTCAGTCTATTGGAGTCAGCGTGATCACCCTTGTCTCGCTCGCACACTCTCACACACTGATGCACGCGCGTGTACACACAACATGAGTAATCCACAAACTGGAGATGCAAAGTCTCGCTGTCCCTGGTGGTACAGAAACCTCTCCTTGATTGATGCTGGGTGGTCTCATCCACTGAATAATTCAGGTGTAACAGATGTGTCAGGCAGGGAAATGTCACTGATATCCATTGCCATTCTTGGTGTAATGCACCACTCCCACGATAAAACAATGTATCTGGGTCACGGTAGCCCTGCAAGTAGCACGCAGACAATGTTTTAACTCCCCAACCACTGGAGCGTCTATTTGCATGTACTCCTATCATTTAGCCCCAGCGCTCTCTGCACTCGCTGTCCCACTCTTGCTCTCTCTTCCTCTCTAGGTCTGTTGAGTAATCTGCTTTTCAGAAAGCCTCTCTGTCGGACAGCCATTGACTGCCGACATTCACGTCCACAGGCTGTTTGGATGGAAATGGGATTTATGAGCGTAAATGTGTCCATGATGTTCCAAACAACAACACAGGGTTTAAGAGTGGGTGTTTTGAAGCTGTTTAGGTCAGCGTTTACTGGCACATTAATGATCTTACTTGTAAAACAGCACTTAACATTTAGTGCACAGTTAGCCTATGTTAATTATTTAGAATACAAGTTTCAAATGCTTTCCAATGGAGCTGTAATGGAGCAAGTGTCCTAAATAATATGATGTAGCATAAAAGGATATCAAGGCTGGCTCACCCAGCAGCTAGCATATAAGCCACGTTTTCATTTTCAACATTTTGAAATAAAATGGCCCACTGAAAGCTAAATTAATAAAATCATGGATTCACAGACATATTGACCCACACAGACCCAGTGCACACACAGACCTAACCATAACACATTGTACAACGGGACATCAAGACCTCAGAAGACGCTTATCAAAATGAAATCTGATTATCTGTCTTTTCTGCCAGCTGACCACACTTCGTGGAGCCATCCTGGAAGACGCTATACCATCCACTGCGAGACATGGGACGGCCCGCGGCCTGCCGCTGAAAGAAGTGTTGGAATACGTCATCCCTGAGCTAAATATCCAGTGTCTGAGGCTTGCCCTCAACTCCCCCAAGGTCCCGGAGCAGCTACTGAAGCTGGACGAGCAGGGGGTGAGTACATCAAGATGTGCTTTGAGGGAGTTTTGTTGCTATTTGTTCAAAAGTTGCAGTGTGAAAATGACAATTTGTGCTTTTCTGGGGGGCTTATGTACAGCACTGTTAACAGTCCAGATGCAGTGAGTCTTGTTGTCACTGTGAGGCTGCCAAACAAATTTTTGTTAATACTCGTTGGTTTTCACACTGACAAAACGAACTAGATAATTGTATGTTAGCATGTTTATTAGTGAACTTAAAGGACCAGAGAGTAGGATTTAGAGTCATATAGCAGTAAGATCACAACCAGTTAAATACCCCAATCCTCACCCCCCAACTTTTGGTTTGTCCTTTCTGGGGTACAGTAGAAACATGGCAGTGGAACATGGAGGACTGGAAGAGGACCCGCTTCCTATGCAGATATGAAGGGCTCATTCTAAGCTAACAAAACCACAATGATTCTTAGGTTCAGGTGATTATACAGTAGAGAAAATATAATTATGGATATTAATTACATTTCTGTTCATAGATTTCTCTAAGTGGGGCTGGTGGGTGGATGTTTGTTAATTTTTGACAGAGTCAGGCAAGCAGTTTCCCACTATTTACAGTGTGCTAAGCTAACCGGCTGCCTAAAGTCGCCTCATGTTTAATGGGAATATATGAGAGTGGTATTGATCTTCTCTAACTCTTGGCAAATAGGCATTTTTGCCAAAGTATCCAACTATTTCTTTAAGGAAGGTAAAGTTATAGCCAATATACTGTCCTCCACACAGATTTTCCATTTGTTTTAATCACTGCCACAAATTAGTAAAATGAATAACATCTTGGAATTCGAGGAAGATGGACTGTAATGATATTATAATATAAATCTTATTTTTATGGTATATCTGTCTCTGACATTTACGTCAGCTGTAGGAGGAAACAGGAGGGATTAACTTCAAATAGCAAGAACCTTTGTCCCATATGTGGGCTGCTTATTATAGATGTGCATAGTCTCGGGTGTGAAGCCATAAGACAGCCAATATCACACTTGAATAGAATCAATATGAATCCCACACTGCACTGCAGCCATCATCGTCTACTTTAACACACATTTTCTGCTGACACTCAGACGCCTGAGCCAAAGTAACTCACTTTTGACAACTTACTTCATCTAAGAGCAGGTGATTTGGTATTCTGCCTGGATGGCAAAGGATGTCATCTTGCATTATCTCAGTTTGAATTGAATGGCTATTACTGATACGGGCTTTCTATAGTCACAGGTGTCAGAGATGGATTCGTTGTGTGATCTTAAGGCCTTTAATTTCTCATGTAATGAAACTGCAAGATAGAAAGGAGTGTGGGAGGATTAGCCAGTGCTGTATTGCTTGTCTTACTATCAGAGAATTGGCTGCTTATTAGTGTAATTACATTCATTAGCATGAGCCCATCCTTCCAATTGACAGGGGAAAGGCTCTTATAATAGAAAGTGTCAGCCATGTCCCTCTCGTATATTAAGATTTTGTCGTGTGCATAAACAAGAGCAGTGTAGTGTCCTCTCCAAAGCAAGTTAAACGCACTTAAGATGATGACAGAGTTTGTGTATCCAATTATCGCAAAGTAACTTTGTAAGTAAGTGCTCTGGGAAGTGTTTTCTGCCAGATCTCAAGGAGCTGATGCGGGAGTTTGTTCACCTGCCATACAACTTCTAGTGCCTTTGGTATGAGAGACCGTCTGCAGACACAGACTTTGATATAAGACCGAAACTGACACATAGTGAGATGAAAAAAGCAATAAAGTAATCTAAGAAACTTCTTTCAGAGGAGGAGAGCCCGGGCTAAGTGGGGCTCCGTGCTCTTCCAACTGGCACTCCTCCTCACAGACCTCAAACCAAACGCCCAGTGGAGGCCAGTTTTATATTTGGACATCAGTATTTTTGTACACTCCTGTTTGAATCATTAATGTTATGCTTGCCATGCAAATGTTTAATATGTCAAGCACCCCGTAATCTTCTTTTTAACCAAGCTGGACTTTCACCGCCCCTCTAATGTGTTTATGTGAGGAAGCTAATGTTGGACAGGAACTCAGAGCTGAGAGATAGAGTGGTCTGCCCGGATCGTTCTTGTTTGTTTGAGTGCATAATTTCCTTCTGCCGCATGCGGAAAGCTTTATCTGAGGTTATTTTTTTTCTTGTGTTGTATGCGAACTGCTGAGATGTTAGTCCTCTGTTTTTGTGCTGGACTGTGTGTACGTGTGTGAAAGGACTCCTTTTTTGAACAGAAAGCACGTCTGGTGAATGAAAGTGTCCCGGAGCAAGACAGCCTTCACAATAACCTCATGATCAGTTCTGCAGAAAGAATATCCCTGAAAGCAGTGTTGTAATGGCCCTGGATGTAAGAAGAGAACAGAGCATATGTGAATGTGTTTTAGATGGCATTGTAGATCACAGTGAATCGACTGTGTGCAGATGGACTGGGAAAAGCATTAGACACTTGATCTGATTTTTGAGATGTGATTTTTAGGGTGATAGAAATCACAAATGATACATTTTTCTGAGAATGCCAATGATTGTAAAATGTGTATCTGATGTTTCCATCTAAAATCTGGAAAAATGACAGATTTCTCTTTTAATAGAAAATATTATCAGCTGCATCGGTTTCAGAATTAAAAATGCAATTTCAAGCTTTAATTTCTAATTTGTGATAATAAAAGCAGGGATATGAACAAGATAACGTCTAGCCTGCAGGTGTCTGCATGTAACGACACATAATAGTGTTTGGTGATGGTTAAGACAACATCAAAGAGGTCAAAGAAAGGTTAGCTAATCTTATCCTCACAATTATGCTGAACAAATTACCTTCTTACTAACCTAGAAAGACATTTTAACTGCAGTGCTCTGTTTCATAACACTCACAAAGACTAAATACATGACACTGCCCAACTGCAAACACTGCCAATCAAATTTACTTACATTCGTCAACAGGTAAAGTCTTCAGAGGACCATAAATCACTCCTGATGCCCACAGCGACAGTTCAGCTCTGAAGTATAACTCAGGCTTAAGTGAGATTTGTTCCACAAGTCCAACAGAGTAATCTACCACCTACTGAGGCTGTTATTGCTCTGCCAAAAAAGTCACCTCTCCCTTATGTAAATCAATCCCCTGTCATGATATGGAAACCTGAGGATTAACTTGAAATTATGTCGTGACCAGAATTTTTCCCTCTTCATTTTACCCCTCATCTACATTCCACTTTCTTCCTCGTACAACCCCAATTCCTAAGAAGTTTGGATGCTGTGTAAAATGTTCAGTAAAACAGAATGCAATATGTGAAATACACTGGAAATATGTTTTTTTGTTAAACATATTTCCAGTACAGCTTTTCATATGAAATTTAGACCAGACATTGGCTTTAATTCAATAAAGCCACACAGTTTTATTTTTAAAAATCGTAGTGGAATAAAAGAGGAAAAAGGTATTGAACATGCAAAGTGAAATTGATTTAATACTTAAAGAACAATGCCAGCTTCAAGACACTATCACTCATCTCTCACAATGTTCAGGATGGATTTGGGCCATTTTTTCACATAGAGAGTCTTAAAATATTTTAGATTTTGGTGAAACTTGCAAATCTTGAGAGAATTTTACTCTTTTAAGACTTCATCAATTAGTGTTCTTCATTCCCAAACACTAAGTGTTGTTAAAAGAAAAGATGACGTAACACAATGGTAATAAGAGTTTTCGGGGTGCCCATCCCATTCTTGTGAATGCAGTAACTCAAGAACTCTCGCAGAATGGGGTATTTCTTCAAATTTTGCACAAATGGCCACTTGGACTCAGCGATCAATTGTTTAGATTGTGGTGATTATAGGTTAAAACGTCACTGTGACCTCGTCTGTCTCTCTCGCTCTTTTTTTTAACACAATATCTCAAGAACACTTGGAGGGAATTTTCCCCAAATTTTTCACAGACATCCACTGTTACTCAAGAATGAATGGATTAGAGTTTGTTGGCCAAAGGTCACTGTGATCTCACAAAACATGTTTTTGACCATAACACAATAATTAATGCGCTGGCTGAAAAAAACACAAACATCCAATAGAATAAAATGATAAGGTGATGATATATTATATCCAAATGGTCAAAGGTAAACTTCACTGTGACGTCATACTGTTACCAAAAACACTCCTTTGTCCATTACTCAGTGTCGTAACTCAGGAACAAAAGGGGAGACCTTTTGTGCCGCAGGGTTGAAGATGTGTGTGAAGCATCTCTGTTTTCACGGACCTGAATGTAAACTCTTAAGTGCTACTTCACTGGTTCGTAGAGGCGTACACCTACGTGGCAGCAATCCTAGTTTGGAACATGTTGCAGGCATCAAATTCACACTGAGGTATATTTATCAAAAACAGCAAAGATAATTTGATTATTAAATATCGTGTGTTTAAACTATAAGTAAATATAGGCAGAAAAATATCGCATTTCATTTACAAAGTGTCCCAACTTTTTGGTATTGAAATGGTAGATATTGTGCTGCTGAACTTGAACATTTCTGTCCCCAAAACAGCACAAACTGCAACAGAAATGTTTATGTAACAATGCATGCACACTGTAGCCAGGTTTTGAGAGCCAAATTTTGGATTTTAGCTGCATTGGGGACACTGCAGTGCAGACAGATGTCACAGTGATGTTTTGTGTTGTGTTAGGGCACCGCTGTATCCCTCAGGTACGTCTCAGAGCTCTCCAAGGGGAACGTTGTCCTCATTTCTCTCTCCGCTCATTAAGTATCTTTCTATCTTTGCATTTTCTAAGGGTTTTTTTGTTCAAGAGAAGGAGAGGGCGAACAGTTTCCAGCACCCTCCAGCTCTGGACAGATAAAGGGAGAGGAGCGTTGGGGGAAAAGATATATAAAGAGAAAATTACTGCTGTCTAGCAGCTTATGTTCAGATTTTTAGCAAATGGAATATTTTAGCTAATCACAGAGGCGTTAAATGGGATAAAGCTTTTTTTTTTTATGGCTGCTCTACCTTATCAGAAGCCGATGCAGCCAAAAAAATCACATCAAAGGCGGTTACACAATGAGCTTTACCTCAGGAGCATTACTCATCTGTATATGTGTCCTGATGTGTTTGCACTTTTCTGGCAGAGACAAATTTGCACCAAAGGGCAATGCGATTGTCCTTGCCATCGGCCAGTCTGTTAAGAGGAGCAGGAGGTTAAGTGAGCCCATATAATGCAAGATAAAAAATAGGAGACCACATCATTGCATATCAGGCCATTTCCACTGGGCTTGATGGTATAATAGCTTTCCATCCACCGCAGGAGCTTTAGTGCAGAGCAGACCGCCTGATAGAGGAAGTCATCATGACAACAGTGTGAGAAGCACGCCGGGAACCGGTAACCTGTAACGGAGGAAAAAGACAATTCCAATTTGTTTCAGTATAAGGATGATTTGTTGGCTTTCACATTCAGAGAAACCTTTTTCTTTTTGCCATATTGACACATTTGCTGCAGGTCAAGATCGAGCTGTCCTCAGGTGTGAATTGTTGGGGAACAGGTGCCAAACGCAGGGGGCTATTTTTCATCAATTTTTTCCCCTTTTGACTCCCTCTCTTGGCCAGCATCAGAGAGCTATAAGCCATGAAAGATTCATGTTGGCAGAGAGGTCTCTCACTCTCACCGTGAAAGAAGAATCACTCCGGATGTTTTATTTCTTCCTGTCTCTTCGGGAGACAAGTTCATATCAGACCTGTCATTTCTGGATAAAATTAATGCTTGCACTGAGGACCTGTGAGATTTGGCTGCCTTGTGTATGACTATAAATACTCCTTTTTGTGAGTTTATCTTCATTAAGGTGCTCTTTGTTGAACAATGGCTGAGTATTATTAGTGGGGTGTTGTGCAGATCAGTGTTGTTGCTATTTTTACTACAGGTAGGACTTACCAAACAAAAGTATTGCTTAAGGAAGTTTTTTTTTTTTTTTTTTTTAAGAAAGGATTAAAATGCAATTGCTGGCAGCTTATAGAGTTTGTGCTATAAACCAAAGCTATCCTGCTATGTCTGTAATTCACTCCCTTGTTGCTCCACAGCTGCTCTTAAGTAGCAGCTATTAGCTCGGCTTGATTTATGCTCCGCTCAGAGCTCCCGAGAGTTCAGAGCCTGGCTTTACAAAAGGGGATTTCAGCTCTCTCCTAGAAGGGTTATAAAGGCCTTCACATTAGCTGCGACATGATGGAAAGTGGGCACTCGCATGCCCTGAGTGCGTAATGTACAGTATGCATGAGTGTGGTGTGTGTGATACATATCAGCGACAGGAAATGATACTTACCCACCGAGTGTCTGTGTATGTTCCTCCATTCCAGCTAAGCTTCCAGCACAAGGTGGGAGTGCTTTACTGCAAGGCCGGTCAGAGCACAGAAGAAGAGATGTACAACAATGAGAGTGCCGGACCAGCACTGGAAGAGTTCTTGGATCTGCTCGGCCAGAGGGTGCGCCTCAAAGGCTTCACCAAGTACAGAGCTCAGCTGGATAACAAGAGTAAGATAAAAGACACGTCAAACTAGACAATCACAAAGCACAAGCCCACACACTCCTAATCCTGCAGAGTGCAGATGCTCTGCTCTCCCTCATACTGTTTTTTTTATAGAGGGCGGGTCCGTCTGTGTTCTTTTTTGCCCTTTTCAAATGGAAAACACCCACTCTGTCGCGAAAAGTAGTGACGTAGGTTAGAGCGGCGAGCACTGATAATGATAATAGCTGAAAGGGTTTCTTCAGTGGAGTGAAGTACTTATCCATAGTGTAATATAAAGTATAATATTTTCACTGAGTAACTTGCCATTACACAGTAGACAGCCCGACCAAGAATCAAAGCCATTTTGTCCCTGTCTTCAAAACCACTTGACTCTATTGACCAAAACAGTAATTTTACCTCACAGAACACAGGAGTTGCTGGTATAGCGCTGACTCGGCTGGTTAGTTTGTTTGTTTTATTGTGTTACTTTTAGAGCCGAGCTAAAGAGGGATCACCAGCAGTATTTCATGTAGCTTCTGAGTTGGTTAGGGGGTTATGGGCTTTTAAATGAAGAAGCACTTAATGTAGGTTTATATGTAGTAACATAATCATTCACATACCGACATTAGATCACATGGGCAAACGTAGTGTTTTATACAAGACCACTTAAACAGAGACTAAGTTATGACCGAGACCATGGTGAATTGAGACAGACAAAAGATTAGGTCTGTACCCAACTCTGAATTATGCCAGTCGAATCAGGTAAGAATGTTGATACGAATATTTTATTATTGGTTTTTTTTTCCATGTAAAGATTTACAGTCTAAACGGGCTCAGCTGCATTCATGTGATATAGTTAATAAACCAACAGTGCTAACAGCAGATTACAAAGACTGATACATTTTTTGCTGACCACAAATATCACACAAAAGCCACAGGCTGTACCGTTTTAAGTCCCAAGAAGCACACTGACTATCAAATAAATAAATTAAAATAAAAACGACTGCTCGACTTGAAGCTATCTCAGTTGACTGAGGGGTCTCGGACTGAGGATTCGAATATTCCAGTTTCAGGGGGCAGCTCTACAAAAGACCAAGGTTTTGAAGGAGTTGAGATTAGACAAGTACAAGGGCCACATTGCATGACACAAACCAAAGACAAAAATTAATCCAAAAGATCCTCATTCCCAGAAAGACCCACAGGAAGCAAAGATTCCTTTGAAGTCGCCAGTTTTATTACCTAAGCTGATGCCTCCTCCCAGACAGCCACAGCTTCTTCGCCTTTCTCCTGCATTCACTGTCTTGGACTGGGAGTGAAAGGGGCCGGGATGGGGTGACAGCCCTTAACAGTAACAAAAATTTAAAATTAGAAATTAGGTATTGGTCAGGGATTTTGCATTCAATCACACAGTCATGATGTTAACAGATAAATCAGACAATGTACAGGCAATTTGGTGATATCCTTACAGTCGTGGTCTTGATCAGTGTTAAACTAAAATCCAGAGTTCTCTTAGCTGTAAACCAAGAGATCGAGCAAAATTGTGTTTGATTCTGAGACTCAACGGAGACCTTCAAAAAGTAGTCTAGAGGATGTATTGAGACCAGGACAACTCTGGAATCCTACAGCACTAGCTTTTAGAAGGGCTTGGGAAAATATCATTTTAATGCTAAAACATACCTTCTTCGACCAAAATTTAAATCTTCAGATTTGAACACACGAATGAACATGAACACAGAATTAAATTTTTTTTTAAAAACGTACGTGTTATCTAACACATAGAAACCTTTTAAATTGGTTTGATTTCTTTCTGAAACATGGAAGACAAAAAGCAGCTTAACAAGACATGGCCCAAAAATGAGCAAACATTTTTTTTGTTCTAAGAGCATTGCTTGAAGATAAGCACAAAAACAAACAAAACAATGCCCGTCAAAAATACTGAAAATAGAACAAAATATATACTTGTATTTATTTTATATATCTTATTATATTTTTTCCATAACATTGTTTTAAATATAAAATTAATATAGTTATGAATAACATTTTCTGGACGTTTTCCCTATTTTTGGATAAATTAATAATTTGGGACATTTCTTGCCAAGTCGATCACTGCCAGATCCAGGTTTAAAGGGGTTAAGCCTTTATGTCTTTAATCTTGATTTCTGTTGAATTGCATCATCAGTTTATTTAACACAATGGCCTTTTGTAATGAAGCCTTAAACTTTGAATGCCTTGTCCTGTGTTACAGCGGACTCCACAGGCACACACTCTCTCTACACCACCTATAAGGACTACGAGCTGATGTTCCACGTGTCCACCATGCTCCCCTACACACCCAACAACAGACAGCAGGTCAGTAAACTCCACACTTCACCCTCTGTCCCCCTCAGCTGACCACCATGTTTGCTTTGCTGTGTGTACTGTGAGCCAGCCTCTAATGGTGGTAATAAGTCCCTGAGCAGCTTCCTTTTAGGAAATCTTCAATCCCGGCTCCTGCCAATCTTCCCCAGAGGCTCATTTTGCCACGGTAATGACCTATCAGTTGAAAGCATGAGCATTGCCATGGTTACGGAACCCCACAGTAGGATTTTAATCAATGCATCCCCAGGGGTTGGACCTAACGTGGTATTAGATGGGCCTCTGTGACTGTCTGCACTAACAAGTTGAATTAAGTGGATGTAGTGGTGGACTGGCGAGCGATGGCCCGATAAAGCCGCGATTACAGAGGTTCACCATCTTAGTCTCTGCACTGCTTGCATGGAAGTACTTTTTGAACCCATAATGAAACCTGTGGGTAAAATCCTGCTGCAGAGATATTAACAGCGAGGATACGAAGGGGGCAGTGAAGTGAGTCGGAGGCTGAGTCGGAGGCTGACTCTGCAGCGAGATACTGCAGAGGCCTAATCCATCACGTGCATCCAAAACATCTGATTGGAAGGATTTGGGGGGTATCTTTCCCTTTTCTTTTCTCCTCCTCCAATTGTGTTTCATGGAGTGGGATAGTTTCATTTAATCCCTGGTGGTAATCTTGCAGCAGGCACCGGCAGAGCTCATCTCTTCATCCTTTCCAATTGACACCTGAACCCTCTAATCCCGCATGTCCCGGAGTCTTGTTGACCCTCACTGACAACTTTATACCAGCCAGAGAATGAGGTTAACTATCTGCACAATGCAACAATACAAGCAGTCTACATTGGGTTTGAGGGAATATGTCTCCTTTGCCCAAAAAAAAGAATAATGTATGCTAACAGAAACGTCTCCTTATACAGAAGGCTCTTTATTTTGATTTTGAACACAAAATTTCAGAGTCAGAACGTGAAGCTGTGTCAGTATGTAAATCTGTGTTTAGAGGTCTGTAAATGGTTTGTTGTTTTGTTTGTGATACGACTGATGCCACAGACATTATATTGGATTCATCACTCAACATCGATGTGATGAGGACTTTAAAAAAAAAAACCAAAATTAACCTGTAGGCTTGGGCTGGATCAAGGTATTACGGTATACTGGGGTATTTAGAAATCCTGAAAGGTATGATTTTCTGTACAGGTAAAAATACAGATGCTCCTCATTTTTTTAAACGGATATGGAGATGCTGCATGAAGGTGTTACCGGGGTGCCTGTTCCATAGGTGAAACGGGCAGCTGATCTTAAAATGATGACAACAAAGACTGGTGGGGATAACGTTACAGGACTAGTCAAAAAGAAAAATGCTATGTGTGCTCCATGATTCAATATTATCACGATTCTAAAGATTTTGCCAAGTAATGTGATAACATATTGCGATTTATTACCTTTTTTCAGTTAGAAATTATTTCCTCAAAGGAAAACTTTGTCAACATCAGGTTTATCTATGTATTATTTTCAGTCTGTTCACATCACAGTAAATCATTTTTATTGCAGCAAAATGTATCAAGTGGACTGAAACAGACACAAATCATCATTATCATTCTAGTAGGCTAGCAAAAGTTTAATTAAAAAAATCAATACTCGTCAGCCTGACACAATATTGCCACACAAACGTTGCGATACTATGCTGTCAATTTTTCCTTCACCCCTAAAAACATGCCTCAGCCTTTGTTTGAGAGTAACTTAAACTTAATCTTGAGATGGCATCTTCCATCTACAAAAGCATATTTATGAGCAACATGTTTTTACTTAAAGCATTTCCGTTCAGCGCACTGATGTGTTGGAATCTGCTGAGTCAAGTGTCATTGGGTCCTCCAGCAAGACAGACACTCATTTCCTCCCAACTTATAATTACTCTATTATTTAAGTATTCAAACCTTTCAAGACTTGTCTAAGTAGGCTAAGCGCATATAGATGCATGACATACATGCTACTTCTATCACCTGTAGCTCAGATTGTACGCCTCTTATTTTTCACATAATTACTGTCATATATTGTGTACTTTGTGAAATGTCAGCAAAGTATGCAGATATGACAAAAGAGGCTGTTAACCTTCCCTTGTTTTGTGCTGTACTATAGGCACCCTTATGTGATGCCTTTTCTCCTTGTTCTGTATCTGACTCTGTTTCTCCCTTTTTCATAGTTACTAAGGAAGAGGCACATTGGCAATGATATCGTCACCATAGTATTCCAGGAGCCCGGGGCCCTTCCTTTCACTCCAAAGCACATCCGCTCTCATTTCCAACATGTGTTTGTCATCGTCAAAGTCCACAACCCCTGCACTGATAACGTCTGCTACAGGTAAACAGAACAAGCGTGCACCACGCCTGCAAGGCTCTCTCAAAGCTATTTCACTAAGGCTGATGAAAATGGAGAGGGTAAAAATGCAACATCTTTATTCGGTGGCGTCGATTCAAACCCCTCAACATTAGAGCTCCTCACCATGGGATAAGGAGCAAACTAATATCCTCAAGACAATTTAGGGGAATGTGTTTCTCTTTTGATGTGCTTTGCATAAATGTCTTCATGCCAAACGGCTCAACATGAACTCTTACGAGCACTTAATTTGAAAGAATAATAATAATAGCCTGCTGAGTGCTTTCTATGGTTTCTGTCATGACTTTATAGTAATGTGCGGGAATCACGAGGCTCTTTTGATCTGTTCGGTGATGATACAGTTATTATCTTCAGAGACACCTTGAAATTATGACTTACAACTCTCTCCTCGAGTGTTTCTGAAGTCAAGACGACTCTTGTTAATAACATAGCGTTTGTTGAACAGAGCAAGATTAGTCTGAGCTCCTCTCAGTCTTTCCGTTGGAAATAATTTTCCTAAAAGCCATATAATTTCAACACTCTTCAAATGGCTGCTCATTATATGTACAGTTCAATACTCCTTTACTTCTTTTACTTTCTCTTAACTGTCAACGCTGCCTCTGATTGATTCATCCCATCCTGTTTTCCAGCGTGGCCGTGTCCAGATCTAAAGACGTGCCTCCGTTTGGCCCCCCTATTCCCAAATCTGTAACTTTCCCAAAGTCGGCAGTTTTCAGGGACTTCCTGCTTGCCAAGGTCATCAACGGAGAAAACGCCGCACACAAGTCAGAGAAGTTCCGAGCCATGGCGACTCGCACACGGCAGGAGTACCTTAAGGACCTGGCTGAGAACTTTGTTAGCACAGCTACTATTGACTCTGCTGTCAAATTCAGCTTCATCACCCTCGGAGCCAAGAAGAAGGAGAAGGTGAAACCCAGGAAGGATGCACATCTGCTCAGCGTGGGGGCCATCACCTGGAGCGTCTGCGCCCGGGACTTTGGCCAATCGATAGACGTGGACTGCTTGCTCGGCATATCCAATGAGTTTATTGTGCTCATCGAGGAGGAATCAAAAAATGTGGTCTTCAACTGCTCGTGTCGTGATGTCATCGGATGGACCTCAGGGATTATGAGCATTAAGATCTTCTATGAACGCGGGGAGTGTATCATGCTGTCAGCCCACGACAACTGCGGAGAGGACATCAGGGAGATGGTTCAGAGACTAGAGGTAAGATCCTTAAAGACTCAACTGTACTTATCTCTGTAATTTTAGAAGTCTTAATGTCTTCTGGAATAGACCATAGGGGGGAGTAGCTGATCCTTTGTAGCATACTTTATGCACATGTCTTTAGCATCAGTCTCAAATCAGCATATTAAGAGATTTTAAAACACTGCATCCACCTCTCAGAGGGAGTAATTCACTCCTCGGAGGAGTTCTCTGTGGCTAATTGAGGGTTTCGTCTTAGTTTGGCATCCAGTTTATTTTGATATAATAAGCATATTACAGTAAAAACAATTAAGCTGTCACACCAGTGGTGTGTCAAAAAACAGTTTTAATGGGTCGGCCAAGGTGCAGTCCGGGTTGGCACAAACACACAAGCATGCACAGACAGATTAGAAAAGACTTTAGCATCAACATTAGCCAAATATTGATGACACCTTTTCCTGTTCAGTCACTGAGCAGCTTTTTATGCTCAAGGAAAGCAGAAAAAAATAGTTTCGGCTGTATTGCCCTAAGCACAGTACATTCATCTTTGGCCACACGAGAGAACATTTGCATTGGTCTTGTCTTTGCTCTAAATTGTTGTTGCTGCACAATTGTTGTCTTCTCTCTAAGGGCCCCGAAAAACCAAGCCAATGTCAGTTTATGTCAGGGTGTCGGTGAGCGTTTTTACAGTGCATCTTGCACTGTTGGCACCAGTCAGCCCTTCTAAGGCCTTAAGTTAGGAGGGTGTGGGATCCAAACAAACTTGTTTTTTAGGTAAGATTATATTTTAAGCCATTGAGCTCTTAAGCAGAAACAGTTTGTAAGGTTTGTGTTATTGCTTGCTTGTGCATAGTCAATATGCTTTGTTATTTTAAAATCAGATTGTGTTTTTAATGTGCTAACTAGCGTCTTGAATCCGCCCTGTCAGTCTTACAGTTTTCCCTCTTGAATGACCAACACATACTACCGCCTCCTGCTGGTATGGAGAGTTATGTCCTCTCACACAGGTGCAAACCGAATGTGCTAGTTGGCTGTTGGCTGTAACCTTTGCCTAATGTTCAGGTGCAAATTTTTGGTTGAGACACAGGTGAGGTCGGCCTTCATTGCCACAAGTTCTTTGATGTTGGTTTGGTGTGACTGGACCTCAAAGCCCAGCTCAGACCAAAGATTTGCGACGGGATGAGTTGAAATGTTTTGAAACCAAAAGTTTACACCAATGCAACAAGACAGTGTATCATCCCCATAGCAACAACTTTCTGTACTTATGCTCTAACTTGAATCTCTTTCGAGAGGTGTCAAATCTGAGAATAGTGATAGTGAGATACTTGCTATAGTTGTATTTCTAGTGTTTACACATTGAAAACATTTCTTTTTTAAATGAGAAGTTTTTGGAAAATTTGTAGGCATCCATTCAACTGAATACCCAAGGGGCTTATGCTAATTTCTACCATGAAGTTGACACTAACTATTGAGATATCATTTCACCATGGGAACAGCTGATGATAATGCTGGCTTCTCTGTCCTATAGTCTACTATTTTTTAAGATCATTTTTTTGGGGCATTTCCCTTTATTTATAGGACAGTGTGAGAGAGACAGTAAAGGTGGGGGAGACAGAGGGGGGAAAGACACAGCACAGGGCCACAGTCCTGACTCGAACACTCTACCCAGTGAGCTAGAGGTCAAGTCAAGTCAAGTCAATTTTATTTATTAAGGCCATTATCACAAAACACAGTTTGCCTCAGAGGACTTTCCAGCACACGACATCCCTCTGCCCTTAGACCCTCACATTGCCTAAGGAAAAACTCCCCCAAAAAAACCTCTCAAGCCCCCTAAAATCTACCATTTTGACCAGCTGACAGTTTGTAACTGACCTGACCAGCTGACTTTGCTGCAAGCTGATTGGCTTTTGAAACAGTTGATGTGCATTATATTCCAACACCAGCTGCCAGTGACTTGACAAACTGAGTGCAGGTGACACCATCAGCAGGCTTGGCAACTGTCTAAATTTTTTGGTCTGAACTAGGCATACTATGGCCAACACCCAAACATTTGAGGCTACAACATTTGGCTACTGCAGATTTGTTGATCACTGATTAAACAGTTTTTTCAGAGCTTTTGAAAACCTCTTTGTTGTATTTTTAGTCCCAACATCCAGAGAAACATCCCCTCTTGGGTTTGAAAAGTAGTTCACCACCATATCCCTCCTAAAAAGAGACCTATAAGTAACCCCCATGAAACACAGTAGTAGTCTGTCATCAGAACTGCCCAGTAAATCTATTATGACTGTGTTTCACACATAAGCTGCAGGACTGTGAAGGAAAATGGCTGGCTTCACTTTAAATGATGCAGTGAGGCATTTTACTTTGGGATAGTTGTGGTCGCTCTGTGGTGAAACAATGCAGTCTGCAAATATTGCTCTTACCATTGTAGCTTTACTACTTACCACAAAACTTGTTATTCTATTTTCACCATTATGCCAGCAGAACGGTTGCTTGCTTAACCTATATCTATCCTGTCAAGTCTAATGTGCTGTAACTCCACTCTGAGCTTCTGGTATTTTATTTTCTTGTGTTTCTGTCATTGCCTTTTTCTCCTCAGCATTGTCAGAATATGGATGACAGAATTAGCCCAAAACTATTTGTTTTCCCGACTTGCCCGTCGTCTGTCTGCCTTGTTTAGAGTGTGACTTGAATGTGAAACTGAAAAATGAAATCAATAGACTCCCAAGAGGATTATAGACCTCCTGTTGATAGTTTTTTTTTGCTCATCACACAGAATGAGCAGAGGTGTACAGTTAAACGTTCAGGTCACACAAGTGCAGATGTTGTTTATCAGGATAAACCATTATGAAACACCATTTTCATTAAAAAAAAAAAAAAAGCACAAATCCAGAGCCACTTCCTGCGGCAGACAGTTAATGAGAGTAAAAGATTAGCAATGATGGGATTTTGGCCCATTCTTGATTTTGCGGATATCTGGGCGCAGGTGCAGGAGGAGGTAACTTAAACAGGACACCAACCCAGTTTTGAAGGGAAGGAGAGAAAACAGAGACATGTTTTCTGGGGGGTCTGACTAAGAATAGAGGACACTTGGCCTCACTTCTTTACTCCTGTCGAGAGCTATCCACTTTTTTCTCTCATACCCATTTTGTAGTCCAGCCATGGTAATCTGCACAGCTCTGCGGCCCAGCTTACATTGTGTGATGAGAGAGAAAATAGGTCAAAACACCTGGTTCCTCAGCCTGGACACTGGCATCCAATGCCTTGTTTCCGCTCCTTGTGTTGCTGCGTAGGCTTTGCTTTTCCTATTCCAGTTTCCACGGTTTGTTTACTGAACCTCTAATCAGGCAACCCTTTGTTTCCTTCAAATAATATTGAGGTTGAATCCCAAAATCCAAACCTGAGCTGTGCATGACCTTATTTCAGCCTGCCTGCATACTCTCCTCCACTTGTCCCTTTGGCAAACTCATCAAAAGTCTCGAAATTTCCAACAAACCCCAGCCAGCGAATTATTGGTTCAGCCAGCAACATGGGAGTAACAATCCATTTCAGACAAAAAACATAAGAAAGAACCTCAGTCTTCTGAGGATTATGATAGACAGGGGATAATTTACACCTTTTTTATTATCGCCTCTCGCAGTGAACTATTTTCAGAAGAGTTTAGAAATTAGAACAGGCAGAAATAAATGTGCACACGAGGACAAAGATTTTGCATATCAACCACCTCAGAAAGCACAAGATCCTGAAGAAGTATTTACCATAATTAATCTTAAAAGGACATGGGTGTCATTCAGTGTCTACTCAACTCATCATAAGAAAGGACGGAGCAGGATATATTAGCATTTGTGATTAGCCAAAGGACATCGCTTCCTCATTCACTATGCTAATATCCTCTCACTTTTACTGTCCACTCACCCAGGGGATTTGTGAGGGATGTTTCACAGGAGAAAAAAAAAGCTCAGAATAGGTATTAATAATTGGGTGGCTATTTGTGTTATTCACACAGACAGTGGAGCAGCGGCAGTATGCACATTTGGAAACGAGCTGACCGTGCATTCTTTGCCCCAAAGGTGTCTGTAATGTCCCAGAGGTTGACTCGAATCATGTTTCACTGGGAGGATTTACAGGCTGCTGGACCTGTGATGTAATGCGAACCAGAGTGAGCAGATTGCCCACTGTAACACACAGAGGAGTCCAGTGTTAGAGCACAACTAAAAGCTTTGTGATAATGTCCCGCTCTCCAGGGGTGTTGCTGAGCTGGGTGGCTGCGTGTTCAACATTTATGAGACAAGTCATCTCGGCTTAGGTGCCAATTTTATTTCGTTTCCTGAATAAAGTGCAGGCAGTCTCCAAAGTTGGGTGTGTTTCTTTATGTTTGTATCAGCAGAGCTACAAATAAACACTAATCATCATATCTGCTATGAAGTTAAGAGACAGAAAAGGTAAAAAATAAAACAAGGGGAAACTCTGATGACAGTAAATGCTTTAGAGCAGCAAATATTTTGGGAATTGTTGAATCATTTTGAGTCATTTTCCTGAAATTATCCTCTAGTTCTAGCCTCTCAAATGTATCATTTCATGATGTTTATATGTGAGAAAATGGAAAACCTTACACAAACATCATAAACCCATGACGATGCAACAACTCTTAATTAGCAGCACTTTGATTTTGGTTTAGCAACAGGATAATTTTTCAGCCCACTGTATTCTGTCTCTGAAATGCCTGTTGGAGGGCAGAAGTTGGTATTCTCCATTTAGAACGTGCGAGGGGTTATCAGAAATGCTGTTAGTACCCTGAGCATGCTCTTTGGTTGCCTGAAGAAGTGTGCCACAGGTTGGAAAAGTTGTAGTTGATTGCATAATGTAGTTTTCCATTTGTTGATCAATCTAGAAAAGTAATTGGAAGGTTCATGGATAATGACAAGAATTGTTTGTTACAGTATAATCTGTCAGTTTAGTGGGTGCATGATATTCTAATTTAAACTATCAGGTAATCATGTGACCTCTGAAATGTCCAAGAATAGAAACTGAATTTCCAAAGTGACATCTTTATGTTGCTTGTTTTGTCCAACCAGCAGTCCCAAAATACCAAATCATTCAGTTTACTCTTGTATGTAATAGAGAAAAGCAGCAAAAAGTCAATTAATGTTTGGCATTTTTGCTTAATCACTAACTTAAATGATCAATATATGGCATGATTGTTGATACATATTTTGTCAATCAATGAATCTGTTCTTAATCCTAACCATTTTGAGGCTTTATTATTAACTACTGACATTGAGGTCTCTGTGAAACAGCAGTTAGAGCGTCTTTAGCCTCTGCACTGTGACGTATTTCCCAGTGAAATGTAATATTTAAGTGGTGTACACTAGCAAGACATATATACATCAAATCTTTTGCATTTGATTGGACTGTTAAAATTGGGCAGGATCAGCCTTTTGTACAATTTGGAGCTACAGTGAGGTCTGCAAGGGTGAGATGAATGAATTAGACCCACTTTTTGCCCACTGATATCCAAACACACATATCTTCCTCTTTTCATCCATATTCTTCTGTTAGCCACAACAACCCACAAACAGTGCTACTATACTAGCGAGTTGCCCAAAGTCTCTTCTGATCAGATGAACTTTTGCAAACGCCCCTGAGTGCAGGATGACTTGTCAAAATTTGAGACTTGGCATATAATGAGATAAATTATCAATTAAGACAGGGACACAGGATTAAAATTGGGAAAATGTATTTTTCATTTCTTGGGGACTCCAGTGTCTTGCTCAGGCTACTCTTGCCCCATTAAGTGAAAATTGTGCCGTATCCCACTAGAAGCCAGTGTCCTAGATTCAGAAATTGATTCACAAATATTCAGCCCAGAGGAAACAGGCGACCCGAGATTTGCCAATCTGTGCTTTCAGTTCTTTGAAGTTCACTGGGATGACAGGGCTTTTGTCGTGTCTGTGAAACATGTTAATGCAGACGGTGTCATCAATGTCAAAGCCTCCTCTGACTGTCAGACCTCTCACTGACGATCAACGCCAGCAACAACTTGATGACAGATTTGAGAATGGTGCTGTTTGTTTCTTCAGGGCTGTGCTGTAGTTTTATGTCACCAGTAACACACACACACACACACACACACACACACACACACACACACACACACTGCCAGACTTCATGCCGCCATCCTTCATCAAAATAACTTTACAGACCACAAACCCCTCCTACGTAAGAGATAATGAGTGTCCTGTTAGATTCAGCCAGTATAGATTTAGGCCATTCGGAGGAGAACCTGGACGCATTAATTTTCTGGATGGACTGAGTAAAGGTCATTGATGAAGGCATTTAGAGAGCTATTATTTAGGCCTAATGAATTTCTGACAATGGGGAGTTTGATGCATGGTCCCTAAAACCCCAGGCCAATGTCTTCTTCATACACAGGCCATTTACTTCCAGACTTTGCCCCCAGAGAGCTTTTGGACTTCACATTTCCCATTTCTTTTGCTCTTGATGTTTTATACAATGTGATTGTTTCTCCAATAGTTTTGTCTCTCTTTAAAAACTGAATCCTTGAGCATGTATTTATTGCAAAACTGAGACTGTGACTTCACCAACAGGACAAGTCCTTTCCTAAGTGAATAAAGTTTTAGGGTTGTGTGTCACTATGAGATCCATCATAGCTGTCTCGGCTCCCCTCTCACACAGCGGGGTAGGATTTCTGCCAGTGTGAGAATCTGGTGGAGTGTTGACAGGCCATAGTCTGAGTTAATGTGTCCCTGAAGCCAGCTGCCACTCTGAGGCAAATGAAGGCAGTCACCCACAACTGAAGCAAGACTAATCTGATGGGTGATTAAAGCACATTGGTTGCAGTGTGAAGTTGTTGTCACAAGAAAAATTGTCCAGTCCCACTGTGTCCCAACACTGCAGTTTAGCCCATAAGCTCAGTCACTTCATGTCATGGAGGTGAATGCAGGATACATTTTTCATCTCTGCTGAGTGTGGTGCTTGCGTGTTTTACTGAAATCTCGCTGCTGAAGCGAGAGGGTTGCCTGAACTTCAGATGAACCTGAATTACATTAAAGCGGAGGCTTAGGCCGGGCCACCGCTGAGCAAAGTGAGCAGCTTCATTTGCATGTACGTACGTGATTGGGCAAGAACCAGCTATAAGTTTCATCCAAGCACGCAATTTGACAGGCAGTAACTGTCTGCCAAGTATCCACGGGTGAGGTCTCAGAGTCCAGAATTGCAAAAAAACAAAAAAAGGGTGAAGAGGTCATTTTGTGTTCATCAGCTGCCAGTTGATGCGATTATGTGTTGATGAATAACTGCTGTCCTTCAAAGTCCTTTTATAGATGTTACCTCTGGTTAAAAGGAAATGCAAGGACAGTTTATTTTAATGGCACTTTTCAGCAATGAAAGTGCTCTATATAAAACATTAGGACAAAGAGCAAAAGAAACACATAATAAAAGGAAATTTAAATACGATTAAAAACAGTCATTAAAGGGCCAAGAGAATAGAAAATAAAAACAAGCTAATGGACTTGTCCGTAGAATAAACTCCGTGTCTCAAGAGTCAAGTTGATCCAATTCCCCACACAGCACCCACAGAGCTACAGCACTGTAGCTAAAGAGTCCACAGAGACAAGTGTGTATTTGTGTGTGCACTACGTGTGTGCACTACATGTGTGTTTTAACTGCATCTATTCAGCTCTGAGGCTAAACCAGTTAGCTCTGTCATGTACCGTCCTATTAACTTCTGTTTTGAGAGGTTCTTTGTATTAGCCAAACAAACATGCTCGTGCTCTTCTGCCTAAGGACAGGATTTCACTCTGCTCTAATAGTATTATTCTTGTGTGTTTGATGTATGTTTCTCATGTAATAAAAGCCACACACATCTGTCGTAAAAGATGCACATTGTACTGTGTTGAAGGGTGCTGTTTTATTAGCTTAGAAAGCTCTTATTCGCCGATATTAAGATCATTCATCTTTCAGTCTTTCTTTTCCCAGCTCATGCTTGTCTTCTGCTTTCTCAGTGTGATTGTGTCTGTTTCATGTTGTTTTTTAGTAAAGTGTTTCTGAAGTGCTGCTGTCTTCATCTTTGGATCAGTGCAATCTAGACAAAAATGATGACAAATTGGTTTTCTGGTTCCAGATCACCACCAGAGGCTGCGAAACATCAGAGATGACTTTACGTCGGAACGGCCTCGGCCAGCTAGGTTTCCATGTAAACTTCGAGGGCATTGTGGCCGATGTGGAGCCCTTTGGCTTCGCCTGGAAGGCCGGGCTCAGACAGGGCAGCCGACTGGTAGAGATCTGCAAGGTGGCTGTCGCTACTCTCACCCACGAGCAAATGATCGACCTGCTGCGCACATCCGTCAGTGTCAAAGTGGTTATAATCCAGCCTCATGAAGACGGTGCCCCACGAAGGTAACTCCTGGACTTTGTTTTCTTCTTTTAACTTGAATACTAAAGAAAAAAAGATGCTTACAAAACATATGCAGACGTCAAATTGTCTTTGAATTTGGCTGCTGTGCTGCAGTTAATGGAACAGAAGCAGGTGGTCCTCAGAAATGTATGAAGTCATAACAGAAGAGTAGTTTCTTTTTCTCATTTTTCAGTGCAGCTGGCGTAAATCAACTTGACATTTGCTCTCATGTTTGAGATAATTAGCATAAAGAAATGCTTACATACTGTTTTTGTTGCACAGGGGTTGATGTTGTTCTCTGCTGATTTCTCTGGAGAGGGGATCTCTTTGTATTGATGTGGCTTTGTTGCAAGAGAAAGCTCCAGCAGGGCTGTAGAGTCACACAGACATGGACAGTCAGCGTTTCTCCCTAATGATAATGAGAGGAGCAGTTTTGATTAATGGCTCAACTCTCATTGCCATTGTCTGACAGCTCACATTTGCAGATTGCTTTTTTTCCTAACCTCGCCCAGTCTTCTATTCAGCAATTAGGATGGGAGTGTTTGGCTTTTTAGGGACACACACCCGTGGGGAGACTTCATCGCTGCTGTGATAAAAAGAGCGAAGCATATTTCAAACGATCTTTTGTGATGGGGAGAGATGAAGGTCTGTCTGAAATGCCGGTTCTGAAAGCACATCTGCTTGTTTTGTCTGTGAGGGACAGACAGCCCTGTGAACTCATATCCATCACTCTTTCACACTCACATTTTCGACATCTTTGTTTTGGTCGTGCTTCAGGCTGACAGATTTGTGTACCAGCAAATGCTTTTCTCACTTTGGTCTCAGATGACCACAACAGAATGACTTGATAATGTGCAGAGAAAATATCTGGACTTCATCCCATATGCTGTTAATGACGTTAAAGGTAATACCTGGACCTAATGACAACACTTATTGGCTAATCAAAATACACATTTACTCTGTGTGCATATTAGTTAAAGATTCAGTGTGTAGGATTTAGGGGGTTATATTGGCAGAAAGGGAATATCTTATGACTTAGCTTTTCTATGTGTAAGATCACCTAAAAATAAAAAAATGTGTTTTGTTACCTTATAATAAACCAGTTATATCAATCAACATCTACTGTACTTGTCAACAGCGAATACCATGTTGCATGTTTCTACAATAGTCCAGAATGGCAAATTAAAATACTGGCTCTCGATAGGACCATTTGCTTTTTCACGTCGGCCACCATAGTTAGAAGCCTCTCCCTAAGGAGTGTCAGAAAAACACTGATTTCCACCGTGAAACGGCTTTACTCAGTATTTTTACAGGGTGAAGTCACTGGGTCCATTTATTTTGAAGAGGTAGAGACCTGGGGAATTCAGCTCCCAATGAAACATCTCATGAAATTCTGGATCTTAAATTATCAGAGAAGAAAGATGTGCAACTTTTGCAGGTGCCAAACTAACAGCCCTTCTCTAACATGCCAAACGGTACAGGAGAAACCCCGATTTGTAAAGTGAAAGTGCTTTATTCAGTGTTTTCAGCGATTTAAATCACCATGTTTGTTTGTTCTGGAGAGGAAGAGGCCTCTGTGGATAATTTAGCACCTGGTAAAAACCTTCTGAACAATGAAGGAATGCTAACCAGGAGAGGTTTCCGCTGGTTGCAATCTGCTATCCTCACCGCTGGATATTACTAAATCCCCCTAAATCTTACACACTCCTCCCGGTGCTTTTTTTTAACAGCATCAATGGCTTCAATCAATGGCTACTTCTGTTATTTAAAATTAAGTCTAAAACATATTTCTAGAACATGATATTCATGGAAGCTTTGCTAAAAAATCCCTGCATAAATACGAGCTGTTTGTGTATATATGTGTCATTATGTCATGGACTGCATACAAGGCACATGTTTAACCTTGTATCAACTTTTCTTACTGGTCTGGCAACAGTGGGGTAACATATTTGCTCCCCCATATGGTGGGCGAACACGCCTTGCCTGCGAATCCAACACAGCAGCCTCTCTGGCAGAACCAACATCTAATCCTCTTACCATGATCTGTGATGATACATGATGATACAATCATAATCATAGTTCAGGGAAGCAGAAAGCAGACAAAACAAACATCTTCCAAAATCTTCTCAACAAGTGTGTGTCCAGCCCTGTGGAGATATGGTTACAGGATGGAGGATTCTGTAAGGGAAGCTTTTGACTCTGCATTTGTGCCAGTGGATGACATCTGGCTTGCTTTCACTGATATCATTAAAGCCTGTGAAGACACTTCAGTGAGCCAATAGAGGATGGTTTTAAAAATACACATGCTATATAGCACTGTACCCAGAGGAAAAAATTATATCATGTTGTATGTCCATAAAGGGTGCTATGATGCATAATTGAGTGAGCTTGACCCACATATGCCGTTGCAAACAGATGCATCAGGCAGATTAGTAGGTATTACAGTAGAAGGCTATACTGGTTAGAGCTGTTGAGCTGCACTGGGAGATTTTCCCCGTCTTACTGAAACACAGTTTCTCCTCATCGTCCCATGAGAACCACAAGGCTCTGTCTCGGGTCCTGTGAATTTTCTCCCAAGGCTCCAACAAATTCAAGAGGTGAGAGGTCAGGTGAAGAATCTCGAGGGCCCTCAACTCTTTGCGCTGCTGCGTCTTTGAGTTGCTAAAGTGTTGCAGTCAACAATAAGTGCTCCAGTTTCTCCACTATTATCTCAAAGGAAAGGAATTCAGCAGGGGCCTGAAAAGGCCCCAGTCAGTCAGTCCCCTGTGGCCAGAGAGATGGGGGTTAGTCTTACAACAATGGACAAGAGTCTCATGACCTCCAGACAATGTACCCTGGCTCCACACTGTTACCATGACATGGAAAAATGTTTTCATAAGCACATGTTGGGGCTGAAAGATGTGTGTTTCCTCTTTACTGTTTTTAAAATGTCAGGACATCACTTAGTCTTCTTTATTTTGTGATTCCTCCAGATTCAGCGAGGATTGATGGGGTCATCTGGTCGCTAAGATTATGTTGGTCCAGCACTGTAGCACTGTTTTGCAGCAAACCTCCTAAAGCTGGGTATGCCCTTAACGGGTTTACCCCGCTCAGCCTGAAGCCAGTGGAGATATGCCTCTAATATTAGCTGTACCTAGTGCTGTATTTATTTACACTGGAGGAAGGATGTGGTTTTAGCCCAGTGCAATACCAGAGGCTTTTCCATCATCACTCTGAAAAGCTTTAAACAAGTTCAACATGTTAGCCTTAGATCAAACTAACGAGAAAAAGATGAAAAAGATTAGCTCTTTGAACCAGGAATGCAATGTACAGAACATGGCAGTGATTGTATGTTTTGGTATAAGGTCATCAGAGAAGGAGGAGTAAACAAGAGGATCAGTACAATATGGACTCGAATGGATGATTACTATAAGACATACAAACACCAAGTGAAACAAAAAGCAACTGTATTTCAGAGTCTGTTTTCTTAATGTTTTTTTGTTTGAACAAATTCTACATTTCAGCTTTTAACAACAAAGACTTGTGCTTAAAATGGTGGGTTACCCAAATTTAAGTGGGCTCAACCTGCATCAGCCCCCTGCTGATAATGAGTATTGCCTGTGACATTCAGATGGCCACTTGTGACCTTTCCTTTGAAGTGTCATCAGACTTGTCATCATGGATTTTCATCTGGACCGAAGTTAAGCCGGATTTCTCACTTCCCATGCCAACACCCTGTGAAAGAGAGCACTGCTAACCCAAAACTTGGAGAACCTGCATCACAAATTGCTCGGCTTAATCCCCCCCCACATTCTTCACAGGAGGCGTTCTTCCCTTTTAGATCAGTTTGCAAAGAAATCATTGAAAGGGGCTTTTCCCTCTCTTTTTTTAGCAATCCCATGCACTTTTCTGCACACCTTCTTTAATGAACCTCCTGACAGTGTTCTGCAAAGTACTGGTGGAGGTCACAACCTCTGTGGCTCTTTGCTGTGACATGGACTCTGACTGTGGGAATGGATTAGCATGTCCATCAGTCGCCAGCCATGTCATCAGAGTGACAGCTCTCTGGCTGAGGTCTAAGGTCCTGTTGTCACACTGATCTATTGTAATTCGTTAAGAGCCTGAAGGAGCTGATTGTTCACCTCCAAGTGGCTGCAGACTCTTAACATTTTCTGTAAAAAATGAGCAATGATGTCATTTTAGTAATGCCATGTCAAGTTTGTGACAATTATGTTGTCAAATTATTTCTTTCAATAAGTCAAACATGCAGTAGCTGTATTTTTAGTTGACTGGATGTTTTTTTAAGTTATAGATGTTCTCCTTCTCTACAAGCCCATGTAGGTCATTGTGGTATAATTTATAGCCTCTCACATTTAGCTGGAAGAGTGCAGCTGCAGTTCTTGGTGGAATCGAGAGGAAGCAGTCTGTATTATTTCTCCTTGTCTCCTCATGGCCGCCTGGATGTGTCTCCTCCACCACCAAACTCTAGCTCAGGTTTAACTGTTGACCAAACAGCCGTTTCCTGCTGTTTCTCTGTGATTTATACACAGCCAGTCCCCCTATACATTACAAACAAGAAGCACATTCCACATACATCAGGGCAATGCGACGGGTATTTCCACTTCCAGCCAAGCTTGTAGAGGCGCTGAGGGAAAATATTAAGGATCATCGGAGACATTTAACTTGTCAGTTTTTGCTCATTCTGGTGCAAAAAGCAGAGCAACGGCAGAGACCTTTCCTGTTGACAAGCTGTTAGTGAGGTTTAGCCTATTCAGAAAGTAATGATGTGTGGCAACCTTGCATGACCACACACACAAACAGTTCATGGAGGTAATGAGCGGGTTAGCAGCACTGTTAAAAGCAAATGACCAACAGTTAAAATGTAATGCTCTTGTTAGCATTTACTTCTGACATGAACAAAAAGTGACTGACAGACCTCAAGTTTCACGATAAGTAAGCAATGGGTGTATCTGTAATACTTAACCCCCCAAATGACCTTTTATATATCAATTATGCACCCTGTGTTACATTGAATTTGTGAAGAAGACTTTGTTTTCTCGCATGCCTCTACAGTGACATATATGTTTAATGCCGCAAATTCATATTTATACATCTGTTTATGGACTCATACAGCTTGTGCAGTATAATGCAAATCTCATTTATCCAGTCGTTTGTTCACTTCCTAAACAGACAGTCCTCAGGGAACAAAGCTAATAGTGAAACTTGCTCTATTCAAAGCAAATATGCATTAACAAAAACAATAATTTTGTATGAACCTGGATGAACATGGGAGCTGCTGCTCCTCCGCTGCTTCGATGTGTTGAGTGTGTTTGTAAATGGATGTTTTGATTAAGGATGTGCATTTCAGTAACTTCCATATTCTACTACTTGCATCAAACCATTATTGAGTACTTGCAAAAAAATCTGCTGTAACAATATAGAGCATATATAGAATGTAAGTTTACAAACAGTGGAAGACAAATACAATTTTAAGTTAATTTATTAAACAACCGGGCGTAAATTAGCCTGTTAAGCCATAGATTTAATGTTAATGCAAGAAAAATCTGCAAACTTTCTGTTGATGCCGTTGCATGTTAGATGCAGCACTGACATCTCCTCCCAGTCAGTTGGACATCTGCGCCGTTAGCAGGAGCTAACACAACATCAGTGGGTAACATCTGATACCAGGCCATTAAACTGTCCAAATAAAGTCACACAGACGCTGAAACGGGTCGACTCTGTCTTTAAACCCATCAATAATTGTTAATGTTAGTCGTATAAAGATTTCTTTTTTTTAATTCTTCGTTCAACAAAAGCATGTCAAAAAAATGTTTCTTCATGAATTTGATGTATAACTGGGCAAGTAATCAATTTTTAAATGGGGGGGGGGGGGTATTACTTTAAATTATACTGTGTATCTCTGAGCTCCTCGTGCACATCCATTAACTTAACTCAACGAGATGAATTCATTTTTCCTTTATGGACATCTCTGATCTTCTGATGCTGTAATGTCACTCATTACTCTCACTGTCCCACATATTAAACCAGTGATGCATGCTACATACATACATGAAGTAAATAAATAATGTAAACTGCGTAGGATGTAGAGCACACCATTGACTGTCCTCCATCATGAATGAGGCCAGCTTTCTGGTGACATTGACCAGATGTGAGAAACATGGTGGACAAGGAGGAAGCGAAGGATGATCTTCTAGTTAGATCTTGTAACACCCACAGCTCCAGTGGGAGGCCAGCTGTAAACAGCCCAGCCACCCATGGCCCAGTTTGATGAAAAGGTCTCTGTGAGAGGGATTACTTGCCCCCTTCACCACAGCCTTTGCAATCAGCCAGCGCATCCTCCTCAAGCTTTGCTGTGTGTACATGTATGACCACAGCAAAGTATACACAGCTTTCCATCCCCCAGTGGATTCTGGAAAATGGACTTTAGAGGGGGAGGGCCGTGTAATCATTAGGGTCATGCTTGAGATGCTTTTGGAGAGCTAGCAGAGCACCCGGGCTGTTTAACCCCGACCCACCACCCTGTAAACCCCTCGTCCTTCCAAACATACACACCAAGCCCCAGAGATTAATGTTGCATGAAATGGCATCACAGGCCTTGTCCATCGCAGAGATCCTCAGTGTTGTTAGCAGTAATGGGATGGAGATGGAGGGAGGGAAAAGCCTCCTGCGTAGAGCTGCTCAGGGAAGACCTACATCTGATTAAGTGGCAAGCTGAGATTTTCAGCTGTCTTAAAACAAGCAAAGTGTTTTCCACTGTTTTCTATCTGTCTTCGAAGTGCCCGTAAGCCTTCGTTGTGCACTGGAAGTGTGTGTGTTTATTGTTGGCACACACACACACATGCCTGCACACGGACACACTATATTTAGACGTCTGCCTCTGGCTAAATATTTCTGACAGCATTAGTGTGTTTTGGTGTAGTCATGGTAACGGATGAATGATTCCCCTCCCCCCAATTTTTCTGCAGGACAACAGGGTCAGTTGTGTTGTGCCGTTAACCACTGTAACAACTGAAAATGATCAACCTTTCTGGTAATGCAAGAGCAAAATGTTATTCTCAATTTTCAATTTAATGAGCCAGAAAACACAATAAAACATAGAAATATAATGTTATTATAATACTAATGATCATTATAACATTATAATGTGGCTTTGCTGGATGACACAATCATCATAATGACTAATAATGTAATTTCAGCTATTAAGTTTTCCTTATTCTCATGATTCATCACATCCTCAATAATGGAGTGTAGTTGTAGATACAAGCAATCTGCCGAGATAATAATTGTAGAAAAAATTGATTTATAATAATTGTTTGGTTCATGATTAATTTACTGAGCTCTCCAAAAGTAGTCTCCCCACTTTCATCAACTCCACTTACAGAAGCAATATAGAGTTTTTATGCCTCTATGCCAGCAATAGTCGTGGTCAGAGGTATTATGTTTTAAGGATGTCCCTCTGTTCATTTACAAGTTTGTCCATTTATCCCATTTAGGTGATCTCAGTATCTCACCTCGAGGGAATTTCTTCAGATTTAGCTCAAACGTTAACTTGGACTTAACGATGAACTGATTCAATTTTGGTGGTTAAAGATAAAAGCCAATGTGACCTTGCAGATCTGTCAGTCTTGTGAATGCGATATCTCCAGAACGCCTTAAAGGCGCTTCCTCAAATTTGGCACACACATCCACTTGGACTCAAAAATGAAGTGATGAGAAACAAAACGTGTTTTTGGCCTTAACTCAAAAATTTATACACTAATTATGGAGAAATTTCATGCAAATGTCTACTAACATGTAATGATAAAGTAATGTCATTTTATATCCACTGTGAAATTATAATGTTCTGAAAAAACACTTCACACTTCTTGCCATTACATGCCATAACTCAGGAACAGAAGGGGAGATATTTGGCTGGATACTGAATTGGTGACACTAATCTTGGGTGGCCACCTTAAAAACTGTGCTGATTGATTGTATAGATCATCTGTGCTACCTGAGAGGAAGATGTGATGTGTTTTTACAGACCTGGGTGTAAACTGTAAGTGTGTGGTGGCATAGAACTGCAAGGCAGTAATTCTAGTTTTTAGTGAAAAAGTTCTGATAAACCTGCCGTACACTACCTGCTCAGCAGCACCAAATGTGACTGTAAGTTAGCAACTGCATACAACTAAATGTTTGGAAAAATAATGCCGCTTGAAGAGGCTTAGCTAAGATTTTGAGTGCTAATGCAACCTGCAATGCAGCCCAGCCAGATGCCACTTTTGCTCTTTCATCCCAGCCTCATTTCTGACCTTTCACCCTCTTTGTTTCCTTCCATATCCTCCTTCCCACTCAGGGGCTGCTCCGAGCTCTACCGCATACCCATGGTGGAGTACAAGGTTGACAGCGAGGGTACACCTTGCGAGTACAAGACACCCTTCAGGAGAAACACCACCTGGCACAGGGTGCCCACAGCTGCTGGGCCGCCGCTATCCCGGGGCTCGCCCACGCAGGGCCCTGATCGCCTGCAGTGTCAGCAGATCCTCCAGCAGCACCAGGCAGCTATCCCACGGAGCACCTCCTTTGATAGGAAGCTGCCAGATGGGTCCAGGTAAAGCTTGAATATAAGAAACTGTGAATTAACATAATGAAAGAAGTTTTGTGCGCCGCTGTATATCGAACCACACCCGGTAAACAAACACTGCTTGTCTGAGTGTAAACAAAGTATTACTTAACTTAAAATATGACAACTACTACACAATCAATGTGTGTTCTATTGCTATGAATTTAATTTCCAGAAAACTAGCTAACACTTTGCGTCTTATTCAGCAGGAAGTTTGTACAATAAGACTTAAATGAAGGCGGTAGGAAACACAGTTACTAAGGTATCAACATTAAGTAAAAATATCATGTCAGTATCAAGTCACAGTAACATCATTGACAGTGCAGCAAAAAAAGTAGGCAAATTCACACACAAAAAAAGAACAAAACAAATGGAAAAAATAATGCTTTTCAGACACTTTTGGAAGTCAAGCTTTCTGCTCAAGGTTTTTCAGAAAGCCAGGCGGAGCAAAGCATGCGATCAAACACTACGACGCTCAAAAGATCCAATCCTTTGAGATGAAATCTTTGAACCTTTGAGCCTTTCTCATTTAGAGAAGAGCCGCAGCAACACTTTGAGGGGCTGTTATTGTGTTCAGTTATTTGCATACATACAAATGGGGCATTTTAGTCCAGTGAATTCACGGCTTCGCTTTCATCTCCCTTCAGATGATAAGGCCACACTCAGACTTTGTTCCTGTCCTAGACGGTGTCTCTTTTGGACATCTCCATTGAGCCATGTAAAGCAGTGATTTGTTCATTCTAATGAAACCCCTACAGTCCCGATAACCTTTCCAGTGTGTCACACCGACCCCCCCTGGTGTTGCCTGTTCTGAATATACAGGGATAATGGCCGCCTTCTCTGCCTAATCACAGTCCCTGGCAGCGGGAGCACTCCTTTTCCCTCGCTCCTTTCTCCCTCTCTCTCTCCTCGTACCCCTCCTACTCCCCCGTTCCCTCCCTCTTCCTGCACCCTGCTGAGGAGGAGGTGATGGGGACACTGACACAGCTCAGCTCATCTCATCCAATTACTGCAGAAACAAAGAGAGTGCTCTTCCCCGGACCACGATATGTAGCACCCCAGAGGGGGTGGGAGTAGAGGAGGGGGATGAAGGAGTCATAGACTGAAGAGGGAGGGGGGAGAGAGGGAGGAGAGAGGGAGGAGGACTCAAAATATTATACAGTCACATATTTCAGAAAAATAAGTCAACATATAGAATAATTGATTATATTTTGGGGATTTCAGCATTTAGATCTGTAGCAGCACTCCCAACCAGGAGTACCTGAACCCCAGCGGGACATCTGCAGCTGCCAGTGGATACGTGGAAAGACTGTAGAGCAGCTCAACTAATTTGAAAAAATAGATATTCAGACATGATTTTATTTTTAATACTCGCACTGAAGTAGCTTTACTTTAACACAGTGTGTTGAGATTCAGAGTGAATGAACAATTCAGCAAGCATGCAGAGAAATGTTCATGGTTATCCTTGGTTTTAAGTAATTTACAAAAGATTGAAATAGTTAGCTTATATGGTTGAAATATATTGCTATGTTAATGACGAAAGTGCTGAAAACGTTGACTAAAAGTTTGTGATTATAATAGACAGCTGAATTATGTATTGACAGTTAATAGTAATAGTTAATTTAAAGTAATAAATGTGTGGTTTAAATGTATAGCAAAATTCAGTAGGTGCTTTGTTGATTTTAAGAGGGGCGACAGAGCCCCCCAACCCCCTTATTTTTGTGTTTTTAGTCTGTTTTCGCAGACTACTTTGCTCCCTTTAGAACACACCATGTGAAATCACTTTTCTCTGACTCAATTATTTGTCAGACTGTTGTCTCTCATCTCTCCCGTGTGTGTTTTTCACTCACATTTGAGTCTCAGTGCTCACTGAGATGCACAGATTTAATTGGCTAAGTAGCATCACGCGAGATGATGTAACTCGTGCAGTTGGTCTGTGAGGGTCCTGGTCGCTTAATTAGTGTTACGAATGCTGCACCGAATAATGTAGAAATGCTCCATCAAAATTTACTAATTCATAATAGTTTACTGGTTTTAAGTCTGAGTCTGGATAGGACAGCGTCTGGGTCAGTACCTAGAGGATGGAAAGACATGTATTCTAGTCATTTTGCTAACAAAAATCACCTACTTGCTAAATTAATGGAAAAAACTGTATATTTTAGTGTTTCATTAAAATAGATTGCTGAATTATGAAATACTTTGTTAAAAATAATGAATGAAATGGTTGAAACATCCGGCCTCCGACTGGTTGCAAAGCTGACTTAACTGACCCAAACACCAACACTTAAATTATAATAAAACAGTATCGTAACAATATCCACCATTATATAATTATCAGTGTTAAATAACATCCAGTTTAAGTTCAACTTAACATGTTTTGGAACAGGTGGTGTCAATGATAGGGTGCTCGAGCTGGTCTGACAGGGACATCTGACAAAAAAGGGTCGGAAACCACTGATCTATAGGACGCATATGAATCTTGATAGCTCAGATGAAGCTCCATCTCATCCACACATTTAGCTGAACCCAGACTTGGCACAGTAAAATATGACACCTACTATACAGCCAACTGGGATTGACGGCTAATCTCTGTAGTCTCCAATTGTTATTGCAGTGCAGAAAGAAAAAAAATGCTCAACTCCTCCCCCCCGTTCTCCCCCCACCCCAGAACTTTACATTATGTCAAGGGAGGAAGAGAAGGAGAACAAAAAGCAGCTGCTGCTGTTTCACATTAAAGTCCCTGGACCCGACTGAGGAGACTAACACTTCAGCCGGGGAGGAAATGTAGCGATCTGGCCAAAGCGTTGGATGATGTGTGCTGCGACTGAGTTACTGACAGTTTAGTGAGTTTCCCATGGAGGTCTAGACAAAGGAAACCTGATGACGAAGCAGAAGGGGAAAGAATTTGTCACCTTCTGAACGGACGTTTGTTATGTGATTTTTGAATGATGAGGTTCTCCTGAATTATCTTTATGAAATGTACCTTCATATTTTGGATCTTTGTACCTGGATATACATAAAGCAGAGGGGAGAAAATAAATGTGTTTATTCATACGGGATCACAGATCAATTCAGATCTATTCCTAAACCCATTATGTACACAAAGACATGAGAAAAACGACACACAGATGAAAGAATATGCAGCTAAACCTGGCCGGAGACTTAATGTAAAAGCCATCCTGCCCGTGTTATTGCAGTCTTATTTCCGTCCGCTCATTTAACCTACTTTGGTGTGTTGGTTAAAAGGAAGGCCTCGAGGCTGCAGACATAACTCGAATCCAGTGTTTATTTTACACTTGAAACCATAGTCCGCGTGTTTTCCCTGACCAGGCAAAAGAACGCAAAGAAACCTCCTAGTTCAAGATAGAAGTTCAGGGTTTATTGCAAGATGGTGAAATACAGTGGCTAGGTTGAGTTAACAAAGTCCACGTAGGTAAATGACTAGGCTTCCTTTAAAAGAAAATGAAATTTCAAGAGCAAGAGTCAAGTTTGTATTTCAAAGCAGAAATCTCAAGCATCCTCTTACACTGACGAGGGACTTCTGTCTTCTACTCTTCACACACAGAGAGCTGCACCATCTGGATCACTCACTGAGGCTTATTACCATAACTAATCCATGTTTCTGTTTATCTTTGGAGAACAAGACACCTTCTCCATCACTGACAGCTCTCACATTTTCTTAGAGATTATCCACGGTGCTTTTCACTGGAGTGACACACAATAATATAGTCATTAACAGGAAAGTTTTTCTACTGTGAAACAGTTTCTAGAGTGTTTAATTTAACTGTTGTGCGTAAATTGTTTCAATGATAATATGTACAGATAGAGGGGTGCTAAAGTATTAGTGTAGGAGTTAGAAGTAGAAGTTAATTTTTAACAATTTTTTGACGATTACGGTGTTCTGTTATGTCATTTGCAGTCCTTTGTTTTTCTATCTTTCTAAATTAAATATCTGCTAGTTTTGGACTTTTTGTTAAACATAACAAGCTTTTCAAAGACGTCACCCAGGGTTTTGGGAAATTGTGATGGTCATTTGACATTTTATAAATGATTAACCCTCTGAGTCCCAGTCTTTAGGGGGAGATAGCAGGTTAACTGTATATTCCACATAGAAATGGTTAATTTGATAGCTATCTCATAAGTTGTTGCAGCAACTTTTTGGGTTGATACAATTTGATACACAGTTTTGGTGCTAAATTTTTTAACCACTCCAGAATTGATAAAAATGTTCCAAAATCCCTCCAAAATACCACATTAATCAAGTAGTTGCTGCCCAATATTGCTTTGATGATTATCGGCCGTATGTTTTACACTTTAGCATCTCTTCCTTCTGCAGGACAATGCAGGATATGGAGAACCCGCAGGTCACCTCATGTAACAAGGGAGACCAGCACTACCGCAGCTCCCCGAGTAACCAGTCCTCCTCCAGTGATCCAGGACCCTGTGGCAGCAGCACCTGGTCCCAGCAGCCAGGATACGATGGGTATGAGACCACAGCAGTGTTACATCCTTTGAATCAGCCTTGAAGTAGTCCCTCCAGGAATATGCGGTTTTAGCAGTAATGAATGCAGCTACAATCAGTCCCAGCGCTATTTCTGAGAACTTGCAATTTTGCAAAATGACACCAATTTTTCCACATGAAATGACCAAATCATCAACGCGCTTTTGGCCAGCGGTCGCCTTTTTTTTTCCTTTTTTTTTCAGGGAGAGATCTGACAAAACAATAAAATTATGCCTGCCACAGTTTAATACTACATCCAGAACTTAAAATAAGGAAGGAAGCTTGTGGAGGACGATGAGTTTCATGTGTGAGATTTCTTTTCGTTTAACATTCATTATTATAGTTTCCACTCAATCTTCCCAAAGCTTTACTTTCAGGATTTCATTCATACAAAGGCTGCCTCAAACATAAATGGCCACTTTGTAAATTAAGCCATTCACTTTTATTATAGCCATGAAAAATCCCAGCCAAGTACAGTATTTTTCGTTATTGTAACGTTGAGAACATCTTCTTTCTTCTGTTCAGAGTATATAAAAAAGGATGAGCACTTAAGTATGATAGGAAGTGATTAGAAAGAACACTTTCTTGTCCTTCAGTGTAACCCTCTGCGGCTGAAGTGCCATTTTAGCAAACTACACTGTAATCTGGGAGAAAGCAGTTGAAAAGACATCTTAAAATAATCACAAAAAGAGCTCACAGACACCGTGCAGCTTCTGTCAACATGAAAGTAGCCACTACAATTGCTTTCTGCTATAAGTTTTCCAGTTTTCATGTGTTTTGTTCCTCTAACAGCACACAATAATATACTGTAGATCTCTCTTCAGTGTTCGGCTCTTTTTTTCTGCTCTCGATCATATAATGGTATGCAGGGCTTCAGACTGCACAGGCGGAACATCTGTCAGGCTGAGTCTTGTACATGAGCAGAATCCATCAGAGACCAATGTCTGTCTGTAAGTGGTTACAGACCATGACAAGAGGCTTAGCTGCACTCTGCTGCCTTTCTGTCAGAGGCCTCAAAAAAGCACTGAACTCTCAGGGATCACTGTGCCCTGTCAGAGCTGCCACGATACACAGCAGCAGACATGCTGACTGCCCGATTGATCTCCGGTTAGAGTCTGGGGTAAAGATCACGGGACAGCGTGGCCTCCGTTCATCTGTTGTACCCTTTATTAGCTCTTTCAGGTTTAATTAAGATCCACATTGGAAAATTTGCTGCTCATTTTCTTTTGTCAAGAGCAAGAGAGTGCTGGAGTCAAATGAAAGGAGGTCTCCCGTCAGCGTCGTGCGGCAGCTTCTTTATTCTATTATAAGCTCAAGTGATTCGACCTTAAATGATCTTGAGCTAATTGCTGTACATCTGCAGTACATCTATTGAAGCTTTTCTCTGACTAGAATACAGAGCTCACTCTGTAGATGGAAAATTATTTACAGCCCATTTTCCTCCCTTTTCTTGCTCCAGGTGTCCCTCCCCTATCCTCCATGAGCGGGCAGGTGACATCCAGGGTGGTGATGGAGAGATCCACAGGGAGCGGGAGCCCACCCTGGAGAGGACCAGGTCTGCAGGTGAGTCTGGATACACTCTGTCAACTTTAGTCATTTTTAAACAGAAATCCTGCAATACTTCTGCAACAATGACCTTTCATTATGCCAGCTGTTTTTTTTTTGTTTTGTTTGTTTTTACACAAAACCAAACAATGCCAGCATAATGCCGCCTCATAACATGCAAGTTAGCAAAAATTATACGACCTAACGAGTAGGTATAGCTGAGGCGTGACTTGGTCACTTAGTGTCATTCAAGCAGAGTTCAGTTAACCGTCATGACAGCGTTATTCTTGTACAAGTAGTGGGCACTGTTTTAATGTGGTATATTGAACACGGCAAATGGCATGTGGCTGCAGCTACAGACTGCAGCAGGCATGACGTTTATTTGTAGGCTGACATGAAGGCTAGCATCACCCTGGTTTCCTCGTCAAAAAGCCATTAGATATTTATTTACACATTTTGTTCAACAAGATAATCTTCACAAATTAATTTTTTTTTATACAATTGACACAATTGAATAGCTAATGTTCAGCTACAAACGAACTACACCACGGTCGCATGACTTAACTTTGCCACTACAACAAGACTTTAAAGCCTTGTTTGGCACAGTTCAGTGTTATGGAATTCTGTAGTCTAATTTTGCCATCGTATTTCGTGTCTTAGAGCAAAACATGGAAGTATCTTAAGCTTTTTTTTAACTACAGACCTTATTTCAGGCATTAAAACCCATTCAAAAAACCTACTGACCTGCATGCTGTGAATTTGCGATTCCTAGGAATGACCACTCTGCTTTGGCATATTCTGCCTCCGATTGCCATAGACTGACGTTCTTATCCTAATCCTAACCAATCTTAGTCCTTTTGCCTAAATCTAAGCAGTCCAGCCATCGAGGGCAATGAGTAGGCAGGTCATTCCTTCGCTATCCTAGGAGATGCATATCTGCTTCTCTGGTATCATTTTATACAGACGTTGATTCATCGCTGTTACTCCCTCCATTGCCAGCTGAAGGGTAGGACAGCTCTGTTCGCCCGTTCAGCGATTGTACCTTTTATAAAGAACGGCAAGGTAGAATAATGGCGTGGCATTCCCATCTTGAATATATTGTGAAAAAAGGGGCAAGTGATTTCTGTTGTCTATTCACACCTGGCATTTCTTCGCACTTAACCTTTTCTTCTCGGTCCACAGAGGCCAAATGGCACATCCCCTCCACCAAGATCCTGAACCCTCTGAAGCAAAGAGAAGGAGGGAAAGACTCGCCCAACAAGCTGTCCAGGGTAAGTGTCTGACCTACTTTGATTCCAGTTTGACAGACGCTGCCCACATGACATTTAATGGAAGTGTTTAGAATTTGTTTTGAAGGGCACAATGTTTGAAAGTGTTTAACGCAGCCTCTGCAGTACGTGTGCTGAGTTCGGAGTAGATGCCCAACTCTACGGTGTCAGACCTGCTTTACCCCACATCAGTGTTTGAATCGGGGTGAGGTCAGGTTGCCCTTGTTTATGTGCTTTGCACCAACCAGCGGCTCAATTGGGGTATTCAACCTCATGTCGTCCCCTCTAGCCGCTCTTTGCACTTATCACTTTCCCCTCATCAGCATGCTAACAGGCGTCTCATCTCATCACCGTTTCTGGTTGTCTCCCACTTTTCTAGGACACATTTTCCTAGAAGGTTGAATATATTAAGCGCTCGAGCCTCTCATTTTCTGCTTTCTCTATATTCCCCTCTCATTTATCTTTTTTTTTTTTTTGGCCCATTCACCGTCTCTCCTTGAGTCTTTTCTTTCTCCTTTGATGCTGGAGGCTGCCGCATACAGCTAACAACATCTTTCAGTGCTTTCAGCCAGTGTTGCATTAACCCAGGCCGCTGGATAAAAATTTAAACCATTCCCCTGGCATTCTCTTTCCCTAATGCACAGAGCCTGTTTTTTTAGATCCGAGTAGCTGTTTTTGATGTGATGTGATTTTAAGTTGCTTTCATGAATTAGCAGGGTTTAGCATAGCATAATGAAAGAAACATGACAGGTCATAATCCTGCAGTCTTAGTTAATATCCTGTAATTAAGCAAATTGTTAACCCCCTTCAGTAGAGCATGTTTCTGAGTCAGTAAATGAAATAGTGAGACTTCTGGCCTGACCTTAAATACTTTTTACCAGCTTGACCATGAACAAATCTGGCTTTCTGATCAGAACTGAGTATAAAAACATTGAAGAAAATGTTATACACCCATATTAAACAGATTTAGGTGCTAGAACTTGTGGCTCTCTCACATAAATACCAAATTTTAAAGGGAAACTAGGAATTCCAATATGTTATTTCAAAGGCCAAAGAAAGTTCAATCAATATATGTGAACATTAGCTACTCTCGCTCAAAGCCAGAAACAAGCAAAGTAAGTCTTATACTTGTGATGTCATGAAGTATAAAGTCTGGAGCTGCTTCATCAACAGTAAATGACAGTGTGATTTTGTGGACCCACAGACTGTTTTCTTTTTTTATCATACACAAATGAGATTTATTCTGTTGTAACACCAAATGTACACATATAGACTGAATCAGTGTTTTTTTGTTTGTAATAACTTATTAGGGACCAAAATCTGAGCGTGAGTGAGGGACAGCTGAGATATCAAGGGAAAGTCTTGTTGGGTATGGGGTTGCTGGGTGACAAAAAAGAGTGAAGAAGGATTCAAGTTTTTCAAATTTCCATTTGCAAAGAGCAAACATGCTCAAAGACAGCTCTGCACTCAACATATGGCAGCAACATGTTGAATCTCTCCTTTTTTCACTGATATTTTCATCTCATTTGTATAAAAACATGTTTGCTGCTGTCATATCTCATTAATAACAACACGAACTAATGTTAGGTTGCAACCTAGTTTAGCTGTTGGGCCACAGACTAAAGAAAATGACAGCTTGAATTTACCCAAAACCAAGCGGCAGCCTCAGAGAAAGTGCCAAAAACTTGCCTGTTTGTGATTTATTAAGTCCACAATCTATGCCCAAAACTAGCAGTTAAAGTTAATCTGGTCGACAGTGAGATGTTGGTGGTGGCTGATGGTACTTTTGGTTTCTCAAAGGTGCTAGCGGAGCAACACAGCACATAAAGTAAGCATAGCTGAAACATCAGATAGATTGGACCACCATGTTTAGCTATAAATCTCATATTATTGCTGAATATCACAGCATTAATAATAAAGTTTGTAGATTTCACATGTCTCCAGAGTGGATCTAAACTCAACATTTCCCTGGGTGTTCTCAGTGTCAACATATTTCCTATTTCATTGTCTATGTAGCAGCTCCACCTTTATACCCTATGATATCACAAATTTGAGTTTTAGCACACTAGGTTTTGGATATGGGAGAGAGGTTTATATGTTTATTAATATGTTTGGACTGTCCTAGACCGATAGGAATAACATGCTATAGTGTAGTTCAGCTTTAAGAGATCACAAACACAGTATGTGACATTCAGCTTGTTCACTTTGTATTCCTTCCTGTTACTGTCATCTAGCCTGAAAGCATCACAGACTTAAAGAAAACAAGCGGCCGCTACATTCAGGGACATATAAACATGTGATGTAGCCTGATGATTAAACCCATCCCCCTCTGGAGCACCAAGCATGTTAAAGCAACTGTAAGAAATATCCGCAGTTGCTGTTTGACCTTGTCTGATTCACTGTATTTCTTTATCCTCTAACCCTCTTGCTCTCTTTTTCTACCAGACGGGCGATAAAAACTCAAGCCACTCAAGTAGCAACACTCTCTCAAGCAACGCCTCCAGCAACAGCGACGATAAGCACTTTGGCTCTGGAGACTTGATGGACCCGGAGATGCTGGGTCTCACTTACATCAAAGGGGCGTCCACAGACAGTGGCATCGACACTAATCCTTGCGTGGCCCCTGGGGCCCGGGTGTTGCTGCAGGGCAGGGTGGGGGAGCAGGGACACCCTTGGGTATCAGAGCACCATGAGGACGGGGCGTCAGAAGAGGATCATGGGAAACTGTACCTGCCGCAGGGCTACGCCTCCGCCATTCTGTCCAGTCATGTGACGGAGGGAAGCATCGGAGACCTGAGCGAGATCTCTTCCCATTCAAGGTACAGTGCAGAGACAGGATTTGTCTTTTATTTGACTTTTTCCCTCTCAAATGTGTTTCTAGTTAATTCAGCTGCATATTTCAGTTGTTTCACAGCTAGAAGTGTGTTTGAAGTCAGACAAGACAGGGATGTGTGACTTGTTGAATCTAGGTCACCCAGTAGTAAAGCTGTTGTGAAGGCCGTTGTACTGGGACAATTTATGCTGTTTCGTCCTTTTGTCGCTCTTCTGTATCCTCCAGCTGCTGTGAGCGGTGACTGTGATGTTCTTTCTTCCTCATGAACAAATACTTTATCTTGTTGTAGCCATCGACATTGAATGAGAGTAGAGCAGACAGTGAACTGTTTGCTGTGGTCATTTGATTAGTTCAAAGTGCATGCTTAACTACTAGAAATACTCTGGTTTAAGTGAGGGATGCAGGAGGTGGGCATGACCCAAAAAGTACACTGCAGAAATTGCATTGTTTTGTTTATATAGCTGACTTGTAATTGGTAATTAACAATCAAGTCTCCTGTCGTTCCTTGAACTTTGGCGTTGGTCCTTCCCGTCAGAAGTTCCCGTATCTTGTCGTCACTCCACTAAGACACTTTCGTTGCCGTTTTGGCGTAAATTACCCTGCCTTCTCACCCTCAGATGCTTTTACTCTTTGAGTTTTGTAGCAGTTAAATAAAAATGGCATCATCATGCCTACTCAGATGCCGGGAATTTTTCTGACAATAAGCCGTTCTATTCACACATGGACTTAATCAGATATTGCACTTTATACAAGGACGCTTAAGGGGTTAAGTCCGTTAAATGTTGACTCCAGCTGATTTGGACATTTGCGTTCTCACATACAGCTCCTCTGGGTAATGTCTAGATAAGTTCAGGGTTGCAGTGCATGTATGAAAGCTGTAGTTTTCCTTTTGTCTGTCTCTTGTTGATGCTGATCGTGTAGCTTGGACCCATAATCACATTTGTAATCATCAACACCTGTGTGTCCTGGCCTGTTACCGAGCCGACGGTCAAAACACAACTGGAATCCCACTAACCACAAGAGACTTGGATACCAGCCAAACATGACCAAAGATTGCGATTTTCTAAATGTCCTAGCTTTTTAAGTAAATAGCCTATCTGCTAACTAACAAATCTCACCAGTAATCAAGCATATTGTTTAGTAATTCTTTAAAAAAAATGTCAAAAATTTGCTTTAATGTTACTGGTGAAGAAAAGCTTGTTAAGTTTCCAACAGACACCAGTTGAAACTTAGATAAACAACTACAGCCTCTGAAAGCCATCATATTTACTCACTGTGCAGAGATGTCAATATTTCTGATCACTTAAAAGGCAGCAGAGACCTATTGAAGAGCAGCACCTAGTGGTGGCAGTTCAAGGTTAAGCATTAATGGATATGCCCATGTGGTCGTTACTGCCAAACCTCACCTCAGTGAGTTCGTTACTTGTCGTAAGTCGGTTTATACAGAAGTTAGCCAGCTGCAACTGTCATGGTTCTTTGAAGTGGCGATGGTACACAAAAATGGATGACGCTTTGACCATTGTGCTAATGTTTGATTTGAATGAGAACGTCTGTTCTACTTTCATTCATTTTCTGTGCGTGTGGGTCAATTCTAGCGTATTGGGTCATTGATTTGCCCGTTGACAAAAATCACACCCTTTTCATGGTATATGGCTCGGAGCACAATCCACTTTGTTTATACATGCAGATGTACATACACAGATATGGTACCACTGCAACTCATTATCTGTTATAGTAAGCACACATAGAGACAAACACATGCACAAATAGATTGTTTGATGTTAGCTGACCTTATTACCCAGCCGCGCTCCCTCGCTCCTGACCCGCAGCCTGACTCATCCAGCTGTGCCGAAGCTGGTGGGTGGGGATGCTGTCAGGCCGGAGCAACACGGGGGGTTTCATCACACCGCCGTCCAAGTCCTCCTCACCAGACTGGGGCCCATCTGGGAAAGAGGAGGGGTGTCAGAGAAGGTTGGCCCTGCAGCCACTCACAGTCTGTCTCGATGAAATAGAATGGGTATCTATTTGTTTACGCCATACAGGATTATGTTAGCACAATCTGTTGAGATCATTGACCTGTTGGGGAGGCGTCGGAGCTGTCCACTCCAGGACATCATTCAGAAATGAGTAAAGAACCCATGCCATCACCTTGACTACTCCGATGCTTCCCACCTTTTATGTAATGGTCTTTGACACCCGAGTGTCATCTGAGCAAACAGTGAAGCAGCAGGAGCACATTTTGCAGGGTGTGGCCCAGATGGTCATGAATATGGAAACAGTGTGTAGTGCCTTCAGCTTAAGCCAACTCTCATGTCTCTGAGGTATTTTAGAGGAATGTTTTGTGTTTGCTGAAAGTTTTCCAGCAAACTACAACATTGGAACCTAAACCTGACATCTTTATGGACCTGTGCAGTTTATCTAGATCTGAGTCCAGCTGAGCAGCGAACAGATGAATCCTCACCAGGCAGGTGACATAAAACACTAGCCTTCATTTTAATGAGTAGATGAGTATGAAACGTTCACACGTGCCATTCTCAGGGAGTTCTTAACGTTGCAAAGGATGCAGTGTAAACAATGCAGTTTATGAAGGCGCAAAGGCAGGCAGAGCGCCCTTTCTCCGGTACATGGCTTATTTGCTCATCACTGTCAAATGTGATTCATTCATCCTGCATAAATCTACCATTACTTGAATGAGGATGTATTTTACGGGTATGCTGTTATTCCACGTATTTTAAGCTGGCTCGATAATCGGAAACAATTAAATGACACAGCCAAATCAACCAGAAACAAATATGTTGCTGCTTTTAGAAATTGTATCACTAATATATGAAGAATTTTACAAATATACATCCTTTTTTTTCTCTACAAATAAACCAATCTTTTACAATGTAATCTTATATTCAAGGGTCAGTTCATCCAGATCACAAAATAAGAAATGTTTTCCCACTCACTGTGTGATATCTAGCCGTGTAGTTAGTCTGTGGTGGATGAAGCACCTGGAAGCCAGACTTGAGTAAAAGTACAGATACTTCACCAGCAAAAGTACTTTTTGGTATTAAATGTACTCAAGTATTGAAAGTAAATGTACAAGTAAATGCTGGTAATAAAAATGCAGTTGGTCGTAATTTATTTCTTTGTATCATGTTTAAAATCAGCTTTAAAAATGAAGCGTGCATTACACTTAAGGAAAAACAAGGTTTTTTGTTTTTTTTACAACTTTGAGGATTTAAAGATTAACACCCGTTCCTTGCATTGTCATTCATCCCATCCTCTCTCCTTTACTTCTCCCTTCCTTTCCCATTTTATAGCAAGTTACTAAGATGCTTAGGGGAAATGTATTTGAGTAAAAGTATACATTTTTATTTTGGAACAGTGAAAGTTGACAGAAATATAAAAACTCCAGTTAAGTACAGATACTCCCAAAAAGTACTTAAGTACTGTATTAAATTATGATTACTTGTTTACATTACACCACTGCTCTTACTTTGTTTTAAAGTAGTAAAGTAGTTTTTGTTATGCTTTGAAAATCAGAAATAAGCAGACGTCTTCATAGTGAATACTTTAAAACTTATACAGATACAATGACTAGATACCACTGGGAGTGAGTGGGGGAAAATGCTCCTCTCTGATTTGAATGCACTGACCCTTTAATCTGGTTTGTCAGTTGATATTTGACTAAATATTGAAAGGACAAAGTTCAGCGGGTTTATGCACATGATAGAGTGGATGTGAGTCATCTCCCAATGTAGGTCAAAGGTGAACGAGCTCGACTCTTCTCTTATGAAGAGGAGATGATGTCATTCTGGCAGAGCTTTCAATAATCATTTTGAGCTGAAAATCATCCCGTTAGGTTATTTCTCAACATCTGCGCTTCACTAGTGGCATTTCTCATTTTTTCCATTGTTGATGTTTGTTCATGCTTTCATGTTTTGTTTTTAAATTCATTAATTTTGCTCACTTTTGAGTTACATTATGCTTCTTTTTTTCCTTTTTCTTCTTTTTTTTTTTTTTTTGCTGTTTGGTCAGTGGCTCACACCACTCTGGCAGTCCCCTGGCCCGCGGTGCCAGATACTGTATGTCCGCTGACTCCTCCAAGGTGTACACCATCCCCCAGACCAGCAGCTCAGGGCCAGAGCCGGGGCCGGAGCCCAGCTCAGAGGCCTGTGGACAAACACGGCCTCAGTCCGGTTGCAAACTCCCAGTGGGCATGAAGACGACTGATGATGATGATGATGATGCCCACAGCACTGAGGAACCTCCCAGCATTTCAGAGTGTGGGTGAGTGTGTGTGAGAGTAAGAAAGCAAGCAAGGGCATTTGTGAGATCATCAAATATGCCCTTATTCAAAACAAAGTTAGCAAAGTGTGATGCCAGTTCACGTTAAGTTCAGCACAAGCTATCATGCAAAGCTAGATGACACACTTTTTAATCACGCTAACTGGCCTCGTCAGCACTGCAGAGCTGCTTCTGCCCAGACTTACTGTTGCACAAGAGCCATTCCAACACAATTGTCTCCCCCCTTCATCAGCCCACCCAGTGTGCATAAACTGGCCTTGATTGAAGCCGACAGCCACAAAATAAATAAGCTCAATGAAGCCGCGGACATAATACACTTGGCACATGTCACTTGCGGTTATTGATTGTTCCCGTGAAGTCGCGTCCCCGTGGACTGCCAGGCTGAGCTGCTACCAGATCAGCATCTCTGCTGGGAGCCAAGCAACAATCTACACAACAACAACAACAACACACTGCTGTCACACATGTAGCCCAAGGACACACCCGCCCGGAGAATAGCTTCTAGAAATATCACGAAGAATGTATGCAGCCGCTCAGCTAGGTTGAGAATGCAAACTCCCCTCAGACTTTATAGGAGCGGTGACGAGTGACTGTATCTGTCTGATGATTAAATGTTCGCTGTGGAGAACAGAGAGACATTGATGGTGATACTGAAACACAGCTTTGATGGTTTTTAGTGAGTGTGCTTGTTTGAAGGTGTTTGTGTGCGGGCTGTGGGCATGTTTTGGAGGAAAGAATGTGAGATTTGCCCTGGAAGAAACCCCCTGCTCTATCTCCCGAGTAATTTCATTTAGGCTGTGAAATTTGCCACTTAAGGAGTACGTGATTGATCGCATGCAGCGAAGTCATCTCCTGCCGACTTATGAAAAAGCTCTGTAATTCAGTTACCCTCCCCGTTGTTTGTTTATATATTCCTACAGTTTTATTTCATCTTACATAACAGCGCCTCATGATGAATGGCCTAATATTACTCACAGTTATTGTTCTAACATAATGAAGTTTCTCTTCTCCTTTTTCTAAAAAGTTTTCTCATTTGCTCTAACACTGTGTGTAATGTGGGATGTGTAACAATGCTCCTAACCCCGTGTTGTTTTTCTCTTGCTTCTGCTTCTTGATCCAGAGGAGCGGAGAGCTTGTTAGCTTTTCTTCTCAAAATGCTGTCTGAGCGTTCAAGGTACACAGTTAGTCAACTTCCCAGTGGCCCAGCCTGCTCCCCTACACACCTCCCCCAGCCCCACCCCCTTTGTTCCAGACCACCGCGCCTCTTGTGTCTCATGGCAGGTCTAAAGTGCTAGTCCTGCCATGTGGCACATGCTGAGTGTGGAGGACAACCAGCTGTGCATCAGTGGCTGTGACATTTCTGCTGTATATCCTGCCGAATCCTACTGCTGTGTGCTGTCCACAATACTTCCTCCTTTTTCTGTCAGCCGCTATAGTGATAGAGAGCGAGGGGGGGGTCTAGTCTACACCCAAACCAGGGATGTTGTGGTAGCGTGCACTCCGACACCTCTGTCTTGCTTATTATTTGATTTTCGGCCTTTCTGGACAAATGGAGGTGTGTAACAGCTTTTGGCAGCATGACATTAATGCTTCGACTGCAATAGAAGAAGAAGACAACACAACATCAAGGTGCAATTGGCAAAAAAACAACAACTTTTTCTGCAGTTTTTATTGTTTTTTCTCATTTTGATATGCCAACTTACCACCTAGCCAAGCTTAAAACATTTTCATCAAAAGTTTTTTTTTTTTTTCACATTTCTGCCAATAAAAGTGTGTATTCATAACAGGTGGATAAAAAGCATACCTGTTTTTCACACCCGTACTCAGGACCTGCTGTGCAATAAAACGTTCATTACACATCATAGCCATTTCACAGACGGTCCGGCACAGTAGAATGACCTCTAATTGCAAAGGTCAGAGCTTCAGCGTTGTTCCAATTTTCCCGTAATCAGGGATCGATCATGTAAGAACAAATTGGACAAGGACACAGGGAAATAAATGGGGTTGTTCTAGACAGCACCTAACCACCAGTATACAGAACTCAATTAATTGCACTTTTCCTGGATGCAGCCTTCAGAGCAGAGCGATTGTCTTTGAACTAGAGATCTCCTGGATCAGTCAGAATGCACATGGCAGTCACTCATGGACATTTGCAGTACCTGTTTATGTGTTTAGGGCTCGGTTGCCATGGTGCTGAGAGCTTAAATGGGGACCTATTATGGTCATTTTCAGGTTTATGCTTGTTTACTTGAACAGGTTTATATGCTTTAATGAAAAAAAAACACTTTATTTTCCTCATATGATCTATGCTGCAACACCTGTAGTCACCCTCTGTTTGAGACTCCTCCGTTTTAGCACCCAGTCTGCTCTGATTGGTCAGCATTTGGTGTCATTACAGCCTGGAAATGACTGTAACAGAGAACAGAGGCACCTTCTAGCGTGAAAAATCCCCATTAAAAGCTTCAGAGCACAAGCGGACATGTTCCAAGCAGGAATATGATCCAACAGTGGTGAGAAATTAACAACATCTGCAGCCAAGGTACATTTTCTGACATTAGCATGTAGCTTTATGTAGCAGTGTATTTTCAGCTGGGGAAAGACTGTGTATAGCAGTTCTTTCTCCCATTAAAAAATCTCCAATAACAGCATCTCAACACAAGCAGACATGTTGCAACAGGAATATTATTCGTGATTGGGGAGAAATGAACAACATTGGCAATCAAGATCAAATGTTTCCGTGATGTTAGCGTATAGCTACATGCAGCAGTGTAGTCTATGTAATGTTAACACTTACAGTACAGTGCCTGGAGCAGATAATCATATAAAGAAATCCATCACAATCTGACACAGCGTTTAGCCAAAGCGGAAAAAGAAAGAGCATTCTGAACGGCCTGACTACGTACGTAACATACGTTTACCTCATTATTTGAAACGTAGGCCACATTTAATATGAACATCTGACAGTGTAGCGGTAAATACATGACAGAAAATAAGGAAAAGCATAATAGCTTCCCTTAAAACAGAGCAACTCTCAGCAATAGTGTCTCCAGGTAACCATCGCAGCCAGGCTGTCTATCGTCTTGCCTTGTAGCTCTTCCCCCTGCGGCTATCTAACATCCTGCCAACCGCGCTCAGTGCATCTTTGTCACAGGCTGCTCACTTAAAGCAGAAGTCTCACAGCCACACAACGTCACCAGCCAGGTCAGTCACTTCCTCCTTTCACTGTATCCCCCCTCTCAGCACCCTCAAAATCATTTGGTGCCACCAAAATAAAACATGTCACCTCTTGTGGGTCCTTTTCCAATCCTGCCTAACAGCTCTCGTGTGTCCTCTGTTGTTGTCTGAACACTCCTTTAGAGTCTGTGGTTTGCACTTGTCTCTGGATGTAATTTCTGTCCAAAACCCTCTTTTTTCCTTCCTTTCTACCTCTCACAGTGCTTGGCTGCATTCTTCACACTGTCTTTAATCATTGGTTTGGCAGAGTGAGATGGGACAGGGTGGAAATAAATTCCCTCCCTGGCTCCCCTCTCCAACTCCCTGTTGCTCCACGTTCACCTGACCAGCATGGAGGCACCTGACGCTGGCATGCTAAGACAGATCTACCTGAACCCTTTGTGTGATACTGACATTTTTTTCTAAATAGCTGGACTCAAGCTGCGATGGCCCAGGGCCTCCCGAACAGGATGTAGTTTTCATGACCCTTTTGATGAGCTCTGCTCTTCTGTGCCCTCTGTATGGTTTACAGGCAGCTGTACGCACAGGAGGCTGCCTGCCGGCTTCAGGCTGCTGAGCGGGATGGAAAATCGCTGCAGAGACTTTCAAAAGAAGAATACCTGAAAATGATGCTGCCCGACAGCCCTCCAGGAGAAGACAGGAGTCGGAAGGTGAGGTCAATGTGGCTGATCAACCTCTAAATGACAGGATAATTGTGGCGTTCTGATCCACACACGGACAAATAAAACCTGTTGAAACTGTGAAGTGATGATTGATCGCATGATGACATGACATTGTTAGGATCGACTGCAAACCCTAAGGCTATTTTATCACGCTGACTAACAGGCGTAGCACCTACAAGGCCAGAAGCAGAGCAGATTACCTCTTGCTGAGAAGCAAGTATAAGCAGGACAAACATCTGCTGCCTATCAGCTGGCCCTGCCACTGAGCACCACAGCTGACGGGGCCCGTCTCTCCCAACACAAAACCCTTTCAGTCCCCATTGCCTGGCACCGAGTGTTTGGATAATTTAATTTATAACGGGGCCTGGGTTTGCTCGGTCGGGATGTCATGGATTAAAGACAGGGAGTTGCAGAGAGTGCATCGATGTTTGATGTTCCTGGGTCCTGCAGACTCTATTAATTGCATCTTCACCCACCCACCCCCTGCACTATTCCCCCATCCCCCATCCATTATCTACAAGGAAGGGACCCTGGAGACGTACAAATGGGTTATTTTTGGATGCTGCTCAATTCTAATATAAATGCACTTCATCCCTACAGAAGGCAGGCATGTCCTCTGGCACAGGGAGGCCTTGTCCCTCACATGAAGCAGCTCAGTGCACTGATTAGTTTGTCTTGCTGTTGTACATTGGGCTTACAGTATATAGAATGTGATGCTTGCAAGAGAACCAGTCTGCGTCAGCGCCTTAAATGAAAGCAGTTGTACCCGGCCTGCGCTGTGATTTCCCTTCATTTGATTCTATTTTGTTTCCCACAGAGAAAGAAAACACAGTCACCAGTACAAAGGTACACAGTGCTGTTTGCTGGATTCAAAAAGGAGTAGAGTCTTTGTTGTAATCACACTCTCTGGTATGATTCAGCGTGATAATACAATGTGTGGAAAGGCAATCTGGGGAGAGAGAGGCACAGAGCCAGACACTCTAACCATATACACATCTGATCCCAATAAAAAACTGTTCTTTTCTGAGAGCAGCTTCTCTGGGACTGTATGTTTCCAATCATCAGCTGGCACACAAATGAATCAGAATACAGCAATGACAGCAACATATGTTGATTTATTTAAATTTTAATAAAGTTTGACTTGTTTAATCGCCTAAAGGTTAATTCATGTGTCACTTCCGGTAGTCACCCAATGCCACTCTTTGTGCTGGTGAGCAGGTGCAGAAAGATTTCCCTTGCCAGCCGCGGTGTCCGCTGAGACACCCTTCCACAGACAGGCAGACCATTGTGTGTCTGACGCAAAGGAAAGGCCGTTCGCAGCTTATTCTCCCGCAACGTCCCTCTTTTGAACCTCCTGTGGGAAAGAAAAACAGCATCTGAATAGGTGGTTGTCCAACACATCCTCCCAAGTGGCACGCCAAAGGGTTTCAGTGCCGGTTGTTGTCTTTGTTCAGTGCGAGCGGCGAGGGGAAAAAAAGTCAGGGAAATCAGGAAAAATCTTGGTGGATGTGTCACCGCTGCGTCAACTGATAAGAGCTTTGCTGCTGTGCAAAAGAATTCAAACATTACAGCCAAAATCAGGGGAGGGAGTGTTGCCAGCTGAGGTGGATTTAGACACTGAAATAGTCAATAATCTTGCAGGTTTGATTAATACAATATTTTCTGCGTCATGTGCACAACAGGCTCAGTTATCTGGTGCCAAGATGTGCTCAGAGAGCCCGGTTTGATGCCGTAGATGTAATAAATAGATGGCTTCTGAAAAAACATTAAGCCCTATTGCAAATGGTTTCATTTGCCGTGACTCCATTTATAGGAGCTCTAAATCTGAGCTATTTTTGCTTTATATGAGAGTGCAGCAAATCCTGTTTAAAGTTGTTTTGATGAGCGAGAACCTGATGGGGTCTAATCTTGTAAAGTTGGGTGGGAAAACTTGCAATAAGAGACAACCTTGTTAAGTTAAAGCCTCTGAGATGTTTTTTGGAGGCTGCATGTATGTACGCACGCTGCTTTGAATTCTTGTGTATATCTGCGCTTTAAAGACGTACTAGATGTTTGTTAAATTGTCACGGTGGGATTTGTGGGGGATCTGGCTTTGAAATGGAGATGGCTGGGTGTTGGCTTGCGGGGATGCAGTCTAGTTTTGGTTACAGCTGGGAAGCCAAAGGCAGACATTTACCCATCTGGCCAACTGCCCCGCATATCATTTGTGGCTACTTTTGATGTCACTCCTGCAATATTTATGTAAGCTAAAAGGGACAATGATGGATTGGATTGGCCTTTGTGGTTTTGTGTGTTTAAACAGGAGATCCTCTGTCAAAATTCTGGCCACAGCCATGAAACTTGACTATCCCAGCCGTGGTATTCTGTGTATTTCTTTCCTCCGTGCACAGAGGATGTCCCCTCAGGATGATATTGCTTCTCTAACCTTCACAGCTTTTGTGATTTTTCATCCTGACCTTGTGTTGCCTTTTGACCTCTGCATTGCTTTTATAATTCTTTGCAATCTGAGTACACACAAAGCAGCAAATGCACTTTATAGAAGTACATTATAGTCACTGGTTCACTGAACTGTGTTCATTGCATCTTTTTATGGTTTGTAAACAAGCAAGCAAAAGAAAATGTGCATTGAGTTTATTCATGAGTTTTGAAAGGGAACCTATTATGCTCATTTTAGGGTTCATAGCTGTATGTTGACTTTCTACTAGAAGATGTTTATGTTCTTTAATGCACAAAAAAACCCTTAATTTTTCCTCATACTGTCTGTGCTGGAATACTTGTATTCATGCTCTGTCTGAGCTGCTCCATTTTAGTGCCCGTCTCTTTGAGCCACCCTGGGAAAAAAGCCCTGTCTGCTCTGATTGGTCAGTATTTGCAGGTCTTTCGCACCTCTGTGTCTCTGCCCTGCCACAGATGAAACTATACAGAAATTTTTCCTTGATGTTAGCACGTAGCTACATGTAGCAGTGTACTTGTAGCCGAAGAATGACTGTCTGTAGTGTCACTCTCTACGGTGAAAAATCGCCAATAAAAGCTTCTAAACAAGACCGAACATGTTCCAGCAGGAATATGAGCCAAAATAAACAACATCTGCCACCAAGATGACATGTTTCTCAGACCTTAGAGAACATGTCGCACAGTAGGCGATGTTATGTAAACAATGGCAGCAGTACGCCTTGAGCAGATGACCATATAAAGAAATCTGTCTGGAGCTGACACCAGCTTGTAGCATAAGTAGACAAAAAAAGTTGGAAATAGAGTATTCAGAATGGCCTGAAGCTTGAGGTTTTTGCTCACAGGGATTACTTTTACATATGTTTAGCTCATTATTTGAAACTGTGAACATATTTAATATGAGCATCCGACACTGTAACATCATATATAAGACAGTAAATAAGGACATGCATAATAGGTCCCCTTTACTTACATCCAGCATTAAATTGAGCTCTACTATGCCTTATTTATCTGTATTGACAATCTCTGGATAATAGCACATGCTAGAGTTTAGTTAAAGGAAAGTTCTGGTATTTTTTTTTCAACCTGGCTAGCTTAAATCCCCATCTTTGTTGCAGATGTTTAGGGAAACACAAAAAAATATGGCAGGTTGAAAAACACCCAAATGTTTCTTGAAGTGCTTTCTCTGGCATTGTTTGTGTTAGAATCACTTGTTTTATATTTTTCCTTTCCATCTTGGATTGTGGCACTTATACAAAGTCTCATCTGGCTGCTGCAGTTTTTCACCTTTAGCTCAGTGACTATTGGCTGCCTCAGCGCAGTGACCTCTGTCACCACCTCCAAGAGCTGTTTTTTCCCACTCTGCCAGACACTCTCCAGCTGTGCTCAATCCATCTGCATTTTCCTGAGACCAAAGACTGTAATTGATTCCTGACACCGCTCCCCGATGTTCCCTCCTTACCCACCCAGCTGCCCGCTCATGTAAACCTGCTGTGGCGAGGAAAAGCGGTGCACAGGGAGTGAGTGGGGCATTGCTGGGGGGTTTGGAGGTCAATTCAGTTTACACTGTTGTCACTGTTGACAAATTGTTCTTCTTCTCTCAGGTGTCAGCAGTGGGCAGTTTGTCACCAAGACGCTCCCTGTACCGGACACTATCAGATGAGAGCGTGTGCAGTAACCGTAAGGGCTCGTCCTACGCCAGCTCGCACAGCTCCATGCTGGACCAAGCCATGCCGAACGACATCCTGTTCAGCACCACTCCTCCTTACCACAGCACGCTGCCTCCTCGAATGATCCACAACCAAGGAGCCTCCAACCTAAGGAGTAAGTACAGACAGTGACACTCTCACCAGGCTAGCAGCTACAAAAGAAATGTGTACTTCACCAAGGATACTGCAGAGAAGCAGCTTGAAAGAAAACAAACTCTGCACTGTCTTATTAAAATGCCTCTTAGAGACAGGGAGGCTAAAGTAGACTTTCTCTGCATGTTGCTCTTGGATTATCATTCTTCTTCTCTGGCTCCAGATAAAAGCCAGGATATAGATACTTGTTTGAAGAGCCACTTGTGTCCTACCAATATCATTAGCACAACTGGTACACACTCCAGCAACACTCCTCAATATAGCCAACTAATTGGAGCTGGGCGAGGTGGCATGCAACTTGCGAAGGGCCTGCCGCTCCGTCTGCATTAAGCAGACACCTGTCACTGCTGGCTAGTATTTCCCTCTCTTCTGTTCTCCGAGCATCCACTGAATATGTATTAGTGATGAGAGGTGTGATGTGTCCTGCCTGCGCCGCTGCAGGTCTTTAAGATCTGTGACATGAACATGGCTATTTCTCCATCAGGAACGTCACCATGTCTGTCATACATTATGTTTCATTCACTCATGAGTCCCTGCCTGCCTCCCTTCTCCGTCCCTCCTGTCTCATTTCCATACCGCTCCTCACCCGTCTCCGGCTGCCGTCGTTAGATAGAAAATGGCTTTTGGAAAGATGTTTCTCTCTTTGGCCTCTTCTAGCTGTCAACCTGATGGATTCCTGATTGTTTTGAAGGGTAGTTGAGAACACAGGCTCTCTCTTTTCCCTCACTGAAACAGCCCAATTTGGTAAACAGTGAATCACTCAAGCTCCAAGACGCTGGGTAAATTGAAAGGAGAGTGTCAGCATCACCTCAAGCTCTCTCTGTCTTTGCTTCTCCACTCATGCTTTTCTAAATGCCTCTCTGCAGAATGGGGAGCTTGTTTATTGCGTTCCCCGTCTTTCAGGGCTGACAGGGAGGGAGAGACGGAGGGGAGGGAAAGGAGATATTGATTGAAACATGAAGACATTCACTTAGACAAGTCATTTATCGCCCTTCAGACAGCGCCGTGCTAGTGCTATGCAGAGACGGTGGTTTAATGTGAGCCTTTTTTGCTGTAACATAAATACAGAATTTTTCAAAGTTAGATTGTTGAGGAGGATTTGTCATTTTGGTGCATCCAGATTAGACTTTGACTCAGGTGAATGTAGGATTGGGAAGGAGCTACTTTACCAAGCAAAGAATCAAGCAAGGTGTTCTTGTGTGGAGGCTGGATTAAAGTAAGTACTGGGGATGTCCCGATTTGATCTCAAACATCGGGGCCAATCAAGGCATTTTTTTTTACTGTTCTGGGTCGGGAATATTTAGGAATATTTAGCATCCGATCCTTTCTTTTATGTCAGCTGTCACACAGATTTTTTTACTTTCATGCACAGCAACACGGATCACAGCCTTCATCACCTCTGCTCCACTAAGCTCTCTGTCTCTCCTCTCTGCTGAACTTAAGAGCAGCAACTAAGCACCGCCCACTGCGAAATGCCACACACCATAAACGAGAACGCAGTCTGAGACTGTTTATTTATGTTATTTACTGAAGATTTGGGCATTCGTTGCGTTTCAGCTCAGTCAGAGTCTCTTGTTTTGCTTTTTTACGCTGTTTTTCCGGGCTGTCTCCGCGGAGAGACCGACAACAGTGCTGAGTTTAGTACAACCACACTCACCACTCGTCACTGCAAGTACGCGAGCTCCATGAGCTAAAAAAGTCAACATGGCTTATTTATTAATGAAGGTAGTCCATCTGAAAAGATGAGCAGATGACTGAAATAAACGCTCACCAGAATCCATTCAGGTTACTGTGACACAGGCTGCACCGCAGCAGCGAACACTGGACTCTTAAAGGACCAGAGACTTTCCTTTGAGACCGTGAAGAGGCAAACAAGATTAAAGGGAGGGTTTGTCATTTTATAATTCATTCGTAAAATAAATTAAAAAAATTAATATGAGGCTAATAAAAAAAAACCCAGTAAGGAACAGCTATGATGCGGGTGTTTTTCAGTACTTTAAGGAAGCCTGCTTAAATGTGCACTGTGCATCTTATAATCTAGGAAAACAAAAGTATCGGATTGGGACTCGATATCAGCAGATTAGTCAATATTAAATGACTTGGATCGGATCGGGACAGAAGAACCCGACTGGAACATCCCTAGAGAGCCCATTCCTTCTCGCAGTTACGGCAAGTTCAAATAAACCCCCTGCCTTCCCCCCTCTACGCCCCTCCATTCCTCTCCCAACCCCTCTTGTCTGCTCTGATGCAAACTGATGGGCGACTCAGAGATTAGCCCTAAACTCAGGCCGGGCCTAGACACTGATCGGAGCGCCTGCCTGTCTCTGCAGATGAGTTTTGGTTCTCTGACGGCTCCTTGGCGGACAGGTCCAAGTTCAGCGACCCGGGCCTCATGCCCCTCCCAGACACTGCCTCAGGCCTGGACTGGTCTCACCTGGTTGACGCAGCACGAGCCTTTGAAGGTAACCAGCCTGGCTGAAGCTGCTGGCACCTCGTGTGACCTCCCCTCCACCCCAATTCCTCTTCCTCCTGGCTGCTTAGCGTGTGTGTGTGTTTGTGTGTATGTCTGCAAGTGCTAGCTCGCTTGCATGTGCAGGTTTGTGTGTGCTTTGTGTTTTCTTCTAGTGTCTCCTAAGGTGCTGTAGGAGGGGACTTGTGGGAATCCTTTTTGCGCCTCCGCTCTGGGCCCCGTTGAGATTCCCATCGAGCACTATAACTTGGAAAAATGAGCCATCGTTTGTCAGCACAGACATAGAGCCAATTTTCACGCCATAAAGTCAGCAAGTGGCCACTCAGGGAGAGTTCTTACAGCGATGCCTTTTACTATTAAGCTCTTGGGTTGATAGTTTGGGGTAATTTCAGCTCCTCTCATGGCCTTATGTCCATTAAATCTGAATATGGTCTGGAAGAGGTTGGATTTTTTTTATTTCGTCTACAAAATGATGACAGATATCTCGTCTGGCTGAAAGTGGCAGATTCTCTCTTTGGAAAAAGACATTTTCATTTTAAAGGTGGACTTTTGTTTCCTGTAAACTGGCTAAATGGCTTCTTTAGAGTTTCTGTGGTTTTTGGGGACATATTTACGAGGTCTTAGTGATGCGTTCTGTCAAAACTAAAATCTGTCTTTTCACTAAGTCACTCTATTTTAGTGAATGAGCACATCTCAGTCACTCCACGGTCAGCATCATCACTCCAGTTCATTTTTTTTCTCTGCTTTAAGTACCTTTTGCAACCACTCTCATGCCAGTGTATTTCCCATCTATCACGGAAACGCTAACATACCATGAGAATTTTTTTACACTTGAACTCCCTTCGACCTTGAGAGCAGCGTGCGGGCAACGTAGCATGTGACCATTCATTTGTCATAATTAATGAATCCTCTGTGGAGTTTCTTCTTTGATACATTTCCTGCTGCATCGCCGGCAGCATATCATTTAACAGGAGTGGAATCAGTGGAGATGATGCAGAGTCTGACTGGCAGCAAGACGGCAGTTGTCACGGCAGCCTAGCTGGCCCAGAAAAAAAGCGCTGTGTAAACTGGAGCCTTGTTGCCGAGCAGAAAGTGGCTCCAGGCTGCTGTTGTGCCATGTATGTTTAACCAGCTCTGTTTAGAGGCAGGGGGCAGAAAGAGGTTGCCTGAGATGCAAAGCATTTAGAGCGCTCGCAACCAGTCTCTCAGGATCATTTGTATCCTGAGAGACTGCTCATATTCAGTTTGGTTTGCCCTGCTGACTTTTGAAAGAAGATGGAATTAAAATGGGCAAAATCACAGCAACAACAGCAACACTTGTGGCGCAATCACCGAACGCTCTCTTTGTCAACTATTAATATTCTCACAAATAAGTGCAGCACAGTATGCTCACTCACTTAGATTGTTGTGATGTCTCCTTGGTGTAATCTTTTTGATTCGTCCAGTAAATCTGGACATCAGGTCACGCAAAAAATGACAAGCTGCTTTTCTGCGCCAGTCACTGCTTTCCTAGAAGGCTTTAATCTTTGTGATGCAGCCATCGCGTATGAGGAAAATGTCCATTCATATGTAAATGAAAGCTTGGTCTCCCTTTCCTGCCTCGTCTGAACAACCGACTCCGGGCTCGATCAGCTTTTGTCTTGGAGTGGATTAGCTTTCATTTGGGGGCTAAATTAATGGAAGGGTTTCCTTAATCTTTTTCCATGAATATGCAGATCCTCCTATCTTTAGTCTCAGACCAAGGGCTTGAGAGAGAGTGGTTTCTAAAGAAAAGAGCATTACGCCTCGAAACTGAGCAGTCCCCAAGCATAACATGCCAAGTTTGGGTTTTCCATGGGGCTTTGAGCAAGCTTAAGGGCCTGATATGGTAAAACAAGCATGACTGGTGCCTTACAGCTCTCTGGGATCCAGCCCATTATGAGGCAAACAGCTGTCGGAGGAAGCTCAGAGGGGCGAGGGTACCGGAGCAACACCCAAGGGACTGACTTAATCTGTGGTGCTCTAGAAATGCTCTGTTTACCACCTTGTTCCTGACTGTTTGGTTTTAGATCTCTCTGTACGTGCGGACTGCCTTTGGTGGCTTCTCGACTTAAACCCGAACCGCTCATTCATTCATACAAAGCATGAATGAATCACCCCATCCCGTCATGAATGCGTGCATGCGAGTGTGTCGTTCTGCTCTAGTTTAGTTGCATGTTGACACCATGAAATGCGCTGCTAAGCACATTTCCTGTTTTTGATGTTGAGGGCAGATTATGACCTGTTACGTCACCTGTTCTCTCTCCAGACCAGCGCGTGGCGTCTTTCTGCACCATGACGGACATGCAGCGGGCGGAGGCCCTGCAGATTTCCAGAGAGCTGACCAGACGGGTGGTGGAGGCGGAGGGAGCAGCACTGGAAGCAGAGTAGGCTTCACAGACAAACGCAAACATGCAATCGTCAGTTTACTAAAACCCGCCCCCAAAGAGATTGTCCGATAATGGCTCACCAACCACTTGTCGAGCTTTGGATTTCTCCACATCATGAATTGGTGTGCATGAAACTCTAGTACGAGCAATACTTAGCAATAACGTTGACAGGACCAAAAATGTAAGAGTTTGAGTTTGAGAAATGGTGTTTATCTGCTCCAGTGTAAGCTGCATGCCAAAACAGTAAGTAAGTGTTATTTACAAAGGCAAGGGGCATTTCATTAGCTACAATCTGCATGTTATTAAGTGGGACAAGGGCAAGGAAAAAAATTACGTACAGATTAAAAAACGCAACTGTTTCATCTTTAGCTGAAAAACTCCTGAAAGTGGTGGCCCTCGCTGTCGTTGCTGTCTTGCTTCCTTCTTTGTTTGTTTGCTTGTTTATTGTCTGTTTCACACACTAGTTCTGCCTCCTTTGTTCCTACTTGCTTGTGGGCAACTGTATGATCGTCCCGCCATGGTGGAAAAAAATAGCAAAAATATTGAGTGATTTTACTTGATTAACCAGTTTTGCGCGGCGGGCCACATATAGCTTAACTTAAATGCTGTTTAAAATCATCTGTCCGAGGGCCACGATTAGGCCCTAGGCCAGACTTTGGACATCCCTCACTAAACCATACAGGATAATGTTAGAACATATTGATTAAAACTTTTTTTCATCATACTGAACTAAAATACTAAGGCTGAATAGCGCTACAGTTAAATACATAAACAATATTTTTTTTATGTCCTTGTGTACTCAGACTTAAACCTTAGTCTTGAGCATAATATCAAGTTTGCTGCATTAAAAATCTAGCAATCCATTCACAAAGAATGGATCGCAGCCGCTAAAAGCAACATGAATTGCACATCACTTACAACCACTATCAAGGTTCAATTCACAAAAAAAACAGTGCAGTAGAGATATTAAAGTGCATACACACCCATGAATTTCCTCAGATGGGTGCAATTTGCCTTCTTTTGTGTCCGATGGCAATTATCCACATGGCAAAATATTAATTTTTGCACCAAGAAGACAGTAGCCACACCAATTGCAGGAAGAAAAAAACCCTGAAATTTTCAGACAGCAAGCTGCAGTTCCTGACAACTGAGAGCAGAGGAAGGCCTGGCATGACATTGCTCCGCCTGGCTACAATCACTGCTGCCATGATCACAGGAAAGTCTGGGTATGATACATTTTATAAATGTGCTTCAGTTGCCCTCAAGTCTCTGAAGTCCCTAATGATGTCACTGTAGCAGCATGTGGCTATTAGCGCTAATCTTTTCACCGTTCTGAGGCTCATTTGCATCTAAAGGAGCCGGTTTTGTGCCAAATGTATGCATAGTCAGTAATTTAAACAAACACAAAAGCACAGTGACGCTGTTTGCTTGGCAGCACAGTTAGGGTGCATTTCACATTTTTCAGGTATTTTGAGAATTACATTATTTCTTTTTGTCTTATTTGTGCAGATTTAGCGGACGCAAAAGCCACCAATCCCGTAGTGAACTTATTGTCTTAGTGTTAGCTCACGTGAGGTAGCTACAGCTGGTAAAGTCATCCAGCAACAGTCTTTTTTTTAACGGACAATGGGAAAACTGAGAACGGACAGACGTAGTAACAGTAACTAAAGGGGGCGGGGCTTCGCCAATTGTCTATTATCAGCTTCTGTGTCATGGTAAAAGTAGTCAGTGTCTTTTATTTGTGTGTTAAATGGGTCTTTTTTGGATCCTAACAACATCCTATGTTGTGTTTTCCAACAGTGGCCCCCCCTCCACACTAACAGGCAAAGTCAACCAGTTGGAGGTGATCCTCAGGCAGCTGCAGCAGGACCTCAGAAAGGTGAGTCCACATATATCAAGTCAATTTCATGACCGTGTTTTCGTCACCTTTTTTGCTTTCTTTTTTTCACTCCAGCAAACAGTGCACGTCTGTGTCACACAGCTAGGGAGAATAGACATTGAGTAATGGGTGCCCTGCGGTCTGTGTAATACAAACTCGTCCACTTAATTCAATATCCTGCTTCCTTCCCTCATTGTGTCCCGGCCCAGCATTTCCCCACCTCAACTAATGTGCTTAAAATGGAGAGAGGAAGTGCAATTTTATCAGAACAGAGAAAAGGCTGCTTTGCCATGTTAATGCGTCCCATTTACACAGCGCTGACGACAGACGGATGTTCTTGTAATAGCGGGGCTTTTATCAACCTCCTTTTGTACCCATTTATTTTTGCCTCATGTCCCAGTGCTGATTGTGTGTGTGTGTGTTTGTGCGTTTAGGAGAAAGAGGATAAGGCGATGTTGCAGGAGGAGGTGCAACACCTGAGGCAGGACAACATGCGACTGCAGGAGGAGAGCCAGACGGCGGCGGCTCAGCTCAGGAAGTTCACAGAGTGGTTCTTTCACACCATTGACAAGAAACCCTGAGAGAGAGAAAGATGGCCTTCACTCCTCCTGGGCATCCACTCAACTCCTACTTAAGACTCCCAGATGATCCACAGGCAAACAAACTATAAAACAAATCATTACCGGCCCCCAGAGTAATCAAGACTCTTCAAAAAAAAACCTGCTTAGGAGACTGTAGTGCAGCCCTGCGTGGAGAGACTTGAAACCCTGATCTGGACCTTAGTTTTGGGGATCTTCGTCTGTTTGAAGTGCAGGGCTGTTTCTGACGTTAACGGTTTCTTTATCCTGGCAAAAGAGACTCTTGGGAAACCTCCTCATCTCCTGCACTGGACAGGAACCAACCCCCGAGGCCCCCACCCGAGTCCCTGGGATCTTCTTACAGTAGTGGAATGTAAAGCTCATTTACTGTAGTCAACATATAATCTACCTACGTATGTCACGTCAGTCTACTGTACTGTATACTCAGCTGTACTGTATCGTACTGCGCACACTGTCACACAGCTGTTTCTGTGCCGGCTTTCACGGACACAGGAAAAGCAGAGAGGGCGAGGCGAGGAGGGGAGGAATGTACTGGACATAATGAAGTGGTACTTACTGTCTGCTTGCACCAAGAGGAATCCACATGTGGCGGTCTTGAAACATACAGCGGTGGGAAAAATGAATGAAATGAATGTAGCTCAACTGAGACCCTTTTTTTTCTGGATTTCTGGCTCTCAAATTCCCAAAAGTTTTGAGGTTGGATGTTTTGGGCCTTTTTTTTTTATGTTGTTTTTTTGGGATTTTTTTTTTTTTCTTTTCATAAATTCCACTTTATCTTTTCCTCAGTGTTGTAATGTAGGGTCACATGGCAGTAATTTTGATGTTTAAAGGTGCTTTCCCTACACACGTTCGTCAGTAGTTTCCATTCACTGTCACAATGTCCTAGCAATAATGAAGTGGTAGTTACGAAACTGTGTTTAAAAACAAAAAAAAAAAGAAGTTAGCACAAACGTGAAGAGTTCCTGTCGAGAAGCAGTCGTACTTGACATGTATTTATAAAACAGGAAGAGACTGTGCCTAAAACTCACGGTTGTAAATGGATTGTTTCTCTTTGCTTTTAATTCTCTTTTATAAACACATGCCTTGTCTGTGGCTCACTGATATAAAATTGTGTTTGGATGGGTGTGTGTGTGACTGTGTGTGTGTGACTGTGTGTAGTTTATCACAGCAAAATGTGTTCTTATGCAGTGGTTTCTAGAGCATTAGAGCAAGCGCCAGTGAACCACACTTACAATGCCAAATGTGTTTATTTCTGTACATATCTGCCACAGAAGTGTCTTGTATTTAACACTATTATTTAAGCTTATTTAACCTAAAGTTGTTTATTTTATTAAAGGTATTTGTTTTTCTTTTATTTTCTTTTTTTTCTGCACTAAGGAGAGATAAAGCTCTGTGTATGTTGTAAAGTGTGTAGCTTGCCAGGGCAAAAAAAAAAAACAAAAAACAAAACAAACTATATATTTAAATATATAAATGATGATTTTGGAGATTCCAACATTTGGATGCTGCTAGATTACAGTTTGCTGGTTTGTATGCTTTTAAAAATGTCTCTCTCCGTAAACTGTCTCATCCCTGGTGGGACACTGGTTGCTTTTTTTTTGTTTTTGTTCTATTTTTGTTTTTTTAATAAATGTAGTTGTAAAAAATTAGCAATTTTAAGTGTTTTCAATGTATCTCTATTGCCAGAATGTTTACCAAAAACAGTGATTTAACTAAAGGATAATCATACTTTGTTTTGTAAGTTAAAACCGAGCAGTGTTAAAGGAATACTTCACCCAAAAAATGACCAATTGTATTACAATTATCAACTGGTGCTTTTGTTTTTCTTACATGCCTCCATGGTGGACCAAGTCTCATTTATCCAGTCACATGCTCAGTACTTCCTAAAAATGCATTTTACCCAGAAAACATCATGATTTTAGACACATCAGCACAAACCGTCTGATGCATGGCCAATAAGTGAGCCTTGGAAAGTGTGTGTGCTTCTGAGCCCTCCTGAAGCAGAGCTCATATGAATGTGTGCATGCCATATCGGTATGTTTTAGTGGTTGGTCAATCAGAGGATGGACACCACATATATGCTAGATATGAAGCTGGTTAGCTTAGCATAGCATAAAGAATTAAAAATGGGGAAACAGACTGGCTGGGTTTAAATAAATAGTTTTCGCAAATCAACCCATAAAACCACAACTTGTTAAGATGTTTGGTTTGGTTTGGGTTTTATATAAAAACAAACAAGATCTTACATGTTAGTTTGTGAGCTACCTTAAGTTACTTTTGCACAGAGCTTCATTGTTTCCTCCTCTCCATTTTTGTGCTATGCTAAGCTAATTGTCTGCTTTAGCTTTGTACTTTTCATGCAGACGTAAGAGTGGTACCAAACTTCTCATCTAACACTCAGTTAGAAAGCAATCACATTTCCTGTCAAATATTGATTTGAAACAATACCGCTATGCTTTTATGCAGCTTATAATACAACACTTGCTTTTAACTTTATCCTGTCTCCTCACTAGCTATGAAAAGATCCTTAATGCATTTGTAATGTAAGAGATCCATAGTTCTCATTCAAAAATACTTTCTTTTAATTAGTCAAATGAAATAGATAACTCTCAAAGTCTACATCCCCTCTACCACAGCTCAGCACAAAACACTGTACAGGGACTCAAAGAAGAAACATTGCAGTAAAAAGACTTGTGAAGTTTGCAAGATAGCTGCTTGAAATCTGAATCTATCCTTACATATTCTGGTCTGCACATTTCAACGAAATCATCACTTCAAGTGAACTTTGAAAACTGTATTTCCAAGTACATCTGCAGAAGAGTCAGACCAGAATCTAAGGGACCTTAGATGTATTGGAAGGAAAAACCATAAAATAAAAAGTCAAAGATTTCATAGGAGAGCTCTGAGTTCATGCACATAGGACTGATCTGGATGTGAGGATGGGCTGAGAGCTGAGAAAAGTCCTCATCAGTCATCCGATGCCTCTTCTCAAGGCTTAAAGACAAAGGGCTAATTTTGGACAGTGCGTTTGTCGAGCTCCTGCAGGAGATGACGACAACAACCTTTTCTACCAGACTTCTTCATCCTCTATTTTGTAAACAGCAGGTGTGCTAAGACTTTTCGAATGGAAACATGAAACCATAATGTGTTTGTGACTCGATTCCCTGAGAGTTGGTGTGCTTTAAATAAATGACAGATGTTGCTTTCACCGCAGGGACGGCAAAGGACTCGCTGAATAATTAATCTGAAGCCTTTTTTGGTGCAGAGAGAAAAACAATTAAATTTGTTTGCTACTTCCCGCATAAACCTCCAGACCAGCTGCTGAAGTGTGGTCCGATCTGTCACTGCCTCCCTGGGGCTGATGGGTATGCAGGTGCATTGAACTATGGGTAGAGTTGGTTTGGCCATGTCTTTTTTGGATCCATTTTTCCCCATTGGGGTCACCTCTGAGGGATTAGGAGCCAGTCGCAGTTGACCTTCCTGAAATGTTTTCATTTTTGCTCCACCTCTGTGTCAGCAAGGCATGAGGAATTCAACAAAAGCTTCTGTCCACTTCATGAATGGACCTTGAGGTTATATCATCAGGCATTTGGTTCTGACCTCTCCACACCAGAGCTGTCTATAAAAATGCCTGCAGGGTCATTTGTGTGAGGATGAGCTTTGGGTTTGGCCAGGCGCAGCATGCAGTGAGAAGTGGTAGTTAATCTACATGTGTGTGCGCGGTGCCAGGACAGCAGATGGGAGCTCACACTGGCACAAGGCGAAAGTGTTGCCTGTTTCAGATGGAGGAGGATGTGGTGGAGGGTACGATCAGGAGCTTGACCGGTGACTAAAGAGAGGAAGCAAATGACTGGCATCGGGGGAAATCTGGAGAAAGATCCAGGACAGAGCGAGCTGATGCAAAAAGATGCATGAGACCAAACAGTACAATGAAATGTCGGCGTTTTATCAGCCTTGAAAAATATGCTGACAAGCACTAAAGTCAGACCCAATCCAATCAAATGAAAATCTACTCTAACCAGATGGAAGAGCTTACAGTCACATATTGATTTCTAATATTTGACTGTGTCAGCAGTTAAAGGAATAAACCACAGACAGCATATAAGGACGGACAGTGCATCTCTTTTTACTCTCACTGCACAAAGACACAGCCAAAATATACCAAATACAGCCGATGTTAACTTGCGATTGTCATTTGGAGCCAGAGTCTGTGCAGAAACGTGTTCTCATCTGAAGTCGTCAAATATTGCTGCCTTGCAGTGGACTTCCATAGGACATGGCAGCCAATGGCGGGATATCAACTAACGCACATGCTGGCCAGATTCTTAGGATTAGGGGAAGGAGGCACATTGTAAGGTGTAGAAAATCAACCTGACGCTGTCCAGTGGCGTATCATGGAGACGCAAGAGGTTCCGTTTGGCCGTGTTCTCACTTGACGCAGTCCGTTTGCATATCATGCTACCGCAGCAGGTGCTGTCCCACCGTCCGTCGGCATATAATAACAGCAAAGGGTTCTCAGCTGACGCCATCCAGTGGCATAACACGCGGATACAAAAGGATTTTACGCCAGGATCACTACAAAATCGGCAGTATTTGATGACTTCAGAATGATAATAGGCTAGTTCCCTGCAGTATCAAGTTCCGGCCCATACCTCAGTCCAACATATGGCAACCAGCGCCACTGAACGTGAGCACTCTGATTGGAACACACGCCTGTCAATCATATTCATTTAATAGCATCAAATTAAATGTATCTTAAAAATGAGCACTTGAACATACATTAGGGTGATAACAGCTAGCTACTACATATATATATATATATATATTTGGGGAAAAAACAGTTATTTGATGTGTAGTTTTTAGTTTGGCTATCGTCCCATGTACTAACATGTCGGGGGTGGGATTTATGACCAATACTGCAGATAGCCAACAGGGGGCGACTGAGATGTTTTGGCTTCACTTTTGCAGAGCTGTCATGTTGTCCATCTTTATAAAGAGTCTATAGAATGAACGTCGGTGTTTCTCCTCCATCCAGCAGTGATGGTCATCCATCCATAGATTCTGCACAGATTTGGTGCTCATCACACATAATAGCATGTGACTGGGAACCAGTTGTCCTGCTTCCACAGTCCCACAGCAGATGCTCCCCTGCTGTGAGTGCCACCCAAGTCAGGATCACGTTACCCAGAATAGGGTTCAGTGTGCCCAAAGCACAGCTGGCACGGCACGGAGGGAGGGGGGAGCTCTATCGACTGTGTGAGTGTTTGCAAAATATCAACTGTCAGTATCAGCTTCCCCTGAAACATGAATTAGACTTTATGTTTCTGTTGGATTAATCTTCTCCACTAGGCTTGCAGGGATTTATTCATAAATATCAGAAATTCTGTCTGCGCATTACTCAGAGTGACTATGTGTAATCCTTAGCTCAATATTTTTGATATTTTCAACAGAAAGTTGGATGTATAAATTATTGACTACTACTCAGGTATTAAGCATTGAGAGGTGAAAAGAGGAGAATTCAACAGGCTTTTCTTTGGTCTTGTCAGACTCTCACAAAATCTCAATTGTGTTGTGTGCCCGCGAGGCGTAACGGCGGGATTAGCTCTCTCACCTGGTCTGCTTATCTGTGCAGCTCATCTCTCCTCTGCAGGCGCTTTGAAATTCCCTCCCGCTCACTGGGGAGCTGCATCTCACACACAACACAAAAGAGAGAAAAAGGAAGATCCTCCAAACCACGCAGACAGACATCTCTCCCTCTCCTCCATCTGCCTCCCAGGTCCCCACGGGCCGTCACTATCTGTCAGTCATGTCACAGGTGACCAACCTCTTTGCTGAGCCTAGTGAAGGGCGACATTTTATAAGCCACTTGCCTGCCTGCCTGCATGGCCTCAATAGAAATCAGAAAGGGTAAGAAAGAAAAAAAAAAAAAAATTCCAGAAAGGTCACTGCTGGCAGAAAAGCTTGAGATCTCTCACATCTAGCGGAGACCAAAACCTCATCAAACCTCTTGTGTTGTAGGTGTAGGAATAAAAAGCATGTGTGTTGTTTCACTGCCAAATTAGATAAAGAAGACAGGAACAAACAGATAAGACGTGGCTGTCAAATTATCTCGCCGAATTATCTTCATTTGTCCTTGTCTGTTGTCCTTTTCAGCCTCCGAGCAACAGCCAGTTCTGCTATCGATTCCCAATCGGCTGCTTCCAGTGCAAACAGGCGCAGAGGAGGCATTCAAGACCGTTTGGGTGAGTGGGTGGTGGCTGGAAGGTGCTCAGAGCCAGATCTCTGCGCTGACTTCCCCCCTATTTTATTGAAGATATTGATTATGCAAAGTTGCATTAGTCTGGGCTGGCATGTGTGGTGGAGTGGAGGGGTTGTTTTAGAGGGTCATGGGAATATTGATGTCTGGAGGGTGAATGGTGGGTGTGAATGTGGGGGTGTATTGTACCGAATAACAAAACCACCCCTCCGACCCATCATCAGCAATAAAAGCTTAACTGGAGAGGCAATCGATCCTCTGTGAGGAGGCGCGGAGACACTGGAAGGTCAAAATGTGTTTGAGCCTGTCTCGTTGGCACGGTGAGCTCAGGAATTACCTTCAACCTGGCGCGCTCGCGTCAAACTGTAAAACAGAGTGCCCGCTGTGTCCATGTGTGAGTAATAAGAACAGACCTATCATTATCATCGTTTGGAGTAATTTGTGTTTGGCTGAAGCTCATCTCCTCCGGAAAAAAAATGCATAAGCTTTTAAAATGTGACTAAAAATTCACTGTATGTCCTTCAGTCTTCCTGACTGTCCCTTTCTTCAATGCACACGCAGGTTTTTCCATCTTATTCTCGGGGTTGTTATATACCCCAAAGAGCAGATGTCCCTGTTTTGAACTGTGTAACAGATGTGAAAATCTAATAAAATGTCACATCAGGACAGGAGGTCACTTCCTTACTGTAAATCGGTAATCTCTTTTTCCATACATTAAATGATTTCGCATGACCTAACAAGACTTCACAGTCTACGGCCATGCCAGCTTCTCTGTGAGGTTGTAATTAGACGCAGTACTGTTGTGTACAAGTACTGCCATGCTCACGAGGACACTGCTAACACGCTGATGTTCAGCAGACATACTCTCAGCTGCTAATTTATAAGGTACACTTAGCTATAATGCAGTCTAATGCAAGAGCAAATATCCTGTCTTTACAGAGATGTTGATTCAAGTGTAAAATAATATATGAGGCTGCAGTTTGTGTTGCACTATACTGTAAGAGGTGTTCATAATATTTTGTCCACCCTTTTTGATTTAAGCTAAAGTTCACCTGCAGCTCAAAGTTTTTGCTTCATCAAGTATCTTAAAGGGACCATTCAACCCCAAATCAAAGTGACATAGTTTTCCTCTTACCAGTCCTGCTATTTATCGATCCAGATTGTTTTGGTGTGAGTTGCAGATTGTGACAGATCGGCTGTAGGGTTTTATCCCTTCTCTCCATTGTACTGTAACTAAATGGCACACCAAAAAAATACGTTTGAACATCTCGACAGCAATCTCTCTTTCCAGAAATCATGATTCAGTAACTCAACATAATCCACAGTACTTGTATTGTGCAGTTTAACATAGGAACTATTTTCTTTGTACCAAACTACACCTGCCAATTGAATCATCCACAAAGGAAGCATGCAACTCCTCACGGACGAGAGGCCCATGCTCCTGACAGTGTGAGATATAAACATTAATGGTGTAATGTTAGCTAGCTCGCTGGTAGAGACACGCCTCCTTCTGCACAGTGATATAATTTGCAGGTGTAGCTCGGTCGAGAGAAAACAGGTCCTACATGAAACTGCTCACAACAAGGTCCGTGGATTATCTTGAGTAACCAGGTCATGATTTTAAAATGCTTCTTTTCTTTTCTTTTCTTTTCTTTTCTTTTCTTTTCTTTTCTTTTCTTTTCTTTTCTTTTCTTTTCTTTTCTTTTCTTTTCTTTCCTTTGTTGCTTTGTGCACCACAACCCGAGTGCTATCTACTTCCATTATATCGGGGAGAAGACAGACATCTCTATGGCTAATACCTCCAACACTCAGCAACTCACACCAAAACAAACTAAACTAATAAATAGCACTACAGGTAAGAGGAAATATATTTTTTATTTCTGAGTAAACTGTCTCTTTAAGATAATGGATACTGGAAAAATATGTCCTGCAGTTGAAAGTAGAGGAAAATTCAGGGGGTTACCAAAGTAATTAGATTCTATCCTCCAAACACCACAAACACCCAAACAAACGTTTGTGGTAATCAGCTCAATAGTTGTCTCAGTCTTGACCAAAATTGTCGTCCCCAGAGCCACGGTGCTAGCGAGGCGGCGATTACCATTGTAGCAGATAAGTGGCAGTGTTTACAGTATCTGAAATTTTCTTGCATCAAACATCATCTTATGGGTCCCACCTGAGGGATTTCTCTCACATTCTCTCAAAAGAGACATGAATCAGGGATTAGTGTCTCCTGCTTCACAAGCCAGATGGTGACATTTATGTCTTTATTCAGCACATCAACAAAAGTAATAGACGCTAATCTTTGAGCCCTAATAAAACATAAAAACCAGAAGATTTTGATTTGTGATTTTAATTAGCCTGCTTCATAGCAGGACTTTATGTTCACCATGAGCAATGAAGCAAACACTGAATATTGGTATTTTGCTGAATAGTTCATTACCCGGTTCAATAAATACAAATTAATGTTCACTTCTTCCTCTTCCAGAAACAGCTCAGTGTTTATGATGTGGGAACAAAGCTCCGCCATTACACCCCATTGTGATGACGGATCAGACTGGCTCAGATTAGTCATCTGAATTTGCCATTTAAAATAACATGTGGTCATATACTTTTACATATGACTCACAATCGCTGAGAAAAGGCAGTAATCGCTTTTTTTTTTATAACTTTGGTATCATCATTACATAATCCTGTTCAGCTGCACTTACTTGTACATTTACCATCTTAATACTGAGTTAGTAAGTAAGTTGCTAGAACTACATCATGCCATCATACCCACAGACGTTTTGATATACAAACTATGAATGAAATGAGACAAAAATGCATTTCTTGTTTGATTTAATGTACTGTAAAGCCTGAAGCCTGCACAACAAAACATGAATGAATTCTCCAGCTCAGCACATGCACATGTGGAGTTCATGTTGCGGTTGACCTGTGACTCTGACCATTATTTTGGATCGATTGCTGATGCAATCAATAATGTTCAACACAATGAGGTTAAATGTATTTGCATGAAATAACGATTTCAAAGTGAACGACCTTTAATCACATGGAAACAAACTCACTCTGCTCCAATCCCCAGACGTGCTGTTGTGTGTTATTTACTTTCTTATTTGTCTTTGTTCCCCTGTGCGACATAACGCACTGACAAGTGCTCGCCGTGCTGCCTGTGTAATTTATGTTTGTAATAACAAAAGTGCAAAGCTCTGGTGATCTATACGTCAAAGACAAGCAAGTCAGCTTTCAGTTTGCTGGGTACACACAGGAGAGTCTCGCCTTCCATCAGTTTTACTATACGTCCATTTAACATGGCACCCACCTCCTCCATCCATCTTCTTCCAATCGTATGCTTTTTTCTTTTTTTTAATACAGGTTTCTTCCTCTCGCTTTAGAGAATGTGTCAAACCTTGGAGGTCATTTAGGTAATATTTCTGCTATATCTGTACTGATATGGCATTTTAACCTTTTTTCGCTCAAATCAAAATATTTTATGTGCTATGAGAACAAACAAATATGCAGAGATTACTAAGCTTTTCTGATTGCCAGCTTTATGACTTATTTATTTGTCAAATACTTTGGTTTATGACCAACATCAACAAAGTCAGGTACCAATCTGCTTCTTCATCTTTCCACAGCAGTTCTCTGTAAAAAGGCATCCAGGCTGGATTTTCTGCAGCTGAATGTTATGCAGTCTCCAGCCAAGAGCAGACACACACTCTGATTTTAGCAGCACCTGCTTTTCCCCTGCCAGCTCGTGGTTACTGTAATTGTGCCCTTTCTCGTGCAGTCTCTAATCATCAGCCTCTATCTGCGCACCATGTGACAATGTAAATGGGCCGGAGAGAAGAGACATTAAGTGCAAGTGCGAGCCTTGTGGCAGTCTGTGTGTCTGCGAGCAGCTGGAGGAGCTCAGACCACAACATCTGCGAGGAGCGCGGTCAGGTTTCTATCACACCACCCACAATGCATGCTCATAGAGTCACGAGGGGCCAAAGGCTGAAGTATAGCAGGCCGTGTGGGCAACAAGCCAAAGATATATTTCTAATACTTAAGTTCGTCCAAAACTAGACCAAACTGTTGTTGCATATGTTTCCTGCAATTTTAGATTCTTCCAAGTTTGCGTGTTTGATATGTTTCGCTGAATGTTTGAGATGATTCACCTGGGCTGACAGCCAGAAATGTCTGTGAGTGTGTGTGTGCACAACTCATCATACTGTTTGCCATCAACCGTCCTCCTGTCAGTCTCATCTGGTGTATTGCAGCTAAAGCAAATGCGAGTAATGAGAAACAGCACAGACGTGCACCTTACCGGTTGTTTTTATATGGTTTTACCCCCTTCAGAGAAGTTTTCTGATGTAGTGGCTATAACTGTTGTTAGGACTTTATGGCAGTTTCTATATATAAACAGTATGTAGTTAGTGTTTCCCTATAAAGATGGCTCTGGTTAAGCCAACTTCCAGGAACATTCTGTCACTTCAATTTATTCCAAGATTTCTGTTAACATTTTCAGTTTGGGAACATTTTGCTTTCCATCTCCACTCTTCTAATACTGGAAACTACTTTAAAGGACTTGGAAACTTGTGTGCTTGTTATTACAAGGTACATAAAATGTCAGCTGTTCAATAATGTGTTTTATTTCACCTTTGATAAATACAGGAAAGCGTCCTTTTTTGTCGTTTTGCATCTGAAATATGGGGGTAGCGTTCTTTCTCTTCATGTTTTTCCCCTGGTGATGTTAATTACTTTGCATTTCTGGGTCCAATTAGTGTTAGAAGAGCTTGAGTTTGATAGAGGAAAGTATTTCAGCAATGTAAAACATCTGCTGTAGCCTCAATAGACCAAAGTGCAATGCTTGTGTGTTTGGAGTTAAAACCACGGCTCACTTTTTCTTGATTTGAAAATCTCAACTGTTCTCCACCGTTCACCAAACTGCTCCACTGTTGCCACTAAAAACACCGTTATTGTTGCTCTTTTCACCCACACATGACACTAATCCGCTGATGAATGAACAAACAGTCAACATTTTGGGGTGTTGCTGTAAGGTCTATGAAAATGTGGGAATCTACTCAGGTCTGTTAATTCATTAAATACGAAATTGTGACATGTATATGTACAATCCTTTTCACTATATTGCCAATTGTTCTGTTCCACATTTTTTTTATTTAATGTCTTCGTTGTCTTCTGTGGTTGTATGGTATGGTTGTGGTTGTGTGGTTGTGTGGTTGTGTGGTCGTCCGTATCTGTAAGCTCTCAAAAAACGTGCACAAATACAGACTAAATGAACGCAGATATGGACAAAAGACTCCATCCGTGTCTGTATACGTATTCAATGTTGAGCATAAATGAGCCTTAATTCTCATGTTTTTGACTTGTCTATATACTTCAACAGCACAGTCAAATTCCTTAAATTCAGTTATGGCTTTTGGTTTTGGTGTGCCCCCCCAAAATTTTCACTGGCCCAATATAGTCATCCTATCAGAAATTTCTAGTGCCATGTGGTTCATCAACAAAACCACCATAATTTGAACGTGAAAGGTTGAGGATACAGTAATATAACAGTGAAACAAATACATTATGAATTCAGGTCTGTGGCTTGCAGCTTTGCTTGGGTCAACATCAAGTCAATATCACAAACAGAAAAATGACCAACACAATACAGAGGACCTACGTTCAAACGCTGCTGTAGCTTTGGTGTAACTGCTCCATTTTTTATTGTCAGAGAGGTGCATTCATTTTAAAGCTAAAGTTAGTGGTGATGATGGATATATTGTATTTCAAGGTGTTTTGTTGTTTCTCTTTATAGAGCTTAAGCACCCTAAGCACTAAAAAAAACATTATTCCTCTTTAAGTGAGCAAGAGTGTGACTTGAAGCATGAACAAAACAAAAGGCGATGAATCTTCCCATCGCACTCTAGTATCACTTTGCTTGCCAGGCACTCAGGCACTCTGAGGCATGGAGGCATTATAGAGGGATGAAGCCAGACTTAAAGTCTGGCTGTTGATGGGAACAAACATCCGCCCTGCTCCTCCTACGCTTCACACCAAACACACAACACACAGGATCTAATGAACCGCCATCTGGCGCTACAGCAGACCTGGGTGTCTGCCCTGAACGGGCAACTCTCAGAAACAAATTCCCAAGTGGCTTCACCACCAAAATACAAATTCACGATGGCAATGTGGGTTAGGCGAAATGTTGGCAACCACCAAAGGTTGAGAGAGATACACTTATTATTGTTATAATGTAAGAATGAGTTATTTGTTAGGGAGCTAAAGCATCAGTGATGTTTGTTAGCTGTAAAACCAGAGTGTTTCTAATCAAGAGCTCACATTTGTCCACGTGTCAGCATTGTGTTAACATATTTGCGGTGCTACTAAATACTCATTTATTCCATTCGGCAGTATAAAAAAGGGCAGGTAATGGTAATGCGTGCCTGCGCTGTAATAAAAGAGCTGAAATGAATTTCTCTGTGTGCATAAAAGCAAAGCGATGAGAGATCACGATATGGGCGGCTGAAGGTTTGCACACACAATAGGTCTAATTCAGCACACAAAGGCGGCACATTGTGTAGAGGAGATGTGAGCGATAGCAGAAATGAATAGCAATTGAAAGGTGTGAATGGCATCTCTCATTGAAAGCAAACACGCAGAGAGGCAAATAATCTTCTGATCCAGACTGTTCATGCTTGTTTTAGTTGGACTTTCACACTGCTTCTATGTGCGAGGGAGCTGTCAGCTGCAGAATTACTGCAGTGGGAGCTTTTTTGTCGTGGCAGAGAGAAAAGGTCTCTTTTTGTCTACCTACCCTGCTGCCAGGGCGCAAACGAACTCTCCTCCGATATGGGGGTTTGTTGTCACCCTGCAGGCTCAGCCGATGCTGGGTTTCCACGGCGACGGAGGTGTGAAATGTGTAGCCAGGCTGTACAGTATGAGTGGCCGTTCTGTCTCGTTTCTTTGTCTTCTGTCCATTCAGGGAGGCATGTCTGGCGAGAAGAACTACACAAATCAATACAGCCTGGCACACACATACATAGTGTAAATTCCTACAAGCTGCAGCAGCCTCCAGAGCTCCTCGGGCCTTTTTTGAGTTTTTCCACAGTAGAGATGGGAAGGTGAAGGGTCGACAGCAAAGAGGATCAAACACCATTCAGAATTCAAGCATTTTTTCTATATTTCATGTGTATTATTGGCTGGAATTTGGTCTGTTTTTCACTTCATTGTTGGATCTAAAAGCTTTTGTTCGCCTGTCTATCTGTGCCTTTATCTTTCTGTAAGAGAACGCCATAAAATATAGCAGAGTGTTTGACAGTAAACCAACTGTAAAACCAAAAACACCATACCAACAAACAGAAGGCTCTTGTTGTTGACTCTGTGTTGCCTGGGTGTGTGACTGTTTTCCTTTGCAAACCGCCGGCTCAGCAGTGACTCTAATGAACTGCTTATTGTCTTTGTGTAAGAGCCTGCTGCTGATTAAATGTGGTCATGGTTACATGAGTTGTCTTGACTTCTTGGTCTTTGCCAGCTGCTTTTTTTCACTGAGTCTGAGCCCTTCCACACAGACTTATTAGCAAATTCTTCTGCGGGCTTAACGTCACTTCTGAGCAGTGGGTGTAGACGTAATTGCTCATATTTGGGCAGTTTTCCAAATACTTCGGTAAAATATCACTGTGTAAGCTATACAGCTTTGTCAGGATAATCCTGATTTAATTTTGGTTGGCTGATTAACATTATATCTTGCTATCTGTTTGCTGGGGGTTTCTCATGGGGGCTTTGTTACACTTTAAGCATGGTGGAGGTAAGAGAATTAGCCTGCACTACAGTGTAACTGATCTGATTTCAGCTGGGTACCTCTCAGATCAAGGAGGATGGAGGAATCTGAGAGCAGTGTGGTCACTGCTTTATTGTAGTTACACCACCACAGTTCACTGCGATGAGATAAAACAGATTCAAGTTTAAGGGAAATTTAAATTCTTTAGGTTGGTATGAAGAAGGACACCAGAGCTCAGAAGTAATTTTTATATCAGAAACAAAGGAAAGAAACTGAAGATATCATAACTGCTGCTTAATTTCTTTGATCTAGTGAACTAAAGGAATAGTTCAACGTTTTGGGGAATGCTCTTGCCTTGCTGAGAATTAGATGTTATTCTCTCATGCTAAATATGAAGCTCCAGCTAGCAGCTAGCTTAGCTTGCCATAAAGTGTGAAAAAGGGGAAGCAGCGAGGGACTCCCTAAAAACACTGTGCATCGTGCATCACATGGAGGGCTGTGTGCCTGATGCACGTTCACATCAGCTCCCTTTGGGTCATCTTGTCACTTGTTGGATAAATTAGTAAAACCGTGACCTAAAAAGTTACTATTCACCTCTTCACACATAACTGTGATCTCAAACAAAGATAATCTTATATTTTGTTATCATTGATTTACAAAGATACACTTAACCTAGATTTTTTTCTCCTTGTATGGCATGGCTGCAACCGAGACGAACGCTCGACTTCCCTGCAGAATTTCAAATGATTTTAATCATATTGCTGATTAATTCTCAAATTGACCATCATAACATCATAGACCTACTGGCAAAAAACCTTAACCAAGAAATACCTTTCTTGAAGAAAACCCTCAAGACAAACATCTCCCAACAGTTTACGGAGCTCATTGTGGTGTGCACGGCAATGTTCTGTAAAACCACGTTCATCTGGGTGAAACCCCTTGTTTTAATGGAGCTCTGAAACAGCTCGCCTGACTTTGTCTAAAAGTAACAATATCTGCCAACCAGCACATCTACAGCTCACTAATTAACACTCCATCTGTCTAGAAAAATTATAGAAAAAAATCTCTAGAAAAATTGCAGTGTAAAAACCTCAGGTTGTGGTTTTACAGAGATGCTGGAAGTTTTGTGACCCTCGGGCAGTTTTTTCTGTTTACAGTCTTTGTGCAAAGTTAAGCTAACTGGCTCCTGGCAGTAGTCATATATATATATATATATATATACATATACTGTACTGCATTATACTACAGACAGGAAA